>NC_140998.1:9188168-9788168 GCF_052327205.1 Somniosus microcephalus | reverse complement strand
TTATCTGGTCATTATCACATTGCTGTTTGTGGGAGCTTGCTGTGCGCAAATTGGCTGCCGCGTTTCCTACATTACAACAGCGACTGCACTTCAAAAAGTACTTCGTTGGCTGTAAAGTGCTTTGGGATGTCCTGAGGTGGTGAAAGGCGCTATAGAAATGCAAGTCCTTTCTTTTACTGAAAATATAAAACTGTTTTATATCGCTGTTACTGCTTGTTTGTCGTTTATTAAGTAATGGCGTTAAACTAAAATCGAGATCTGAAGATGTGACACTCTGTCATTGGTTGAAGACTGGATAGAGATCCTGTGTCGGCACAGGGTAGATTCCGGCAGCATGGAAATAATTGCCAGGCCGGGATTACTGTACATTATCCTGGGCATGTTACAGGCCAGCAGGGATTAGGACTCTAGTCAGGATGGGGGGGGGGGGTGGGGGGGGGGTGCGATCTGAGAACTGGACTAACGTAGAGGAAGATTTACATCGAGTCTACAGCATAGAGACAGGCCATTCGGCCCAACAGGCCTGTGCTGGTGTTTATGCTCCACACGAGCCTCCTCCCATCCCTCTTCATCTCACCCCATCAGCATAGCCTTCCATTCTTTACCCCCTCATGTACTTATCTAGCTTCCCCTTACATGCATCTATGGCTAGAAAGGACCCAAAGAAAGTCATAACATCTCCTGCCTCCCTGTCACAGCGGTTAGGTGAAGGCTTGTGTTTCATTCCGTGCTTCATCCTGGTCAAATAACACAAAGTTTGGAGGCTCCCTGTGTGGGGATAAATCGAAGGCACAAATTAGCCACCAGCTTCTCTGTGTCGCTGGGTGTCTCCAAGTGCGTTTCATCTGTTGATGAGGATGTAGTCGGCCCTTGGATTTCTCCTTGGGTAACCATTGGTTGGTGTGTAAGCCCCCACCGTGCCCCCCACCCCCCTCTGGCCGCTTTAGTCCACCCGAGAGCGGGGGCCAGACAGACCGGGACTCGGTGCTGTGAGAAAGCTCTGCACAGGAACCACCGTCCCAGTGCTCTGTGGCCACGTGGCTTGGTGCCCTGGTGACCTTTGGCCGTGATACCAGGCCACAGATCAGTGATTGTGGAATCACACAATCACACAGCACAGAGGGAGGCCATTCAGCCCATCGTGCTTGTGCTGACTCTTTGGTAGAACTACCCAATTAGTCCCACTTCCTCGCTCTATCCCCAGAGCCCTGCAAATTTTTCCTGTCCAAGTATTTATCCAATTCTCTTTTGAAAGTTACTGTTGAATCTGCTCCCACCGCCCTTTCAGGCAGCGCGTTCCAGATCACAACAACTTGCTGCATAAAAAATATTCTTCTCATCTCCCGTCTGGTTAGTTTGTCAATTATCTTAAATCTGTGTCCTCTGGTTACTGACCCTCCAGCCACAAGAAACAGTTTCTCCTTATTTACTCTATCGAAACCCTATTAAAAAGAAATGAAGAAAGACAGACTTGCATTTATATAGCGCCTTTCACGACCACCGGACGTCTCAAAGTGCTTTACAGCCAATGAAGTACTTTTGGAGTGTAGTCTCTGTTGTAATGTAGGAAACGCAGCAGCCAATTTGCGCACAGCAAGCTCCCACAAACAGCAATGTGAAAATGACCAGATAATCTGTTTTTGTTATGTTGGTTGAGGGATAAATATTGGCCAGGACACCGGGGAGAACTCCCCTGCTCTTCTTCGAAATAGTGCTGTGGGATCTTTTACATCCACCTGAGAGGGGAGACGGGGCCTCGGTTTAACGTCTCATCTGAAAGACGGCACCTCCGACAGTGCAGAGTTCCCTCAGTACTGACCCTCCGACAGTGCAGAGTTCCCTCAGTACTGACCCTCCGACAGTGCAGCGCTCCCTCAGCACTGCACTGGGAGTGTCAGCCTAGATTTTGTGCTCAAGTCTCTGGAGTGGGAAATGAACCCACAACCTTCTGACTCAGAGGCAAGGGTGCTACCAACTGAGCCACAGCTGACACGGAAAGAGAAATAGAAACAGACAGAGAGACTTGAAGACATGGCGGGGGGTGGTGTGGGGGGGCAGAGACGGGGGCCGTCACTTCAACCTAACGCACTCGTCGGGTTAACTGACGGGATGGGGGTGGTGCGCTGGTTTCACACCCCGCCCAGTTTTACTCTCCAGTGAAGTCGTGGGCTGGGTGTAAAATCACCACTCCACCCGAGCCTGGCGGAAACTGCTGCAGCAGTTAGATTAAAATTGCTCCCAGAGTAACTGACAGAAACAGACAGGAAAAAAATGAGAGACTGAGACACACAAACAGTAACTGACAGACATGCATAGAGAGAGAGAGAGAGGGAGGGAGGTGCACACTCCGAAAGAGAGAGAGAAATGGAGAGAAAGAAAGACTTGCATTTCTACAGCACCTTTTGCCACCTCAGGACGTCCCAAAGTGCTTCACAGCCAATGAAGTACTTTTGAAGTGTGGTCACTGCTGTAATGTAGGAAACGCGGCAGCCAATTTGTGCACAGCAAGCTCCCACACACAGCAATGAGATAATCTGTTTTAGTGATGTTGGTTGAGGGATAAATCTTGGCCCCAGGACACCGGGGAGAACTCCCTGTCCTGAGTGGTAGGGACAGAACGACAGCAACACAGCAATAAGCCAGCAGAGAGACAGGCTCTTACCCCAACATTGGCTGAAACAGTGTCGGAATGCCCAGTGTGTCATTTTCTTTCAGTAAAAGGAAAGCCGCGTCTGTTAGAGGAAGAACAACAACACCTTGTATCACAATAACCAGTAACCTGAGCATGATTTACACAATAACCCTGTTTGCAGCGTGCTCCCACCTTCAATCACCCTCTCCACAATTGCTTGCTGTCCAATTCCGCCTCCTGTTTCGCCCAGATTAAAGGCGCTGTGTGAGTGCGTGTTTCTCTCACTGGCTCCGCTCTGATTCCAGCCCAACCATAGATTGATTCCAGGGATGAGAGGGCTGCCCTACGAGGAGAGATCGAGTAGAACGGGCCTGTACGCTCTGGAGTTTAGAAGAATGAGAGGTGATCTCATTGCAACGTCTAAAACTGCAATGAGTATATTCAAGACAGACATCGATAGATTTTTGAATATTAAGGGAATGAAGGGCTATGGGGATAGTGCAGGAAAGTGGAGATGAGGTAGAAGATCAGCCATGATCTTATTGAATGGCGGAGCAGGCTCGAGGGGCCAAATGGCCGACTCCTGCTCCTATTTCTTATGTTCTTGTAGTTACATCGGATATACGGCGCAGAAGCAGGACATTTGGCCCAACCAGTCCATGCCGGTGTTTATGCTCCACTCGAGCCTCCTCCCGTCTTTCCTCATCTAACTCTATCAGCCTAACCCTCTATTCCCTTCTCCCTCATATACTTGTCCAGCCTCCCCTTAAATGCATCGATACTATTCACTTCAACCACTCCCTGTGGGAGCGAGTTCCACATTCTCACCACTCTCTGGGTAAAGACGTTTCTTCTGAATTCCCTATTGGATTTCTTGGTGACGATCTTATATTGATGGCCTCTAGTTTTGCTCTTCCCCACAAGTGGAAACATTCTCTCTGTATCCACTCTATCAAAACCTTTCATAATTTTAAAGACCTCTATTAGGTCACCCCTCAGCCTTCTCTTTTCAAAAGAGACCCAGCCTGTTCATCCTTTCCCGGTAGGTATAACCTCGCAGTTGTAAATCTTTATTGCGCCTTCTCCAGTGCCTCTATATCCTTTTTATAATATATGCGATCAGATTGGTGTCGAGCATCTCCTCCTAGAAACGCATTGAGAAGAGACGAGGGGAAGCGATGGAAGTTCACTATGTTTGGATTACGAGTCGGGGAACATCTGAACACGCAAGATCTCCACTGACTGTCTAATGACAGTGGCTTTAGACAAATGACATGGCACACACCAATTGGCATCTAGCTTCAGGCTCTCATTATCTCCCCAATGCAGCGTGGCACTGCGAGCACAGTGCGTGTTCACACCCGCCAAAGCCAGAAGGGGGAGAACTCCCCTGTTGTTCCTCTAATCGTGCCGTGGGATCTTTTACACCCACCTCAGAGAGCAGACGGGACCTCGGTTTAACATCGCATCTGAAAGACGTCACCTCCGACAGTGCAGCACTCCCTCAGTACTGCACTGGGAGTGTCAGCCTGGATTATATGCTCAGGTCACATTATGAGTTTTCCTCTTCTTGAATTATTAAAGTCCATCCAAAAACCTTAGCCTGATTATTTAATGTCACTACACCTAAATACACAGAAGCGAGGGGAAAAACGCACTTTAAAAAAAAGTAACTGTCATCGAATTTAAAAATTGGACTGCCCTGTCCAAAAATGGACATGTGACAACATTTGCTCCAGATTGTATCCTGAGGCTCCATGTTGTAAAAATATTCTGTTTGTACCTCAGTACTGCACAGGGAGTGTCAGCCTAGAGTTTTGTGCTCAAGTCTCTGGAGTGGGACTTGAACCCACGACCTTCTGACTCGGAGGCGGGGGTGCTGCCCACTGAGCCACGGCTGACAGACCCGAAACATTGACTCTGTTTCTCTCTCCGCGGATGCTGCCTGGCCTGCTGAGTTTTTTCCAGCGTTTTCTGTTGTTACACTTGAAAGAATGCCTGGCCTGGTGGGAATGTACGAAGGTACCCCAGTAAGAGCCAGCACCTTTGAAGGGGGAACAGAGGAAAAGATTGGGACAAGGGTAAAGGCAGGAAAAACCATCGTATTTCACACCGCATGCTCACTTTTGACGTCCTCGAGTGTAACATACTGGCTCCGTCGAACCTCTGATTTCTGGGGTTCAAGTGCGTTTACCATCATTTTCCTGTTGCTTATGGCCTTCCTCAGCATGGCAATAGTGTGCCTGGAAATGCCAATCTTCGAACTGTTTCCAAAAAACAAGATATTGAGTTGCTCTTTTACCTTTTAGCCATACATCTCCCCTTCCCAAACAGCACAGAGAAAGACAAAACAAAAACCTCCCGGTTTAACCTCTCATCTGAAAGACAGCACCTCAGGCTGTGCAGCACTCCTTCAGTCCTGCACTGGGAGTATCAGCCTAGTGTAGACTAAAAGCCGACAAATCCCCTGGACCTGATGGCCTACATCCTAGGGTTTTAAAAGAGGTGGCTGCAGAGGTAGTGGATGCATTGGTTTTGATCTTCCAAAATTCCCTCGATTCTGGAGCAGTGCCCGTGGATTGGAAAGTAGCAAATATAATCCCACTATTCAATAAAGGAGGGAGAGAGAAAACAGGGAACTACAGGCCAGTTAGCCTGACGTCAGTGGCCGGGAGAATGCTGGAATCCATTATTAAGGATGTGGTAACAAAGCACTTAGAAAATCACAATATGATTTGGCAGAGTCAACAGTTTTATGAAAAGGAAATCATGTTTGACAAATCTATTAGTTTTTTGATGGTGTAACTAGCAGGGTAAATAAGGGGGAACCAGGTTAAGTGACTGGGCAAGAAGGTGGCAGATGGAGTATAATGTGGGGAAGTGTGAAATTATCCACTTTGGTGGGAAGAATGGAAAAGCAGAATACTTTTTAAAAGGTGAGAGATGAATAAATGCTGGTATTCAGAGGGATTTGGGGGTCCTTGTAAATAAATCAGAGAGTTAGCATGTAGGTACAGCAAGCAATTAGGAAGGCAAATGGTATGTTGGTCTTTATTGCAAGGGGGTTGGAGTATAAGAGTGAGGAAGTCTTGCTACAATTGTACAGGGCCTTGGTGAGACCACACCTGGAGTACTGGGCACAGTTTTGGTCTCTTTATCTGAGAAAGGATATACTTGCCTTGGAGGCGGTGCAACAAAGGTTCACTAGACTGATTCCTGGGAAGAGAGGGCTGTCTTATGAAGAGAGATTGAGTAGAATGGGCCTATACTCTCTGGAGTTTAGAATGAGAGGTGATCTCATTAAACAAATAAAATTCTTAGAGGGCTTGACAGGGTAGTTGCAGGGAGGATGTTTCCCCTAGCTGGGGAGTCTAGAACCAGGGGTCACAGTCTCAGGATAAGGGGCCGGCCATTTAGGACTGAGATGAGGAGAAATTTCTTCACTCAGAGGGTGGTGAATCTTTGGAATTCTCTACCCCAGAGGGCTGCGGAGGCTGAGACTTTGAGTATATTCAAGACAGAGATCGATAGATTTTTGGACGCTAAGGGAATCGAGGGATATGGGGATAGTGCAGGGAAAGTGGAGTTGAGGTCGATGATCAGCCGTGATCTTATTGAATGGCGGAGCAGGCTCGAGGGGCCGAATGGCCGACTCCTGCTCTTATTTCTTATGTTCTTATCTGCTCAAGTCACTCGCTCACTTCTGTTGCTTCGGGGGCTCCAGCAAAGTTTGCATTTTGCTTAATGACTTTCTCTCTCTAGTGTCTGGTGTCATCAGCAAGCTGAAACACAAAAACATGGATATTAAAATCTGCAGGAGCGAGAGATGGAGAGCAAGTGTGACCTGTGTCATACAACCTTACAAAAAGAAAAGACTGACTTGCATTTCTCTCGCGCCTTTCACCACCTCAGGACGTCCCAAAGCGCTTTACAGCCAATGAAGTACTTTTTGAAGTGTAGTCACTGTTGTAATGTAGGAAACGCGGCAGCCAATTTGCGCACAGCAAGCTCCCACATAGAAACATAGAAGATAGGAGCAGGAGTAGGCCATTCGGCCCCTCGAGCCTGCTCCGCCATTCAATGAGATCATGGCTGATCATCCAAATTCAGTACCCTGTCCCTGCCTTCTCCCCATATACCACAAACAGCAATGTGATAATGACCAGATCATCTGGTTTCTTTTGTAATGTTGTTAAGGGATAAATATTCTCACTGTCCAGTGTCAGTTTCCACATGTACGCCAATGACACCCAGCTCTACCTCACCACCACTTCTCCCGACCCCTCCACAGTCTCTGAATTGTCAGACTGCTTGTCCGATGAGTAGAAATTTTCTCCAATTAAATATTGGGAAGACCGAAGCCATTGTTTTCAGGCCCCGCCACAAACTCCGTTCCCTATCTCTCTCCCTAACATCTGTCTGAGGCTGAACCAGACTGTTCGCAACCTTGGTGTCGTATTTGACCCTGAAATGAGGTTCTGACCACATATCCACACCACAACTAAGACCGCCTATTTCCACCTCCATAACATCGCCCATCTCTGCCCCTGCCTCAGCTCATCCACTGCTGAAACCCTCATCCATGCCTTTGTTACCTCTAAACTTGACTATTCCAATGCACTCCTGGCTGGTCTCCCACATTCTACCCTACGTAAACTCCAGGATGGCATATTACCTCTCTGGTGCCAGGGTTAAGGATGTAACCGAGCAGCTGCAGAACATTCTGAGGGGGGGAGGGTGAACAGCCAGAGGTCGTGGTCTATATCGGTACCAACGACATAGGTAGAAAGAGGGATGAGGTCCTGCAGGCAGATTTCAGGGAGCCAGGAGAGAGATTAAAAAGCAGGACCTCAAAGGTAGTAATCTCCGGAATACTCCCAGTGCCACGAGCTAGTGAGTATAGAAATAGGAGGATAGCGCAGATGAATGCGTGGCTGGAGAGTTGGTGCAGGAGGGATGGCTTTAGATTCTTGGGGCCGGTTCTGGGGGAGGTGGGACCTGTACAGGTCGGACGATTTCACCTCAACAGAACCAAGACCGATATCGTCACGCGGGGGTTTGCTAGTGCTGTTGGGGAGGGTTTAAACTAAGTTGGCAGGGGGATGGGCACCAGGATGTAGCATTAGAAAGGAGAAACAAGGTTCACAAAGAGACGGATAGCACTAAAGTAAGCAATAGTAAGGTATTAGTTGGGTCAGACTAAGAGAGAATACAGGATGGTCTAAGATGGGTTTACAGTGTATGTATGTGAACGCACGAAGCGTAGTAAACAAGGTCAGTGAGCTGCAGGCACAAATAGCCACATGATAGGAATATGATGTTGTGGCAATAACTGAGACCTGGCTCAAAAAAGGACAGGATTCGGCATTAAATATTCCTGGATATAAGGTGTTCAGGAAAGATAGGAGGTGGTGTGGCAGTATTGGTTAAGGAGAATGTTACAGTGCTGGAGAGGGAGGATGTCCTGGAGGGGTCAAGGACAGAATCTATATGGCTAGAGTTCAGAAATTATGGAGGTGCCATTACACTACTGGGTGTATTCTATAGACCACCAGATAGTAGGAAAGATATGGAGGAGCAAATTTGCAGAGAAATTACAGAGAGGTGCAAGAACTATAGAGCAGTAATAATGGGGGACTTCAACTATCCCAATATGGACTGGGATCGTAATAGTGTAACGGGCAGAGAAGGGGAAAAATTTCTGAAGTGTGTTCAGGAGAACTTTCTTGATCAGTATGTTTCCGGCCCAACGAGGGAGGAGGCATTGCTGGATCTGGGGAATGAGGTGGGTCAGGTGGAGCAAGTGTCAGTAGGGCAACATTTAGGGAACAGTGATCATAGTATCATAAGGTTTAGATTAGCGATGGAAAAGGACACGGAGCAATCTCGAGTAAAAATGTTTCATCGGAGGAAGACCAATTTCAGTGGAATGAGAACGGATCTGGCCTGGGTAAACTGGAATCAGAGATTGGCAGGCAAAACTGTAATCGAACAATGGGCTGCCTTTAAAGAGGAAATAGTTCGGGTACAGTCAAGGTACATTCCCACTAGGGGGAAAAGTAGGGCAACTAAAGCCAGAGCTCCCTGGATGATGAAAGAGATAGAGAGTAAGATGAAGCAGAAAAAAGAGTGCGTATGACAGATGTCAGGTCGAGAATACATCTAAGAATCGGGCTGAATATAGAAAGTTCAGAGGGTCAGTGAAAAAGAAAATAAGAGGGGCAAAGAAAGGGTATGAGAATAGAATGGCAGCTAACATAAAATGTAATCCAAAAGTCTTCTATAGGCATATACAGGAAACTTTGTGCTATCCGGCACCGACGGGACCGAGCTGTTGCTGTTCCCTTAAAACTGCCGGACACTCCAGCGTTAATGTTGAAGCATATGGAGCTTTTCATCTCCGTATCTGACAACAAACACTGTTGCTTAGCAACAGCTTCTAAACAGTCGGCCCGTACCTTGGAAGTGTCTCTGTAGCTTAGCAACAGCTTCAGAGAGACTTTCCAGAGCCTGACTGTTGAAAAAAAAGCCACGAGAAGAAAAAAAACCTAACAAAACGGCTCCTGATTTTTGCCGGTGGCTCGAGCTTGCCGGATACTTAGCCTCCGGATAACACAAAGTTTCCTGTAAATGGTAAATGGAGAGTAAGAGGAGGGGTGGGGACCAAAAAGGAGACCAACGCATGGGGGCAGAGGGTATGGCTAAGTTGCTAAATGAGTACTTTGCATCTGTCTTCACCAAGGAAGAAGATGCTGCCATAGACAAAGTGAAGGAGGAGGTAGAAGAGATACTGGATGGGATAAAAATTGATAAAGGAAGTACTAGAAAGGCTGGCTGTACTTAAAGTAGATAAGTCACTAGGACCAGATGGGATGCATCCTAGGATGCTGAGGGAAGTGAAGTAAGAAATCGTGGAGGTACTGGCCATAATATTCCAATCTTCCTTAGATACGGGGGTGGTGCCAGAGGACTGGAGAATTGTAAATGTTACACCCTTGTTCAAAAAAGGGTGTGAGGATAAACCCAGCAACTACAGGCCAGTCAGTTTAACCTCGGTAGTGGGGAAGCTGTTAGAAACGATAATCAGAGACAAAATTAACAGTCACTTGGACAAGTGTGGATTAATTAAGGAAAGCCAGCATGGATTTGTTAAAGGCTTGATCGAGTTTTTTGATGAGGTAACAGAGGGTTGATGAGGGCAATGCGGTTGACGTGGTGTACATGGACTTCCAAAAGGCTTTTGATAAAGTGCCACATAATAGGCTTGCCAGCAAAGTTGAAGCCCATGGAATAAAAGGGACAGTGGCAGCATGGATACGGAATTGGCTAAGTGACAGGAAACAGAGAGTAGTGGTGAACGGTTGTTATTCGGACTGGAGGAAGGTATACAGTGGTGTTCCCCAGGGGTCGGTTCTAGGACCACTGCTTTTCTTGATATATATTAATGACTTGGGTGTACAGGGCACAATTTCAAAATTTGCAGATGACACAAAACTTGGAAGTATAGTGAACAGTGAGGAGGTTAGTGATAGACTTCAAGAAGAAAATAAAGATTTGCATTTATATAACGCCTTTCACGACCACCGTACATCTCAAAGCATCACCGGACGTCTTCAAGAGGACATAGACAGGCTGGTGAAATGGGCAGACACGTGGCAGATGAAATGTAAAACGGGCAGACACGTGGCAGATGAAATTTAACGCAGAAAAGTGCAAAGTGATACATTTTGGTAGAAAGAATGAGGAGAGGACATATAAACTAAAGAGTACAATCCTAAAGGGGGTGCATGAACAGAGAGACCTGGGGGTATATGTGCACAAATCATTGAAGGTGGCAGGGCAGTTTGAGAAAGCAGTTAAAAAAGCATACAGGATCCTGGGCTTCATGAATAGAGATATAGAGTACAAAAGTGTGGAAGTTATGATGAACCTTTATAAAACACTGGTTCAGCCTCAACTGGAGTATTGTGCCCAATTCTGGGCACCGCACTTTAGGGAGGGTGTGAAGGCCTTAGAGAGGGTGCAGAAAAGATTTACAAGAATGGTTCCAGGGATGAGGGACTTCAGTTACGTTGACAGACTGGAGAAGCTGGGGTTGTTCTCCTTCGAGCAGAGAAGATGGGGAGGAGATTTGATAGAGGTGTCTGGACAGTAGAGAGAGAGAAACTGTTTCCCATTGGCAGAAGGGCCCAGAACAACAGGACACAGATTTAAGGTGATTGGCAGAAGAACCAAAGGCAACATGAGGAAAAACATTTTTACTCAGCAAGTGGTTAGGATCTGGAATGCACTGCCTGAAAGGGTGGTGGAGGCAGACTCAATCGTGGCTTTCAAAAGGGAATTAGATAAGTACCTGAAAGAAAAAAACTTGCAGGGCTACGGGGAAAGGGCAGGGGAGTGGGACTAGCAGAAGTGCTCTTGCAGAGAGCTGGCACGGGCTCGATGGGCCGAATGGCCTCCTTCCATGCTGTAACCATTCTATGATTCTATGAACTTGAGTTCCTCCAAAATGCTCCCGGCCAGCCTCCTAGCTCGCACCAAGTCCCGTTCGCCCATCACCCCTGTGCTCGCTGACCTACATTGGCTCCTGGTTAAGCAACGCCTCGATTTTAAAATTCTTATCCTTGTTTTCAAATCCCTCCATGGTCACGCCCTTCCCTATCTCTGTAATCTCCAGCCCAACAACACCCCCCCCCCCCTCAATATATCTGCGCTCCTCTAATTCTGCCCTCTTGAGAACTCCTGATTTTAATCGTTCAACCGTTGGTGGCCGTGCCTTCAGCTGCCTAGACCTTAAGCTCTGGAATTCCCTCCCTAAACCTCTCCAACTCTCTCTCCTCCTTTACGACACTCCTTAAAACCTACCTCTTTGACCAAGCTTGTGGTCATCTGCCCTAATTTCTCTTTATGTGGCTTGGTGTCAATTTTTTTGTTTTATAACACTCTTGTGTAGCGCCTTGGGGCTTTTTCATGGGATGTGGGCGTCGCTGGCAAGGCCACCATTTATTGCCCATCCCCAATTGCCCTTGAGAAGATGGTGGTTAACCACCTTCTTGAACCGCTGCAGTCCGTGTGGTGAAGGTACTCCCACAGTGCTGTTAGGGAGGGAGTTCCAGGATTTTGACCCAATGACGATGAAGGAATATTTTCAAGTCAGGATGGTGTGTGACTTGGAGGGGAACTTGGAGGTGGTGGTGTTCCCATGCGCCTGCTGCCCTTGTCCTTCTAGGTGGTAGAGGTCGTGGGTTTGGGAGTTGCTGCTGAAGAAGCCTTGGCGAGTTGCTGCAGTGCATCTTGTAGATGGTACACACTGCAGCCACGGTGCGCTGCTGGTGGAGGGAGTGAATGTTTAAGGTGGTGGATGCAGTGCCAATCAAGCGGGCTGCTTTGTCCTGAATGATGTCGAGCTCCTTGAGTGTTGTTGGAGCTGCACTTATCCAGGCAAGTGGAGAATATTCCATCACACGCCTGACTTGTGCCTTGTAGATGGTAGATTGGGGAGTCAGGAGGTGAGACACTCGGAGAGTTTTCCCACTGATTCCCATTGACTTCAATTTTACTAGGGCTCCCTCTGGCCACACTCGGTCAAATGCTGCCTTGATGTCAAGGGCAGTCACTCTCACCTCACCTCTGGAATACAGCTCTTTTGTCCATGTTTGGACCAAGGCTGTAATGAGGTCTGGAGCCGAGTGGTCCTGGTGGAACCCAAACTGAGCATCGATCAGCAGGTTATTGGTGAGTAAGTTCCGCTTGCTAGCACTGTCGACAACACCTTCCATCACTTTGCTGATGATTGAGAGTAGACTGATGGGACAGTAATTTGCCGGATTGGATTTATCCTGCTTTTTGTGGACAGGACATACCTGGGCAGTTTTTCACATTGTCAGATAGATACCAGTGTTGTAGCTGTACGGGAACAGTTTGGCTAGAGGCGCAGCTAGTCCTGGAGCACAAGTCTTCAGCACGATAGCCGGGATGTTGTCCGGTGCCATAGCCTTTGCTGTATCCAGTGTGCTCAGCTGTTTCTTGATATCACGTGGAGTGAATCGAATTGGCTGAAGACTGGCTTCTGTGATGGTGGGGACCTCAGGAGGAGGCCGATGTGGATCATTCACTCGACACTTCTGGCTGAAGATGGTTGCAAACAGTTCAGCCTTGTCTTTTGCACTCACGTGCTGGGCTCCACCACCTTTGAGGATGGGGATATTCATGGAGCCTCCTCCTCCCGTTAGTTGTTTAATGGTCCACCATTCACAACTGGATGTAGCAGGACTGCAGAGCTTTGATCTGATCCGTTTATTGTGGGATCGCTTAGCCCTGTCTATAGCATGCTGCTTCTGCTTTTTAGCATGCATGTAGTCCTGTGTTGCAGCTTCACCAGGTTGGCACCTCATTTTTAGATACGTCTGGTGCTGCTCCTGGCATGCTCTTCTACACTCCTTATTGAACCAGGGTTGGTCCCCTGGCTTGATGGTAATGGTAGAGTGAGGGATATGCCGGGCCATGAGGTTATGGATTGTGGTGGAATACAATTCTGCTGCTGCTGATGGCCCACAGCGCCTCATGGATGCTCAGTTTTGAGCTGCTAGATCTGTTCTGAATCTATCCCATTTAGCACGGTGGTAGTGCCACACAACACGATGGAGGGTGTCCTCAGTGTGAAGACAGGACTTCGTCTCCACAATGACTGTGCGGTGGTCACTGCTACCAGTACTGTCATGGACAGATGCATCTGCGACAGGTAGATTGGTGAGGACGAGGTCAAGTAGGTTTTTCCCTCGTGTTAGTCTCTCACCACCTGTCGCAGGCCCAGACTGGCAGCTATGTCCTTCAGGACTCGGCCAGCTCGGTCAGTTGTGGTGCTACCGAGCCACTGTTGGTGATGAACATTGAAGTCCCCCACCCAGAGTACATTCTGTGCCCTTGCTACTCTCAGTGCTTCTTCCAAGTGGTGTTCAACATGGAGGAGTACTGATTCATCAGCTGAGGGAGGGCGGTAGGTGGTAATCAGCAGGAGGTTTCCTTGCTCATGTTTGCATGGGGTCCGGAGTCAATGTTGAGGACTCCCAGGGCCACTCCCTCCTGACTGTATACCACTGTGCTGCCACCCCTGGTGGGTCTGTCCTGCCGGTGGGACAGGACATACCCAGGGATGGTGATGGAGGAGTTCGGGACATTGGCTGAAAGGTATGATCCTGTGAGTTATGACTATGTCAGGCTGTTGCTTGACTAGTCTGTGGGACAGCTCTCCCAATTTTGGCACAAGTCCCTTGATGTTGGTGAGGAGGACTTTGCAGGGTTGACTGGGCTGGGTGTGCCGTTGCCGTGTCCATAGCCGGTGCCGAGGTCGATGCCGGGTGGTCCGTCCGGTTTTATTCTTATTATTTTGTTTTGTTGCGGGTTGTTACAACTGAGTGTCTTGCTGGGCCATTTCAGAGGGCAGTTAAGAGTCAACCACATTGCTGTGGGTCTGGAGTCACATATCGGCCAGACCGGGTAAGGACGGCAGATTTCCTTCCCTAAAGGACATTAGTGGACCAGATGGGTTTTTACAACAATCCGATAGTTTCATGGTTACCATTACTGATACTAGATTTTTATTCCAGATTTATTTAATTAACTGAATTTAAATTCCCCAGCTGCCGTGGTGGGATTTGGACTCACGTCTCCGGATCATTAGTCCAGGCCCCTAGCCTGGGATTACTAGCCCAGTGACATCACCACTATGCTACCGTCCACTCTATAAATACACGTTGTTGTTGTTGTTGTACACACGGAAGTGTCTCTCTTTCCAGAGGGACAGGAACCCATTTGATTATTCAACGCTTTCTCTGCCCAGGGTTCGTTGGTAAGCTCATTAACATTCTCATACGAAGAAATGTTAGTGTGCCGCACCGATACCAGTCAGCTGTAAAATTTACACAGGGACAGTACAGTCAAACCCGCTTAATTGTAACCGCTCAGGAAATCCTCGCAGATTGCGATAAAATGGGAATCTCTGTAAAGTGGGAAGCAACAGAAATCAAGGCAGGTCTGGTGCACAACAACCTTAATTTGCCTAAATTGCTGACAAGATCTCAAAAAGCTGAATCCAGTAAATAGCAGCTCACAAAAATGCTCGGGTGTTCGTGAGTTTTTTTTAATGCTGTGTAGAATTCTGTGATTTTTAAAAAACATTTTTAATTCATTTATGGGATGTGGGTGTCCCTGGCAAGGCCAGCATTTATTGCCCATCCTTAGTTGCCCTTGAGAAGGTGGTGGTGAGCCACCTTCTTGAACTGCTGCAGTCCATGTGGTGAAGGTGCTCCCACAGCGCTGTTAGGGAGGGAGTTCCAGGATTTTGACCCAGCGACGATGAAGGATTGGCGATATACTTCCAAGTCAGAATGGTGTGTGACTTGGAGGGAAACTTGGTGGTGTTCGGTGTTCCCATGCGCCTGCTGCCCTTGTCCTTCTAGGTGGAAGAGGTCGTGGGTTTGGGAGGTGCTGCCGAAGAAGCCTTGGCGAGTTGCTGCAGTGCATCTTGTAGATGGTACACACTGCAGCCACGGTGCGCCGGTGGTGGAGGGAGTGAATGTTTAAGGTGGTGGATGGGGTGCCAATCAAGCGGGCTGCTTTGTCCTGGCCTACTCTTGTTCCTATTTCTTATGTTCTTAACACCAAAAACAACAACCTGCATTTATATAGCGCCTTTAACATAGTAAAATGACCCAAGGCGCTTCACAGGAGGGTAATCAGGCAAAAATCGACACCGAGCCAAAGGAGTAGATATTAGGACAGGTGGCCAAGAGCTTGGTCAAAGAGGTAGGTTTTAAGCAGCGTCTTAAAGGAGGAGAGGTAGAGAGGCGGAGCGGTTTAGGGAGGGAATTCCAGAGCTTAATGCCCAGGCAGCTGAAGGCACGGCCGCCAATGGTGGAGCGATTACAATCGGGGATGCACAAGAGGTCAGGATTGGAGGAGCGCAGATATATTGAAGGCTTGTCGGGTAGAGAAAGGGAGGGGCGAGGGATTAGAACACAAGGATGAGAATTCTAAAATCGAGGTGTTGCCGGACCAGAGTGAAATTTCTTTCTCTTCCCGTCCCCCCCGTGGTGCACTGACCCACGGGGCCATGAGCAGAATCTCCGCCAGTCTTTTCCCCAAACGATTGACTGAAAGCGCCTGTAGAGAAGGAAGTCTGCAAGCAGCGTCCTGCACTCAATGGATTAAGTCACGTACCTGACCAACTCCAGTGTGTTTGTGTCATCCTTCCAGATCCACTGCGCAGGTAATGCTTCAATCAGCTGTAAAACAGCATCATTCTCAAAATAAATACTTAACGTTCACAGCAAGATATCGAAAAATAAAGAATCAAAAGGGGGGGGGCGGTGGTGGAGGGGAAATTCAACTTCAGTGGGCTGAGGTGTGAGCAGTAGAGCGTCGAGTTGCCAACTCTCCAGGGCTGCCCTGGAGTCTCCAGGAATTGAAGGTTAATCTCCCGCTGCTAGCAAACCCGGGAGAAACAATTCTGGGAAATGTGGAATAACCTGAGTACAACACAATTGCAAGCATTACCAATCCAAGATGGCGACATCTGGAGAACACATTTTGAAAACCTCTACAAAGACATCCCAATAAACAAAACAAACCCAAGTCAACATCAGGTCACAGAAAAACTCCACACATTAGAAGCAACAATTAAAAACAACCAAAACCCTCTAGACTCCCCAATCACATGGAAAGAACTGGCCACAAAAACAAAATCTCTCCACCTAAAGAAAGCCTGTGGCCCAGACAACATCAAAAATGAAATGCTAAAGTTCAGCAATATGGAGATGCAGGGTGCGATACTCAAACTATTCAACATCATATTACGCTCAGGCTGTTTTCCCGATATCTGGTGCCAAGGACTAATCTCCCCCATATATAAAAGTGGAAACAAATCAGACCCAAATAACTACCGCGGCATCTGTGTCAACAGTTGTCTAGGGAAGTTATTCTGCAGTATTCTAAATAGTAGATTACTTGATTTTCTTAACAAACATAATATCCTCAGAAAAAACCAAATAGGCTTTCTTCCAAAACACCGCACCGCCGACCATATCTATACCCTTCACACCCTCATTGAAAAACATAAACACCAAACAAAAAATGGGAAAATATTCGCCTGTTTCATCGACTTCAAGAAAGCCTTTGACTCTATATGGCACGAAGGGCTCTATTATAAACTTCTTCAGTGTGGAATAGGGGGCAAAGTCTATGACCTTATTAAATCAATGTATCTGAAAAACAAATGCGGGGTCAAAATTGGAGACAAACGCACCGATTTCTTCACCCAGAGAAGAGGCGTCCGGCAGGGCTGCAATTTGAGCCCGACCCTGTTCAACATATACATAAATGAATTAGCAGACATGCTGGAGCAAAGCGAGTCACCAGGTCTCCGTCTCCTGGATGGAGAAGTGAAGTCCCTGTTCTATGCGGACGACCTGGTTCTGCTGTCTCCCACAGAACAGGGATTACAGCAACAACTAGACCTACTCGACAAATACTGCCAAAATTGGGCTCTAACAGTAAATCTAAAGAAAACCAACATCATGATTTTTCAGAAAAGACCCAGATGTCAGGAAAACAAATACCAGTTTACCCTCAGTGATACCACTATAGGACACACTATGAGCTACACCTACCTTGGTCTAACTATTACAGCATCAGGGAGCTTCAGCATAGCAGTGAATGCACTAAAAGAAAAAGCCCGAAGAGCCCTATATGCAATAAAAAGAAAATTCTACAACATCCAAATCCCAATCAAAATCTGGCTCAAAATATTTGACAGCATAATCCTGCCCATTGCACTGTACGGTAGTGAAGTATGGGGCCCGCTAAATCACCAAAGCTACACTAAATGGGAAAAACACACAATAGAAGCCCTACATGCAGAATTCTGCCGAAGCATCCTTCGCACCCAAAGAAAAACGCCAACAAATGCATGCAGAGCCGAACTAGGCAGATACCCACTGATAATAAACATCCAAAAACGAGCACTAAACTTCCTAAATCACCTCAAATCTAGCTCCCCAGACACCCTTCATTTCAAAGCCTTTCAGACCCAAGAGCTAAACCCAGAAAAGAGTCCCCTGAGTCAGCTGCTACTGAAACTAAGTACTCAGCCGGACCCTGACCAGCCCCAGACCAACACAGCCGTCCAAACACCAATCCGAGTGAACCAAATCATTAAAAAATGCAAAGAAACCTACCTGGAACATTGGAACAAAATAACCGAAAGCCAAAGCAGATTAGAATGTTATCGGGCCCTAAAAAGAGAATATAAACTGGCAGACTACCTCACGACCATCAGAGACACAAAACAGAGACAGACCCTCACCAGGTACAGACTAAGCGACCACCAACTGGAAATTGAAAAAGGCAGATACAAGAAATCCTGGCAGCCTAGAGAGAATAGAATATGCGATCAATGTCTGGCTGGCGAGGTTGAAACAGAAATGCATTTCCTCCTAAAATGCGAAAAATTCAACACATCAAGAAACATATTATTCAACAAGCTAAGCCAAACAACCCCAGATTTCAAGGAATTGGATGATCTGTCAAAATTGAGATTAGTCTTAGGAGAAGGAGACAGACCATACCTTGGGGCCAAATATGTAACAACATGTCACAACCTGAGGACTGTTTAAAAGTAAGACTGTTTAAAATTAATATTGAACGTACCAAATGAAGTAGAAAGACTGTTTAAAATTAATATTGTTTAAAAGTAATATTGTATGTACCCAACAAATGTCAAATCGATTGACACCTACAGAATGTTGGAAAACTGTACCTTTTTGCTATGTAAGCTTTGGCAATATGGTTCTCTGTAAACTTTCATGCCAATAAAGCATTTGAACTGAACTGAACTGAACTGAGAAAATTCATCGGAGCATTAAACAAAATTCTCTTTATTTCATTTTCTTTGAACACTTTCATTTATTGGTTCTAAAAATATTGGAGACGGGGAAAATAGGCTGTTTGACTGACAGTTAAAATGAATCAATTGGGTAGCGCAGAGTATGCTCCCTTTCCAATTGGCTGTGGCAAGGCAGTGCGCCTGGATAATGGACCAATGGCGGGAGTGCTGGGGCGGGGCGATTCGAGGTCAAACTTCCAGGCATACACCCAACCAGCTGGCAACCCGATGAACACCCCAACTGAAGGCAGCCGGCCCCGGGGTGGTATAACGGGCGGGGCATCAGTCCCGGGGGGTATAACAGTCGGGGGATCAGTCCCAGGGGGTACAACGGGCGGGGGCACAGTCCCAGCGGGGTACAACGGGTGGGGGATCAGTCGCGGGGGGTATAACGGTTGGGGCATCAGTCCCAGGGGTGTACAACGGCTGGTCCTGGGGGGGGTATAACGGTCCTGGGGGGTATAACGGGCGGGGGATCAGTCCCGGGGTGGTATAACGGTTGGGGCATCAGTCCCAGGGGTGTACAACGGGTGCTCCCGGGGGGTATAACGGGCGGGGGATCAGTCCCGGGGGTATAGCGAGCGGGGGATCAGTCCCGGGGGGTATAACGGGCGGGTGATCAGTCCCGGGGGGTATAACGGGCAGGGGATCAGTCCCGGGGGGTATAACGGGCGGGGGATCAGTCCCGGGGGGTATAACGGGCGGGGGATCAGTCCCGGGGGGTATAACGGGCGGGGGATCAGTCCCGGGGTGTATAACGGGCGGGGGATCAGTCCCGGGGGGTATAACGGGCGGGGGATCAGTCCCGGGGGGTATAACGGGCGGGGGCTCAGTCCCGGGGTGTATAACGGTCGGGGCATCAGTCCCGGGGGGTATAACGGTCGGGGCATCAGTCCCGGGGGGTATAACGGGCGGGGGATCAGTCCCGGGTGTATAACTGTCGGGGGATCAGTCCCGGGGGGTATAACGGTCGGGGGATCAGTCCCGGGGGGTATAACTGTCGGGGGATCAGTCCCGGGGGGTATAACTGTCGGGGGATCAGTCCCGGGGGGTATAACGGTCGGGGGATCAGTCCCGGGGGGTATAACGGGCGGGGGATCAGTCCCGGGGGGTATAACGGGCGGGGGATCAGTCCCGGGGGGTATAACGGGCGGGGGATCAGTCCCGGGGTGTATAACTGTCGGGGGATCAGTCCCGGGGGGTATAACGGGCGGGGGATCAGTCCCGGGGGGTATAACGGGCGGGGGATCAGTCCCGGGGGGTATAACGGGCGGGGGATCAGTCCCGGGGTGTATAACTGTCGGTGGATCAGTCCCGGGGGGTATAATGGGCGGGGGATCAGTCCCGGGGGGTATAACGGGCGGGGGATCAGTCCCGGGGGGTATAACGGGCGGGGGATCAGTCCCGGGGGGTATAACGGGCGGGGGATCAGTCCCGGGGGGTATAACGGGCGGGGGATCAGTCCCGGGGGTATAACTGTCGGGGGATCAGTCCCGGGGGGTATAACGGGCAGGGGATCAGTCCCGGGGGGTATAACGGGCGGGGGATCAGTCCCGGGGGGTATAACGGGCGGGGGATCAGTCCCGGGGGGTATAACGGGCGGGGGATCAGTCCCGGGGGGTATAACGGGGGGGGGGATCAGTCCCGGGGGGTATAACGGGCGTGGGATCAGTCCCGGGGGGTATAACGGTCGGGGGATCAGTCCCGGGGGGTATAACGGGCGGGGGATCAGTCCCGGGGAGTATAACGGGTGGGGGATCAGTCCCGGGGGGTATAACGGGCGGGGGATCAGTCCCAGGGGGTATAACGGGCGGGGGATCTGTCCCGGGGGGTATAACGGGCGGGGGATCAGTCCCGGGGGGTATAACGGGCGGAGGATCAGTCCCGGGGGGTATAACGGGCGGGGGATCAGTCCCGGGGGGTATAACGGGCGGGGGATCAGTCCCGGTGGGTATAACGGGCGGGGGATCAATCCCGGGGGGTATAACGGGCGGGGGATCAATCCCGGGGGGTATAACGGGCGGGGGATCAGTCCCGGTGGGTATAACGGGCGGGGGATCAGTCCCGGGGGGTATAACGGGCGGGGGATCAGTCCCGGGGGGTATAACGGGCGGGGGATCAGTCCCGGGGGGTATAACGGGCAGGGATCAGTCCCGGGGGGTATAACGGGCAGGGATCAGTCCCGGGGGGTATAACGGGCGGGGGAGCAGTCCCGGGGTGTATAACGGGCGGGGGAGCAGTCCCGGTGGGTATAACGGGCGGGGGATCAGTCCCGGGGGGTATAACGGGCGGGGGATCAGTCCCGCGGGGTATAAGGGGCGGGGGATCAGTCCCGGGGGTTTTAACGGGCGGGGGATCAGTCCCGGGGGGTATAACGGGCGGGGGATCAGTCCCGGGGGGTATAACGGGCGGGGGATCAGTCCTGGGGGGTATAACGGGCAGGGATCCGTCCCGGGGGGTATAACGGGCGGGGGATTAGTCCCGGGGGGTATAACGGGCGGGGGATCAGTCCCGTGGGGTATAACGGGCGGGGGAGCAGTCCCGGGGGGTATAACGGGCGGGGGATCAGTCCCGGGGGGTATAACGGGCGGGGGATCAGTCCCGGGGGGTATAACGGGCGGGGGATCAGTCCCAGGGGGTATAACGGGTGGGGGATCAGTCCCGGGGGGTATAACGAGCGGGGGATCAGTCCCAGGGGGTATAACGGGCAGGGGATCTGTCCCAGGGGGTATAACGGGCGGCCACACACCTCATTGTTCGCGGAATGTTACCCATACAAAATAGGCTGCAGCGTTCACCTCCATAAGTCGCACCATTCAAGTAACAGGTTATTCTTTATGCAATGCGTCCTCAGACATTTCGATGTGAATGACATTAAATAAATTGAAGTGCTGTTACTTATTCCCAGTCAGTTTTCTGCGCCATTGCACACAGGAAGTCAAGGTCGTGTAGACTTCACATGAAGCAGGGTGAGAGCGAGGGGTATCAATGGACCAGGCACAAAGATGTCATTCGCTCTCCATTTTCAAGTCGTGTAGTGTCCCCTCATTTTATATAACACTCTGGTGAATGAAAGAACTAAGGAAAGAAGGAAAGACTTACATTTAAATTGCGTCTTTCACGACCTCAGGATGTCTCAAAGCGCTTTACAGCCAATGAAGTACTTTTTGAAATGTAGTCACTGTTGTAATGTAGGAAACGCGGCAGCCAATTTGCGCACAGCAAGCTCCCACAAACAGCAATGTGATAATGACCAGATAATCTTTTTTAATGATGTTGGTTGAGGGATATATATTGGCCCAGGACACCAGGGAGAACTCCCCTGCTCTTGTTCGAAATAATGCCATGGGATCTTTTACATCCACCCGAGAGGGCAGACGGGGCATCGGTTTAACATCTCATCTGAAAGACGGCACCTCCGACAGTGCCGCACTCCCTCAGCACTGCACTGGGAGTGTCAGCCTGGATTATGGGCTCAAGACTCTGCAGTGGGACTTGAAGCAGAGAAGTGGGTTTGGTTGGAGCACAGGAGACTCTCTGCAGTACAGGCTGAGGGGCTTGAAGATTCAAAACTGAAGCACTACAACGCCACCACTACCAGGAGGGTGTAATTACAGCGTGACAAGTTGACATCGGCAGTTTTCATTATAAATGTGGCCATAGGAACTTATAATAGATTGCGCATATGTACATTAATGGGGTATTCCTGTACCATTCAGAAGTGCTCACGTTTTTCAGCAAAAAGCACTTTGGTTTTAATTTATCACTAAAACAGATGATCTGGTCATTATCACATTGCTGTTTGTGGGAGCTTGCTGTGTGCAAATTGGATGCCGCGTTTCCCACATTACAACAGTGATGTCACTTTGAAAGTAGTTCATTGGCTGTAAAGCACTTTGGGTCATCCTGAGGTTGTGAAAGGCGCTATATAAATGCAAGTCTTTCTTTCCTTTACACATCTGATTGGCTGATCTGACTCTTGAGTGCGTGAAATCAGGAGGATTGCACATTTGCGTATAAGAGTAAAGACGTCTTACTGCAATTATATTAGGGCCCTGGTGAGACCACACCTGGAGTATTGTGTACAGTTTTGGTCTCCTTAACTAAGGAAGGATATACTTGCTATAGAGGGAGTGCAACGAAGGTTCACCAGACTGATTCCTGGGATAGGGGGATTGTCCCATGAGGAGAGATTGGGTAGACTAGGCCTATATTCTCTAGAGTTTAGAAGAATGAGAGGTGATCTCATTGAAACATACAACATTCTTACAGGGCTTGACAGGGTAGATGCAGGGAGGATGTTTCCCCTGGCTGGGGAGTCTAGAACCAGGGGTCACAGTCTCAGAATAAGGGGTCGGCCATTTAGGACTGAGATGAGGAGAAATTTCTTCACTCAGAGGGTGGTGAATCTTTGGAATTCTCTACCCCAGAGGGCTGTGGAGGCTCAGTCGTCGAGTATATTCAAGACAGAGATCGATAGATTTTTGAATATTAAGGGAATCGAGGGATATGGGGGTAGTGCAGGAAAGTGGAGATGAGGTCAATGATCAGCCATGATCTTATTGAATGGTGGAGCAGGCTTGAGGGGCCGAATGGCCTACTCCTGCTCCTATTTCTTATGTTCTTATGTTCACAACAACAACTTGTATTTATACAGCGCCTTTAACGTAGTAAAACTTCCCAAGGCGCTTCTCAGTAGCGTTACAAAACAAATTTGACATCGAACCACACAAGGAGTTATTAGGGCAGATGACCAAAAGCTTGGTCAAAGAGGTAGGTTTTAAGGAGCGTTTTACAGGAGGAGAGAGAGGTGGAGAGGCGGAGAGGTTTAGGCAGGGAATTCTAGAGCTTAGGGTCGAGGCAGCTGAAGGCACGACCACCAATTGTGGAGCGATGGAAATCGGGGATGCTCAAGAGGCCAGAATTAGAGGAGTGCAGATATCTCGGGGGATTGTGAGGCTGGAGCAGATTACAGACACAGGGAGGGAGCGAGGCCGTGGAGGCATTTGAAAACAAAGATGAGAATTTTGAAATCGAGGCGTTACTTAACCGGGAGCCAATGCAGGTCAGCGAGCACAGGGGTGATGGGTGAACAGGACTTGGTGCAAGTTAGGACACGGGTAGCAGAGTTTTGGATGACCTCAAGTTTACATAGGGTAGAACGTGTGGGGCCAGCCAGGAGTGCGTTGGAATAGTCGAGTCTAGAGGTAACAAAGGCATGGAATCGCCTGCTTTCCAGTGCACAGAGAGCAGTATAATTCCGACTTGCTACAATTAGGGCGAGTCTTCAGGAGTCCCAGAAGCAATTTACAGTTTGTTTCCCCTTCACCCTCAGAGCCCAGGTGGTCCCCACAGAAACAGAACCCACTCCATTCTCTTCAAATTCTAACAGAATCCCAAACAACAGCAATGTGAATCATTGTGAGTGTGTGCGTCGTCATGGCATCGTGCATAGCCCAGGGGGGGGGGGGGCGGGGGTGCAGAACTGGTTTGCCTAAGGCTAAAACAAATGCAACAAGAGCCGAGTGGCATTATAACCCCAGTCTATCCAAGCACAGTGCATTCAAAACAAAGTCCAGAGCGCAGACAGGTCAGTGAAATAGACACAGATTTAACAAAATGCATGACCCATTCTGATGGATCTCAGCATGATAAATAAATAGAACTACAGGAGAATGGTTTTCCCACAATGTAGTGTATGTGCCTTTAAGAGCCCCCTGTGTACTGTAATGCCAGTAATGGCCACTCGGGCTATATAAGCCTGTATATTGTGTTGTATCAGTTAGTTCACCTCCAGACTTTGTTCAGTAAACACCTGTGAAACCAACTCCTGCCTTCAGTGTCTCTATTAACACATGGACACAACAGTGGCGACGAATTGGAAACGGACTTACCTGCAATTCGGCAGCACCTCAAGGACATCGATTCCTCAGACGTCCAAAGTCGAAGAAAAGCAAGAAAAAAATAGCTGTGGTTTCACCAGCTAGCCGAGTTGGTGGCAGGTACTGCAATAATCCTTCCTGGGCGGCGGGCTGGGGCTCCATCGGCTGGCTCTGCAGCGAGGCCAAGCAGCGAAGGCGGAGGCAAGCAGAAACAGACGGGGGGGAGCACTCGGGAGACGGCCGGCGCTGCAAGCAGGTCGGCGTTCGGACCTAGCAGAGAGAGTCCGGCGGGAACGAGTCTCCACCTATAATAAAAAAAATTAAAAAACCGCGGAAAACAGCGTTGTCATCGACAGCAGCGGCGGAAAAGCGTGGGAAGCGCCATTTTTTTTCCAGGATGCCTAAGGCTGGCAATATTGATGCTTTTGATAACGATGTAGAGGATTGGACCACATATGTGGAAAGAGTGGAGGTATATTGCACCGCAAATGGAATAGAAAATGATAAAAAGGCGTCAGTACTTCTAAATCTAATGGGCGCAAAGACATACGGGCTGTTACGAAACTTAATCACTCCAGCCAAACCAAAGGACAAGAATTTTAAGGAAATTATTGATACCCTACAGGAGCACTTAAACCCAACACCGCTGCTGATAGCGGAACGATTCAAATTCTGCAAGAGGAATCAACACAAGAATGAAAGTAACACTGATTACCTCACCGAATTAAGAAAGCTATCAAAGCACTGCCAATTCGGGGCAGGACTGGCAGATTATCTTCGAGACAAATTCGTCTGCGGTCTCCTAAGTGAAGGAACACAGAAAAGGCTGCTTTCTGAGAAAGATTTGACACTGGACAAGGCTTTCAGTATGGCTGTATCATACGAAGCAGTCGCAAGAGGAGCTGCAGAGATACAGCAAAAGACACAGGACTTCAGCACCCATGAAATGACACAGGGTTTCGAGAGATGTTATCGCTGCGGCAGATCCACCCATGACCAGAGGGACTGCTGGTTCAAGGACAAAGCATGCAGGCAATGCGGAAAGATTGGACACATTGCACGGGTATGCCGATCTGGACAAAAAAAATCCACGGACAGGAAAAAAAATCAATAAAGAAAAGTACAGAAAGGTACAAATGATGACGGACAGTAGCTCCGAAGACCAGAAGAGCGATAGCGACTCCGAAAACAAGAGACTAAGCTGTCTCAAATTACATAATGTAATTGCCAAAGAAGATTACCAGACATTTGGGTTACCCTCACGATAGCAGGGTCCCCAGTTAAAATGGAACTAGATACAGGATCAGCTCTGACCGTCATAAATCGACAGGATTACGAGCGGCTATTTCTGCATATACCTTTAAAAGACACATCCATTATCTTGAAAACATATACGGGGCAGAAAGTATACCCCAAAGGAAAAATAAGGGTGCCTGTTGTATACAACGGCAAGGAAATACAGAAGTTGTATTTATACGTTCTACAAGATGGTGGTCCACCGCTGTTGGGACGTGAATGGATCAGGAAGATACGTTTAGACTGGCACTCCATTCAGGCACTGACGGTGACCAGTAAGGAAAAAAATGATGATGACGTCATACCTGAACGATTAAAAGACATCTTGGCCAACGCCAAGGAAGTGTTTCAAGAGAAACTAGGAACGTTGAAAGGCATCACCGCCTCAATAAAAGTGGAAGATGTGGCAATTCCCAAGTTTTTAAGGTAAGGCCGCTGCCATACACAATTCGTCCAGCAGTCGAGGCAGAGCTGGAGAATTTGGAAAAGGCAGGCGTATTGTCCAAGATAGATTGGAGCGAGTGGGCAACACCCATCGTCCCGGTCATGAAGAAAACGTTGAATAATGATAAATCTGAAGAACAGAGAAAATTCGCATCTGTGGAGACTTCAAGGTGACTGTAAACCCGGCCCTTCACACGGTACAGTATCCTCTTCCGAGGATAGAAGATATTTTCGCCTCACTATCCGGAGGGAAACGTTTCACCAAAATTGACTTGGCACAGGCATATCCACAGATGGAGGTTGAAGAGGCCTCTAAAAAGTATCTCACGATAAATACACACAAAGGCCTGTACCAGTACAATCGACTGGTTTTCGGAGTAGCATCAGCTCCAGCTATCTGGCAAAAAGCTATGGAGCAAGTCCTCCAAGGGATTCCGGGGACTCAATGCTACCTAGACGACATCCTTGTAACAGGAGAAAACGACAACGAGCACCTTGCCAATTTGGAGCAGGTGCTCACTAGGCTGAGAGAACGGGGCCTACGAGCAAATCGCCCCAAGTGCGAATTTTTCCAGAATCAAATATCATATTGTGGCCACATAATTAATAAGGAAGGGTTGCATAAGTCACCTGAAAAAAATTGAAGCGGCCATAAAAGCCCCAGCACCTGAAAATGTTTCACAATTAAGGTAGTTCCTGGGATTAATAAATTACTATCATAAATTTTTACCGAACTTATCAACTCTTCTGCACCCTCTTAATGAACTGCTACAAACAGGAGTAATTTGGAAATGGAGCGAAGACTGTAAACGTGCCTTCCATAAATGCAAAGACTTAATCACGTCCAAGGAAGTTTTGGCTCATTACAACCCATCACTGCCAATCAGACTGGCGTGCGATGCTTCCCCTTACGGCGTAGGAGCGGTATTATCGCATAGATTCCCTGATGGCTCGGAATGGCCGATAGCTTTTGCGTCACGCTCATTGAACTCAGCTGAGCGTAACTATGCCCAAATCGACAGGGAAGCACTCAGCCTGGTATGGGGAGTGAAGAAATTCAACCATTACCTACACGGACAAAAATTTACCTTGTTGACTGACCATCAACCCCTCATCTCCATATTCAACCCTAAAAAGGGTGTTCCCATTATGACAGCGCAAAGGCTACAGAGGTGGTCCCTTTTTCTAGGGGCACACCAATATAACATAGAATACAAAGGATCAAAACAGCATGGGAATGCTGACGGTTTATCGCGCCTACCGTTGCCAATGGTAGAAGAGGCACCTACAGTAGACCCAGTGGAGATGTTCCACTCTACCATAGTTGAATGTCTACCAGTGACAAATTCTGCCATTGAAAGGGAAACGAGAAATGACCCGACTCTCTCACGAGTCTACGATTTAACAGTGAAGGGATGGCCAGCACATGGCGAACCACTGTTGCCAGCATTCTCGCAAAGAAGAGAACAGCTGTCAGTGTGCCGAGGAACCTTGATGTATGGATCCAGAGTGGTGATTCCACCCAAACTCCAGGATAAAGTTCTAAAGGAGCTTCACGAGGGGCATCTGGGTGGAGTGAAAATGAAGAACCTAGCCAGGGCGTTTGTATGGTGGCCAGGTATCGATGGAGACATCGAAGAAATGACCAAGAGCTGCCTAGGATGTCAGAAGGTCCAAAACGCTCCACCACAAGCCCCACTACATCCATGGGAGTGGCCCTCATCTCCATGGCAAAGGGTACACATCGACTTTGCTGGTCCATTTATGGACTCAATATTCTTAATCGCGGTTGATGCACACTCCAAGTGGCCGGAGGTAATAAAGATGTCCTCCACCACCACGGAAAAAACCATCACAGTATTAAGGACCATATTTGCCAGGAATGGGCTGCCTGAACAGATCCGTTCTGATAATGGACCGCAATTTGTGTCCGAAGAATTCAGGAAGTTCTTAAAGAACAATGGGGTTAAGCACTACATGTCCGCCCCATACCATCCCGCCACCAATGGATTGGCTGAAAGGTTTGTCCAGACCTTCAAGAAGGCCATAAAGGCCATGGGTAATGAAGACATAAAACTTCAGCATAAGGTGGATAACTTCTTGTTTGCATACAGGAATGCAACACATATGGTTACAAACCAAACTCCCGCCATGATGTTCTTCAATAGAAGCCTAAGATGCCGGCTGGATTTGATCAAGCCAAACATCAGAAGGGACGTGGAGAACCGGCAATTTCAAGGCATGAATGAAAGGCCAACTAGAGCCTTCCAGATAGGTCAACAAGTTTTGGCCCGGGACTACCGTACCGAGAAATGGCAGCCTGGAACTATCTGCACACGACTAGGACCGCTGATGTATACCGTGGACATTGGAGAAAGCATCATAAGGCGCCATGCTGACCAAATCATAGAGTCATCCGAAAAGGGACTGATGCGCCATCAATTACTCAAAAGACTGAGGTTGAGCGAGTAACAATCAGGCTTTTATTAACTAAAGAATGAAGGTCTTGTCTCGAGTGGTCGACCCATCCAGAATACTAAGGGACTGGGAGGTAGTCACTTATATACCTGGAATAGTGGGAGGAGTCAGCCGAGGCATGTCCAGACCTGTACCTAGTGGAATACACATACAGACACAGACAGGTATGACAGTGGTTTACCACAGGGACAACCTACACCACAACTCTATACACCTAATGATGAAGTAGAGATACCCATAGTATCTACCTCCGATCCGGTGATACTGGAACCAGATGAACCCGACACTGGCATTCAAGCCGAATCAGCCTGGCCAAAAGAACCTACTACACCACCAGAAACTACTACACCACCGAGGCATTATCTGGACCGAGTCAGGAAGCCTCCAGAGAGACTGACTTATAATTGATTAACTGCAGCAATGTGTAGATTATTGTTCTTGTAACATGTAATTAATGATTACTTAAAATATCATGTACTGGTGGGCTAAAAGGGGAGGAATTGTAGTGTATGTGCCCTTAAGAGCCCCCTGTGTACTGTAATGCCGGTAATGGCCACTCGGGCTATATAAGCCTGTATATTGTGTTGTATCAGTTAGTTCACCTCCAGACTTTGTTCAGTAAACACCTGTGAAACCAAC
Organism: Somniosus microcephalus; assembly: GCF_052327205.1. Classification (NCBI taxonomy): domain Eukaryota; kingdom Metazoa; phylum Chordata; class Chondrichthyes; order Squaliformes; family Somniosidae; genus Somniosus; species Somniosus microcephalus. Next base: position 9,758,857 of record NC_140998.1, on the reverse strand, counting down.
TCCTGCCTTCAGTGTCTCTATTAACACACGGACACAACACACAAGAACATAAGAAATAGGAACAGGACATAGAAGATAGGAGCAGGAGTAGGCCATTCGGCCCCAAAGCCTGCTCTGCCATTCAATGAGACCATGGCTGATCATCCAAATTCAGTACCCTGTCCCTGCCTTCTCCCCATATCCCTTGATCCCTTCAGCCTTAAGAAATATATCTAACTCCTTCTTGAATATATTTAATGAATTGGCCTCAACTGCCTTGTGTGGTAGAGAATTCCACAGGTTCACCACTCTCTGGATGAAGAAATTCATCCTCATCTCTGTCCTAAATGGCTTACCCCTTATCCTTAGGCTGTGACCCCTGGTTCTGGACTCCCCGACCATCGGGAACATCCTTCCTGCATCTAGTCTGTCTAGTCCTGTTAGAATTTTATGTTTCAATGAGATCCCCTCTCATTCTTCTAAACTCCAGCGAGTATAAGCCCAATCGACCCAATCTCTCCTCATACGTCATTCCTGCCATCCCAGGTATCAGTCTGGTGAATCTTCACTGCTCTCCCTCCATGGCAAGAACATCCTTCCTCAGATAAGGTGACCAAAACTGCACACAATACTCAAGGTGTGGTCTCACCAAGGCCCTGTACAACTGCAACAAGACATCCTTGTTCCTGTACTCAAACCCTCTCGCTACGAAGGCCAACATACCATTTGCCTTCTTAACCACCTGCTGCACCTGCAAGCTTACCTTCAGTGACTGGTGCACAAGGACACCCAGGTCTCGTTGCACTTCCCCTTCTCCCAATCTATTGCCATTCAGATAATAATCTGCCTTCCTGTTTTTGCCACCAAAGTGGATAACCTCACATTTATCCACATTATACTGCATCTGCCATGCATCTGCCCAATCACCCAATCTGTCCAAATCATACTGTAGTTTCTCGGCATCCTCCTCACAGCACACACGCCCACCCAGCTTTGTGTTGTCTGCAACCTTGGAGATATTACATCTGGATCCCTCATCTAGATCATTAATATATATTGTGAATAGCTGGGGTCCTAGGACCAATCCCTGCGGTACCCCACTAGTCACTGCCTGCCACTCGGAAAAAGACCCATTTATTCCAACTCTTTGCTTCCTCTCTGCCAACCAGTTCTCTATCCAAGTCAGTACCTTGCCCCCAATCCTATGTGCCTTAACTTTACACGCTAATCTCTTATGTGGGATCTTATCGAAAGCCTTCTGAAAGTCCAAATACACCACATCCACTGGTTCTCCCTTATCTATTCTACCAGTTACATCCTCAAAAAATTCCAGTAGATTAGTCAAGCACGATTTACCTTTTGTAAGTCCATGTTGACTTTGTCCAATCCTGTCACTGTTTTCCAAGTGCTCTGCTGTTACATCTTTTATAATGGACTCTAGCATTCTCCCCACTACCGATGTCAGGCCTACCGGTCTATAATTCCCGGTTTTCTCTCGACCACCTTTTTTGAATAGTGGGGTAACATTAGCTTCCCTCCAATCCATGGGAACTGTTCCAGAGTCTATAGAATTTTGGAAGATGACCAGCAATGCATCTACTATTTATAGGGCCACTTCCTTAAGTACCCTAGGATGGAGATTATCAGGCCCTGGGGATTTATTGGCCTGCAATCCCGTCAATTTCCCTAAAACCATTTCCCTACAAATACTGATTTCATTCAGTTCCTCCCTCTCATTAGACCCTATGTTCCCTGACATCTCTGGGAGGTTATTTGTGTCCTTCTTTGTGAAAACAGAACCAAAGTATGTATTTAATTGGTCTGCCATTTCTTTGTTCCCCATTATAAATTCCACTGATTCTGACTGCAAGGGACCTACGCTTGACTTCACCAATCTTTTTCTCTTCACATATCGAAGCTTTTACAGTCAGTTTTTATGTTCCCTGCAAGCTTACTCTCATACTCTATTTTCCCCCTCTTAATTAATCCCTTTGTCCTCCTTTGCTGAATCCTAAACTGTTCCCATTCCTCAGGTTTACTGCTTTTTCTGGCCGATTTACATGTCCTCTCCTTGGATCTTACGCTATCCCTAATTTCCCTTGTTAGCCACGGTTGAGTCACCTTTTTTGTTTCATTTTTATGCCAAACAGGGATGAACAAATTCTGTAGTTCATCCATGCGATCTTTAAATGTTTGCCATTGCCTATCCACCGTCAACCCTTTGAGTAACGTTCCCCAATCAATCCTACCCAAGTCGCACCTCGTACCATCGTAGTTTCCTTTATTTAAATTCAGGACCCTAGTCTCTGAGTCAACTACTTCACTCTCCATCTTAATGAAGAATTCTATCATATTAGGATCGCTTCGCCCCAAGGGGCCTCGCACAACAAGATTGCTAATTATTCTTTTCTCATTACATAATTCCCAGTCTAAGATGGCCTGATCTCTAGTTGGTTCCTCGACATATTGGTCCAGGAAACCATCCCGTATGCACTCCAGGAATTCCTCCTCCACAGTATTGTTACTAATTTGGTTAGCCCAATCTATATGTAGATTAAAGTCACCCATGATAACTGCTGTGCCCTTATTGCACGTGTCTCTAATTTCCCGTTTAATGCCACCCCCAACCTCCGCATTACTGTTTGGGGGTCTGTATACAACTCCCACTAACGTTTTCTGCCACTTGGTATTTCTCAGCTCTACCCATACAGATTCCACATCATCAGAGCTAATATCCTTTCTTACAATTGTGTTAATCTCCTCTTTAACCAGCAATGCTACCCCACCTCCTTTTCCTTTTTGCCTGCCTTTCTTGAATATTGAATACCCCTGGATGTTGAGTTCCCAGCCTTGGTCACCCTAGAGCCATGTTTCCGTAATCCCAATCATATCATATCCGTTTACATCTATTTGCACAGCTAATTCATCCACCTTATTACGAATGCTCCTCGCATCGAGACACAAAGCCTTCAGGCTTGTTCTTTTAACACTCTTAGACCTTTTAGAATTATTATTTACCATGTCCATGTTTGATTTAAACCCTTGATTTCTCTGACTGCCACTTTTGTTTTTCTCCTTCCTGTCTTTTGCTTCTATCTTTGTTTCCGTTTCTTCTGTCTCCCTGCACAGGTTCCCAACCCCCTGCCATTTTAGTTTAAACCCTCCCCCACAGCACTAGCAAACACTCCCCCTAGGACATCGGTCCTGGTCCTGCCCAGGTGCAAACCGTCCAGTTTGTATTGGTCCCGCCTCCCCCAGAACCGGTTCCAATGTCCCAGGAATTTGAATCCCTCCACCTTGCACCATTCCTCTAGCCACATATTCATCTGAAATATCCATCTATTTCTACTCTGACTAGCACGTGGCACTGGTAGCAATCCTGAGATTACTACCTTTGAGAACATTCGGCCCATCTCTTTGTGCTCTGGAATCCCACTCCGAACCGTTCCCTCACACTCAGAGCTCCCGGTTTTTATGTAATAAAGCACGCTTTGAAATCCAAAAACAGACTAACTATTGACACTATGCGATTTAGGGTTAGGGTAATTGGTTAGGGTTTACTGTTCGCGTTTAGGGTAGAGATTCGTGGTTATGGGCTAGGGTTGGGCTTGGGTTAGAGGTTCGGGTTCGTGTTACAATTAGTGGTTAGGGGTTGTGGTTAAGGTAGGGTTAGTGTTAGGTTTTAGGGTTAGGAGTTAGGTTTTAGGTTCAGTGGTTAAGTTTTCAGGTTCGTTATTAGGGTTACTTTGGTGTAGGCTTACGGTTAGTTAGGTTTTAGGGTTAGTCATTAGAGTTAGTAGTTAGGCTTGGGTTAGTGGTTAGGATTAATAGTTAGGTTTTGGGGTTAGTGGTTAGAGTTAGTAGTTAGGCTTGGTTAGTGGTTAGGATTAATAGTTAGGTTTTAGGGTTAGTGGTTAGAGTTAGTAGGCTTGGGTTAGTATTAATAGTTAGGTTTTAGGGTTAGTGGTTAGAGTTAGTAGTTAGGCTTGGTTAGTGGTTAGTATTAATAGTTAGGTTTTAGGGTTAGTGGTTAGAGTTAGTAATTAGGTTTTAGGGTTAGTAGTTAGGCTTGGGTTTTCGGGTTCGTGGTTAGGGTTAATAGTTAGGCTTGGATTTTCGGATTAGGCTTAAGGTGTTACGCTTGCAGCTAATGGTTAGGGTTAGAAACCATTTTATTATTCATTAATATCGACAAGACGCGGTCAGTAACGGAACCCCGCCATTGTTCGCTGGAGGAAAGGATGTGAAGCCGGGGAGCGGAGCCAGGGTCACCCCAGGGACAGACTGTCTCTCTCCCCCCGCTTCCCCGCCCCGGGAGACCTCACCTGCTCCATACTCAGGTATCCGTCCATCCTCAGCCCGCCGCAGCTCGGCACAGGCCGCTCAACGCCTTGTTGACACTCGGTATCCTGGCAACCGCGGAGTAACAATTCCAGGCCGAGAGTAACACTCGCAGAGCAAAGAGCAACAACCAAGTAACAAATCGCGATCCAGAGTAACAGGTCCCAGTAACGCCTGATCCAAGAATAACAACTGGGAAAGAGGGAAGGGAAGGTTAAAACCATTTGGGCGAAAGAATAATATAGGAATAATAGGGGTGAAGGGGGAGTGGGACTGATTGGAGAGCTCTTTCAAAGAGCTGGCACAGGCACAGTGGGCCGAATGGTCTCCTTCTGTGCAGTAATAACCTGTGGCCAAGAAAGTCGTCTTGGGCAGTGGTGCATAATGGGTGGTATTGGACCGGCTGCCCGTTATACACAGGCTGCGATGGAACTGAATATCAGGTGCTGCGTATAACGGGCGGCCCATCCGATACCGCTCGATTTGCGCCACCACCTAAGACGAATTTCTCGGCCTCTGATTCCAAGACATCTGGGACCAAGTAAACACTCGGGGTGGGAGAGTACCAGGTGAGAGTAAAAATCAGGGAGTGGAGGGAGCTGAGAGTTTCACGATGGGGGAGGGGAGCAAGGTAAAATCCAAGGCCGCTAATTGGTAGATCGTCCCCCACAGGTGTCTCACAGGCAGAGTGCCTGAGGGGGTAGCACACCTGAATGGAAACGGGGATCCCACGCTTTTTCTGGGCCGTGCTGTTAGCCGTGGTTCAGTGGTAGCACTCTCCCCTCCGATTCAGCCCCACTCCAGCGATTTAAGCACATAATCCAGGCTGATACTCCAGTGCAGCACTGAGGGAGCCAGCTTGCAGATAAGACGTTAAACCGATGCCCCGCCTCCCATCTCAGGTGGACGTAAAACATCCTATAGCACTATTTTGAAGAAGAGTGGGGCAGTTCCAGATACGATATAGGGCTTGAAGCTCAGCTGAAGGTCAGAGGGAATTGAGGTTACACACAGTTGAATATAGGGGTGGAATCAGGGACTCGGATGCAGAGATTCTAGTGAGAGCTGAAATGGCTGGTTTAATTTAGAGAAAGTTCATCTTCATCCAAGATTTGATGTCAGACAAGCATTCGGGCAGCAGTGCTGCTTGGGGAGTTTAGGATGGTGGCAGGGAGGTAGAGCTGGGTGTTGTTGGTATACACATGGAAGCTGATCCAATACCTACTGGATGATGAGGGAGAGAGGGTTTGAGTACAGGAACAAGGATGTCTTGCTGCAGTTGTACAGGGCCTTGGTGAGACCACATCTTGAGTATTGTGTGCAGTTTTGGTCGCCTTATCTGAGGAAGGATGTTCTTGCCATGGAAGGAGTGCAGCGAAGATTCACCAGGCTGATACCTGGGATGGCAGGAATGACGTACGAGGAGAGAGTGGGTCGATTGGGCTTGTACTCGCTGGAGTTTAGAAGAATGAGAGGGGATCTCATCGAAACTTATAAAATTCTAACAGGACTAGACAGACTAGATGCAGGAAGGATGTTCCCGATGTAGTGTGCGTGTGTAGATAAAGACACTGAAGACAGGAGTTGGTTCATAGGTATTTACTAAGCAAGTCTGGGGGGGGGGGTTCTAAAGGATATACACAATACACAGGCTTATATAGCCCAAGTGGCAATTACCGGCATTACGCACACCTGGGGCTCTTAAAGGCACATACACCACAATTCCTCCCCTTCTAGCTAACTAGTACATCATATTTTAAGTAATTATTAATTACATGTTATATGCAAAATAATATACATTGCTGTATTAATTAATTATAAGTTAGTCTCTCAGGAGGCTCCCTGACTCGGTCCGGATAACGCCTCGGGGGTGTAGTAGTTTCTGGTGGTGTAGTAGGTTCTTCTGGCAAGGCTGATTCGGCTTGAAGGCCAGTGTCGGGTTCATCGGGTTCCAGTATCACCGGATCGGAGGTAGATATGGGTATCTCTACTTCATCGTTAGATGTATAGCGTGGTGGTGTAGGTTGTCCCTTTTCGGATGACTTGATGATTTGGTCACCATGGCGCCTTATTATGCTTTCTCCGATGTCCACGGTATACATCAGTGGTCCTAGTCGTGTGCAGATAGTTCTAGGCTGCCATTTCTCGGTACTGTAGTCCCGGGCCAAAACCGGTTGGCCTATCTGGAAGGCCCTAGTTGGCCTTTCATTCATGCCCTGAAACTGCCGGTTCTCCACGTCCCTTCGGATGTTGGGCTTGACCAAATCCAGCCGGCATCTTAGGTTTCTATTGTAGAACATCATGGCGGGAGTTTGGTTTGTAACCATATGTGTTGCATTCCTATATGCAAATAAGAAGTTATCCACCTTGTGCTGAAGTTTTATGTCTTCATTACCCATGGCCTTTATGGCCTTCTTAAAGGTCTGGACAAACCTTTCAGCCAATCCATTGGTGGCGGGATGGTATGGGGCGGACGTGTAGTGCTTTACCCCATTGTTCTTTAAGAACTTTCTGAATTCTTCGGACACAAATTGCGGTCCATTATCAGAACATATCTGTTCCGGCAGCCCATTCCTGGCAAATATGGTCCTTAATACTGTGATGGTTTTTTCCGTGGTGGTGGAGGACATCTTTATTACCTCCGGCCACTTGAAGTGTGCATCCACCGCGATTAAGAACATTGAGTCCATAAATGGACCAGCAAAGTCGATATGTACCCTTTGCCAGGGAGATGAGGGCCACTCCCATGGATGTAGAGGGGCCTGTGGCGGAGCATTTTGGACCTTCTGGCATCCTAGGCAGCTCTTGGTCATGTCTTCGATGTCTCCATCGATACCTGGCCACCATACAAACGCCCTAGCTAGGTTCTTCATTTTCACTCCACCCAGATGCCCCTCGTGAAGCTCCTTTAGCACTTTATCCTGGAGTTTGGGTGGAATCACCACTCTGGATCCACACATCAAGGTTCCTCGGCACACTGACAGCTGTTCTCTTCTTTGCGAGAATGCTGGCAACAGTGGTTCGCCATGTGCTGGCCATCCCTTCATTGTTAAATCGTAGACCCGTGAGAGAGTAGGGTCATTTCTTGTCTCCCTTTCAATGGCAGAATTTGTCACCGGTAGACATTCCACTATGGTAGAGTGGAAGATCTCTACTGGGTCCACTGTAGGTGCCTCTTCTATCGTTGGCAACGGCAGGCGCGATAAACCGTCAGCATTCCCATGCTGTTTTGACCCTTTGTATTCAATGTTGTATTGGTGTGCCCCTAGAAAAAGGGACCACCTCTGTAGTCTTTGTGCCGTCATAATGGGGACACCTTTCTTAGGGTTGAATATGGAGATGAGGGGTTGATGGTCAGTCAGTAAGGTAAATTTTTGTCCGTGTAGGTAATGGTTGAATTTCTTCACTCCCCATACCAGGCTGAGTGCTTCCCTGTCTATCTGGGAATAGTTACGCTCAGCTGAGTTCAATGAGCATGACGCAAAAGCTATCGGCCGTTCCGAGCCATCAGGGAATCTATGGGACAATACCGCTCCTATGCCGTAAGGGGATGCATCGCACGCCAGTCTGATTGGTAGTGATGGGTTGTAATGAGCCAAAACTTTCTCGGATGTGATTAAGTCTTTACATTTATGGAAGGCACGTTTACAGTCTTCGTTCCATTTCCAAATCACTCCTGTCTGTAGAAGATCATTAAGAGGGTGTAGAATAGTTGATAAGTTCGGTAAAAATTTATGATAGTAATTTATTAATCCCAGGAATGACCTCAATTGTGAAACATTTTCAGGTGCTGGGGCTTTTATAACTGCTTCAATTTTTTCAGGTGACTTATGCAACCCTTCCTTATTAATTATGTGGCCACAATATGATATCTGATTTTGGAAAAGTTCGCACTTGGGGCGATTTGCTCATAGGCCCCGTTCTTTCAGCCTAGTGAGCACCTGCTCCAAATTGGCAAGGTGCTCGTTGTCATTTTCTCCTGTTATAAGGATGTCGTCTAGGTAACACTGAGTCCCCGGAATCCCTTGCAGGACTTGCTCCACAGCTCTTTGCCAGATAGCTGGAGCTGATGCTACTCCAAAAACCAGTCGATTGTACTGGTACAGGCCTTTGTGTGTGTTTATTGTGAGATACTTTTTAGAGGTCTCCTCAACCTCCATCTGTAGATATGCCTGTGCCAAGTCAATTTTGGTGAAACGTTTTCCTCCGGATAGTGAGGCGAAAATATCTTCTATCCTCGGAAGAGGATACTGTACCGTGTGAAGGACCGGGTTTACAGTCACCTTAAAGTCCCCACACATGCGAATTTTTCCCTGTTCCTCAGTGTTATTTTTCAATGCTTTTTTCATGACTGGAACGATGGGTGTTGCCCATTCGCTCCAATCTATTTTGGATAATACGCCTGCCTTTTCCAAATTCTCCAGCTCTGCCTCGACTGCCGGACGTATTGCGTATGGCACCGGTCTTGCCTTAAAAAATTTTGGAATTGCTGCATCTTCCACTTTTATTGAGGCGGTGATGCCTTTCAAGGTTCCTAGTTTCTCTTGAAACACTTCTTTGGCGTTGGCCAAGATGTCTTTTAATCGTTCAGGTATGATGTCATCATTGTTTTTTTCCTTACTGGTCACCGTCAGTGCCTGAATGGAGTGCCAGTCTAAACGTATCTTCCTTATCCATTCCCGTCCCAACGACGGTGGACCACCATCTTGTAGAATGTATAAATACAACTTTTGTATTTCTTTGCCGTTGTATACCACAGGCACCTTTATTTTTCCTTTGGGGTATACTTTCTGCCCCGTATATGTTTTTAAGATAATGGATGTGTCTTTTAGAGGTATATGCGAAAATAGCCTCTCGTAATCTCGTCGATTTATTACGGTTAGAGCTGATCCTGTATCTAGCTCCATTTTAACTGGGGACCCTGCTATTATGAGGGTAACCCAAATGGTCTGGTAATCTTCATTGGCAATTACATTATGTAATTTGAGAGAGCTTAGTCTCTTGTTCCCGGAGTCACTATCGCTCTTCTGGTCTTTGGAGCTACTGTCCGTCATCATTTGTACCTTTCTGTGCTTTTCCTTATTGATTCTTTTCCCGTTAGTGGATTTTTTATTTTCAGATCGGCATACACGTGGAATGTGTCCCATCTTTCCGCATCGCCTGCATGCTTTTTCTTTGAACCAGCAATCCCTCTGGTCATGGTTGGATCTGCCGCAGCGATAACATCTCTCGAAACCCTGTGTCATTTCATGGGTGCCGAAGTCCTGTGGCCTTTGCTGTATCTTTGCCGCTCCTATTGCACTGAAAGGTTTGTCCAGTGTTAAATCTTTTCCAGAAGATACCTTTTTTTGTGTTTCTACACTTAGGGGATCGCAGATGAATTTGTCTTGCAGAGAATCTGCCAGTCCTGCCTCGAATTGGCAGTGTAGGGTATCAACAATCTCCTCAAAATTCTTGTCCATCGGTTCGGCTGGAGTGATTAAGTTGCGTAACAGCTTGTATGTTTCTGCGCCCATTAGATCCAGAAGCACTGAAGCTTTTTTTTCATCTTCTATTCCATTTGCGGTGCAAAACACCTCCACTCTTTCTACATATGTGGTTCAATCCTCTATCTTGTTATCAAAAACATCAATATTGCCAAAGTTAGGCTCTGTTTTGTTATCAAAAGCATCAATATTGCCAGACTTAGGCATTTCAAAAAAGATATGGCGCTTCCCGCGTTTTTTTTTCTCTGTAGCAATGATATGGCGCTTCCTGCGCTTTCCCGCCACTGCTACCGATAACAACGCTGTTTTACTGTGGTTTCCGTTTATTCACTGTTGGAGACTCGTTCCCGACGGAGGTCTAAACGCTGACCTACTTGCCGCGCCGGCCGTCTCCCGAGTGCACCCTCCCAGTCCGTTATTGCTTGCCTCTGATTTCGCTGCCTGTCTCAGCTGTAGAGCCCGACGCTGGAGCCCCAGCCTGACGCCCAGGAAGGATTAGCGCAGTACCTGCCACCAGCTTGGCCAGCTGGTGAAACCACAGTTTCTATTACCTCCTTGAGTCTTCTGGACGCTGGAGGAATCGATGTCCTTGAGGTGCTGCCGAATTGCAGGTAAGTCCATTTCCACTTCGTCGCCACTGTAGTGTCCGTGTGTAGATAAAGACACTGAAGACAGGAGTTGGTTCATAGGTATTTACTAAGCAAGTCTGGGGGGGGGTTCTAAAAGATATACACAATACACAGGCTTATATAGCCCAAGTGGCAATTACCGGCATTACGCACACCTGGGGCTCTTAAAGGCACATACACCACAATTGCTCTTAAAGGCACATACACCACAGGGGAGTCCAGAACCAGGGGTCACAGTCTAAGGATAAGGGGTAAGCCATTTAGGACAGAGAGTGGTGAACCTGTGGAATTCTCTACCAAAGGCAGTAGAGGCCAATTCATTAAATATATTCAAGAAGGAGTTGGATATATTTCTTAAGGCTAAAGGGACCAAGGGATATGGAGAGAAGGCAGGAACAGGGTATTGAATTTGGATGATCAGCCATGATCTCATTGAATGACGGAGCAGGCTCGAGGGGCCGAATGGCCTACTCCTGCTCCTATCTTCAAAGGGGTTTGATAGGGTCGATGTATAGAAGATGTTTCTGCTTGGGGAGGAGTCCATAAGTATAGGTCATAAATATAAGAGAGTCACTTATAAATCCAATAGGGAATTCAGGAGAAACGTCTTTACCCAGAGAGCGGTGAGAATGTAGAACTCGCTACCACAGGGAGTAGTTGAGGCGAATAGTATAGATACATTTAAGAGGAAGTTAGATAAACACATGAGCAAGAAAGGACTAGAAGGTTCTGCTGATAGGGTGAGATGAGGCTTGTGTGGAGCATAAACGCCAGCATGGACCAGTTGGGTCAAATGGTCTGTTTCTGTGCTGTAAATTCTATGTAAAAGACTGAACCTTGCGGCACCCCAAGGTGGACATGTGGGGCATGGGAGAACAAGCCATTGCTGGAGATATGCTGGTGATGTAGTTGACTGCCAAATGCCGTGATGAGATCAAGGAGTACAAGAAAGAATACCGCCCGCAATATGATTGCAGTCACAGGATGCGACTAGTGGTGACTTTGTTATTTGCTAATAACACAATGTTACACATTCCCTCCCCTCTACCACCTTATGTGACAAGTATTATAATTGTAATCTTAACTTCTTCATTATCTGCTGTTGAATTGTTTCACAGCTTTCTGTTATAATAGAATCGTTGCCACCTTCTCCCCTCTCATTCCCCCCACTAAATCTCGTCCTCCGCTCCTGAAGGCAGTGAGACATACTGGAGTATACTTCCTCGGGAATAACAACAGAAAACGCTGGAAAAACTCAGCAGGCCAGGCAACATCCGTGGAGAAACAGAGTTTCTCTCCCCACGGATGTTGCCTGGCCTGCTGAGTTTTTCCAGCGTTTTCTGTTGTTATTTCGGATTTCCAGCATCCGCAATATTTTGCTTATACTTCCTCAGGCACTGGCAACCCTCTGGTATCAAATGACCTTTATTCATGAGCAGGATGCACGCCGAATCATTCAATCACAGAGGATATCACAAACTAACCCCAAGCCCAATCCCATCCTCACACAGCAACCAACGCATGCATTTTTCAACAGCAGGTACTGAATAGTAATTAGGGGTAGGACCGTGGCTTTTTTCACTTCTCTCCCTCCTCCTCCTCATCCAGGTTGGATATGGTGTTATGGTTCGATGGAGTAGAGTGGGAGGAGGCTTGTGTGGAGCATAAACACCGGCATGGACCAGTTGGGCTAAACTGCCTGTTCCTGTGCTGTACTCCATATAATCTTGGTGCTGTCGGCAGGGTGGAAACCGGATGGAAGGGTTTTAAATAGGGAATTAATTATGCAAGGAACTAGGTGCCATGTTGAAAAACCTTAGAGAAGAAAGTAAGGTTGGAGATAGGTTAGTAGTTCGAAAGGATGGAGTGGTCAAAGTAAGGCTTGCATTTATATTGCGCCTTTCACGACCTCAGGACGTCCCAAAGCGCTTTACAGCCAATGAAGTACCTTTGAACAGGAGTCACTGTTGTAATGTAGGAAACGCAGCAGTTAATTTGCACACAGCAAGCTCCCACAAACAGCATTGAGATAATGACCAGATCATCTGTTTTTAGTGATGTTGGTTGAGGGATAAATGTTGGCCCAGGACACCGGAGAGAACTCCCCTGCTTGAATAGCGCCATGGGACCCATGGGATCTTTTACGACCAGCTGAGAGGGCAGACGGGGCCTCGGTTTTACATCTCATTTGAATGACGGCACCTCCGCTAGTGCAGCACTCCCTCAGTACGCAAGCCTCTGAATCCAGTACAGCTGCAACACTGACATCTATTCGACAATGTGGAAAACTGCCCAGGTATGTCCTGTCCACAAAAAGCAGGACAAATCCAACCCGGCCAATTACCGCCCCATCAGTCTACTCTCAATCATCAGCAGAGTGATGGAAGGTGTCATCGACAGTGCTATCAAGCGGCACTTACTCACCATTAACCTGCTCACTGATGCTCAGTTTGGGTTCTGCCAGGACCACTCGGCTCCAGACCTCATTACAGCCTTGGTCCAAACATGGACAAAGGAGCTGAATTCCAGAGGTGAGGTGAGAGTGACTGCCCTTGACATCAAGCAGCACTTGACGGAGTTTGACTAGGAATCAAGGAGCCCTAGTAAAACTGAAGTCAATAGGAATCGTGGGGGTTGGGGGGGGGGGGGAACGCTCCACTGGCTGGAGTCATATCGAGCACAAAGGAAGATGTTTGTGGTGGTTGAAGGTCAATCATCACAGCCCCAGGACATCACTGCAGGAGTTTCTCAGGGCAGTGTCCTAGGCCCAACCATCTTCAGCTGCTTCATCAATGACCTTCCCTCTAACATAAGGTCAGAAATGGGGATGTTCGCTGATGACTGCAGTGTTGAGTGCCATTCACAACTCCTCAGATAATGAAGCAGTCCATGCCCGCATGCAACAAGACCTGGACAATGTTCAGGCTTGGGCTGATATGTGGCAGGTAACATTCATGCCAGAGAAGTGCCAGGTAATGACTATCTCCAACAAGCGAGAGTCAAAGCACCTCCCCTTGACATTGAACGGCATTACCATCGCTGAATCCCCCACCATCAACATCCTGGGGATCACCATTGACCAGAAACTTAACTGGACCAGCCACATAAATACTGTGGCAACAAGAGCAGGTCAGAGGCTGGGTATTCTGTCGCACCTCCTGACTCCCCAAAGCCTTTCCACCATCTACAAGGCACAAGTCAGGAATGTGATGGAATACTCTCCACTTGCCTGGATGAGCACAGCTCCAACAACACTCAAGAAGCTTGACACCATCCAGGACAAAGCAGCCCGCTTGATTGGCACCCCATCCACCACCTTAAACATTCACTCCCTCCACCACCGGCGCACCGTGGCTGCAGTGTGGACCATCTACAAGATGCACTGCAGCAACTCGCCAAGGCTTCTTCAGCAGCACCTCCCAAACCCGCGACCTCTTCCACCTAGAAGGACAAGGGCAGCAGGCGCATGGGAACACCACCACCTCCAAGTTCCCCTCCAAGTCACACACCATCCTGACTTGGAAGTATATCGCTGATCCTTCATTGTCGCTGGGTCAAAATCCTGGAACTCCCTACCTAACAGTACTGTGGGAGCACCTTCACCACCTTCTCAAGGGCCATTAGGGATGGGCAATAAATGCTGGCCTTGCCAGCGATGCCCACATCCCATAAAAAAATGGGGGGAAAAATGGGACTTGAACCCACAACCTCCTGACTCAGAGGCACTACCCACTGAGCCACGGTTGGTTGGAGTTTGGGGGGAAAGCCAGCAGTAGTTTGGAAGCGGGGAGTGCAGAGTCACTGACTAGGTCGGCAAGTATTTCACCAAGCAGAGATGTGTGAGTGGTGGGCACAGGAGATGGGTCATGGAGGAAATTACTTTAATGAGGGCAGGGAAGCAAGAGCAGGCAAAGGCAACCAAGCAGAGTCTATAGCCTCAAGATGCACCAAAAAAAAAATCGGCAGCTCCCCACACTTGGAGTTGGAGATGGTGGAAAGAGTGGAAGGGGATCAGCAGAGGCAGTTTGTTCTTGAGAAGAGCTTAGGATTGTTCTTGCCCTCCAGGATAGACATCATTGCTACTTCACCAAAGTGGCATTATGCAGGAGTCCAGAAAGCGAGTGTTGTTCATGGAGGGTGGGTGGGAGACCACAGGAAACCTAATACTGTCCTCACCTCACCTCCAAACATGCTCACTGGATAGTGGTTAGGAACAAGGGCCTAGAAATTCAGCTGTTTGCGCCAGCCGTTAGCGCCAGATTTCCGGCGCTAGCCACTTAGCGCCCGGGCACCGCCGGATCTGCGCCTATGCCGAAATTCAGGTGGGATTTAGCGCCGGCGCAAAGTGTTAGCGCCCGCTCAGCTGCGCGCGCATCTTATGACGTCATTTCGTCGTGCAACGCCGTTTGTGCGCCCCAAACCGGAAATTCAGTGGCGCCCGGCCGATGTGGGCGTGGCGCTGCTAAGAAATGGAACTCAACAGAGGCCCTGTGGGATTCGGGGAGCGCTAATTAAAGGGCACATCCACTCACCCATAAAAGCCAGCCATTTTGCTGCAATGACTTTACTGCTTTGGATTTCTGCACAGAGAGCAAGGCACAGAGATTACTGATTTCGGACACCATAGGAGAGGTATTTTTGGCTTCTAGCCAGTGCTTTGACATTTGCATCCTTGTGATTTTGCTGTTTGGAACTTTGTAATGGGGGCTGCATGGGGGGCCAACCCTCAGTTGCTACATTTTGTGCGAAGGGCTCGCAGACGCTTTGAGAGAGGGCCAGGCATGCCTAGACGCAGAGGGGCCATTAGGCGTCGCCAACGTAGGCCTTACCCAGTCAGGCAATACCGGGAGCAGGTCTCATATCTCACCATGACTGCGGCGCATTGTGTTAAGAGGCTGCGCTTCAGAAGGGAGGTGGTTGGAGAGATCTGCCAGCTGCTTCACGCAGATTTGCAGCCACAGCTCATGTCCAGGACGTCTCTCTCGGTGGAAGTGAAGGTCACGGTGGCTCTCAGCGTTTATGCAAGCGGCTCCTTCCAAGCCGCTGCTGGGGACATTGCGAACATCTCCCAGTTCGCCGCGCATCGCTGCATCCGACAGGTCACCGAAGCACTTTTCGCGAGGAGGCACCAATTCATCTCCTTCCCCATGACCCAACACAAGCAGGAGCAGCGTGCAGTCGGATTTGCCAGGATCGCGGCCTTCCCCATGGTGCAGGGCGCCATTGACTGCACGCATGTGGCTATGCGGGCACCTATCCACAATGCCGAGCAATACCGCAACCGGAAGGGCTACCATTCCCTAAATGTGCAGCTGGTGTGTGACCACAGGCAGCGCATCCTAGCTGTCAATGCCCGCTTCCCAGGAAGCAGCCACGATGCCTTTATCCTGCGCCAGACTACTGTGGCTGACATGTTCCAGGCACAGCCTCCACCAAGGGGATGGCTTATCGGGGACAAGGGCTACCCTTTGTGCACATGGCTCATGACCCCGCTCCGCGCGCCCAGGACCCCAGCGGAGCTGGCATACAACGAAAGCCATCAAGCCACAAGGAACCTAATAGAGCAAACGATAGGCGTCCTCAAGCAACGGTTCCGTTGCCTGGATCGTTCGGGCGGGTCTCTTCAGTATTCGCCGGATAGAGTCTCCCAGTTCGTCGTGGTGTGCTGCATGCTCCACAACCTGGCTATCCGCAGGACTCAGGCACTGCCACCTGACATTGCCCCACCACCTCAGGAGGACGAGCAGGAGGACCCTGAGGAGGAGGAGCACCAGGCCAGGAGGGAGCGACAAGGTCCAAGGGCCGTCCGCCGGGGGCTTATTGCTCGACACTTCTAGGCCCCCTGTCAGGGAATGGCCTGGGCCACTGAACGCAGCTGAAGGCAGCCGCTCCGCAAGCCCTCAGCCGGTTAACCCAACAACCACTTGAAACATGACACCTGCACATGGTGAATAAATAAACATCTTTATTTCAAAAACTCAGGGCCCTTCCCACATGGAAGAGCAAAACAGAGAAGACCCCCAAAAAACAGTCACAAACTTCTGTCACTCCCAAAACCTGGGGAGGACTAACAAAACATCAACATCCAAATGGCCTTCCTCACTGGCCTAACAAAAACAAGCCCCCCCCACAACACAAACACCCCCATAAAACCAAACAACATAATGCCCCCCAGAACAGAAGCCCCCGCATCACCCAAACCCTCGCTCACCACACTCTATTCGGTGTGGCGAGAGGGCGAGTCCTTCGACAGCCGTCTTTTGCCCCGGCCCGTCCTGCTGCTGCACCTCAAGCTGGGCCGTGAGGCTGTGGCGAGGCTGGGGGAAGGATCTTCAGGGCGACAAGGCGTCTCGCCAGATGCCCTTGGGGGTCGGCCTACACGAGGGCGGGCCCGGGAGGGGCCGGCTGGTGGCTGCTGCAGCTGTGGGTGGCCCTCTTCACTGCCTGCAGCAGCTCCTTGCACCCTGGCTGGGGGAGTGGCAGGCTCGCCTGCACCAATGGGGACAAGGTGGGTGATGCCAGGCGCGCGCTGCTCGCCAGACACACGTGCACTCGGGCGGCCTGGCCGGGGAGCAAGCGCGCCAAACTGTTGGTCGCCAGACCGGTGTGCGGCAGCAGGGCGGCGGCTGGCCTGGCGACGCCTCCGCGCCAGTGCGAGGGTGGCAGAAGTCAGTGCCCCAACTGCGCCGGCATGTGCCCGCATCTGCAGTGCCATTGTCTGCCCAGCACCTCTCAGCTGGCGACTGGCATGCTGCGCTGCCTCGAGTTGTTGCACCCCCCTCTCATGCGCTGCCACAAGGAGGTCCACCCCCCTGGCGTGCGCTGCTGCGATTTGCTCCAGCCCCCTGGCCTGGGATTGGCCGAAAGCCACCACACTTTGTGCGAGGCTTTCGATGGCGTGAGGCATCTGTGCCACCACCTCCATGAATTCGACGTGCCGCCGCTCCGACGCCGCCGACATCTTGTCCAGGAGGCGCACCTCCTGGGCGACGTCCGAGTCCGGACTGGAGGACGCCTCCCCCCTCTGGGCAGAAGGCTGGCGTGCCGCCGGAGCCTTGCCGCGTGCGGCCACGCCACTGGGAGCAGGTTCTGCCCTCCCCTCCACCGCCTCCCCCCTCTGGGCAGAAGGCTGGCGTGCCGCCGGAGCCTTGCCGCGTGCGTCCATGCCACTGGGACCAGGTTCGGGGCTCCCCTCCCCCGCCTCCCCCTGGCTCTCCGGCACGCCAGACGTCTCCCCTTCATTGCCATCTCCTGGAGCGGAGGAGGGTTCCCCCGAGGTGGCGCCTTCCTGCTGCTCCTCGACGTCCTCCTCCTCCGAGGGCTGGCTGTGTGGGCTTCAGGGAACACCTCCTCCTCACCAGCTGAAAGCAGGAAGGCACAAGTGTAGCTTTAGAGTGAGGACAGGCCGACAGCGAGGGAGGCCGCACTGGTGCATTATGCGCATTTTTCGGCCAGTGGGGAAGGATGTAGATCTGATGCGCGAGGGCAAGGAGAGAGGTGCACCCGGTCCTGTCCTTACCAGTGGGTTCCAGTATAGGGTCTGCATCGCCGAGCGCCACAGGCCCAGTCACCGGGTGACGCAGGAGTCGGGCCACCCTCTCTTCCAGAACCGTTAGCTCCTGGTAATCGCGAGGGCCTCCACCAGTGACACGCAGGCTCCTGGCGTTCCTCGCCAGCTTGGCCTGCAAGAGAAAGGAGGGCGTCTAAGTACAGTGCGGTGCCCCGTTGGTGTGTGTGAGTCCTCCCATGGTGGAATAGCTTGGACAGTGTGGTGCCCTGTTGCTGTGTGTGAGGCCTCCCATGGTGGAATAGCTTGGACAGTGTGGTGCCCTGTTGCTGTGTGTGAGGCCTCCCATGGTGGAATAGCTTGGACAGTGTGGTGCCCTGTTGCTGTGTGTGAGGCCTCCCATGGTGGAATAGCTTGGACAGTGTGGTGCCCTGTTGCTGTGTGTGAGGCCTCCCATGGTGGAATAGCTTGGACAGTGTGATAAGTGCAGAAAGAGCTATTGATTAACATGCAAGTGCCATTGCAGCGGGAGGAGGGCTGGGCATTAGACCTTTGATGTCCCTTTGGCCCTAATGGGAGGTGCACATGCAAGGATGAGGGGGACACTGGAAAGGGTACTCACCTTGACCAGCCGACATAGGTCATTGTATTTCTTGCGGCACTGGTCCGCACTCCTGGGAACATCGGAGTTGGAGGAGACCCTCCGGGCAATTTTGGTCCAGGCCTCCCTGAACTTGCTCCTGGGAGCCTTCCTGCCACTAGCCGGGCACACGACCCGTCTTCTCTTGCGTACCCCATGAAGGAGCACACCCAGCGCATGGTCAGAGAACCGCTGGGCTCTTTCACGGGCCTTCTCCATTACCTCCAGGCGTTGATTTGGGACACAACCAGTGCTGAGGCCGAGTTGCAGGGCTACAGCATGCAGGGCGTGGCTGCAGTCAAAGTTGACCCTTCCCCCTTTAAGAGCTGGCCGGCGTCAGGGTGTCTGCTGACACTCAGCACATGATCGCACCTGCGCTGCGCCCGGAATCGGCGTTATCAGGCCGCATCGCCGGATTAGCGCCTGAACACAGGGTTCCAACGCCTATTGCAGCGCTCGGCCAAAAAGTTGGCCAAATCTACTGAATTTCGGCGAGGTCGCCTGCACTTTCCGGCGGCCGCTAAATTTGCCGAGCGCCCGACTTTAGCGCCGCAAGAGCGTCCGAACTGAATTTCTAGGCCAAGAACTCTAGATGATTTCCATAGCCCAATTATAGTGCCTTTCATGTCACCTTTGCTCAGGTTAGCTAACTCAACACAGAGCAGGAAGTAAAACACATTTAAAAGCAGCAACTTTTTCTATTTTGCAAGGTACCATCCAACCCTTACAGCTGTAGAAACTCTGCTCCAGACAGCACTGAACTAAGGTGTCTTTATTTTTTTTGTGTGTTTCTTTTTTAAAACATTTCACTTCTGGGTTAAACTCAATGAATTAAAATACATGTAAACGAGAGACAACTCAACGCGAATTTTTGTTAATTTACTCAAATAAATAAGGAACACAGCAACATTTAAAGATAACAGTCAAAGCTTTGTATCCACAGAGCTACCACATCCTTATAACCAGAGTTAGCTGTAATATTTTGCAGCAAAGTTATATTTTAATCGGAAGTACGCTATTGTAAAGACAAGTAACTTTGGTCTCTGCAACTTATCATCACTCCATCAGGAGCAATGAATAGCGTTGTCCCATTGCACTACACAGGTTTCAATCTCTTCTAACAGTACCATGAACACATACACCTTTCCTCTTGCAGCAGTGCACAGACACCAAAGGATGCGGTTCCTTCTCCAGCAGTGCAGAAGGGTTACAATCTCCCCCCCCCACCCACCACAATAAAGAAGGGGTGTAGATCCTCCTCCCCTTTCAGGAATACAGAAATACTGTCGTCCTTCTACCAATAAAGAAGGGTATGGTTCCCGCTCCCCCAATAAAAAGGTGCACAGTCCCTCCTCCCCCTAATCAGTTACTTTAGCAGGGAAGGAACTATGTAGAAGCAAAGTCTTACGTTACTACATATCTGCCACATTGTGAATGAAAATTACGATATCTTTTTTATTGGTTGTTTAAATGTTTACCCCAAAATAAGTCAATAATACAATCTGTATTAAGGGACAGAGTCCCATCTAAAGGTGGAGGGAGTTGGTTGTGGTGCAGTCTCTATTCCTTGTTGCCATTCTTCCCTGAACTGCCTATCCACCCTGTTTGATAGCTGTGCAAATTTCATTACAATAACACACACGTTTGAGTTTGTGAAGAAACCCATTGATAATTTAAGAGAGAAAACACAATGGGTGAAATGGCTCATAATCGGTTCAAGAACTCTGCTAATTAATCTACAATAAGCGAATGCTCCTTGGATATTTCACACTGCAAGAGAACTAAACTGTTGAGTAGCTTGGATCATTTGAGCAGCTTGTACTCGATGCACTATCGCACATTCCCTCCTTCCTTCCTTCAGCAATACTAATGTAAATATGGAAAATAAGCAGCAGTTAGTAACTCAGAGCTCAGTGTCTCAAGTTCTTCCAATGCCCCTATCCACTTCACTCAGTCAACTTCTTCAATAGTAGGTCCAGACACATTGCCAGGCGCAGAGGTACTGCCACCCCCTCCAGGCATCCCAGCGCAAGCACATCTAAGGAATTTGGCTAGCGGCTTGCAGACTTTCTCCAGCTCCTTCCGCTGGTGATCAAACTCTTCCTTCTCTGCTGTCTGGTTTGTTTCTAGCCAGGTGAGGACCTCCTGGCATTTTGCAAGGACACTCGTCTTCTCCTCCTCACTGATTTTTCCTTTCAGCTTCTCATCTTGTACAGCCTGTTTCATGCTGTATACATAGGACTCCAGGGTGTTCTTGGCAGCCACCTTTTCACGGTTAGAATCATCCTCGGTCTTGTAGTGCTCCGCGTCCTGCACCATACGCTCAATATCACCTTTGCTCAGTCTTCCTTTGTCATTAGTGATGGTGATCTTGTTTTCTTGGCCTGTGCTCTTGTCCACAGCTGAAACATTTAGGATGCCATTGGCATCTATGTCAAAGGTCACCTCTATTTGTGGCACTCCGCGTGGAGCTGGCGGAATGTTAGAAAGGTCAAACTTGCCAAGCAGGTTGTTGTCTTTGGTCATGGCCCTTTCACCTTCATATACTTGAATAAGGACACTGGTTTGACGATCTGAATAAGTGGTGAAGATCTGAGTCTGCTTGGTGGGGATAGTGGTGTTTCGTTTAATTAAGGAAGTCATGATCCCACCAGCTGTTTCAATACCTAGAGACAGGGGAGTAACATCCAGCAGCAACAGGTCCTGCACATTTTCAGACTTGTCGCCTGTTAAAATGGCTGCCTGTACAGCCGCACCATAAGCCACAGCTTCATCTGGATTGATGCTCTTGTTCAGCTCTTTCCCATTGAACAAGTCTTGAAGCATCTTTTGGATTTTAGGGATCCTCGTGGAGCCTCCCACAAGAACAACATCCTGAATCCGTAACTTGTCAATTTTGGCGTCCTGAAGGGCTTTTTCGACAGGCTCCAGCGTTGCTCGGAACAGATCACTGTTCAATTCCTCAAACCGGGCCCTTGTGATAGATGTATAGAAATCAATACCTTCGTGCAGAGAGTCAATCTCGAGGCTGGCTTGTGTGCTTGAGGACAGGGTCCTCTTGGCACGCTCGCAAGCCGTGCACAGACGTCTTACTGCCCGCTTGCTCTGGGAGATATCCTTCTTAAATTTCCGTTTGAATTCCTCAATAAAATGGTTCACCATGCGATTGTCAAAATCTTCTCCTCCCAGGTGAGTGTCTCCAGCAGTGGACTTGACCTCAAAAACGCCGTCCTCAATGGTAAGAATAGAAACGTCAAATGTTCCACCTCCCAGGTCGAAGATGAGGACATTATGCTCGCCGGATCCTGTTTTGTCTAGTCCATAAGCAATGGCAGCTGCAGTTGGCTCATTGATAATCCTCAGCACATTTAAAGCAGCAATGGTTCCAGCATCTTTGGTGGCTTGTCTTTGGCTATCATTAAAATAAGCCGGCACTGTGATGACTGCATTCCTCACAGGAAATCCCAGGTATGCTTCTGCGATCTCCTTCATTTTTGTTAGCACCATAGAGGAAATCTCCTCAGCAAAGAATGACTTCTGTTCTCCTTTGTACTCTACCTGGACTTTGGGTTTTCCTCCATCACTGATCACTGGGGAAAGATGAACAAAGACATTTTTTTATTAAGTGAAATGTCAAATGAACACGCTTTTCCTTTCCATTTCTTAATAAGAATAGCTGTAGTCTCCTCATGCCAAATACTATCCCTTACAGGACAAGTATAAAACATACTCCCAGACCTCCTCTGCCAATGCTAATCTATAACCATCCACTGAATGGTGTGCACCAAAGTTATGGCACCTCTAACTTTCCCTCCTTCATTGTGCAAATCAACTGGTCTCCAGAGAACTATAGAAGCTTACAGCACAGAAGAGGCAATTTGGCCACCACCTCTGTGCTCTTTGCTGGTGCAATCCAAAACTAATCTCACTATCCTGCATTCTCCCCCATGTATCTTCTCCAGCTTCAAATATTCATACTAAAGCAAGATACTGCGGATGCTGGAAATCTGAAAGGAAAACAGAAAATGCTGAAAATACTCAGCAGGTCAGGCAGCATCTGTGGAGAGAAAAACAAGAGTTAATATTTCAGGTCGATGACCTTTCGCCAGAGCAGGAAAAGGTTGGAAGGGTCTGTCCCAACCAGTCCCCATGACAAAGCATTCCATCCTCCCAACAACTCTCTACATAAAGAAATTTCATAACCTTTCTCCTCACTCTCAGTGGCTGTTTTAAATTGATGCCAGGCAGAGTAGTAGGGGCAGGCAGGTAGTGCAGGGGTCCCCTGTGGCCATCCCCCTCTCAAACAGATATACCGCTTTGGATATTGTTGAGGGAGATGGCTTATCCGGGGAAGACAGCAGCAGCCAACTTCCTGGCACTGTGGGTGGTTCTGCTGCACAGGACGGGAGGAAAAAGAGGGGGAGAGCTATAGTAATAGGGGATTCTATTGTAAGGGGAATAGATAGGCATTTCTGCGGCTGCAAACGAGACTCCAGGATGGTATGTTGCCTCCCTGGTGCAAGGGTCAAGGATGTCTCAGAGCGGCTGCAGAGCATTTTGGAAGGGGAGGGTGAACAGACAGTTGTCGTGGTGCATATAGGTACCAACGATATAGGTAAAAACCGGGATGAGGTCCTAAAAGCTGAATATAGGGAGTTAGGAGGTAAATTTAAAAATAGGATATTTCAGATGAATACGTGGCTAGAGGAATGGTGCAAGGGGGAGGGGTTCAAATTCCTGGGACATTGCAACTGGTTCTGGGGGAGGTGGGACTAGTACAAGCTGGACGGTTTGCACCTGGGCAGGACCAGGACCAATGTCCTAGGGGGAGTGTTTGCTAGTGCTGTGGGGGAGGGTTTAAACTAAAATGGCAGGGGATTGGGAACCTGTGTAGGGAGACAGAGGAAAGGGAAACAAGGATAGAAGTAAAAGACAGGAAGGAGAAAAGCAAAAGTGGCAGTCAGAGAAATCAAGGGTTTAAATCAAACATGGTTTAAATAATAATTCTAAAAGGTCTAAGAGTGTTAAAAAAAACAAGCCTGAAGGCTTTGTGTCTTAATGCGAGGAGCATTCGTAATAAGGTGGATGAATTAGCTGCACAAATAGATGTAAACGGATATGATATGATTGGGATTACGGAAACATGGCTCCAGGGAGACCAAGCCTGGGAACTCAACATCCAAGGGTATTCAATATTCAGGAAAGACAGGCAAAAAGGAAAAGGAGGTGGGGTAGCATTGCTGGTTAAAGAGATTAACACAATTGTAAATAAGGATATTAGCTCTGATGATGTGGAACCTGTATGGGTAGAGCTGAGAAATACCAAGGGGCAGAAAACGTTAGTGGGAGTTGTATACAGACCCCCAAATAGTAATGCGGAGGTTGGGGATGGCATTAAACGGGAAATTAGAGATGCGTGCAATAAGGGCACAGCAGTTATCATGGGTGACTTTAATCTACATATAGATTGGGCTAACCAAATTAGTAACAATACTGTGGAGGAGGAATTCCTGGAGTGCATATGGAATGGTTTCCTGGACCAGTATGTCGAGGAACCAACTAGAGATCAGGCCATCTTAGACTGGGTATTATGTAATGAGAAAGGAATAATTAGCAAACTTGTTGTGCGAGGCCCCTTGGGGCAGAGCGATCATAATATGATAGAATTCTTCATTAAGATGGAGAGTGAAGTAGCTGACTCAGAGACTAGGGCCCGGAATTTAAATAAAGGAAACGACGATGGTATGAGGCGCGAGTTGGGTAGGGTTGATTGGGGAATGTTACTCAAAGGGTTGACGGTGGATAGGTAATGGCAAACATTTAAAGATCGCATGGATGAACTACAGAATTTGTTCATCCCTGTTTGGCATAAAAATAAAACGAAAAAGGTGACTCAATCGTGGCTAACAAGGGAAATTAGGGATAGCATAGGATCCAAGGAGAGGACATATAAATTGGCCAGAAAAAGCAGTAAACCTGAGGATTGGGAGCAGTTTAGGATTCAACAAAGGAGGACAAAGGGATTCATTAAGAGGGGGAAAATAGACTGAGAGTAAGCTTGCAGGGAACATAAAAACTGACTGTAAAAGCTTCTTTAGATATGTGAAGAGAAAAAGATTGGTGAAGTCAAGCGTAGGTCCTTTGCAGTTAGAATGTGGGGAATTTATAATGGGGAACAAAGAAATGGCAGACCAATTAAATACATACTTTGGTTCTGTCTTCACAAAGGAGGACACAAATAACCTCCCAGAGATGTCAGGGAACATAGGGTCTGATGAGAGGGAGGAACTGAATGAAATCAGTATTTGTAGGGAAATGGTGTTAGGGAAATTGACGGGATTGAAGGCCGATAAATCCCCAGGGCCTGATAATCTACATCCTAGGGTACTTAAGGAAGTGGTCCTAGAAATAGTAGATGCCTTGCTGGTCATCTTCCAAAATTCGATAGACTCTGGAACAGTTCCCATGGATTGTAGGGTAGCTAATGTTACCCAACTATTCAAAAAACCTGGTAGAGAGAAAACGGGGAATTATAGACCAGTAAGGCTGACATCTGTAGTGGGGAAAATGCTAGAGTCCATTATAAAAGATGTAATAGCAGAGCACTTGGAAAACAGTGACAGGATCGGACAAAGTCAACATGGATTTACAAAAGGTAAATCGTGCTTGACTAATCTACTGGAATTTTTTGAGGATGTAACTGGTAGAATAGATAAGGGAGAACCAATGGATGTGGTGTATTTGGACTTTCAGAAGGCTTTCGATAAGGTCCCGCATAAGAGATTGGCATGTAAAGTTAAGGCACATGGGATTGGGAGCAAGGTACTGACTTTGATAAAGAACTGGTTGGCAGACAGGAAGCAAAGAGTTGGAATAAACGGGTCTTTTTCCGAGCGGCAGGCAGTGACTAGTGGGGTACCGCTGGGATCGGTCCTAGGACCCCAGCTATTCACAATATATATAAATGATCTAGACGAGGGAACTAGATGTAATATCTCCAAGTTTGCAGACGACACAAAGCTGGGTGGGCATGTGTCGTGTGAGGAGGATGCCGAGAAACTCCAGTATGATTTGGACAGGTTGGGTGATTGGGCAGATGCATGGCAGATGCAGTATAATGTGGATAAATGCGAGGTTTTCCACTTTGGTGGCAAAAACAGGAAGGCAGATTATTATCTGAACGGCAATAGATTGGGAGGAGGGGAAGTGCAACGAGACCTGGGTGTCCTTGTGCACCAGTCGCTGAAGGTAAGCATGCAGGTGCAGCAGGCGGTTAAGAAGGCAAATGGTATGTTGGCCTTCGTAGCGAGAGGGTTCGAGTACAGGAACGAGGATGTCTTGCTGCAGTTGTACAGGGCCTTGGTGAGACCACACCTTGAGTATTGTGTGCAGTTTTGGTCGCCTTATCTGAGGAAGGATGTTCTTGCCATGGAGGAAGTGCAGCGAAGATTCACCAGGCTGATACCTGGGATGGCAGGAATGACGTATGAGGAGAGATTGGGTCGATTGGGCTTATACTCGCTGGAGTTTAGAAGAATGAGAGGGGATCTCATTGAAACTTATAAAATTCTAACAGGACTAGACAGACTAGATGCAGGAAGGATGTTCCCGATGGCCGGGGAATCCAGAACCAGGGGTCATAGTCTAAGGATAAGGGGTAAGCCATTTAGGACTGAAATGAGGATGAATTTCTTCACCCAGAGAGTGGTGAACCTGTGGAATTCTCTACCACAGAAGGCAGTTGAGGCCAATTCATTAAATATATTCAAGAAGGAGTTGGATATATTTCTTAAGGCTAAAGGGTGGCATAGTGGTTAGCACTGTTGCCTCACAGCGCCAGGGACCTGGGTTCAAATCCGGCCTCGGGTGACTGTCTGTGTGGATTTTGCACATTCTCCCCGTGTTTGCGTGGGTTTCCTCCGGGTGCTCCGGTTTCCTCCCACAGTCCAAAGATGTGCGGGTTAGGTTGCAATACAAGACCGCTCAAATTGGAGGAGAAGCATCCAGGAAGGCGCCGAATACCTCAAGTCTCTTCGCTGGGAGCAAGCGGAAGCCAAGCACAAACAGCGGAAGGAGCACACGTCAACCCAAGCACCCCACCCACTCGCCTCTTCAACCACTGTCTGCCCCACCTGTGACCAAGAGTGTAGGTCCCGCATTGGACTCATCAGTCACCTGAGAACTCATTTTTAATGTGGAAGCAAGTCATCTTCGGTGCCGAGGGACTGCCTAAGGAGAAGTTTGAGAGACTTTAATGTGCTGTTTTCTTCAGCTCATGTTTTGCACTGTTTTCTGAAGACAAGTGGGGCAGCGGGGGAGATAGTATTAATCAGCTTTCTGTATTGGCAGCATGTATTTACAACAAAGTTCTGATTGGACCCCTTGGATGACAAGACACACCCAGCAGTTTGTGGGAATGTGTAATTTGATCCATTTATTGTGACAGCCTGGCTCCAGACAGAACTCACATTGCTTACACTGCTGCTTTCAGAAAACAGACAGGGCTCACCCTCCCGGGTTAGAACCTTCTCCCCCTGCCAACAACTTCCTGATCGTCACAACCCCCCAACAACTTCCTGACCTCCTCCACTAGCCCCCCGCAAACCGAGTTCCCTGACCTCCCCCCGCAACTGAGTTCCTGATCGTATCCCCACCTCCCTAACAAGTTCCTGACCTTCTCCCTGCTCCTCCCCCACCCCCCCACCCCAATCGATGGGGCACTGTGTGTGGCCACATATTGTTAACAAGTTTATTGGGTATGAAGTGAATAGTGACAGTGTCATGACTTCCGGATTTCGTCCAGTCCAATGAT
Source organism: Somniosus microcephalus (assembly GCF_052327205.1). Taxonomy (NCBI): domain Eukaryota; kingdom Metazoa; phylum Chordata; class Chondrichthyes; order Squaliformes; family Somniosidae; genus Somniosus; species Somniosus microcephalus. The sequence goes on along the minus strand of NC_140998.1, from coordinate 9,731,463 downwards.
GTCACTTGCTGCACACACACCGGCTTTCCAAGAAATCAACCAGGGGAGGAGAGGGAGAACGTGGTGCGGGTGTAAAGGGGGTGGGTTTGGAAGAACATGATCCACATATAACAGAGGGGGAGAACATGATCCATCTTCCCATCTTGATCACTTTCATCCATGCCCCCCGCCAATCCTATCCTCTCCTTTCCCCCCTCTCCGATCCCCTCTTCTCACCCCCCTCTGATCCCCTCTCCTCTACACCCTCCGATCCCCACTACTCTACCCCTCCAATCCCCACTCCTCTACCCCTCCAATCCCCACTCCTCTACTCCTCCAATCCCCTCTCCTCTACACCCTCCGATCCCCACTCCTCTACCCCTCCAATCCCCACTCCTCTACACCTCCAATCCCCTCCTCTACACTCTCCGATCCCCACTCCTCTACCCCTCCGATCCCCACTCCTCTACCCCTCCGATCCCCACTCCTCTACCCCTCCAATCCCCATTCCTCTACCCCTCCGATCCCCGTCCTCTACCCCTCCAATCCTCTACCCCTCCAATCCCCTCTCCTCTACACCCTCCAATCCCCACTACTCTACCGCTCCAATCCCCACTCCTCTACCCCTCCGATCCCCCTCCTCTACCCCTCCAATCCTCTACCCCTCCAATCCCCACTCCTCTACCCCTCCGATCCCCACTCCTCTACCCCCCCGATCCCCACTCCTCTACCCCTCCGATCCCCTCTCCTCTACACCCTCCGATCCCCACTACTCTACCCCTCCAATCCCCACTCCTCTACCCCTCCAATCCCCACTCCTCTACCCCTCCAATCCCCACTACTCTACCCCTCCAATCCCCACTCCTCTACCCCTTCCGATCCCCACTCCTCTACCCCCTCCGATCCCCACTCCTCTACCCCCAGCTCCGATCTCCATTCCTCTACTCCCCCTCCGATCCCCACTCCTCTACCACCCTCCGATCCCCAGTCCTCTACCCCCCTCCGATCCCCACTCCTCTACCCCCCTCCGATTCCCACTACTCCCCCTCCGATCCCCACTCCTCTACCACCCTCCGATCCCCAGTCCTCTACCCCCCTCCAACCCCCACTCCTCTACCCCCTCCAATCCCCACTCCTCTACCCCCACCTCCGATCCCCACTCCTCTACCCCCACCTCCGATCCCCACTCCTCTACCCCCAGCTCCGATCTCCACTCCTCTACTCCCCCCTCCGATCCCCACTCCTCCACTCCCAACACCTCTCTTCTCCCTCTGCTCCAATCCCCTGACCGTCTCCATAAACACATGCAGCACGAACAGGCTGAAACTTCGGCCCGGCATCTCCACCCAGTGGGTGGGTGGGGGAGAACGATCACTGCGAAATACCCTCACAGACAGTAAACGGTGTTGAAGCTCTGGCCCTGTGGCTGCAGAGCCTGAGTCTGGTCCTCATACCCAGACTCCCACCCGACTGCTCACCCTCCGATCAGACAAGGGCCCTCTCCCACCTTCCGATCCCCTCAGCTGCAACATTGGGGTGCGCATGCAGGCTCCAGTGGGGGCGGGAAGATGTTTAGGCTCTGCCCCATGTTTGTGCAAATAATCACTTTTCTGTATTGCATAATTGCTGCCTTTTACAACTTTTTTTCTTGCATGTTTCCAAAGGTGCATTTCTATTTTTTGTTTAAGAGATCTTTAAGTCATGTAACATCATACTAAAGATGCAATACCATTGGAATGCTGCCACCACACAGTATTTTTAATATACAATATAGAGGTGTTGATATCATGTAGGGGATAACATCAGGGCCTGAATAAGGCAATATCCATTTTTATTAACAATTATTCTGCAATATTTAATGCTTTAAATAGAGGCATGGCAGGGCACCTCAGTCGAATGCACATCCTGTGCCATGTGGGAACTCCAGGACGCTTCCAGTGTTCTGGACAACTACGAGTGCAGGAAGTGTCGTCAGCTGGAGGAGTTCAAGCTCCAGGTTTCAGAGCTTGTGCGGCAGCTGGCGTCACTGCGGTGCATCCGCGAGGCTGAGAGCTTTGTGGATAGCACATTTCAGGAGGTGGTCACCCCGCAGCGTAAGAGTGTGCAGGCAGAGAGCGAATGGGTCAGACAGACAGGTAGTGCAGGAGTCCCCTCAGTGCATCTATTTCTCTAACCGGTATTCATTACTCAATACTGTTCAGGGTTATGGTTCCTCTGTGGAGTACAGCCAGAGCCAAGACCACAGCACCACAGGTGGCTCAGCTGTACGGTGCGGTGGGGAGGGAAGAAAAATCGGGAAAGCAATAGTGGTAGGGGATTCGAAAGTTCGGGGAACAGATAGGTGTTTCTGCGGCCGCAGACGTGATTCCAGGATGGTATGTTGCCTCCCTGGTGCCAGGGTCAGGGATGTCACTGAGCGGCTGCAGGACATACTGAGGGGGGGAGAGTGAACAGCCAGAGGTCGAGGTCCATATAGATATCAACAACACAGGTAGAAAGTGGGATGAGGTCCTGCAGGCAGATTTTAGGGAGCTAGGAAAGAGATTAAAAAGCAGGACCTCAAAGGTAGTAATCTCCAGATTACTCCCAGTGCCACGAGCTAGTGAGTATATAGAAATAGGAGAATAGAACAGATGAATGCGTGGCTGGAGAGATGGAGCAGGAGGGAGGGCTTCAGATTCCTGGGACATTTGGATCAGTTCTGGGGGAGGTGTAAATACTGACACACTCCCGGGGAAGCCCTGTAAATACTGACACACATAGGCCTAGAAATTGGGTATAGCCCCGCTTGAGGCGTTAGAACTGGCGCTGCGCAAAGTTTATAGCCAGACGACACTTATCGCTGCCTGGCGAGATATTGGGTTGCATCGCCCCCAAAGGGGATTGAGGCGCTAACTCAGACGTTGCACGGGGCTCCTAAGGCGCAAAAGTTCAGGCGCTACCCAATATCGTCGCGGACGGGCGCAGCGCAGGTGATCTCAATTACCGGAAACCACAAGACTTCCAGGCGCCGGCCGGCTCTTAAAGGGGTGGGTCAGTCAGCCTGAGCTGCTACACTCAACGCCCTGTAGGCCTCAGAATCGGCGCTCGCCCTTCTCTGGCGCAACAAGCTTGGTGAGGATGGAGAAGGTGAGACAGAGAGCAGAGCGCTTCAGCACTGAGGCCCTGGACCACTTGGTGTCTGCAGTTGAGCGCCGTCGAGATGTTCTGTATCCTGACAATGGCAAGAGGCCGAATCAAAAGGCTTACCGGCGATCTTGGAGGGAGGTTTCTCAGAGGGTCAACTCCAACAGCTTGGCGACCAGGACCCCTGTTCAGTGCAGGAAGAAATTCAACGACCTCACTCGGGTCGTTAGGGTGAGTGTTGGTTATGCAAACTTCTGATTCCCTCCATCTGCACCTAACTTCGAGGACCCTGTTGCCATGATGCCCCAATGGCCATCTGTCAGCAAGCACCCATGGCCCTTTCTGGGCACTCACATGGACATTTCTCTCAAGGCATCATGTAAGGGCCCTTGCACCATGGGGGGCATGAGATGATCTCTCAAGGCCACATGTAAGGGCCCTTGCACCATGGGGGGCATGAGATGATCTCTCAAGGCCACATGTAAGGGCCCTTGCACCATGGGGGGCATGAGATGATCTCTCAAGGCCACATGTAAGGGCCCTTGCACCATGGGGGGCATGAGATGATCTCTCAAGGCCACATGTAAGGGCCCTTGCACCATGGGGGGCATGAGATGATCTCTCAAGGCATCATGTAAGGGCCCTTGCATCATGGGGGGCATGAGATGATCTCTCAAGGCATCATGTAAGGGCTGTTGCAACATGAGGGGCATGAGATGATCTCTCAAGGCATCATGTTACAGAACTTCCCCTTCTTTCCCCTGCAGTCCAAGCTGGCGACGATGCGGAGGGAGCAGCGTCAAACCGGTGGCGGACCTCCACAAGTGGTCACTCTCACGGATCTCGAGGAGAGAGTGCACCAGATTCTTGGAGGACGTCTGTCTGGTCCTGTAACCACTGCAGCTACCGACCCCATTCTCGACAGCGAGGGTAAGGCTCTCACCTTTTGCAACTGTCTCCTTCCACTTGGTCCCCCTGCCAGCATGCTTCCTCAGTGTGCCGCAATCTGCCATGCCTTTCCGCCAACCTGTCCTTTTGCTAAAGCCATTCTTCCACCTCCCTGCTTTCAGATGATGCATCACCAACTGGGGATCCATGCCCTGAAGCTGCCAGTGCCAGTGCCTCCGGAGTTGAGGATCAGGAGGAAGCCGGCCCATCCGCTCCAATCTCAGAGGAGCTTACACATGTACAGACTGGGGATAGTAGTTCCCTGGAGGGGAGGGGGGGGGGACTCTGATGATCAGGCAGTTGCCGGACCAAGCGGCATGCAGCAACGCAAGGGGGGTAGGCAAGTTCGGCCACCATCTCCCCGGAGGGCAAGGCAGGTAGTGATGACTGCTGCACAGAGTGCAGAGGAGGTGCATCGCCTGGCTGAAATGAGCACCCAGGCCCGGCTCAGGCACACTGAGCTGATGGCTGCAGTGGGGAGGATGCCTCAGTCAATAGAGTCACTGGCAAAGAGTGTGTTGGACTTCGGGGCAACAATGGAGAGGACTCTCCAGGGCTGCGGGGCAACAATGGACAGGACTCTCCGGGGCTTCGGGGCAACAATGGACAGGACTCTCCAGGGCTTCGGGGCAACAATGGAGAGGTCTGTCGAGGGCTTTGCACCAACAATGGAGAGGACTGTCCAGTGCTTCAAGGCCGCTATGGAAAGGACTGTTCAGGGCTTCGGACAATCCCTGGAAAGGTCTGTCCAGGGCTTGTCCGAGGCAGTGGAGCGGTCAGCACTGGCCTTGTCCGAAGCAATGGAAAGAACTGTCCAGGGCTTCTCCGAAGCACTGGCACCTGGCTCACAGGTCCTCACTGCTGCCACGCAGTCACTTGCCGGCCTCGTCCACACCCAGATTGAGACAACGCGAACTCTCACTGCAGCCACCCTATCTGCATCAGCTAGGATCATCCCGGGCCGTTCCAGTACCACACGAGGCCAGGAATCAGTGGAGCAGTCGCTTGTGGCGGTGGAGCCGAGCCGGTCCCCTCCGAGAGCCAGTGTGTCGTCCGACCATGGTGCAGGTGTCCTCTCTCGGCAGGTGACCATTGCTCATGCCACCGCTGGTACGTCTGCAGTGCAGCTGCCACCACCTGCAGTTCACACTGCTTCCAGCCATGGTCAGACCAAGCAGCCAGCCTCCGCACCCTCCAAGCCCAGAGGTCATCCAGGCCATCCATCAGGGGCTTCTGCGCTTCCAGACAGTCAGCCGGCGTCCCCCAGCCTTCACCCCACCACTGGGATTCAATTACGTAGGAGCAGCAGGGAGGGAAGGGGCCGAGCGTGAAAGAGAAGTCGTTCTCCATCAAGGGGCCAGCAGTAGAGGGAGGTCCTGAGACGTTTCTTTGGCCAAACTCAAGGAGACCCTCACCTGTTGGAATTGTTGGAAAAAGTTTGTTCAGTTTGGTGGCTTTGCCGAAGAGTTTATTGTTATTTTGTTTTTATGGTTTCTGTTGACATGACGTTGTTTTGCTGTAAGGAAAGACTTTTGTGACAATAAAGAGAAGTTTAAATGTGCTAAGGTGTACGTGAATAATTACAGCGATGCTGGCCTTCAGATGCTTTCAAACATCCAAAGTGCGCAGCAGTTAAGACACTCATCATTCCGCCAGAGGGGCCTCGAGACGACTCCTCATGAGCCAGTGACGGATGTCCTTTCCACTTTCAGGAGCCCTTCCATCTTCCTCCTCCTGCTCCTCCTCCTCCTCCTCCGCCTGCTTCTCCAGGGTCAGAGGGAAGGTGATGAATTGACGCCTTCTCCTATAAAGGGCAGCTGTAACTGAAAGGATCCGTTGCCATAAAAATTGAGGCCAACAGTCAGTTTAGCGGCCACCGACAGAGAGGTCATGCACCGTTGACGCGGCTGCAGATCCTCAGTAAGAAGGTGGCACAGCTCAGTAACAACGTCCATCCCAATTCAGAGCCTTCGCACACACTGCTCCTCCGACATGTCAAGGTATGACCCCTAAAGACCCTCGCAGCATACCCTCGGATTGGGCAACCTCCATTGCCCCTCCTCCTTCTGGCCAATCCCGGCCCTCTCTCCTGCTGTCTTTCTGCCCCTTCATAGTGTTCGGCCAGGAGCCCGTCACCCTCAAAAGCATCTCCCATTCCGATGCCAGTTGGTCAGAAGGCTGTTAGGTCTAGTGCTCCAACTGCTCCGGACAGGTTTGAGGGTCCCAAGTACTCTAATGCTAAAATCCAAAAACTCTGCTCCACAGTAGCTCCCCAACTCTCTCCACCAACGATCGCAATGAACAGGCCAAGTGGCTGAAGCTTCTATACTAGAGCTGTACCCTTTAAATAGCGCCCCCCGACTCCGAGAAGGGCCTGCTAACGCTCCTTCGAACTGTCACTAATAGCGCTAGGCATTAAGGCTCCGGGCGCCACCTAATATCCGCTCAGGCGTCCCTAAAAGGTGTTGCACGATGAAATTACGTCATTATGTGCTTGCGCTCGCGCGCAAACACTTAGCGCAGGCGTTAAATGTATAGTCAATATATGGGAGTTGTCGCTATCTTCATTGCGCCCGCCCCAACATTAGGCAACGCCCCAATTCTCGGTCTCTTAAGGCGTTAACCGCTGGCGCAAACAACCGAATTTCTAGGCCTTTGTGTTCTCCTCACAGCTTACTGTCCCACCTAGCTTTGTATCATCAGCAAACTTGGAAACATTACACTCGGTCCCTTCATCTAGGTCATTAATAGAGATTGGGGGAGAAATTCGGTTGGTAGCGCCAGCAATTAGTGCCTAAAGAGGCCGAGAAGTGGGGCACAAACCCACTAGCGCCCGGGCGCAGCAAACCCTGCGCCTCTTGCCATATTGAGTGGGCTTTTAGCGCCGGCGTTAAATCTTAGCGCCCACTCACGGGCGCAGGCAGATCATGATATAATTTCAGTGTGCAACGCCTTTTTGGCACCCCGGACCGGAAATTCAATGGCGCCCCCCTCCATTCCGCCTGTCGCTAATAAGGACTGCTTACCTGGAACGTTCCCCAGTTGCTCTCGGGCTGGGGGGGGGGGGTGCTCTTTAAAGGGGGCTGCACTGGTATAAAAGCGGCAGCCATTTTGGGAGCACAACTTCCTCGAGACTTTCACAGAGTTGCTGAGCTGCACTCTTGAGAGCCATTGCACCAGTGATGCAGTGCTGGCTGACATGTTCATAAATAAATAGACGTTTTCATTATGAACAGCTAGTTTGAGCTAGTCATTTATTCAGCCATGTGGACTAGTGTACAGACATCCATCTTGACTACTGCCTTGTGGGTCACCCACTACTAAACATACAGCTCCACCTAGTGTACCATTCTGGAATGACATGTTACTGATCATTACATCCCCCTTCCTTAGAGGTTAAACAAAATCAATATCAATCAATCATAACGACATAAACATCTTCACAACAGTCAACACATTTTCAAAGCTTTACTTTATGAACTCTAAGCTTTTCATTCTTTTATTATAGTTTTCTTTGTACTCAAAGATTAAGTCTATCAGGCTTTTTTACTTCACGTGTGGATCTTCTCAGCACAGGTAAGTCTGTTGTGTTTTCATGAGAGCCTGTATGTGTGTTTGTGTTAGATTGTTCTGGTGGTGAGTGACAAGATTCAGTTGCGGCATTGTCATCGATTTGCTCTTGGATAGTTTCTTGTGTTTTCAGGAGAGAACGGCGGTTCCTCCTGAGAATCTGTCCTTCCTCAGTTCTAACAGTGTATAACCTTGGTCCTACTTCCTCAAGAACTGTAGCTTTCCTGTTCCATGCATCTGGATCCTCAATCCTGACAACATCATCCCTTGTCAATGGTTTCAGAGTTTTGGATGACTTGTCATAGTGTGATTTCTGTTTCAGCTTTAACAGTTGAAGTCTCTGTCTCAGTTCCTTACTCTGCTTTTCTTTTGCACAGCAGGGTAGCGTGGTGCGCAACTTGCGACCCATTAGGAGTTCAGCAGGTGAAGAACCACAGTCTAAAGGGGAGGCTCGGTAGCTCAGCAGGGCAAGATAAGGATCAGACTTGCTTTCTGTTGCTTTCTTCAGTAGCTGTTTGAGATCTTGAACACCTTTCTCTGCCTTACCATTCGACTGAGCATACAGAGGACTGGATGTGATGTGTTGGAAGTCATAATGTGCTGCAAACTGTTGCCACTCCTTACAGTTGAAGCACGGACCATTGTCGCTAACGGCAATCCTGGGAATTCCATGTCTGGCGAAGATGGATTTAACATGCATTATGACACTGCTTGTTGATGTGCTTGAGAGCAGCGCCATCTCAGGATAGTTAGAATAGTAGTCAATCACTATTAGATAGTCTTTACCATTCAAATGAAAAAGGTCCATACCAACCTTTTGCCATGGTGCTGTTGGTAAGTCAGCTACTATCATTGGTTCCTTTGCTTGTTTGTTTTGGTGTTTGACATGTCTCACATATGCCTATCATGTTCTCAATGTCCTTATTTATGCCAGGCCAATAAACAGTGTCTCTTGCTCTCCTTTTGCATTTTTCAATTCCAAGGTGTCCCTCATGAATCCTTTTGAGCATGTCTTGATGTAGAGCCTGTGGAATGACTATTCTGTTCTGTTTTAGTAATAGTCCACTTGCGACACTTAACTCTGACCTCATGTGATAGTACTTTGGACAGGAACCTTTTGGCCAACCATGATGAATGTTCTCTATTACTGTTTGTAACACTGTATCTTTTACTGTTTCTTCTGCTATTTGCTTTGATTTTGTGTCTGACACGGGCAGCGCAGCAGTGACCATACTCACATGAACATCCACGTCTTCCTCAGTAGAGCTCACATGACTCATTGTGGGTGCTCGGGATAGTGCATCTGCTAACACTATGTGTTTGCCTGGTGTGTAGATCAGTTCAAAGTCATATCTTTGCAGCGTCATCATGAGTCGTTGAATCCTTGGAGACATCTCATTCAGATTTTTTTTTATGATGGCAACCAGTGGGCAGTGGTCTGTCTCAACTGTGAAGGTGGGAAGTCCATATATGTAGCCATGGAACTTTTCTAGTCCAACTAGCAAGCCTAGACATTCCTTTTCAATCTGGGCGTATCGACACTCAGAGTCAGTCATAGACCTGGAGGCATAGGCAACAGGCTTCCAATCTTCACCCTCTGCTTGTGGCAAGACCGCGCCTAGGCCATCTTTTGATGGATCCGTTGACACTTTGATTCTCTTTGTTGGGTCAAAGAAGGTGAGTACAGGTGTGGTTGTCAGCACTGTTTTGAGGTTCATCCACTCTTGTTCATGTCTTTCTGTCCATGCAAACTCATTTGTTTTATGTAGCAGGTCTCGCAGACAGGCTGTCTTGGCTGACAAGTTAGGAATGAACTTTCCAATGAAGTTTATCATCCCCATGATGCGTAGCACTCCTTTTTTGTCAGTGGGTCGGGGCATGTTGAGTATGGCGTTTACTTTTTCAATATCTGGCTCTATCCCTTTACCAGATAATCTCCGAGGAAAGTGACCTCCTGGACGACAAACTGACACTTGGCTTTGTTGAGCTTCAGTCCATTCCGGCATATGCTCTGTAGCACTTTAGTCAGTCTCTCATTGTGTTCTTTCAGTGTGGAGCCCCAGATGATGATGTCATCAACATAGACCCGAACTCCTTCCAGACCTTCAATTATGTGTTCCATCGCTCTATGAAAGATTTCAGATGCAGATATTATCCCGAAAGGCATTCTGAGGAAACAATACCTGCCAAATGGTGTGTTGAAGGTACAGTATTTGGTGCTCTCTTCATCCAGTTTTAGTTGCCAAAATCCTTGTGAGGCATCGAGCTTTGTGAAGTATCTGGCACCTGACATTTCACTGGTGATTTCTTCTCGCTTGGGAATCTGGTAGTGTTCACGTTTTATGTTTGCATTTAAGTCCTTTGGATCCATGCATACTCTTAGATCATTGTTCTTTTTCTTTACACATACCATGGAGTTAACCCAGTCTGTTGGCTCTTCGACTTTCCTGATGACTCCTAGTGTGGTCATTCTGTCCAGTTCTTTCTTGAGCCGGTCACGCAGGGGTGCTGGAACTCTTCGTGGAGCATGTACCACTGGCTGAGCATCCTCCTTTAGCTGGATCTTGTAAGTGAATGGTAGAACTCCAAATCCTTTCAACACATCCTGGAAATTACTCACTACAGAATCCACTGAGTCATCTGGTCTGCTTATGGCACAGTTTATACGGTAGACTCTCTTGACCAGTTCTAAGTCCTCACAAGCTTTGTCACCTAGTAGTGAATCAAGTCCTTCAGCCACAACAGAAAACATGAGATGATGCACTTTGTCTTTGACTGTCACTTTAAGTCTGCATACACCTAAGCTATCTATTTTCTGTCTATTATAGTTCTTCAGTAGTACTGACTTTTTCTGTATTTTGGGCTTTTCTTTCATATTTTTAATGTCGCTCATACTGATTAAGTTTGCTTTTGCCCCAGTGTCTAGTTTCAATGTAACTAATGCTCCATTTACCTGCAGTGGCATTATCCATTTGTCCTCTTTTACTGCATTAACTTTATGTTCAGCATTGTCCATTCCTGAGGGCTGCACATTTTGTGTGCTTTTCTATATTGTCACATGACACCATTCCTACAAAAAAAGTCTCACTTAAATCAGTGTCCTCAATCACATTGACTTGTTGCCCTTTCTGTTTTTACTTTTGAAAAGCATTGTTTGCCAAAGTGATTCTTTCCATTACATTTTGTGCACATTTTCCCAAACGCTGGGCATTGTCTTGACTGGTGCTGGTAACCACAGCGTTTACAATTAAAAATTCCATCCTCTGATTGCTTTGCATTTCTGTTCTGCCCATGTTTCTTCCCCTCGTAGGACACAGCACTTACAGCAGCACAGTCATTCACTACAGTCGCATTATTATTCATTTCACTGAAAGTCTTTGCATGCTGTTGAGCTAGCTCACTGGCATGGCATATTTTCACAGCATCCTCCAATGTTAGTTCGGTTTCTCTCAACAAATGTTCCCTGACTTTTTTATCATGAATACCAAACACAATCTGGTCACGAATCATGGATGATTTCAGTTCAGAGAAATTACATGTCTGTGCTTTCAGTTTCAGATCGGTCACAAAGCTATCAAAAGTCTCATTTTGCTGCTGTGTCCGTGAACGGAACACGTACCTCTCATAGGTCTCGTTCTTTTTGGGAGAACAATGTGTATCAAACTTCTTTAGCACATCGTCCATTTTTTCTCTGTCCTCCTCTTGATCAAATACAAACGTATTAAATACCTCTATCGCCTGCGGGCCTGCAACCGTGAGCAGCAACGCTATTTTCCTTGCGTCTGGCTTCGTACCGAACCCGATGGCGGCAATGTAGAGTTCGAATTGTTGTTTGAAAGTCCGCCAATTGCAGTCGACATTCCCCGTGAGTTTCAAACCCTCCGGTGGCTTCAAAGCCGCCATGTCGCGTTTCGCAATATTCAGCAGATATTACCACTTCTGGTACCATGTTATGTTCATAAATAAATAGACGTTTTCATTCTGAACAGCTAGCTTGAGCTAGTCATTTATTCAGCCATGTGGACTAGTGTACAGGCATCCATCTTGACTACTGCCTTGTGGGTCGCCCACTACTAAACATGCAGCTCCACCTAGTGTACCATTCTAGAATGACATGTTACTGATCATTACACTGGCCAGAGGAACTTCAGCCTTCTGACCATCACCTTGCTGCTGGTGAGCATTTACAACGTTAACAATTTCTTGTGCGCTATTATTATGGGGGCTGCATTGGAGGGGAACGTCCTGCTGCTGAACCATCTGGAAAGGGCACAGAGACGCAGGGAGAGGGGCAAGAATGGCCAGACGGAGGAGGGCCAACAGACGTCGCCACACCAGACCATACGCTGCCAGGGTTTTCCGACAGCAGTTCGCTTACTTGAACATGTCAGAGGAGCAGTGTCTTAGAAGGCTGCGCTTCAGAAACCAGGTGGTGACTGAGCTGTCCCACCTCCTTCAGACAGATATGCAGCCTCAGATAAGGTGCAGGACCTCTGTCGGTGGCTGTCAAGTTGACTGTTGCCCTGAATTTCTATGCGAGCGGCTCCTTTCAGGCCGCAACTGGGGACATCGCCAACAGATCGCAGTTTGCGGTGCATTGCTGCATCCGTCAAGTAACAGATGCCCTATTTTAAAGGAGGCGGCAGTACATCTCTTTCCCTGTGACACTGGAGAAGCAGCGGGAGCACGCAGAGGGCTTCGCAGCAATAGCAGACTTCCCCATGGTGCAGGGCGCCATTGACTGCACGCACGTGGCTTTGCGGGCGCCTGTTTTGAATCCAGAGGAGTTCCGCAACCGCAAGGGGTTCCATTCCTTGAATGTTCAGCTGGTCTGTGACCACCGACAGCTGATCCTCGCAGTCAATGCGCAGTTCCCTGGCAGCAGCCACGACGCCTTCATCCTGCGCCAGACTTCAGTTGCAGACCTATTCGAGGCCCCGGCTCACCCAGGAGGCTGGCTTCTCGGTGACAAGGGCTATCCTCTGTGCCCATGGCTGATGACCCCGCTCCATTCGCCCAGCACCCCTGCTGAAGAGCGCTACAATGCGAGCCATCAGGCGACGAGGAACATTGTGGAGCGCACATTCGGTGTGCTGAAGCAGCGGTTCCGCTGTCTGGACCATTCCGGAGGCGCCTTGCAGTACTCACCAGAGTGAGTCTCCCACTTCGTGGTTGTCTGTTGCATGCTGCATAACCTCGCCATCCTACGCACCCAGCCAATGCCACCAGACATTGAAGCACCAGCGGAGGAGGAGGAGGAGGACCAAGATGGGAGGGAGGTACAAACTGGAAGGGCCGTCCGTCAGAGGCTGATAACAAGCCGTTTCTAGGCCCCTTTGACGGAATGCTTGGTGCCATTCGAAGAGCAGGAATGGAACCGTTCGGATAACCCAAAGCCTATGAAGGGCAGTATGAATGTAAATAGCAGACATGGCCAATGTAAATAAAAAAAGTTGTTTATTTTGCAAAATGTGCTTCCTTCCAACATGACAAAGCAATGGCTACAGAAAGCAAAAGTAACACACTAACACTTAAGTGTATCGCACACCCGGGAGACTATCCAAAACATTACTAACATTCAGACCAGCATCCACGGCCTTGATTTCTACAAATAAGACGTCTCAGCAGCACCTTCTACTCTTTCCCCCTTGATGGTGATCTACTTCTCTTGCGAGATCGGCCCCTTCCCTCCCTGCAGCTCCTCCGTAATGGGACCCCAGTGGCTGCATCAAGGCTGGGGGAGGCCTGCTGGCTATCCGAAAGCGCAGATGCCCCTGAGGGACGTCCTGGACGACCTCTGGCCTTGCAGAGCCCGGATGCTGACTGCTCCAACTGTGCATGGGTGGAAGCAGTCTGTCCTGCAGGTGGTGGCAGCTGCAGTGGAGACGTGCCAGCGGTGGCATCAGGAATGCTGACATCCTGAGAGCGGACAGCAGCTCCCTGGTCGACCGACACACTGGCACTCTGACGGGGCAGCACCGCAGCATGCGCACCAATCGGCTGGTCCACAGATTGATGCCCTGCTGTGGTGCTGCAAGGGCCCCGGGTAATGCCGCCTGATCCAGCGAGGGTGGCAGCAGTCATTGGTCGCGTGGCCTCAATATGCGTCTGCATGAGACCAGCGAGTGGCTGCGTGGCAGCACTCAGCACTTGCGTGGCAGGTGCCAGTGCTACAGTGAAGCCCTGGACAGTCCTTTCCAGTGCTTCGCTGAAGGCCAGGACAGTCCTTTCCACTGCTTCGGTGAAGCCCTGGACAGTCCTTTCCAGTGATGACCCGATGCCCTGGACAGTCTTTTCCAGTGCTGCCCCGAAGCTGTGGACAGTCCTTTCCAGTGATGTCCCGATGCCCTAGACAGTCCTTTCCAGTGCTGCCCCGAAGTCCTGGACAGTCCTTTCCAGTGCTGCCCCAAAGTCCTGCGCACTCCTTGCCTGTGCTGCCCCGAAGTCCTGCGCACTCCTTGCCTGTGCTGCCCCGAAGTCTTGGACACTCCTTGCCAGTGTCTCGATGGATTCAGGCATCCTTGCCACTGCAGCCATGAGCTCAGTGTGCCTGAGCCGAGCCTGGGCGCTCATTTCTGCGAGGGAACGCACCTCTTCTGTGCTCTGTGCAGCAGTACTCGCGGCCTGACTTGCCCTCCGGGGAGACGGCCCCCGAGCTTCCCTACCCCCCTTGCGTTGCTGCAGCCCGCTGGTTCCTGGAACTGCTTCCTCCTCAGAGCATTCCCCCCCGCTCCCCTCCAGGGAAGTAGTCTCCCCAGTCTGCAGAGGGGCTGGCTCGCCTGAGGGTGGCAGGGATGGTCTGGCTTCCTCCTGCTCGTCGCCTCCGGAGTCAGTGGCAGTGGCAGCTTGAGGGCCCGGCTCCCGAGCTGGTGGTGCAGCATCTGAAAGCAGGGAGGTTGAAGAGTGGCTTTAGCGAAAGGACAGGGTGGCAGCAAGGGATGCATGAGTGCTGCAATGCTCTGACATGGGTCCAGAGTGAAAAAGCATGCTGGTGGGGGGAACAAGTGAAAGGAGAGAGTTCAAAAAGGTGATAGCCTTACCATCGCTGTGCACAATGGGGTCGGCAGCTCCAGTGGTGACAGGACCAATCATCCAGTCTCCAACAATCTGGTGGACTCATTCCTCCAGGTCCGTCAGTGTCTGCAGCTGAGGAGGGCCTCCTCCGGTACGAAGCTGCTCCCTCTGGTTCCTGGCCAGCTTGGCCTGCAGGAGAAAGGACGGGAAGTGATGAAACATGCTGGCCTGAGCTGACATCACATGCCCCCCATGGTAGAATAGCCTTTACATTATGCATTGAGCTGACATCACATGCCCCCCATGGTAGAATAGCCCTTACATTATGCATTGAGCTGACATCACATGCCCCCCGTGGTAGAATAGCCCTTACATTATGCATTGAGCTGAATGTGCATGTGTGTTTCCAGAAAGGGCCATGGGTGCTGGCTGACAGATGGCCATTGGGGCTTCGCGCACCCTCTGGCCATAATGTCAGGTGCAGATGGAGGGATGAAGAAGATTGCGAAAAAGGCACTCACCCTAACGACCCGAGTGAGGTCGTTGAACTTCTTCCTGCATTGCACAGGAGTCCTGGGCACCACGCTGCTTGAGGTGACTCTTTGACAAACTTCCCTCCAAGCCCTGCGTTACTCGCTCTGATGAGGCCTCCTGCCATTGTCGGGGTACAGCACAGCTCGCCGGCGCTCCACTTCGCCAACCAAAGCATCCAATGCCCCATCAGTAAAGCGCTCCGCTCTCTGCCTCACCCTCTCCATATGTTCAAAGTTTGGAACGCCACAGAAAGCACAGCGCCGATTTTGAGGCCTACAAGGCGCAGAGTGTGGCTGCTGATCCTAATTGACCCGCCCTTTTAAGAGCTGGCCGGCGCCAGCATGTCTCGGGGTAATCGATTATTGACAGCACCTGCGCTGCGCCCGGCCGCCGACATATTGAGTAGCGCCGCCAGGTTAGCGCCTTAAGATTCCCGTGCAGCGCCTGAATCAACGCCGCAATCACCTTTAGGGGCGCAGCAACCCAATATCGCTCAAGGTGGTGATAAGTTGCGCCTGGCGATAAAATTTGCACAGCGCCAATTCTAGCGCCCCAAACGGGGCTATACCCAATTTCTCCCCCATTGTAAATAACTGAAGCCCCAACACTGATCCTTGCGGCACCCCACTAGTTACAGCCTGCCAACCTGAAAAAGATCCGTTTATCCCTACTCTCTGTTTTCTGTCCGTTAACCAATCCTCTATCCATGCTACTATATTACCCCCAACCCCATGAGCCCTAATCTTGTGTAATAACCTTTTATGTGGCACCTTATCAAATGCCTTTTGGAAATCCAAATATACTACATCCACTGGTTCCCCTTTATCTACCCTGCTAGTTACATCCTCAAAAAGCTCTAATAAATTTGTCAAACATGATTCCCCTTTCATAAAACCATGTTGACTCTGCTTAATCATGTTATGATTTTCTAAGTGCCCTGATACCACTTCCTTAACAATGGATTCCAGCATTTTCCCGATGACTGATGTCAGGCTAACTGGCCTGTAGTTCCCTGTTTTCTCTCTCCCTCCTTTCTTGAATAGTGGTGTTACATTTGTGACCTTCCAACCCGCTGGGACCATTCTAGAATCTAGGGAATTTTGGAAGATCAAAACCAATGCATCCACTATCTCTTCACCACCTCTTTTATAACTCTAGGATGCAGGCCGTCAGGTCCAGGGGATTTGTCGGCTTTTAGTCCCATTAGTTTCTCTAGTACTTTTTCTCTACTTAAATTAATTACATTAAGTTCCTCACCCTCATTAGACCCTTGGTTCCCCACCATTTTTGGTATGCTTTTTGTGTTTTCTACTGTGAAGACAGATACTAAATATTTGTTTAAAGTTTCTGCCATTTCCTTATTCCCCATACTAAGGACTAGCTGAAGTGCTCTTGCAGAGAGCCGGCATAGGCTCAACGGGCCGAATGGCCCCTTCTGTGCTGTAACCATTCTATGATTCTATGCTTTGACTTTTGCATTTCACAACGTTGTCTATTATTCTGTGAGAATTGTAAACAAGTGACCTTTATACTTATACTTGATCAGAGAGAGCCAGCATGGATTTCTGAAAGGTAGGTCATGTCTGACAAACCTGTTTGAATTTTTTGAAGAGGTGACTAAAGTAGTGGACAGTGGGATGTCTATGGATGTTATTATATGGACTTCCAGAAGGCATTTGATAAGAGAGTGTTAGCTGAAGTTGAACCTCATGGAATGGAGGGCAAATTATTGACCTGGTTTGGATGAGCGGCAGAAGACAGAGAGTAGGAATAATGGGCAGGCACTCTAATCGGCAGGACGTGACTAGCGGTGTCCCACAGGGATCTGTGTTGGGGTCCTTACCAATTCACTGAATTTATTAATGACTTAGATGATGGGATAGGAAGCTACATATCCAAATTTCTCAATGATACAAAGATAAGCATCGTTGTAGGTAGTGTAGATGGAAGCATAAAATTACAAAGATATTAATAGATTAATAGATTATAAGTGAATGGGCAAAACTGTAGTAAATGTATTTCAATGCAGGCAAGTGTGTGGACATCCACTTTGGACCTAAAAAGGATAGAACAAGGTACTTTCTAAATGGTGAAAGGCTAGAAGTAGTGGAGGTCCAAAAAGACTTAGGGATCCATGTACATAGCTCATTAACATGTCATGGACAGGTACAAAAATAATCAAAAAGGCTAATGGAATGCTGGCCTTTATATCTAGAGGACTAGAATACAAGGGGTCAGAAGTCATGCTACAGCTGTACAAAACCCTGGTTAGACCACACCTGGAGTACTGTGTTCAGTTCTGGGCACCACACCTTAGGAAGGATAGATTGGCCTTGGAGGGAGTGCAGCGTAGATTTACTAGAATGATACCCGACTCCAAGGGATAAATTACGAGAAGAGGTTATACAAACTAGGGTTGTATTCCCTGGAATTTGGAAGATTAAGGGGTGATTGATCAAACATACGAACATACATACGAACATACGAATTAGGAGCAGGAGTCGGCCACTCGGCCCCTCGAGCCTGCTCCGCCATTCAATAAGATCATGGCTGATCTGATTACTTCACATTCCCGCCTACCCCCGATAACCTTTCACCCCCTTGCTTATCAAGAATCTATCTACCTCTGCCTTAAAAATATTCAAAGACTCTGCTTCCACCGCCCTCTGAGGAAGAGAGTTCCAAAGACTCACGACCCTCTGAGAAAAAATTTCTCCTCATCTCTGTCTTAAATGGGCGACCCCTTATTTTTAAACAGTGACCCCTAGTTCTAGATTCTCCCACAAGAGGAAACATCCTCTCCACATCCACCTTGTCAAGACCCCTCAGGATCTTGTATGTTTCAATCAAGTCACCTCTTACTCTTCTAAACTCCAGCAGATACAAGCTGTGGTAAACCACTGTTATTGTTTTCATTGTTGTTCACTACTGTTATCGTTATTGCACACTGTTACCTCTTGCTACTCACTGTGTACCAATGCATGCCTCAGCTGGCTCCGCCTACATGACCTGGTATAAAGGTGGCTGCCCGGCAACCCACTTCCTTCTTGGAACCAGTCGTCCACAAGAGGCATGCTCTGTTCTTTAGTTAATAAAAACCTTTTCATTACTTTCCTAATTCACCGCCTTTTATGGAGTAATTGATAAGCGTATCAATTTTATTAACTAAAAGTAAAATGTCCGGAACTGAGCAGCAACAACAGCAGGCGTTGCTGCGAGCCCTCAGACCAGCATGCCTGGACCTCGACCCCCAAGCGGCGGGTTCATCTACCAATTTCGAACACTGGCTGAGCTGCTTTGAATCCTTCTTAGAAGCCTCCGCCGTGACATCGGAGGAGAACAAATTAAAAGTCCTGACCGCCCAGGTGAGCCCTCAAGTATATACACTCATCCGGGACGCTACTACGTACACGGCGGCTCTCGACCTGCTAAAAGGGCAATACACGCGCCCAGTGAATACGATTTACGCCAGACACCTCCTGGGATCCCGCAGCCAGCAACCGGGGGAATCGGTAGAGGCATTTTTACGTGCGTTACAGACGCTCTGCAGGGACTGCGACTGTAAGGCGGTAACGGCTGCGGCGCACGCGGAGGGACTTACCTGTGATGCCTTCGTTAAGGGCCTCCAGTCCGACTACTCCCGGCAGAGACTGCTCGAAAGCAAGGAGCTCGACCTGAAGACGGCCGTAGCCCTCGCGCTCTCACTAGATGCGGCCCACCGAAACCTCGAAGCATACGCAGGTAACGGGGCCGCGCCATGGTCATCGCGACCTTGGGACATGGGACCGCCGCCCCCGGTACCAACTACTGCAGCGATGTCCCGAAAGCAACCGGGACCGCCGCCCCCGGTACCAACTACTGCAACGATGTCCCGTAACCAGGCCCAAAAATGCTATTTCTGTGGCCAGTTAAAACACCCCAGAGCGCGCTGCCCGGCGAAGACCGCTACCTGCTCTGGCTGCGGGAAGAAAGGCCATTACGCCAACGCCTGCAGAGGGAAACCCGCGAACGCCAGCAGCACCGCGTGTGAACCGTGGGGGCAGCCATCTTCTCCGCCATTTTGTGCACCTCCGGCCGCGTGGGGATCGGAATCATGGCCGCCGCCATTTTGCCCGCCGCACTCAACCGCCAATTTGTCTCCGGACTCGACCACCGTCTCGTCGGACGACCATATCAGCTCACTCAGCCATACACTGGCCTCCGTTACGCTGGATCAAGCCCTCCCTCATCATCTGTCCAGGTCCATGATGGACATTACGGTAAACGGCCGCGCCACTACTTGCCTGTTTGACAGCGGGAGCACGGAGTTTTATTCACCCCGACACGGTGCGTAGCCACTCCCTCACGGTCCTGCCAACGCGCCATCGGATTTCTATGGCGTCCAAGTCCCATTCAACGGACGTCGGCGGCTACTGTGTGGTGACCCTTTCGGTTAGGGGCACTGAATATAAAAATTTTAAACTTCTTGTCCTGCCCCGTCTTTGCACTGCCATTCTGCTAGGGTTGGATTTTCGGTGCCACCTCAAAAGTGTCACATTGGCATACGGTGGACCCCTTCCCCCACTCACAGTCTGCAACCAACAGCTTTTAAATCGCCCGCCGCGCACCACTTGCAGCCTTTCCACACTCAAAGTCCCCCCCCTCCCTTGTTCGCTAACCTCACCCGCGACTGTAAACCCATCGCTACCAAGAGCAAGCGGTACAGCGCCGGGGACAGAGCTTTTATTAGCGCTGAGGTGGAGCGACTCCTGAAGGAGGGCATTATCGAAGGGAGCACCAGCCCATGGCGAGCCCAGGTTGTAGTCGTTAAGACCGCCGATAAACGCCGCCTGGTCATCGACTACAGCCAAACCATAAACCGGTACGCCCAGCTGGACGCATACCCCCTTCCCCGCATATCTGATATGGTCAATCAGATTGCGCAATACAGGGTATTCTCCACCATTGACCTTAAGTCAGCATACCACCAACTCCCTATCCGCCATGAGGACCGCCAGTATACTGCCTTCGAGGCAAACGGCCGCCTCTACCACTTCCTTAGGGTCCCCTTCGGCGTCACCAACGGGGTTTCGGTCTTCCAAAGGGAGATGGACCGGATGGTTGACCAGAACGCGCTGCAGGCCACCTTTCCCTATCTGGATAACGTCACCATCTGCGGCCACGACCAGCAGGACCATGACGTTAATCTAGCGAAATTCCTCCGTACGGCCCAGCGGCTGAATCTAACATACAATAAAGAGAAATGTATGTTTCACACCATGCGCCTTGCCATCCTCGGCTGCGTAGTGGAGAACGGAGTCATCGGGCCCGACCCCGACAGAATGCGCCCCCTTATGGAGCTCCCCCTCCCCCACTGCCTAAAAGCACTGAAGAGATGCCTGGGGTTTTTCTCTTACTATGCTCAGTGGGTGCCCAACTATGCGGACAAAGCCAGACCACTCATCAAGTCCACCTCCTTCCCCCTGACATCAGAGGCGGGTGCTGCCTTCACTCTTATCAAGAGTGATATTGCGAAGGCCACAATGCACGCAGTGGATGAGTCCATCCCTTTCCAAGTGGAGAGCGATGCATCCGACTTCGCCCTAGCTGCAACCCTTAACCAGGCGGGGAGACCCGTAGCCTTTTTCTCAAGGACCCTCCAGGGCCCCGAGATTCGACACTCCTCTGTCGAAAAGGAGGCCCAGGCTATTGTGGAAGCGGTGCGACACTGGAGGCATTACCTGGCCGGAAAACGATTTACCCTTCTCACTGACCAGCGTTCAGTTGCTTTTATGTTCAATAATAAGCAGAGGGGCAAAATCAAGAACGACAAGATCTTGAGGTGGAGAATTGAACTTTCCACCTACAATTACGATATCTTGTACCGGCCCGGGAAACTCAATGAGCCCCCAGATGCTCTATCACGAGGTACATGCGCCAACGCGCAAGTTGATAGACTGCGGACCCTCCACAATGACCTCTGCCACCCCGGGGTCACCAGATTCTGCCACTTCATTAAGTCCCGCAACCTGCCCTACTCCATTGAGGAGGTCAGAACTATGACCAGGAACTGCCAAATCTGTGCCGAATGCAAACCGCATTTTTATAGGCCAGACAGAGCAAGCCCGATCAAGGCCACTCGCCCCTTCGAGCGCTTGAGCATCGACTTTAAGGGGCCCCTCCCTTCCTCTGACCGCAACGTGTACTCCCTCAACATTGTTGATGAGTACTCCCGTTTCCCGTTTGCCATCCCTTGCCCAGACATGACCAGTACCATGGTCATCAAATGTCTGAATGACCTCTTCGCCTTGTTCGGGTTCCCCAGCTATATACATAGCGACCGGGGCTCATCTTTCATGAGCGACGAACTTCGTCAGTACCTGCTCGCGAGAGGTATTGCTACGAGCAGGACCACCAGCTACAACCCCCGGGGGAACGGCCAGATGGAAAGAGAGAACGCGACGGTTTGGAAGGCCGTCCTCTTAGCCTTAAAATCTAAGGGCCTTCCGACCTCTCGCTGGCAGGAGGCCCTCCCTGCGGCGCTTCACTCCATCCGGTCACTGCTTTGTACTGCCACTAATGCCACCCCTCATGAGCAAATGTTCATTTTCCCCAGGAAGTCCACACCGGGAACCTCGCTACCGACATGGCTGACTTCTCCTGGGCCCGTCCTACTGCGGAGGCACGTGAGGACCCATAAAACGGACCCCCTGGTCGAGAGGGTGAACCTCCTACACGCCAACCCCCAGTATGCCTACGTGGCATACCCAGACGGGCGGGAGGACACGGTCTCCATACGAGACCTCGCACCCTCGGGCGCCCCTGAATCACCACCGTTATTATCCACCACTTCTCCCAACCCAACCCCTGTAGACGGCATGCCGGAGCCCCAGGACCCTTCGTCGACCACTCAGACACCAGACTCGACGTTGGATACTGCAGCACTGCCGCCGCTGCTACGACGATCAGGACGGCATACAAGGCCTCCTGATAGACTTACCTACACGAACTTTTAGTACACTTCACCCCGCCGGACTCAATTTTAAACAAGGGGTGAATGTGGTAAACCACTGTTATTGTTTTCATTGTTGTTCACTACTGTTATCGTTATTGCACATTGTTACCTCTTGCTACTCACTGTGTACCAATGCATGCCTCAGCTGGCTCCGCCTACATGACCTGGTATAAAGGTGGCTGCCCGGCAACCCACTTCCTTCTTGGAACCAGTCGTCCACGAGAGGCATGCTCTGTTCTTTAGTTAATAAAAACCTTTTCATTACTTTCCTAATTCACCGCCTTTTATGGAGTAATTGATAAGCGTATCACAAGCCTAGCCTGTTCAACCTTTCCTCATAAGACAACCCGCCCATTCCAGGTATTAGTCTAGTAAACCTTCTCTGAACTGCTTCCAATGCATTTATATCGTTCCTTAAATAAGGAGACCAATACTGTACACAGTACTCCAGGTGTGATCTCACCAACGCCCTGTATAACTGAAGCATAACCTCTCTACTTTTGTATTCAATTCCCCTCGCAATAAACGATAAAATTCCATTCGCTTTCCTAATTACTTGCTGTACCTGCGATTCATGCACTAGGACACCCAGATCCCTCTGCATCTCAGAGCTCTGCAATCTCTCACCATTTAGATAATATGCTTCTTTTATATTCTTCCTGCCAAAATGGACAACTTCACATTTTCCCACATTATACTCCATTTGCCAGATCTTTGCCCACTCACTTAACCTATCTATATCCCTTTGTAGCCTCCTTATGTCCTCTTCATAATTTACTTTCCTACCTATCTTTGTGTCATCAGCAAATTTAACAACCATACGTTCAGGTCCCTTCATCCAAGTCATTTATATAAATTGTAAAAAGTTGAGGCCCCAGCACTGATCCCTGTGGCACACCACTCGTTACATCTTGCCAATCAGAAAATGACCCATTTATGCCTACTCTCTGTTTCCTGTTAGCTAGTCAATCTTCTATCCATGCCAATATGTTACCCCCTACACCATGAGCTTTTATTTTCTGCAATAATCTTTGATGTGGCACCTTATCAAATGCCTTCTGGAAATCTAATACAGTACATCCACCGGTTCCCCTTTATCCACAGCACATGCTATTTCCTCAAAGAACTCCAATAAATTGGTTAAACATGATTTCCCTTTCACAAAACCATGTTGACTCTGCCTGATTACTTTGAAATTTTCTAAGTGCCCTGCTATAATGTCTTTAATAATAGCTTCTAACATCCTCCCTATGACAGATGTTAAGCTAACTAGCCTGTAGTTTCCTGCTTTCTGTTTCCCTCCCTTTTTGAATAAAGGAGTTACATTCGCTATTTTCTAATCTAAATAGAACCTTCCCCGAATCTAGGGAATTTTGGAAAATTAAAACCAACACATCAACTATCTCATTAGCCGCTTCTTTTAAGACCCTAGGGTGAAGTCCATCAGGACCCGGGGACTTGTCAGCCCGCAGCTCCAACAATTTGCTCAGTACCACTTCCCTGGTGATTGTAATTTTCTTGAGTTCCTCCCTCCTTTCCATTTCCTGATTTACAGCTATTTCTGGGATGTTACTTGTATCCTCTATAGTGAAGACCGATGCCAAATACATGTTCAATTCAACTACCATCTCCTTATTTTCCATGATTAATTCCCCAGACTCACTTTTTCTTGGACCAATACTCACTTTGTTAACTCTTATTTTTTAAATATCTATAGAAGTTTTCATGCTATTAAAGGGAACTGATAGGGTAGATAGAGATATTTCCACTGGTTGGGAAGTCTAGGACTAGGGTATGTAGCCTAAAAGTTAGAGCCAGGCCTTTCCAGAGTGAAGTTAGGAAACACTTCTACACGCAAGGGGTGGGAGAAGTTTGGAACTCTCTTCTGCAAATGGCAGTTGATGCTAGATCAATTGTTAATTTTAAATCTGAGATTGATAAATTTCTGTTAACCAAAGGTATTAAGGGATATGGGGCAAAGGCAGGTATATGGAGTTAGGTCACAGATCAGCTATAATCTCACTGAATGGGGGAACAGGCTTGAGGGGCTAAATGGCCTCCTCCTGTTCCTATATATATTCCTTTGCTTATGTTTTTCAATTTTCTCACCATTTTTTAAAGCTGTGAATACACAGCAAAATGCACCAATTGGAGGTGGATATATGGTATTTCAGAGTGCTGGGGAAGGTGAATGGGGTTTCGTCCGACTTGTAATCAGTGTACGCTTCCTGCCCGCCATATTGGAGGCTTTGGCAGCTGTGTAGCGCTCAAAAAAACAGCTGCTGCATGGCCGAATTTCTAGGCATTTAAC
Source organism: Somniosus microcephalus (assembly GCF_052327205.1). Lineage (NCBI taxonomy): Eukaryota > Metazoa > Chordata > Chondrichthyes > Squaliformes > Somniosidae > Somniosus > Somniosus microcephalus. Next base: position 9,706,987 of record NC_140998.1, on the reverse strand, counting down.
TGTGCTCTATATCATATTCCATATTTGTTCTGTCCTACTTAATCCTATTTGTTTTTACTTAAACTTGAACTTTGTTCAATTGAGATCTACAATATACTCTTCTATTTAAAAAAGCTTCCTTTTCTGTATAAGTTTAAATATCTTTTACTTTTTTTGTTCTCACTTCTTGCTCATTTTGGAGATAAAAGCTTAAAAAAAAAAAAAATTTGCTTGGCAAACAAATGGAGCCAAAGACTAGTCTTTAAAACGGGTTGAATGGCAAAGACCTGAATGTTGACAGCATCTATTTCTAATACTGCAACTTTTGCATCAAACAGGGGCACTGCCAATGGTCAGGAGAACTCATTCGCAGCCCCAGATTATAAAGCACGCCCAACATAAACTTTCCATAATACATTTCAAGGATACATTATAAAACAAAAAGGATCTACTTAAACCTTCATTATTCCATATGCAGTAATAACATAAAATATATTTCAACTGAAAACAGAACATATGATAAAGGGGACTGTGATAATAATAACTTCCGGGAAGTTATGTCATCACTTACTGTGAACTATGAACTATGAACTGTGTACATACCTCACTTCCTGTCATGTCACTTCCTGTTGGACTGGTATAAACACTGGTCTGTTCAGTATTGTAAGAGGCTTCTACCAGAGGCATGGTAAAGACCTCTCTTGTATATAGTGTGTTTATAAGTTACTTAAAGCTTACTTTAAAGTTACTTGATGGTAAGACTCCTTTTTCTTACATCAATTTAAGTAACTTAATATTTACACTCTCAAATACTAGACCTTCGGACAAACTCGGAGTTAAGGATCCAGGGAACCACCCATCATGGAGAGAATCCTTAGACCTATTTGTCTGGACTTGGACCCGAATACACCAGCAGCTGGCAGGGTATGGAAGCATTGGTACTGTACTTTTGAGAATTTTCTGGATGAATGTGAAGCGGATGCTCCTGCTAGATTGAGGATACTTATCAATTATGTGACCCCAAAAGTGTTCGAATATGTTGATGAATGGGATAATTACGATGAGGTGATTCGGGCACTTAAGAAACTGTATGCCAAGACCCCAAATGAGGTCTATGCTAGACATCTACTGGCCACAGCCCAACAAGGGCCAGGGGAATCAATTGACGAATTCCTGCAAGAACTTCGCAGGCTCAGCATAGATTGTAACTTTCAGGCAGCCTTAGCTGAGCTGTACCGAATGAAATGATTCGTGATGCTTTCATCTGCGGGGTTGCCTCTCCATTTATACGCCAGCGTCTACTAGAAAGTAAAACACTTGAGCTACAAAAAGCTTTTGACCTAGCTTGTTCTCTGGATTTGGCAAAGAGAAATGCAGACCTCTATCAGCTGCCCAGATCTCGATCTGCTGCTGTAGCTGCAACCAGACAATTCAAGCGGTCTCAGGTGAACCCTATCATGGGGGAATCTAATTCTGATAATTCTGATGAAGAAGAGGAGGATGACCCCACTTTAGCAGCCTCTTGGCAATCTAGGAAGGAGTGCTTCTTTTGTGGAGATGCTTTTCACCCTAGGAAAACCTGCCCTGCTCGCAATGCAATCTGCAGTTATTGCAAAAAAAAAGGACACTTTGCTAAAGTTTGCCGATCAAGGGCCTCTACGAGGGCCAATCCAGCTAAGGCCTACCGAACTGCCCCAATTAGGGCCTATCAAGATGCTCCAGCTAGGACCTATCAAGCTTCCTCTCGAGCTCTCTCCCGAAGAAGCACACCGAGAGTTTTAGCCACTCTCTGTGCAACGACACCAATTACAGCTGCTTGCCCACAGAACCTGTCTCATGCAGCCACAAAAATTTCAATTAAAGGGCATACCTTAGATGCCTTAATTGACTCAGGAAGTACTGATAGTTTCATTAAGGAACAGATTGTTGCAAAATTGAAACTACATGTCTTCCCATCGGACCAGGCAATTGCGATGGCTCAGTCATCACTTAATACCAGAATCTCCGGCTTTTGTGTTGTTGATATGATACTTCATGGTCGTATGTATCCCTCCACCCGACTTTCGGTGCTCAAGGACTTATGTAGTGATCTCCTCTTAGGGCTGGACTTCCAAAAACAGCATAAGAAACTCACCATTGAGTTTGGTGGATCCAAACCCGGACTTACTATTTCTAATATACCGTCTAAATTACCGTTTCGTGCATTGTCAGCAGCTTCACTTGATGAACCCTCATTATTTGCCAGTATTCCGCCTCAATGCAAACCAATAATAACGAAATCGCGGCGCTTTAATCAGGAAGACCAATCTTTTATTGCGGCTGAAATCTCTCGACTTCTAGCAGAGGATATCATCGAACCATGTTCGTCGCCCTGGCAGGCTCAAGTCGTCATTGTCAAAAACCCTCTAAAACCTCACAAACAGCGACTATGCATCGATTATTCGCAAACCATCAATCAATATACCGACTTGGACGCCTACCCATTGCCACGCATTGATGATATGGTTAATAAACTGGCCGAATACAAAGTGTTCTCAACTTACGATTTAAAAAGTGCCTATCATCAGGTACCCTTGAAGGTCTCAGATAAGCAGTACACGGCCTTTGAGGCTAATGGACGGCTGTACCAATTTCGTCGCCTCCCATTCGGGGTTACTAATGGAGTGGCTGTCTTCCAACGGGCAATGGATGGCCTGGTTAAGCAGGAAAACCTAAGGGAAACTTTTCCCTATCTTGATAACATTACCATTGCAGGTCACGATCAACAGGAACACGACGCCAACCTCCAAAAATTTCGGGATGCCCTCCATCACCGTAATTTGACCCTGAATGAATCCAAATCTGTTGAGTCGCAACCAACCATCAACATCCTTGGCTACTGCGTAGGCAATGGTATCATTAAGCCAGACCCAGAAAGACTTCGCCCGCTCCAAGAGCTCCCGTCACCTAAGAATCCGGCTTCTTTACATCGGGCTCTCGGTCTGTTTGCATACTACGCTAAATGGATTCCTCATTTTTCGGACAAAATCCAACCCTTGCTGCATGCTAGATCATTTCCACTGGGAACAGCGGCTGTTGCAGCCTTTAATCTTCTCAAAAAACAGTTGGAGAAAGCGGCTCTTCACTCCATGGATGAGAATCTCCCTTTCGTGGTTGAATGTGATGCCTCGGAGGTGGCGATCTCGGCTACTCTGAATCAGGAAGGTCGTCCTGTAGCATTTATGTCCAGGACCTTACAAGGTGCCGAGCTACATTATCCTCTGGTTGAGAAAGAAGCCACAGCCATCATAGAGGCAGTACGGAAGTGGAACCATTTTCTAGCTCGCCAGCACTTTACATTGATCACGGACCAACGATCAGTCGCCTTCATGCTCGATAATCGAAAACGAACCAAAATTAAGAATAAAATACAACTTTGGAGGATGGAACTGGCCTCTTTTGGTTATACCATTCTCTATCGGCCTGGCAAGGAGAATGTGGCCCCGGACACCCTCACACGGGCATTCTGCTCCACTATGTCATCCTCTACTCTCATGGATGTCCACAATGGATTGTGTCATCCTGGCGTTACGCGCATGCTACATTTCGTACGATCACGGAATCTCCCTTTTTCCACTGGAGATGTAAAGAAAATATGCTCAGAATGCCGGCTTTGTGCGGAATTAAAACCTCAGTTCTTCCGCCCCTCAGATGGTATACTCATACATGCAACCCAACCGATGCAACGACTTAGCATCGATTTTAAGGGCCCAGTGCCCTCTTCAACTCGGAACACATATTTGCTCACCATGATCGACGAATATTCACGTTTTCCGTTTGCCTTCCCCTGCTCCAATATGCTGGCGTCCACAGTAATCTGCTGCCTTGAGCAGGTATTTTCTCTCTGTGGCATGCCAGCTTATATTCACTCAGATCGGGGTCCATCCTTTATGTCAAGGGAACTCAAGGACTACCTCTCAGAACGGGGAATTGCTACAAGCAAAACAACACCATACCATCCCATCGGAAATGGGCAGGTAGAGAGGTATAACGGTATCATCTGGAATTCCGTACGTCTCGCTTTAAGATCTCGGGGCCTACCAGACCAGCAATGGGAAACAGTGCTTCCGGATGCATTGCACTCTATACGGTCCCTGCTTTCTACAGCCACAAATACTACACCTCATGAGCGGTTCTTTGGATTCCAGCGTCGCTCATCTCATGGGACATCACTCCCGTCATGGCTAACTACTCCTGGACCTGTATTACTCTGAAGATACGTTCGGACATCTAAAAATGACCCTCTCGTAGACGAGGTCGAACTAACCGATGCCAACCCCACCTATGCAAACATACGATATTCCGACGGCCGAGAATCTACCGTATCATTACGGGATCTGGCTCCCTGCCCACCAGGGCCTAGTGGGACATCGGGTGATGGCATTTCACCAGGAAACTCTTGGGACCTATCGGGTACCCCTCTCCAGGATCCTGATCGGACACCAACTAGCTTGGTGCCGGTAGAACCCCGTACTCAAGGTTGCGACCCTCCCAGTACCGCGCATGAAAGTACTGATCCGCCACAGACCAGCTCTGCACCTCCCTCTGAACAGAGGCAGTCCGACTTTGAACCTATTGGGGCTCGTACTCGAAGCCATGATCTCCCCGACCCTTCACAGGGCAATCCAGGCCACACAGACTCTGACCAATGGCCAACCGCATGTAAGCGGACCAGCGACCCTCTACGACGGGAATCCAAACGGGTGCGACTCTTCCTTGTTCGGCGGCTGCGGACCAAAAGGTAGACCACAGCCTCCTAATCCTGCAGGAGGGAAGAATGTGATAATAATAATAACTTCCGGGAAGTTATGTCATCACTTACTGTGAACTATGAACTATGAACTGTGTACATACCTCACTTCCTGTCATGTCACTTCCTGTTGGACTGGTATAAATACTGGTCTGTTCAGTATTGTAAGAGGCTTCTACCAGAGGCATGGTAAAGACCTCTCTTGTATATAGTGTGTTTATAAGTTACTTAAAGCTTACTTTAAAGTTACTTGATGGTAAGACTCCTTTTTCTTACATCAGGGACTGTGACATACTTGAACATATTAGCATCGAGAGGGAGGAGGTACTAGCGGTAATAGCAGGCCAAAAAGTGGATAAATCCCCAGGCCCGGACGAGATGTATCCCAGGCTGCTGTGGGAGGCAAAGGAGGAGATTGCAGGGGCTCTGACACAAATTTTCAGAACCTCTCTGGCCACAGGGGATGTACCAGAGGACTGGAGAACAGCTAATGTAGTACCATTATACAAGAAGGGTAGCAGGGATAAACCAGGGAATTACAGGCCAGTGAGCCTAACTGTAGTGTCCGTGTGTAGATAAAGACACTGAAGACAGGAGTTGGTTCATAGGTATTTACTAAGCAAGTCTGGGGGGGGTTCTAAAGGATATACACAATACACAGGCTTATATAGCCCAAGTGGCAATTACCGGCATTACGCACACCTGGGGCTCTTAAAGGCACATACACCACAATTCCTCCCCTTCTAGCTAACTAGTACATATTTTAAGTAATTATTAATTTACATGTTATATGCAAAATAATATATATTGCTGTATTAATTAATTATAAGTTAGTCTCTCAGGAGGCTTCCTGACTCGGTCCGGATAACGCCTCGCGGGTGTAGTAGTTTCTGGTGGTGTAGTAGGTTCTTCTGGCAAGGCTGATTCGGCTTGAAGGCCAGTGTCGGGTTCATCGGGTTCCAGTATCACCGGATCGGAGGTAGATATGGGTATCTCTACTTCATCGTTAGATGTATAGCGTGGTGGTGTAGGTTGTCCCTTTTCGGATGACTTGATGATTTGGTCAGCATGGCGCCTTATTATGCTTTCTCCGATGTCCACGGTATACATCAGTGGTCCCAGTCGTGTGCAGATAGTTCCAGGCTGCCATTTCTCGGTACGGTAGTCCCGGGCCAAAACCGGTTGGCCTATCTGGAAGGCCCTAGTTGGCCTTTCATTCATGCCCTGAAACTGCCGGTTCTCCACGTCCCTTCGGATGTTGGGCTTGACCAAATCCAGCCGGCATCTTAGGTTTCTATTGTAGAACATCATGGCGGGAGTTTGGTTTGTAACCATATGTGTTGCATTCCTATATGCAAATAAGAAGTTATCCACCTTGTGCTGAAGTTTTATGTCTTCATTACCCATGGCCTTTATGGCCTTCTTAAAGGTCTGGACAAACCTTTCAGCCAATCCATTGGTGGCGGGATGGTATGGGGCGGACGTGTAGTGCTTTACCCCATTGTTCTTTAAGAACTTTCTGAATTCTTCGGACACAAATTGCGGTCCATTATCAGAACATATCTGTTCCGGCAGCCCATTCCTGGCAAATATGGTCCTTAATACTGTGATGGTTTTTTCCGTGGTGGTGGAGGACATCTTTATTACCTCCGGCCACTTGGAGTGTGCATCAACTGCGATTAAGAACATTGAGTCCATAAATGGACCAGCAAAGTCGATGTGCACCCTTTGCCAGGGAGATGAGGGCCACTCCCATGGATGTAGAGGGGCCTGTGGCGGAGCATTTTGGACCTTCTGGCATCCTAGGCAACTCTTGGTCATGTCTTCGATGTCTCCATCGATACCTGGCCACCATACAAACGCCCTAGCTAGGTTCTTCATTTTCACTCCACCCAGATGCCCCTCGTGAAGCTCCTTTAGCACTTTATCCTGGAGTTTGGGTGGAATCACCACTCTGGATCCACACATCAAGGTTCCTCGGCACACTGACAGCTGTTCTCTTCTTTGCGAGAATGCTGGCAACAGTGGTTCGCCTTGTGCTGGCCATCCCTTCATTGTTAAATCGTAGACCCGTGAGAGAGTAGGGTCATTTCTTGTCTCCCTTTCAATGGCAGAATTTGTCACCGGTAGACATTCCACTATGGTAGAGTGGAAGATCTCTACTGGGTCCACTGTAGGTGCCTCTTCTATCGTTGGCAACGGCAGGCGCGATAAACCGTCAGCATTCCCATGCTGTTTTGACCCTTTGTATTCAATGTTGTATTGGTGTGCCCCTAGAAAAAGGGACCACCTCTGTAGTCTTTGTGCCGTCATAATGGGGACACCTTTCTTAGGGTTGAATATGGAGATGAGGGGTTGATGGTCAGTCAGTAAGGTAAATTTTTGTCCGTGTAGGTAATGGTTGAATTTCTTCACTCCCCATACCAGGCTGAGTGCTTCCCTGTCTATCTGGGAATAGTTACGCTCAGCTGAGTTCAATGAGCATGACGCAAAAGCTATCGGCCGTTCCGAGCCATCAGGGAATCTATGGGACAATACCGCTCCTATGCCGTAAGGGGATGCATCGCACGCCAGTCTGATTGGTAGTGATGGGTTGTAATGAGCCAAAACTTTCTCGGATGTGATTAAGTCTTTACATTTATGGAAGGCACGTTTACAGTCTTCGTTCCATTTCCAAATCACTCCTGTGTGTAGAAGATCATTAAGAGGGTGTAGAATAGTTGATAAGTTCGGTAAAAAGTTATGATAGTAATTTATTAATCCCAGGAATGACCTCAATTGTGAAACATTTTCAGGTGCTGGGGCTTTTATAACTGCTTCAATTTTTTCAGGTGACTTATGCAACCCTTCCTTATTAATTATGTGGCCACAATATGATATCTGATTTTGGAAAAATTCGCACTTGGGGCGATTTGCTCGTAGGCCCCGTTCTTTCAGCCTAGTGAGCACCTGCTCCAAATTGGCAAGGTGCTCGTTGTCGTTTTCTCCTGTTATAAGGATGTCGTCTAGGTAGCATTGAGTCCCCGGAATCCCTTGCAGGACTTGCTCCACAGCTCTTTGCCAGATAGCTGGAGCTGATGCTACTCCAAAAACCAGTCGATTGTACTGGTACAGGCCTTTGTGTGTGTTTATTGTGAGATACTTTTTAGAGGTCTCCTCAACCTCCATCTGTAGATATGCCTGTGCCAAGTCAATTTTTGTGAAGCGTTTTCCTCCGGATAGTGAGGCGAAAATATCTTCTATCCTCGGAAGAGGATACTGTACCGTGTGAAGGACCGGGTTTACAGTCACCTTAAAGTCCCCACACATGCGAATTTTTCTCTGTTCCTCAGAGTTATTTTTCAATGCTTTTTTCATGACTGGAACGATGGGTGTTGCCCATTCGCTCCAATCTATTTTGGATAATACGCCTGCCTTTTCCAAATTCTCCAGCTCTGCCTCGACTGCCGGACGTATTGCGTATGGCACCGGTCTTGCCTTAAAAAATTTTGGAATTGCTGCATCTTCCACTTTTATTGAGGCGGTGATGCCTTTCAAGGTTCCTAGTTTCTCTTGAAACACTTCTTTGGCGTTGGCCAAGATGTCTTTTAATCGTTCAGGTATGATGTCATCATTGTTTTTTTCCTTACTGGTCACCGTCAGTGCCTGAATGGAGTGCCAGTCTAAACGTATCTTCCTTATCCATTCCCATCCCAACAACGGTGGACCACCATCTTGTAGAATGTATAAATACAACTTTTGTATTTCTTTGCCGTTGTATACCACAGGCACCTTTATTTTTCCTTTGGGGTATACTTTCTGCCCCGTATATGTTTTTAAGATAATGGATGTGTCTTTTAGAGGTATATGCGAAAATAGCCTCTCGTAATCTCGTCGATTTATTACGGTTAGAGCTGATCCTGTATCTAGCTCCATTTTAATTGGGGACCCTGCTATTACGAGGGTAACCCAAATGGTCTGGTAATCTTCATTGGCCATTACATTATGTAATTTGAGAGAGCTTAGTCTCTTGTTCCCGGAGTCGCTATTGCTCTTCTGGTCTTTGGAGCTACTGTCCGTCATCATTTGTACCTTTCTGTGCTTTTCCTTATTGATTCTTATCCCGTTAGTGGATTTTTTATTTTCAGATCGGCATACACGTGGAATGTGTCCCATCTTTCCGCATCGCCTGCATGCTTTTTCTTTGAACCAGCAATCCCTCTGGTCATGGTTGGATCTGCCGCAGCGATAACATCTCTTGAAACCCCGTGTCATTTCATGGGTGCCAAAGTCTTGTGGCCTTTGCTGTATCTTTGCCGCTCCTATTGCACTGAAAGCCTTGTCCAGTGTTAAATCTTTTCCAGAAGATTCCTTTTTTTGTGTTTTTACACTTAGGGGATCGCAGATGAATTTATCTTGCAGAGAATCCGCCAGTCCTGCCTCGAATTGGCAGTGTAGGGTATCAACAATCTCCTCAAAATTCTTGTCCATCGGTTCGGCTGGAGTGATTAAGTTGCGTAACAGCTTGTATGTTTCTGCGCCCATTAGATCCAGAAGCACTGAAGCTTTTTTTTCATCTTCTATGCCATTTGCGGTGCAAAACACCTCCACTCTTTCTACATATGTGGTCCAATCCTCTATCTTGTTATCAAAAACATCAATATTGCCAAAGTTAGGCTCTGTTTCGTTATCAAAAGCATCAATATTGCCAGACTTAGGCATTTCAAAAAAAAAATATGGCGCTTCCCGCGCTTTTTTTTTTCTCTGTAGCAACGATATGGCGCTTCATGCGCTTTCCCGCCGCTGCTACCGATAACAACGCTGTTTTACTGTGGTTTCCGTTTATTCACTGTTGGAGATTCGTTCCCGACGGAGGTCTAAACGCTGACCTGCTTGCCGTGCCGGCCGTCTCCCGAGTGCACCCTCCCAGTCCGTTATTGCTTGCCTCCGATTTCGCTGCCTGTCTCAGCTGTAGAGCCCGCCGCTGGAGCCCCAGCCTGACGCCCAGGAAGGATTAGCGCAGTACCTGCCACCAGCTTGGCCAGCTGGTGAAACCACAGTTTCTATTACTTCCTTGAGTCTTCTGGACGCTGGAGGAATCGATGTCCTTGAGGTGCTGCCGAATTGCAGGTAAGTCCATTTCCACTTCGTCGCCACTGTAGTGTCCGTGTGTAGATAAAGACACTGAAGACAGGAGTTGGTTCATAGGTATTTACTAAGCAAGTCTGGGGGGGGGTTCTAAAGGATATACACAATACACAGGCTTATATAGCCCAAGTGGCAATTACCGGCATTACGCACACCTGGGGCTCTTAAAGGCACATACACCACACTAACATCTGTGGTAGGAAAATTATTGGAAAAAATTCTGAGAGACAAAATTAGTCTCCACTTGGAGAGGCAAGGATTAATCGGGGATAGTCAGCATGGCTTTGTCAAGGGTAAATCATGTCTGACAAATCTGATTGAATTTTTCAATGGGGTGACTGGGGGGTGGATGAGGGAAATGCTGTGGATGTGGTTTACGTGGACTTCAGTAAAGCTTTTGACAAAGTCCCGGATAGGAGACTGGTCAAGAAGGTAAGAGCCCATGGGATCCAGGGTGCCTTGGCGCGTTGGATCCTAAACTGGCTGAGTGGCAGGAGGCAGAGGGTGATGGTCGAAGGTTGCTTTTGTGACTGGAAGCCTGTGTCCAGTGGGGTACCTCAGGGATTGGTGCTGGGTCCCTTGTTGTTTGTGATCTACATAAATGATTTGGATGAGAATGTAAAAGGTATGATCAGTAAGTTCGCAGATGACACGAAAATTGGTGGGGTGGTAAATTGCGAGGAGGAAAGCCTCAGGCTACAGGACGATATAAACGGGTTGGTCAGATGGGCGGAAAAGTGGCAAATGGAATTTAACCCTGAAAAGTGCGAGGTGATGCATTTTGGACGGACAAATAAGGCAATGGAATACACAATGAGTGGTAGGACCCTAGGAAGTACAGAGGGTCAGAGGGACCTTGGTGTACATGTACATAGATCCCTGAAGGCAGCGGAACAGGTAGATAAGGTGGTTAAAAAGGCATATGGGATACTTGCCTTCATTAGCCGAGGCATAGAATATAAGAGCAGGGAGGTTATGATGGAGCTGTACAAAACGCTGGTGAGGCCACAGCTGGAGTACTGTGTGCAGTTCTGGTCACCTCACTATAGGAAGGATGTGATTGCTTTGGAGAGGGTGCAGAGAAGATTCACCAGGATGTTACCTGGGATGGAGCGCCTCAGCTATGAAGAAAGACTAAACAGGCTGGGGTTGTTTTCCTTGGAGCAAAGAAGGCTGAGGGGGGACCTGATTGGGGTGTACAAAATGATGAGGGGCATAGATAGGGTAGACAAAGAGGAACTTTTCCCCTTAGTAGGGGGGTCAATAACAAGGGGGCATAGATTCAGGGTAAGGGGCAGGAGATTTAGAGGGGATTTGAGGAGGAACTTTTTCACCCAGAGGGTGGTTGGAATGTGGAACTCAATGCCTAAAAGGGTGGTAGAGGCAGGAACCCTCACAACATTCAAGAAGCATTTGGATGAGCACTTGAAATGCCATTGCATACAAGGCTATGGACCAAATGCTGGAAAATGGGATTAGACTGGACAGGGATGGATGGGCAGCGCAGACACGATGGGCCGAAGGGCCTCTTTCTGTGCTGTAAAACTCTAGGGCCTAGAAATTCAGTGCCCTTAGCACCGATTTTGCGGCGCTAGAGGGCCTAGCGCTGCAATTGGCGCCGGTTCCTAAATTGCCTGGGGCCCTTCCGAGGCGGTAGACCGGTAGCGCTGCGCCGGCACCGATGACGTCATCGGTGTGCGCAGCATCCCGGTTGCCGTGGTAACCCAGCCCCAAGCCGAAATTCAGTTGCGCCCGCCTCGCCCGTGGCAGGCGCAACTAAGACTCTGGCAACAGAGTCTTCCCCCAGTGTGCGCCGGCGCATAAAGGTGGAGCGGCGGCCGGCCGCGTTCCCGGCGGCCGCCTGCCCGCACCTCCCTTCCCGGACTCCTGCATTCCCCCCCCGCGGCCCTGATCAGTGTCTCATGCGAGCCCGGCACTTCCCCGAGGTGCCGGGCTCAGATGTCAGGTCAATCCGCCGGACAGTTGTCGGCTGCAGGCAGCTCCTTCTTAACAGGAGGAGGAGGCCTGCAGTTCCCCCGCCTGCCGCACCGCATCGGGTGCCGCAGCGGGGGATTAGCGCCGGGAAACCCAAGTTCACGCCCGTTTTGAGGCGCTAAAGGAGGGTTTTAGCGCCCGCCGCCGTCTGGGCCCGGCGCACCCGAATTTTCGTCGGGCGCTGCCGCATTACCGCTGGCGCAAACTTTCTGGTGCTACAGCCCTGGCAAGACCAGAACCCAATTTCTAGGCCTATGACTCCATGACTCTATGACACCAACATTAGAACCAGTCGATTCAGTTTAGTTAGATCACAATGAGAATGAGGTGTCAACAGAATATTTTTACAACATGGAGTCCCAGGATACAATCGATAGCAAATGTTGTCACATCACCATTTTGGACAGGGCAGTCCAATTTTTAAATTCGATGACAGTTACTTTTTTTTTTAAAGTGCGTTTTCCCCCTCACATCTGTGTATTTGGGTGTAGTGACATTAAGTGATCAGGTTAAGGTTTTTGGATGGACTTCAATAATTCAAGAAGAGGAAAACTCATTATGTGACCTGAGCATATAATCCAGGCTGACACTCCCAGTGCAGTACTGAGGGAGTGCTGCACTGTTGGAGGTAACGTCTTTCAGATGAGACCTTAAACCGAGGCCCCGTCTGCTCTCTCAGGTGGACGTAAAAGATCCCACGGTCACTAGTTTGAGGCCCTAGCCAATATTTTTCCCTCAACCAGATTATCTGGTCATTATCACACTGCTGTTTGTGGGAGCTTGCTGTGCATAAATTGGCTGCTGTGTTCCCTACATTAATGTAGTGACTACATTTGTAAAGTACTTCACTGGCTGTAAAGTGCTTTGGGTGGTCCTGAGGTTGTGAAAGGCACTATAGAAATGCAAGACCTTTCTTTCTTTTCAGTGCAGTACTGAGGGAGTGCTGCACTGTCGAAAGTGCCGTCTTTCAGAGGCGACATTAAACTGAGACTCCGTCTCCTGCATACAGGATCCCATGGCACTATTCGAAGAAGAGCAAGGTGTGCTCCCTGTGTCCTGGGCAACGTTCCTCACTCAATCGACACCTCCAAAAACAGGTTATCTGATCGCTTACCTCAATGTGGTTAGTGGGACCTTGCTGTGCACAGAATGGTTGCCGGGCTTCCCTACATTGGAGTTCAAAAAGTAACTGATTGGCTGTGAAGCACTTTACGAACATATGAAAATGACGGACAAGAAAAGACCAACTGGTCCATCCAGCCTGTCCCACAGTTGGATGCCTTACGTCTCACAATACAAACATTCTCCACCCTCCTGGAATCATGTAACATCCTGGGAGAGGCTGTGTACTGTGTACAGTTTTGGTCTCCATATGAATTAGAAGCAGGAGTAGGCCATATGGCCACTCGAGCCTACTCCGCCATTCAATAAGATCATGGCTGATCATCGACCTCAACTCCACTTTCCCGCCCGATTTCCATATCCCTCGATTCCCACGAGTCCAAAAATCTATCTATCTCAGCCTTGAATATACTCAGCCCTTTAAGGTAGAGAATTCCAAAGATTCACAACCCCGAGTGAAGAAATTTCCTCCTCATCTCAAGTCTTAAATGACCTACTCCTTATCCTGAGACTATGCCCCCTAGATTCCGCAGCCAAGGGGAAACAACCTCTCAGCATCTACCCTGTCAATCCCCCTCAGAATCTTATATGTTCTGTAGCGCCCCAAGAGGTCAGGAGGTCGAGGACCGCAGCGGAGGCAGATGCTGGCAGGCGGCCAGCAACAAAAATGGCCGCCAGGCACCTCGCCTTTAAATAGCGCCGCCCCAGCCACAGGTAGGCCCCCCTGACCCCATCGGACATAGCGTCTGGCGGTAAGTCAGGGGGCGCTACCGAAGATCGCGGCCAGGGCACGAGCGGGGCGCTGCGCACGGCGATGACGTCATCGCCGGCGGCGCAGGGCGCTAACGGTTACCACTGCCGCTAACCTCCCGCTGAATTTCGCAGGATGCGTTGGCGACACCGCGCCCGGGCGCTAGTTGCTTTGCGCCCCATTAGCGCCCTCTTAGGCGCTAACGAGAGGCACAAAGCAACCAAATCTTTCCCCGTTTGTGTCCTCCTCACATCTTACTTTCCTACCTAGCTTTGTATAGTCAGCAAACTTGGATACATTGCACTCAGTCCCTTCATCTAAGTCATTAATATAAACTGTAAATAGCGGAGGCCCCAACACTGATCCTTGCGGCACCCACTGGTTACAGCCTGCCAACCTGAAAATTACCCGTTTATCCCTATCTCTGTTTTCTGTCTGTTAACCAATCCTCTATCCATGCTAATATATTACCCCCAACCCCATGAGCCCTTAACTTGCATAACAGCCTTTTATGTGGCACCTTATCGAATGCCTTTTGAAAATCCAAATGTACTACATTCACTGGTTCCCCTTTATCTACCCTGCTGGTTACATCCTCAAATAATGGATTCCAGCATTTTCCTGACAACTGAAGTCAGGCTAACTGGCCTATAGTTTCTCTCTCCCTCCTTTCTTGAATAGCGGGGTTACATTTGCGACCTTCCAATCCACTGGGACCTTTCTGGAATCTAGGGAATTTTGGAAGATCACAACCAATGCATCCACTATCTCTGCAGCCACCTATTTTAGAACCCTCGGATGTATAACATCAGGTCCAGAGGAGTTGTCGGCTTTTAATCCCATTAGTTTCTCAAGTACTTTTTCGCTACTGATCTTAATCACTAAGTTCCTCACTCTAGCCCCTTGGTTCCCCACTACTTTTGGTCTGCTTTTTGTGTCTTCCACTGTGGAGACAGATACAAAATATTTGTTTAATTTCTCTGCCATTTCCTTATTCCCCATTATAATTTCTCCTCTCTCAGCCTCTAAGGGACCAATGTTTACTTTTGCTACTCTTCCATGCTACATACTTGCAGAAGCTCTTACAATCTGTTTTTATATTTCTTGCTAGTTTACTCTCATTCTATTTTCTCCCTTTTTATCAATTTTTTGGTCATCCTTTGCTGGTTTCTAAAGCTCTCCCAATCCTCAGGCTTACTACTATTTTTTGCAACATTATATGCCTCTTCTGTTAATCCACTCCTCTCCTTAACTTCTTGGATGTATGAATTTTCCATGGATGGATGAATTTTCCCATGGAGTTTTTATTTCTCAATTGAATGTTTTTATTTCTCAATTGAATGTATATTTGTTGAGAATATTGGAATGTTTCTTTAAATGTTTGCCACTGCTTATCTACTGTCATACCTTTTAATCTAATGTCCCAATCTACTGATTTTTGCACTCTAGGGGAACCAAGGGATATGGGGATCGGGTGGGGAAAGTGGAGTTGAGGTCGAAGATCAGCCATGATCTTATTGAATGGCTTGAAGGGCCGAATGGCCTACTGCTGTTTCTATTTCTTATATTAAAGATCCTTTGAGATGTTTTGAGGATGCTAGATAGGTGCCAATGGTTTATTTAAATTATAACCATCATTCCTCCCTATCCAATCTTGGTCTTGACTTGAGGTCATCCAAAGCTGCCCTTGTCCTAACTCACACCAAGTTGTGTTCACCCATCACCCCTGCGCTCGTTGACCTGCACTGGCTCCTGATCCAGCAATGCCTCGACTTTAAAATTCTCACCTTGTTATCAAATCCCTCCATGGCCTTGCCCCTCCCTATCTCTGTAACCTCCACCAGCCCCACAACCCTCCGAGATCTCTGCGTTCCTCCCATTCTGGCCTCTTGCGGATCCCCGATTTCAACCGCTCCACCATTGGCGGTCGTGCCTTCAGCTGCCTTGGGACGAAAGCTCTGGAATTCCCTCCCTAAACCTCTCCGCCTCTCTCTGCTCCTCGGAGATGCTCCTTAAAACCTACCTCTTTGACCAAGCCTTTGGTCATCTGCCCTAATTTCTCCTGGCCTACTCCTGCTCCTATTTCTTATGTTCTCCTTATGTGGCTCGGTGTGAAATTGTGTTTGATTACTGCTCCTGTGAAGCGCCTTGGGGGGCGATTTACTACATTGAAGGCGCTGTATAAATGCAAGTTGTTGTTGCCAACTGCTGACTGAGGCCATGGGCGGCGGCCATTTTGTGCCCGCCCGGCGGCCATTTTGTGCCCGGCAGGCGGCCCCTCCCTTCCCCCGCCGGCTCACCTGTGAAAGGCCAGTGCTTGATGTCGGTCTGCACCACCGGGTCGTCGAACTTGCGGCCGATCAGCCTCTTGGCGTCGAAGACGGTGTTGGCGGGGTTGATGGCCACCTGGTTTTTGGCGGGGTCGCCGATCAGGCGCTCGCTGTCGGTGAAGGCCACGTAGCTGGGCGTGGTGCGGTTGCCCTGGTCGTTGGCGATGATCTCCACCTTGCCGTGCTGGAAGACGCCGACGCATGAGTAGGTGGTGCCCAGGTCGATGCCGACGGCCGTCGAGCGGGCCGCCATGGCGCCGGCCTAACAACAACCTGAGGTGAGGTGAACGGGGGGCCTGGCTCGAGCGTTCGTCCGCCGGGCGGCTGTCCGTTTCCCCGCTCGAGCTTTTTATACCCAGCCAGCCTTTACAGCGCCATTTTGATTTCGGCTTTCACCCCCCCGCGTCGGCCAATCAGAACGCCGCCTTTGTCCAGCCCGGGCACGCGGTCCAACGACGCCCGGTGGGGCGCCGACCAATCGGTGGTTCCCCCCCACACGTGGGCCGATGACGCTGGCGTCCAACTCCGACCAATCAAAAGGCGGCGCAGCGAGCGCAGTGAGCCTGATTGGAGCGCGGGGCCAGGCGCCTCGTGCCCCAACCGCCGGCGGCACGTGGCGCTGCGCGCGGCAGCCCTGCCCCTGAAGCACGTGGGGGCGGGGCGAGGCGTTGATTGGCATTGCCCGGGGTGTGGGGGGGGCGGGGTTTGAATCGTTACATTTGCTGTTGGATACACTGGCGCCACGTGCCGTGAATGTATGTGGGAAAGGTGCAAAAAATGGTGCATTCTCCGCACAATGTTGTACCATTTCTTTTCATTGAAGCTGCTGACTCCTCCGGTTTCTTCGGCATGTCCACTCTCCAATACTTCACCAGAGAGAGAGATAGAATAAACACACTGGCCTAGAATTTGCGGTGGTAATGCCGGCAAAACTGTCAGCCTTGAGCGTCATCATTACCCTTCTGAAACTGACCATAATTTCAGGGTTTAGCCATGCACAGAAAAATGCACCTCCGTAACATCGCCCCTCTCCACCCTTGCCTCAGTTCATCCGCTGCTGAAACCCTCATCCATCCCTTTGTTACCTCTAGACTTGACTATTCCATAGAAACATAGAAGATAGGAGCAGGAGTAGGCCATTTGGCCCCTCGAGCCTGCTCCGCCATTTAATGCAATCATGGCTAATCATCCAAATTCAGTACCCTGTCCCTGCTTTCTCCCCATACCCCTTGATCCCTTTAGCCTTAAGAAATATATCTAACTCCTTCTTGAATATATTTAATGAATTGGCCTCAACTGCCTTCTGTGGTAGAGAATTCCACAGGTGCACCACTCTCTGGGTGAAGAAATTCCTCCTCATCTCTGTCCTAAATGGCTTACCCCTTATCCTTAGACTGTGACCCCTGGTTCTGGACTCCCCGACCATCGGGAACATCCTTCCTGCATCTAGTCTGTCCAGTCCTGTCAGAATTTTATAAGTTTCAATGAGATCCCCTCTCATTCTTCTAAACTCCAGTGAGTATAAGCCCAATCGACCCAATCTCTCCTCATACGTCATTCCTGCCATCCCAGGTATTAGCCTGGTGAATCTTCGCTGAACTCCCTCCATGGCAAGAACATCCTTCCTCAGATAAGGCGACCAAAACTGCACACAACACTCAAGATGTGGTCTCACCAAGGCCCTGTACAACTGCAGCAAGACATCCTTGTTCCTGTACTCAAACCCTCTCGCTATGAAGGCCAACATACCATTTGCCTTCTTAAACACCTGCTACACTCCTGGCTGGCCTCCCACATTCCACCCTACGTAAACCTGAGTTCATCCAAAACTCGGCTGCCCGTGTCCTAACTCGCACCAAATCCCGTTCACCCATCACCCCTGTGGTTGCTGACCTACATTGGCTCCCGGTTAAGCAATGCCTCGATTTCAAAATTCTCATCCTTTTCAAATCCCTCCATGGCCTCGCCCTTCCCTATCTCTGTAATCTCCTCCAGCCCCACAACCCTCCCCCCCCGAGAACTCTGCGCTCCTCTAATTTTGCCCTCTTGAGCTTCCCTGATTATAATTGCTCCACCATTGGTGGCCGTGCCTTCTGTTGCCTGGGCCCTAAGCTCTGGAATTCCCTGCCTAAATCTTTCCGCCTCGCTACCGCTCTTTCCTCCTTTAAGATGCTCCTTAACACCTACCTCTTTGACCAAGCTTTTGGTCACCTGCCCTAATTTTTCCTTATGTGGTTCGGTGTCAAATGTTTTGTCTTTTAACACTCCTGTGAGGCGCCTTGGGAAATTTTAAAGGCTCTACATAAATACACGTTGTTGTTGTTGAAGTTGCGGTCAAACATTCCCTGCTCCACCACAGGTTGCGCTGTGGAACTCCCCAGAGCCGGCAATTACTGAAATCAGTTTAACTGAGGAAAAGCTCCCCTTTTTCATTCTAATTTCATTGTTAAAAACTTCATAAAAAGGTGTAACTGGGTTTTTTTAACAGTGTATTTACTGCTGAACAACCGTTCTGGCCCTGAAAAACTAATTTTATATTTGTGGAATGTCAAATTTCTCCATTATGGTAAATTTTAAAAAATGTTTTAAAAAAAAGTTTGTTTATGATTTTACAGCTTCTACCTTAACCCCATGTGTACGTTCCAATCTTTATTTTAAAAGTGAATGATAAAAGCTGCTTTTTATTTCCTGGTTTGCGATCTGATGAAAATTCTTTAATATGATTGGCTGCTGTGACAGCTTGATGACATCACCGCTGCTTATTGCTGGAGATTCCCTATAGACAGCGCTATCATCAAATTAACGTCGAGAAAGCTAACGTTTTCGCCACAGGGATCGCAAGATCTTTGTGGGCAGCTTTCTTTGCGGTCAGTGGCAAATCGGCATCGCTTCGCCGCTGACCGCAAATTCCGGGCCTTAGTACTTCAATTTACTCCGCTTTTCCTCCGTATTACGCATGTAACTACATTACACCCAAGCCTCCTCCATCTTTTACAATCATATTATCGATCACTCCGCCTGAAGGCAACTCCACCCAGAACTCTAGACCTGCCCTCAAGTTACAGAACCTCCTGTGTAAGTTTCCTGCAATCCTGCTTTGCTCAGATGCTCTCTTCAAATTACGGCCAGATTTTCAAGCCCGGCGGGAATCAGGCAATCTCCTGGTGTTTTATCGCCATCTTTGGAACTTTTAAAAGAAATGTATCCTCACTGAGACCAGCTCTGTATTTTCTATTTCTTTTAATACATTTTGATGGCATCTGTCAGCACAGAGCTTGGAGATAGAGCTGGGTGAATTTGGAGACAGAGCTGGGTGAACACAATCAGAGTGGGTCGCAAGTAGAGTGAAAGAATTTGGTGATAGTAGGAATGGGTGGAGAGCAGGAAGGCGGTTTCTCACGTCTAACTCAAAAGGAGGAGTGGAGCCACAGAACCCGAGGACTCTAAGTTAAGTATCTAGCTATCTAATATATAGTTTCTTTGTGTTTGGTTCTTGTTAAACTTGAGTACATTTTTGTCTTGTTTCTCTCAAAGTTATGGCAGTGGGTTAAACTAAAGTTTAGTTAGTCTATTGAATAGAGGCATGGCAGGGTACCTCAGTCCCGTCGAATGCACATCCTGTGCCATGTGGGAACTCCAGGATACTTCCCGTGTCCTGGACAGCCACATATGCAGGAAGTGTCGTCAACTGGAGGAGCTCTAGCTATGGGTTTCGGAGCTTGAGCAGCGGCTGACGTCACTACGGTGTATCCGTGAGGCTGAGAGCTTCATGGATAGCATGTTTCAGGAGGATCAAGGGATATGGGGAGAAAGCAGGGACAGGGTACTGAATTTGGATGATCAGCCATGATCTCATTGAATGGCGGAACAGGCTCGAGGGGCTGAATGGCCTACTCCTGTTCCTATCTTCTATGTTTCTATGTTCAGGGTGTGGTCACCCCGCAGCTTAAGAGTGTGCAGGCAGAGAGGGAATGGGTGACCGTCAGACAGACAAGGAGGACCAGGCAGGAAGCGCAGGAGTCCCCTGAGTGCATCTCACTCTCCAACCGGTATTCTGTTCTGAGTACTGGTGAGAGTGATGGCTCCTCTGGGGAGAGCAGCCAGAGTCAAGTCCACAGCACCATGGGTAGCTCAGCTGTATGGGGGGTGGGGTGGGGGGAGAGGAAGAGTGGGAGAGTAATAGTGGTAGGGGATTAGATAGTTAGAGGAGCAGACAGGCGTTTCTGCGGCTGCAGACGTGACTCCGGGATGGTTTGTTGCCTCCCTGGTGCCAGGGTCAAGGATATCACCGAGCAGCTGCAGGATACTCTGAGGGAGGAGGGTGAACAGCCAAAGGTCATGGTCCATATTGGTACCAATGACATAGGTAGAAAGAGGGATGAGGTCCTGCAGGCAGATTTTAGGGAGCCAGGAGAGAGATTAAAAAGCAGGACCTCAAAGGTAGTAATCTCCGGAATACTCCCCGTGCCACGAGCTAGTGAGTATAGAAATAGGAGGATAGAGCAGATGAATGTGTGGCTGGAGAGATGGTGCAGGAGGGAGGGCTTCAGATTCGTGAGGCATTGGGACCAGTTCTGGGGGAGGTGGGACCTGTACAGGCCGGACAGGTTACACCTCAACAGGACCGGAACCAATATCCTCGCGGTGAGGTTTGCTCGTGCTGTTGGGGTGGATTTAACTTGGCGGGGGTGGTGGGAACCTGAGAGTAGATTCAGAAGGGCGAGAAGCAAAGCTGGAAATGGAAGGCAGAAAATTAGTAAGTGAGATTCCCATTGGCGGAAGGCTCGAGAACCAGAGGACACAGATTTAAGGTGATTGGCAAAGGCGACATGAGGAACAACTTTTTTACTCAGCGAGTGGTTAGGATCTGGAATGCACTGCCTGAAAGGGTGGTGGAGGCAGACTCAATCGTGGCTTTCAAAAGGGAGTTGGATAAGTATCTGAAGGAAAAAATATTTGCAGGGCTACGGGGAAAGGGCGGTGGAGTGGGACTAGCTGAAGTGTTCTCGCAGAGAGCCGGCACGGGCTCGAATGGCCTCCTTCTGTGCTGTAACCATTTCTATGATTCCTTGCTTCTACAGCGCTGAGGGGCAGCCTCTGGTACTAGCTGAAGTGTCCAATCTCTATGTGTCAGCCAACAGAGAATGGTTACAGAGGGGGCACCATTTCATTTTCATTCACAGGGAATTCAGGAGAAACTTCTTTACCCAGAGAGTGGTGAGAATGTGGAACTCGCTACCACAGGGAGTGGTTGAGGCAAATAACATAGATGCATTCAGGGGGAAGCTAGATAAACACATGAGGTGGAAAGGAGTAGAAGGATAGGGTGAGATGAAGAGGGGTGGGAGGAGGCTCGTGTGAATCATAAACACCGGCATGAACCTGTTGGGCCGAATGGCCTGTTTCTGTGCTGTAAACACTTTGTACTTTGTGGGCATTGCTGGAAAGGCCGCATTTATTGCCCATCGTTAGTTGCCCTTGAGAAGGTGGTAGTGGGCCGCCTTCTTGAACCGCTGCAGGCTGTGTGGTGAAGGTGCTGCCACAGGTGCTGTTAGGTAGGGAGTTCCAGGAGATTGACCCTGCGACAGTGACGAGAGTCAAGTCCGAATCTATTCTCACATGGCATCACATAAGCGCTCGCTTTCCAGGTGGGGTCATTGGATGGTGATAATTAAAAAGGGTAATAGAATGTTTGTTTTTTTATTCGTTTATGGGATGTGGGCATCTCTGGCAAGGCCAGCATTTATTGCCCATCCCTAGTTACCTTTGAGAAGGTGGTGGTGAGCCACCTTCTTGAACCACTGCAGTCCGTGTGGTGAAGGTGCTCCCACAGTGCTGTTAGGTAGGGAGTTCCAGGATTTTGACCCAGTGATTATGAAGGATCGGCGATATACTTCTAAGTCAGGATGGTGTGTGATTGGAGGGGAACTTGGAGGTGGTGGTGTTCCCATGTGCCTGCTGCCCTTGTCCTTCTAAGTGGAAGAGGTCGCGGGTTTGGGAGGTGCTGCCGAAGAAGTCTTGGCGAGTTGCTGCAGTGCATCTTGTAGATGGTACACACTGCAGCCAGGGTGCGCCGGTGGTGGAGGGAGTGAATGTTTAAGGTGGTGGATGGGGTGCCAATCAAACGCGCTGCTTTGTCCTGGATGGTGTTGAGCTTCTTGAATGTTGTTGGAGCTGCACTCATCCAGGCAAGTGGAGAGTATTCCATCACACTCCTTACTTGTGCCTTGTAGATGGTGGAAAGGCTTTGGGGAGTCAGGAGGTGAGACACTCACTGCAGAATACCCAGCCTCTGACCTGCTCTTGTTGCCACAGTATTTATGTGGCTGGTCCAGTTAAGTTTCTGGTCAATGGTGACCCCCAGGATGTTGATCCCCAGGACGTTGATGGTGGGGGGATTCGGTGATGGTAATGCCATCGAATGTCATGGGGAGGTGGTTAGACTCCTTGCTTGTTGGAGATAAGTCATTGCCTAGCACTTCTGTGGCGCAAATGTTACCTGCCACTTATCAGCCCAAGCCTGAATGTCGTCCAGGGCGTGATTGGATCGAGGTATTTTAGATGATTAAAGGAGTTGATGGGGTAGATAGAGAAAACAGGGAACTGCAGATCAGTTAGCCTAACATCAGTAGTAGGGAAAATGCTAGAGTCTATTATAAAGGATGTGATAACAGGACACTTAGAAAATATCAACAGGATTAGACAAAGTCAACATGGAGTTATGAAAGGGAAATCGTGTTTGACAAACCTACTGGCGTTTGTTTGAGGATGTAACTGGTAGAATATATAAGGGAGAACCAGTGGATGTGGTGTACAGGAAACTCTCGATTTACTGGCACCTAAATAACAGAAATCTCTGTTAACCTGAACCTACTCCTGAATTTTGCCGGTTAAGTTTTACTTCATATTACTGGACGTTCCTGGATCTGTGGCTGTGTAACTGGGGTTCCTGCACCTGTTGCTAAGCAACAGAGATGCCTGGATCTTGTGGCCAGGGTTCCTGCACCTGGGAAGCCTGGATCCGTTGCTGTGTACAGGGCTCTGGTACCCTTTACTATACCTCTCTGTAATCCGGACTTTTTGATAAATCGGCACCACGCCGGTCCCGGATAAAAAAGAGTTTCCTGTATTCAGATTTTCAGAAGGCCTTTGATAAAGTCCCACAGAGAAGGAATAAATGGGTCTTTTTTGGGGTGGCAGGCGGTGACTAGTGGGGTACCACAGGGATCAGTGCTTGGGCCTCAGCTATTCACAATATATATTAATGATCTAGACGAGGGAACTAGATGTAATATCTCCCAGTTTGCTGACGACATGAAACTAGGTGGGATTGTGAAGAGGATATAGAGAGGCTTCAAGATGATTTAGACAAGTTGAGTGAGTGGGCAAATACATGGCAGATGCAGTATAACGTGGATAAATGTGAAGTTATCCACTTCGGTAGGAAAAACAGAAAGGTAGAGTATTATTTAAATGGTGATAGATTGGGAAAATGCTGATGTACAAAGGGATCTGGGTGTCCTTGTATACCAGTCACTGAAAGCAAACATGCAGGTGCAGCAAGCAGTTAGGAAGGCAAATGGTATGTTGGCCTTCATTGCAAGAGGATTTGAGTACAGGAGCGAGGAGAGATTGGGTCAACTAGGCCTGTATTCACTAGAGTTTAGAAGAATGAGAGGGGATCTCATTGAAACGTATAAAACTCTGACAGGGCTAGACAGACTGGATACAGGGAGTATGTTTCCCCTGGCTGGGGGGTCTAGAATGAGGAGTCACAGTCTCAGGATTATGGGGTAGGACATTTAGGACCGAGATGAGGAGAAATGTCTTCACTCAGAGGATGGTGAACCTGTGGAATTCTCTACCACAGAAGGCGGTGGAGGCCAAGTCACTGAATATATTTAAGAGATAGATAGATTTCTAGACACAAAAGGCATCAAGGGGTATGGGGAGAAAGCTGGAATATGGTATTGAGATAGAGGATCAGCCATGATCACATAGAATGGTGGAGCAGGCTCGAGGGGCCGAAAGGCCGACTCCTGCTGCTATTTTTCTATGTTTCTAAACTATTTCCTCTGGCGGGGAGAGTCCAGAACGAGGGGGCACAACCTTAAAATTAGAGCCAAGCCGTTCAAGGGTGATGTCAGGAAGCACTGCTTCACACAAAGGGTGGCAGAAATCTGAAACTCACTCCCCCAAAAAGCTCAATTGAAAATTCAAAACTGATTAGTAGATTTTTGTTAAGGGTTTGAAGGAATATGAAAACAAGGTGGGTAGGTAGAGTTAAGATATAAATCGACCAAGACTGGCAGAACAGGCTCATTGGGCTGAATGGCCTCCTCCTGTTCCTCAATGTTCCAAACACTCCCAGGGCAGGTACAGCAGGGGTTAGATACAGAGTAAAGCTCCCTCTACACTGTCCCATCAAACACTCCCAGGGCAGGTACAGCACAGGAAGTTGCAGAGATCATATAGACCTCCAAACAGTAAGGCGGAGGTTGGGGATGGCATTAAAAGGGAAATTAAAGAAGTGTGCAATAAGGGCACAGCAGTCATCATGGGTGACTTTAATCTACATATAGATTGGGCCAACCAAATGAGTAACAATACTGTGGAGGAGGAATTCCTGGAGTGTTTACGGGATGGTTTCCTGGACCAATATGTCGAGGAACCAACCAGAGATCAGGCCATCTTAGACTGGGTAACGAGAAAGGATTAATTAGCAATCTTGTTGTACGAGGCCCCTTGGGTCGGAGCGATCATAAAATGATCGAATTCTTCATTAAGATGGAGAACAAAGTAGTTGACTCAGAGACAAGGGTCCTCAATTTAAATAAAGGAAACTACGATGGTCTGAGGAGCGAGTTGGGTAGGATTGATTGGGGAATGGCACTCAAAGGGTTGACAGTGGATAGGCAATGGCAAACATTCAAAGACCGAATGGATGAGCTACAGAATTTGTTCATCCCAGTTTGGCATAAAAATAAAAAAAAGGTGACTCAACCGTGGCTAACACGGGAAATTAGGGATAGCATAAGATCCAAGGAGAGCACATATAAATTGGCCAGAAAAAGCAATAATCCTGAGGATTGGGAGCAGTTTAGGATTCAACAATGGAGGACAAAGGGATTAATTAAGAAAGGGAAAATAGAATAGGAGAGTAAGCTTTCAGGGAACATAAAAACTGACTGTAAAAGCTTTTATAGATATGTGAAGAGAAAAAGATTGGTGAAGTCAAGCGTAGGTCCCTTGCAGTCAGAATCAGGGGAATTTATAATGGGAAAACAAGGAAATGGCAGACCAACTAAATACATACTTTGGTTCTGTCTTCACAAAGGAGGACACAAATAACCTCCCAGAGATGCCGGGGAACATAGGGTCTGATGAAAGGGAGGAACTGAAAGAAATCAGTATTTGTAGGGAAATGGTGTTAGGAAAATTGATGGGACTGAAGGCCGATAAATCCCCAGGGCCTGATAATCTACATCCCAGGGTACTTAAGGAAGTGGCCCTAGAAATAGTAGATGCATTGCTGGTCATCTTCCAGAACTCGATAGACTCTGGAACAGTACCCATGGATTGGAGGGTAGCTAATGTTATCCCACTATTCAAAAAAGGTGGTAGAGAAAAAGCAGGGAATTATAGACCGGTAAGCCTGACATCGGTAGTGGGGAAAATGCTAGAGTCCATTATAAAAGATGTAATAGCAGAGCACTTGGAAAGCAGTGACAGGATCGGACAAAGTCAACATGGATTTACAAAAGGTAAATCATGCTTGACTAATCTACTGGAATTTTTTGAGGATGTAACTGGTAAAATAGATAAGGGAGAACCAGTGGATGTGGTGTATTTGGACTTTCAGAAGGCTTTCGATAAGGTTCCGCATAAGAGATTAGCGTGCAAAATTAAGGCACATGGGATTGGGGGCAAGGTATTGACTTGGATAGAGAACTGGTTGGCGGACAGAAAGCAGAGTTGGAATAAACGGGTCGTTTTCCGAGTGGCAAGCAGTGACTGGTGGGGTTCCGCAAGGATCGGTCCTAGGACCCCAGCTGTTCACAATATATATTAATGATCTGGACGAGGGAATTGGATGTAATATCTCCAAATTTGCAGACGACACAAAGCTGAGTGGGAGGGTAAGCTGTGAGGAGGAGGTCGTGAAACTCCAGCACGATTTGGACAGGTTGGGTGATTGGGCAGGAACATGGCAAATGCAGTATAATGTGGATAAATGTGAGGTTATCCACTTTGGTGGCTAAAACAGGAAGGCAGATTATTATTTGAATGGCAATAGAGTGGGAGAAGGGGAAGTGCAACGAGACCTGGGTGTTCTTGTGCACCAGTCGCTGAAGGTAAGCATGCAGCTGCAGCAGGCAGTTAAGGCGGCAAATGGTATGTTGGCCTTCGTAGTAAGAGGGTTCGAGTACAGGAACAAGGCTGTCTTGCTACAGTTGTACAGGGCCTTGGTGAGGCCGCACCTTGAGTATTGTGCAGTTTTGGTCGCCTTACCTGAGGAAGGACGTTCTTGCCATGGAGGGAGTGCAGCGAAGATTCACCAGGCTGATACCTGGGATGGCAGGAATGACGTATGAGGAGAGATTGTGTCGATTGGGCTTATACTCACTGGAGTTTAGAAGATTGAGAGGGGATCTCATCGAAACCTATAAAATTCTGTCAGGCCTGGACAGACTAGATGCAGGAAGGATGTTTCTGATGGCTGGGGAGTCCAGAACCAGGGGGTCACAGTCTAAGGATAAGGGGTAAGCCATTTAGGACTGAAATGAGGAGGAATTTCTTCACCCAGAGAGTGGTGAACCTGTGGAATTCTCTGCCACAGAGGGCAGTGGAGGCCAGTTCATTAAATATATTCAAGAAAGAGTGGGATATATTTCTTAAGGCTAAAGGGATCAAGGGATATGGGGAGAAGGCAGGGACAGGGTACTGAATTTGGATGATCAGCCATGATCTCACTGAATGGCGGAGCAGGCTCGAAGGGCCAAATGGCCTACTCCTGCCTTCTATGTTTCTATGTGTGGCCAGGGAGGGATTTAAACATGAGGAGGAGAATTTTAAATTTGAAGCATTGAGGGACCTGGAGTGAACATAGATCAGCAAGCGCACGAGTGATGGGTGAGCGGGAGAGGATTGGAGCAGCAGAGATTTGGATGAGCTGAAGTTTACAGACAGCGGAGGACGGGAGGCCAGCCAGGAGAGGATTGGAATAGTCTGAAGGTGACAAAAGACACAAATGAGCGTTTGAACAGCAATGGGGCCAAGGTAGGGGTGGAGGCAGGAAATGCTACGGAGGTGGAAGTAGGACATCTTTGTCACGGAGATGATTATGGGGTCAGAAGCCCTGCTCAGAGTCAAATAGGATGCCGAGGTTGTGAGCGGTCTGGTGGACACTCCATCCAGTGACTGCTACTGCAGTGTGTGAATGTGTCTCTCTGGACCTCAGGCAATGATGCCCCCATTGAGGAATAGCCCGCCAACTCTCTAGGGTCACGTGGGTCAAGTACTGTTAGCCGGTGGAACTGGATTCCATTAAGAGTGAAACTGGGAGCGAGCGAGTGAGAAAAGCACAATGGAAAAAAACAAACAGAAACAGGACTCCCAGGATCGGTTAGTGGTGCTGCTTACATACGGAATTTTATTAAAATGGAATAAAAAAATTGATGAAAGATTTGAACAGTCTACCTACAGGCTCTTAAAAACAGTACATTGCTTTACAATTGACTTTTCATATTGCTTCTGTAAGGCATTTATAAGGCCCAGGTTAAACAGCAGTTTACAACTTGCAACCATACGTTCCCTCGCCATGAACCAGGAAACCTTGTCAGTTGATCTGGTTGCCCGTAATCAGCAACAAAACAGGACGGCGAGGCACAGACAGGCAGGCGAGAGACAGACAGACACAGACGAGAAACAAAGACAGATGTGAAACACGGAAAGACTTGGATTTCTGCAGCACCTTTCACCACCTCAGGACGTCACAATGCGCTTTACAGCTGATCGAGTACCTTTGAAGTGTAGTTGTAATGTTGGACACAGGCCTTACACTAAACATCCGTAAGACAAAGGTCCTCTACCAACCTGCCCCCGCCACACAGTGCTGCCCCCCGATTATCAAAATCCGCCACAAGGCCTTGGACAACGTGGACCACTTTCCATACCCCGGGAGCCTACTGTCAACAAGGGCAGATGTTGACGACGAAGTCCAACACTGTCTTCAGTGTGCCAGTGCAGCCTTCGGTCACCTGAGGAAGAGAGTGTTTGAAGACCAGGACCTCAAACCCGGCACTAAGCTCATGATCTAGAGTAGCAGTGATACCTGCCCTGCTGTGTGCCTCAGAGACATGGACCATGTACAGCAGGCACCTCAAAGCACTGGAGGTACCACCAACGCTGCCTCCGCAAGATCCTGCAAATCCATTGGCAGGATAGGCGCACCAACGTCAGTGTTCTTGCTCAGGCCAACATCCCCAGCATCGAAGCTTTAACCACGCTCGATCAACTCCGATGGACGGGTCACATCATCCGCATGCCCGATACGAGACTCCCAAAACAAGCGCTCTACTCGGAGCTCCGACACGGCAAGAGAGCTCCAGGTGGGCAGAGGAAACGCTTCAAGGACACTCTCAAAGCCTCCTTGAAAAAGTGTAACATCCCCACCGACACCTGGGAATCCCTGGCCCAAGACCGCACAAAGTGGAGGAGAAGCATCCGGGAAGGCGCCGAACACCTCAAGTCTCTTCGCCGGGAGCAAGCGGAAGCCAAGCGCAGGCAGCGCACGTCAACCCAAGCACCTCACCCACCCGCCCCTTCAACCGCTGTCTGTCCCACCTGTGACAGAGACTGTAGGTCCCGCATTGGACTCATCAGTCACCTGAGAACTCATTTTTAATGTGGAAGCAAGTCATCCTCGGTTCCGAGGGACTGCCTGAGAGGGGGAGAGCGTGAGAGAGAGGTTGGATACAGAGACTGAGAGACACAGACAGACCGAGAGAGAGACAGACCGAGCGAGACACAGACAGGGACCGAGACACACAGACAGAGCGAGAGAGACATCCTGACTGAAGAGGTTGGGTGTAAGGCACCAGTACTTGTAAGAGGGCCTGGCCTGGCTCTGCACCCGAGACTCCTCTCGTCAGTTGTGTAACGAAGGACTATCCGTGTTGGTCTGGTGCTGTGAGATTAGAACCAGTTTCTTCCTGTGCACCCATCAGCACACACCTGAAGCTGCCGAGTCTGTCATTGCCCAGGACCAGGGGTCACAAATGTAAGTTGTATAAGGCTAGATCTAGGTTAGATGTCAGGAGGTGGCTCTTTTCCCAGAGAATAGTGGACCTCATACAGGCTGCCGTCTGGTGTGATGGACGCAGACTCGCTGAATTCCTTCAAGCGAGAGCTGGACCTGTTTCGGGCTGGGGTGGGGATCACCTCTTACAGAAGGTAGGTACTGCAGGGAATTCAGGGCCAGCGTGACCTCCTGGACTAGTTTTGATCGCCTAGATGGGTTGGAGAGGCATTTTGCAGATTTCCACCCCCCGCCCCCAAATTGGCCAGGAGATCCCATGGTTTCGGGTGGGGTGGAGAGTGTATATGTTGGGATACACAAGGTATCGCAATTGTGGGGGACAGGTTGGATGGAGCAGGGGGTCTTTAGCAGTCCGTCATTGTTCGTACCAGGACCTCTCACTGATGGAGAAAGGAAATTAACCATCATTTGCTGATGCAAGAGGCGTATTTCATTAAAAAAGTGATATTTTTACAGCCACGTGCAAAGTTCAAATTCCCAACTCAACAGCGAAAGCACCAATCAGATCTTTTTAACCAAACGTCACCTAGTAACCGATGAGATATACCAAGTCTGAGTATTATGGTATGGCACTAAAGTCACCAGTATCAGTTCTTCCCCACGGGTCAGTGGTTGAATGTGGTACCGAGTCAAACAATCCCACAATGTCCCAAACGAGCTGGTCTCACCTGGGCCCGGAGCTGCTGGTCTCAGTGTCGTGGGGAATACTGATCCTGGGCTCCTGCCGCCAAGGGGAGGGGATTGTCGAGCGAGCACAGGCGACGGCCTCCACAGTCAAACAGCCTGCTGTCGGGCGCCGTCTTGTTTCGCAGATGAAGAGCAGGTGCATGGGTGGCCTGTACACCCCAACAAGCATCAGCACCCGATGGGGAGAAAGGAAGGGAGGAGGAGGAGGAAAGAATGAGGGGCGGGGGAAGGGAGAGGAAAGGGGTGAAAATTCCTCACAACAAAACAGATTGCAGTTCTCGGCAGGTGTGGTGAAATGCTCGGCCCACCGTCACCGGGCGGCAGAGGTTCTTGGCGGTGGCGAGGGGCCGCTCACACTTTCTTGGTGTGGCTGGTCAGGTGGTGCATGGTCAGGTCTTTCTTCAGCTTAAACTTGTCTCCACACACGGTGCAGGCGTGGAGGTGAACGTCCGTGTGACGCTCCAGCAGCTCGCCGTCCCCAAACACCTGGAAGCAGACCTCGCAGATGACCTCGCCGCCGGCCAGGTGGGACACCATGTGGCGCAGGTGATCGTGCTTGCGGTAGCTGCCCTGGCCGCAGCTGGGGCAGACGTAGCGGGCATCGCCCCGGTGCATGTCGAGGTGGAGGCGCAGCAGACGTTCGCGCAGGAACTCCTTGCCACAGATCTGGCAGGCGAACTCCTTCTCCTTGGTGTGGGTGGTGAAGTGCTCCCGCAGGTGGCAGCGCTGGTAGAAGCCCTTGCCGCAGATGTTGCAGATGTGCTTGCGGCGGTCGTTGCGTTGGGAGGCGGCCTCGCGGGCAGGCTGGCCGAACATGCAGCGGGAGACGTGCTCGACCCACAGCTTCTCCTGGTCGAAGGCCCGGGCGCACTGCGGGCACTGGAAGGTGCAGCCCGCATGCCGGTACATGTGCTCCTGCAGCTGGCACCGCTGCTTGAAGCTGCCCCCGCACACCGGGCACACGAAGCGGCCGGTCTCGCGCCCCAGGCCCCCCCCGGGCGAGGGCTCCAGGGCAGGGGGCGCGGCGGGGGAGGGGGCAAGCTCGCCCCCGGCCTGCCAGTCGAAGAGCGGGTCGCGTGAGCCCAGGCAGCGCTCGGCGTGCTCCCGGAGCCGCCCGCCCTTCACCAGGATCCGGCCACACTTGCCGCAGGCGCACACGCTCTCCACGTGGTGCGCGACGTAGTGAGCAGAGCGCTCGCTCTCGGGGAGCGCTGCGCCGCACAGCTCACAGGCCGGCCCCAGGGGGCTGCCCCCGTCCTCCTCCCCCCTTGGCTCCATCTTCAAGACGCCCTCTAGTCCGTCGTCGTCCTCCTCATCCTCCTCCTCGTCCTCCTCTTCTTCCTCCTCCTCCTTCTCGTCCACCGTCCAGCTGGAATGACCTTTGACCTGGTAGGCACCGCCCATGCCCGCCCTCCGCTGGGCGGGGAAGCTGCCGTAGAGATTGCCAGCGTCCTCGAAGGCCAACTGCTCTGCCTTCTCCTCGTCGGAGGGGAGCTCACCATCGTCTGCCACCTGGACTACGGTGATGTCGCCGAGGTCGATGGCCGCGGTGTCCTCGGGCTCCGACTTCACCGGGCGCGTGCTGGTCGCCGAGTCCCGGAGGTCACCCCTGGAGTCGGCGTCGTTTTCCGAGCTCTCCTCGGTCGGGACCCCCGAGGAGTCCGCCTGCCCCCGGGGGTCCTCGGCGGTCCTGTCGGGGCCGCTCTCCTCCCCGGCCCCACTCGGCCTGGGCGGCGCCCGCCTGTTGTTGCACGTCAGCGCGTGCTCGTTGAGCAGCCTCTCGCAGCTGAAGACGAAGCCGCAACAGTCGCAGGTGTAGCGCTTGCCGAAGCGGTGGTGGAGCCGCCCCTTCAGCCCCGTGCGGCTCTGCTTGCGGGGCGGGCTGGCGGTCTGCTTCCTGGGCGCGCGCTCCGCGCTCGATGGTGGCGGCGGCGGCGGCGGCGGCGGGAGAGGCAGCGGGGGCGGAGGGGCATTACGGGGCCCGTTGACCTCTGGACTCGGCTCCCGCCGGCCCCTCTTCCTCGCCTCCTCCGGCTTGACCAGTGGTTCGCCATACATGCGAACCCCGAACATCATGGAGCCTCTGGCCTGGGCGAAAGCCAAGGGCGGGGACTCGGCTGGCTTGCTGCCGCTCTCCCGCAGCTCGTCCAAGCTCTTGGGCACGTAGTAGAGCTGCAGGAAGGTCATGGCGGATCGCAGCTCCTCGAAGTCGGAGGGGACGCCCACCAGCCTCCCCAGGTACATGATCTGCAGGATGAGATCGAAGCATTCGGCGCTGATGTTTACATTGCTCAGGCTCAGGTTGCCCGTCAGCTGCTGCTGACCAATGAACATCATGCGGAAATAGGAGCTGCAGGCGGTCAGCACCGCCCGGTGGGCCCGGAAGTAGATGTCATTGATGATGATGCAGCAATCACACAGGAAGCCCCATTCCCTCTGGTTGTTCAACTGCTGGAGGACGTAGTCACTGTGGCTCTGCCTTGGCATTCTGGACAACCAATCGCAAGCAAGCTCCTAGAAGGAAGAAAGAACAGTCGGATCATTGCTAGAGATTAATCACAGAATAGTACATCACAGAAGGGTGCCATTCGGCCCATCGAGTCTGCGCCGGCTCTTTCGAAGAGCAACCCAGTCAGTCCCACTCCCCCGCTCTTTCCCCATATCCCTGCAATTTTTTCCTCCTTCAAGTATTTATCCAATTCTCTTTTGAAGGCTGGTATTGAATCTGTATCCACCACCCTATCAGGCAGCGCATTCCACTCGATGCATAAAAAAGCATCTCGCCTCTGGTTCTTTTGCCAATCACCTTAAATCTGCGGCCTCTCGTTATCGATCCTTCAGCCACTGGAAACTGTTAAGATCGAGAAATTCTCATCTTCGTGCTCAAACCCCTCGAAGGCCTCTCCCCGCCCCCCTCCCTATCTCTGTGCCCTCCTCCAGCCCTACAACCCGCCGAGATCTCTGCGCTCCTCCGATTCTGGCCTCTTGCGCATCCCCGATTTTAATCGCTCCACTATTGGTGGCCGTGCCTTCAGCTGCCTGGGCCCTCAGCTCTGGAATTCCTTCCCTAAACCCCTCTCTCTCTCTCCTCAAAGCCTACCTCTTGGACCAAGCTTTTGGTCACCTGCCCGAATATCTCACATGGCTCGGTGTCAGATTTTGTTTGATGACGCTCCTTGGGACGTTTTACTATGTTAAAGGCACTGTATAAATACAAGTTGTTATTATTTGTCATTAAAATCTAAGAATTAAAAAAACCTGCCAATGCCGCTGACAGGCTATAGAACGTCAACAAAGCTGTAACTTTCATCATATAAATTAGCCTCGGATAGTTCAAATTCTCTCAAGGATAAAGAAAGACTTGCATTTCTATAGCGCCTTTCTTCACCTCGGGACGTCTCAAAGCGTTTTACAGCCAATGAAGTACTTTTGAAGTGTAGTCACTGTTGTAATGTAGGAAACGCGGCAGCCAATTTGCACACAGCAAGCTCCCACAAACAGCAATGTGATAATGACCAGATCTTCTGTTTCAGTGATGATGGTTGAGGGATAAATATTGGCCAGGACACCGGGGAGAACTCCCCTGTTCCCCTGCCAGCGAAGAATTCTTCACTATCTGGCAGATCTCACCTCTGACAACAGGGGGGGGGGGGGGGGGGGGGGGGGTGAACAGCCAGTTGTCGTGGTGCATATAGGTACCAACGATATAGGTAAAAACCGGGATGAGGTCCTAAAAAAGCTGAATATAGGGAGTTAGGAGGTAAATTTAAAAATAGGACCTCAAAGGTAGTAATCTCAGGATTGCTACTAGTGTCACGTGCTAGTCAGAGTAGAAATAGAAGGATTTTCAGATGAATACATGGCTAGAGGAATTGTGCAAGGGGGAGGGATTCAAATTCCTGGGACATTGGAACCGGTTCTGGGGGAGGTGGCACCAGTACAAACTGGACAGTTTGCACCTGGGCCGGACCGGGACCAATGTCCTAGGGGGAGTGTTTGCTAGTGCTGTGGGGGAGGGTTTAAACTAAAATGGCAGGGGGTTGGGAACCTGTGCAGGGAGACAGAGGAAAGGGAAACAAGGATAGAAGCAAAAGACAGGAATGGGAAAAGCAAAAGTGGCAGTCAGAGAAATCAAGGGTTTAAATCAAACATGGCCACAGTAAATAATAATTCTAAAAGGTCTAAGTGTTAAAAAAACAAGCCTGAAGGCTTTGTGTCTTAATGCGAGGAGCATTCATAATAAGGTGGATGAAATAGCTGCGCAAATAGATGTAAACGGATATGATATGATTGGGATTGCGGAAACATGGCTCCAGGGTGACCAAGGCTGGGAACTCAACATCCAGGGGTATTCAATCTTCAGGAAAGACAGGCAAAAAGGAGGTGGGGTAGTATTGCTGGTTAAAGAGATTAACACAATTGTAAGGAAGGATATTAGCTTTGATGTGGAATCTGTATGGGTAGAGCTGAGAAATACCAAGGGGCAGAAAACATTAGTGGGAGTTGTATACAGACCCCCAAACAGTAATGCTGAGGTTGGGGATGGCATTAAACGGGAAATTAGAGATGCATGCAATAAGGGCACAGCAGTTATCATGGGTGACTTTAATCTACATATAGATTGGGCTAACCAAATTAGTAACAATACTGTGGAGGAGGAATTCCTGGAGAGTATACGGGATGGTTTCCTGGACCAATATGTCGAGGAACCAACTAGAGATCAGGCCATCTTAGACTGGGTATTATGTAATGAGAAAGGAATAATTAGCAATCTTCTTGTGCAAGGCCCCTTGGGGCGGAGCAATCATAATATGATCGAATTCTTCATTAAGATGGAGTGTGAAGTTTTTGACTCAGAGACTAGGGTCCTGAATTTAAATAAAGGAAACTACGATGCTATGAGGCGAGAGTTGGGTAGGATTGATTGGGGAATGTTACTCGAAGGGCTGACGGTGGATAGGCAATGGCAAACATTTAAAGATCGCATGGATGAACTACAGAATTTGTTCATTCCAGTTTGGCATAAAAATAAAACAAAAAAAGGTGACTCAACCGTGGCTAACAAGGGAAATTAGGGATAGCATAAGATCCAAGGAGAGGACATATAAATTGGCTAGAAAAAGCAGCAAACCTGAGGATTGGGAGCAGTTTAGGATTCAGCAAAGGAGGACAAAGGGATTAATTAAGAGGGGGAAAATAGTGTGCGAGTAAGCTTGCAGGGAACATAAAAACTGACTAACAGCTTCTATAGATATGTGAAGAGAAAAAGATTGGTGAAGTCAAGCGTAGGTCCCTTGCAGTCAGAATCAGGGGAATTTATAATGGGGCACAAAGAAATGGCAGACCAATTAAATACATACTTTGGTTCTGTCTTCACAAAGGAGGACACAAATAACCTCCCAGAGATGTCAGGGAACATAGTTCCTCCCTCTCATTAGAACCTGAGTGAACTCAGTATTTGTAGGGAAATGATGTTAGGGAAATTGATGGGATTAAAGGCAGATAAATCCCCAGGGCCTGATAATCTACATCCTAGGGTACTTAAGGAAGTGGCCCTAGAAATAGTAGATGCATTGCTGGCCATCTTCCAAAATTCTATAGACTCTGGAACAGTTCCCATGGATTGGAGGGTAGCTAATGTAACCCCACTATTCAAAAAAGGTGGTAGAGAGAAAACGGGGAATTATAGACCGGTAAGCCCGACATTGGTAGTGGGGAAAATGTTAGAATCCATTATAAAAGATGTAATAGCAGAGCACTTGGAAAACGGTTACAGGATCGGACAAAGTCAACATGGATTTACAAAAGGTAAATCGTGCTTGACTAATCTATTGGAATATTTTGAGGATGTAAGTGGTAGAATAGATAAGGGAGAACCAGTGGATGTGGTGTACTTGGACTTTCAGAAGACTTTCGATAAGGTTCTGCATAAGAGATTAGCGTGTAAAGTTAAGGCACATGGGATTGGGGGCAAGGTATTGACTTGGATAGAGAACTGGTTGGCAGACAGGAAGCAAAGAGTTGGAATAAATGGGTCTTTTTCCAAGTGGCAGGCAGTGACTAGTGGGGTACCGCAGGGATCGGTCCTTGGACCCCAGCTCTTCACAATATATATTAATGATCTAGACGAGGGAACTAGGCGGGGGGAGCGGGCGGGCGAGGGAGGGGGACAGAGAGAGCGACACACAGAGTTTGAAGTGTAGTCACTGTTGTAATGTAGGAAACATGGCAGCCAATTTACGCACAGCAAGCTCCCATTAACAGCAATGTGATACTGACCAGATAATCTTTTTTTAAGTGATGTTGGTTGAGGGATAATTATTGGCCCAGGACACCAGGAAGAACTCCCTTGCCCTTCTTGAAATAGTCCACCCGAGAGCACAGACAGGGCCTGGGTTTAATATCTCCTCCAACAGTGCAGCTCTCCCTCAGTACTGCACTGGGAGTGTCAGCCTGGATTATGGGCTCAAGTGCCAGCCACTGAGCCAAGGTTGATTTTGACAAAACTAGATGACGATCAGGAGCAGGAACTCTGGCTGATTTTCCCCTCACTAACCCAGACTAAGTTGCCGTCTTATTGTCTCATTTCCCCCTCCTTGCTTAAAGGTCTTCCTGCTACTGCCACCCCCCACCCCCGCCTCAGAGAAAGGGAGGGATGTCAGGCTAGACTGTGGGGGCAGTGAACAATCACATAGAATTACACAGGATATACAGCACAGACACAGGTCCAACCAGTCCATGCCGGCGTTTATGCTCCACTCGAGCCTCCTCCCGTCTTTCCTCATCTAAATCTATCAGCATAACCCTCTATTCCCTTCTCCCTCATATACTTGTCTAGCCTCCCCTTAAGTGCATCCATACTATTCACTTCAACCACTTCCTGTGGGAGCGAGTTCCACATTCTCACCACGCTCTGGGTAAAGAAGTTTCTTCTGAATTCCCAATTGGATTTCTTGGTGACTATCTTATATTGATGGCCTCTAGTTATGCTCTTCCCCACAAGTGGAAACATTCTCTCTGTATCCACTCTATCAAAACCTATCATTTTAAAGACCTCTATTAGGTCACCCCTCAGCCTTCTCTTTTCAAGAGAAAAGAGACCCAGCCTGTTCATCCTTTCCTGATATGCGAGGGTATACCTTTCTGGTATCATCCTTGTAAATCTTATCTGCATCCTTTCCAGTGTCTCTATATTCTTTTTATAATATGGCAACCTGAACTGTACGCAGTACTCCAAGTGTGGTCTAACCAAGGTTCGATACAGGTTTAGTATAACTTCCCTACTTTTCAATTCTATCCCTCTAGAAATAAACCCTAGTGCTTGGTTTGCATTTTTAATGGCCTTGCTAACCTGTGGCTCAACTTTTAATCATTTGCGTATTTGTAATCCGAGATCCATTTGTTCCTCTACCCCACTGAGACTCCCACCCTCCAAGTAGCAGGTAACATTTGCGCCACAGAAGTGCCAGGCAATGACTATCTCCAACAAGCGAGAGTCTGACCACCTCCCCTTGACATTCAACGGCATTACCATCACCGAATCCCCACCATCAACATCCTGGGGGGTCACCATTGACTTGAAACTTAACTAGACCAGC
Source organism: Somniosus microcephalus (assembly GCF_052327205.1). Taxonomy (NCBI): domain Eukaryota; kingdom Metazoa; phylum Chordata; class Chondrichthyes; order Squaliformes; family Somniosidae; genus Somniosus; species Somniosus microcephalus. Next base: position 9,669,288 of record NC_140998.1, on the reverse strand, counting down.
CACATAAATACTGTGGCAACAAGAGCAGGTCAGAGGCTGGGTATTCTGCAGTGAGTGTCTCACCACCTGACTCACCAAAGCCTTTCCACCATCTACAAGGCACAAGTAAGGAGTGTGATGGAATACTCTCCACTTGCCTGGATGAGTGCAGCTCCAACAACACTCAAGAAGCTCGACACCATCCAGGACAAAGCAGCCCGCTTGATCGGCACCCCATCCACCACCTTAAACATTCACTCCCTCCACCACCGGCGTACCGTGTACTGCAGTGTGTACCATCTACAAGATGCACTGCAGCAACTCACCAAGGCTTCTTCGGCAGCACCTCCCAAACCAGTGACCTCTTCCACCAAGAAGGACAAGGGCAGCAGGCGCATGGGAACACCAACACCTCCAAGTTCCCCTCCAAGTCACACACCATCCTGACTTAAAAGTATATCGCCGATCCTTCATCGTCACTGGGTCAAAATCCTGGAACTCCCTACCCAACAGCACTGTGGGAGCACCTTCACCACAGAGACTGCAGCGGTTCAAGAAGGCGGCTCACCACCACCTTCTCAAGGGCAATTAGGGATGGGCAATAAATGCTGGCCTTGCCAGCGACGCCCACATCCCATAAACACATTTTAAAAAAGTGATGTGACCTCCCTATTCTTCCTACCAAACTGTAATACAGGTAGACTATCCTTTATCCGAAAACCTCGGAAAATTTCGGATTTCGGAAGGTGGGTCGGCGGGGGTCCGCGGGGGGGGGGGGGGGGGGGGTCGTCGGCGTCGGCGGGGGGGGTCCGCAGTCGTGGCTTGTCCGTCGCTGCTAGCCTGGAATGCAATGAAGTTCCGCATTTCCACCAACAGGTCGTCGTGCTCGGTCGGAACAGGGGCCGACACCGCCGCGGGCTCAGAGCTCTCGTTGCTTTCGAGCCTTTGGAAGAGTGTCAGGTGGTTCCGCGGGGGGGTCGGCGGGGGGTCGTGCGCACGACTTACGCTGACCCTCTGCTCAGCGTAAGTCGTGCGCACGACTTACGCTGAACGAAAAAACCTTCGGTTTTTAGAGGGTTTCGGAAGTTCGGATAAAGGGTAGTCTACCTGTACCTCACATCTGTCTGTGTTGAACTTCATTTGCCAATTATTTGCCCATTCTGCAAGTTTATTAATATCCTCCTGTAATTTGTTGCAGTCCTCCTCAGTATTGACTATCTCCCCCCCCCCCCAAATTTGGTGTCACCCGCAAATTTAGAAATTGTGTTTTTGATTCCAAAGATAAATTGTCTGATTCAAAACGGCAGCAATACCAAACAACACAGCTGACAGTCACAGGAGGGAAAAAATCATTCCTAACTCACAGCGGGGAAACAGGAAACATCTTCCATCAACGTTTTCATGTTTGCACATCTGGTTAAACCCAGGATAAAACAACACTGGGGCTACGGAACACTTTGATGTCGCGCCATTCTAAACAACAAGACCATCAAGCTCCACTTCCCGCACCCATTGGAAAAGCGAATAGTGCCAGAGGACTGGCGGACAGCTAATGTGATTCCGGGATTTATTTATTTATTTATTTTAAAAAAGGGACACTGAACAAGTTCAGGGAATTAAAGACCAATTAGCTTAGGTAGGAAAGATAATGGAATCATTACTCAAAGATGTAATTAAACAAATCTAGAAACTGAAAATATAATAAAGTGAAGTCAGCACGGATTCCAAAAGGGAAGGTCATGCTTGACCAACCTTATTGAATTCTTTGAAGAATTAACAGAAAGGGTAGATAAAAGTAATGCAGTAGATGTAATATATTTGGATTTCCAAAAAGCCTTCGATAAGGTACCGCATAGTAGACTCATGACTAAGGTCAGAATATGTGGAGTCAGGGGACAGGTAGCAGAGTGGATACAAAACAGAAAACAGAGAGTAGGGGTTAACAGTGGTCACTCAGAGTGGGTAATGGTGTTCCACAGGGGTCGGTGCTGGGACCACTGTTGGTCACCATTTACATAAACGATTTGGACTCGGGAATCAGAAGTACAATTTCAACATTTGCAGACGACACCAAAATGGGAGATGTAGTTAATACAGAGGGGGGACTGCGACAAAATACAGGAAAACATTTATAAACTTGCAGAATGGGCGTGTAATCAGCAAATGAACTCTAATATAGAGAAGTGCGAGGTGGCACATTTTGGTAGGCAGAGTAAGGAGGCCACATCCTCCTTGTCTAAATGGGGTGGAGGAGCAGAGGGATCTCGGGGTTACAGATACACAAGTCACTAAAAGCAGCGACGCAGGTTAATAAGAAAGGCACACCAAGCACTGGGGTTCATTTCCAGAGAGCTAGAATTAAAAAGTTATGTTAAACATGTATAGAACCTTGGTTAGACCACACATGGAGTACTGTGCACAGTTCTGGTCTCCATATTAATGAAAGGGATATAGAGGCACTGGAAAAAAAGACTTACAAGGATAAAAATGAGAGGTTATAACGATCAAGAAAGATTGAATAGGCTGGGGCTCTTTTCTCTAGAAAAAAAGTCCGAGGACTGACCTGGAGGTCTTTAAGATTATGATGGGGTTCAATAACGTAGATGTAGAGAGAGTGTTCCCACTTGTGGGGGAGACCAGAACTAGAGACCATCAATATAAGACAGTCACTAATAAATCCAATCGGGAATTCAGGAGAAACTTCTTTACCCAGAATGTGCAACTCGCTCCCACATGGAGTGGTTGAGGCAAATAGCATAGATGCATTTAAGGGGAAGCTAGATAAAAACCATGAGGGAAAAAGGAATAGAAGGATATGTTGATGGAGTTAGATTGAAGGAGGATGGGAGGAGGCTTGTGTGGAGCATGAACACCAGCAGGGACTGGTTGGGCCGAGTGGCCTGTTTCTGTGCTGTAAATACTGTGTAACTATGTAAACCATTTCCTTAGAAACACTGATTGCGTGTATGTAGCAGAATCTCCAGTGCATGTCACAGCACATCGTAGCACAACTACATAGAATCACACAGCACAGGAGGAGGCCATTCGGCCCATCGTGCCTGTGCCAGCTCTTTGAAAAAGAGCTCCCCAATTAGTCCCACTCTCCCTGTCCTTTTCCCCATAGCCCTGAAAATTTTTCCTTTTCAATTATTTATCCAAATTCCTTTCGAAAGACACTGTTGAATCTGCTTCCCCCGCCCTTTCAGGCAGAGCGTTCCAGATCACAACAACTCTCTGCATAAAGAAATGTCTTCTAATTTCGCCTCTGGTTCTTTTGCTAATTATATTATGGAGAATAGCAGCCCCTCCTTTCCTGAAGGCACTGACTCAACAAAGGTACTAGGGATAGTAGGGTTGTAGGGCTGGAGGAGGGCACAGAGTTAGGATGGGGCGAGGCCATGGAGGTTTTTGAAAACAAGGATGAGAATTTTAAAATCGTGGCGTTGCCAGACCAGGAGCCAATGTAGGTCAGCCAGTGTTGGGTGAACGGGACTTGGTGCAAGTTAGGACACGGGCAGCAGAGTTTGGGATGCCTCTATCTTTGCATGAAGTGAACCACATGCCTCGGGGGTTGGGGGAGGGGGGGGTGGGAGAGAGAAGAGAAAGAAAATGCGAGAGGCTGTGTTATTTGTAGACATTTTTTCAAAGATTGTGCGCAAAACGCCTCTGCTACCTCCTGTTCAAAAAAAGTGAAACCTAATTTTAGCAACATGCCAAAGCCTCACCGAGTTCACTGTAGCTCAGTGCCGCAATCAAGTGTCACCGGGTTAAACGGTCCCAAAAACAACCACCCACAATTCCCCAGACCAGCACTGACTTGCCGGGCCTCAGCCGAGGCAGTGGAATAAGGTGCTAAAAACCCACCGTGCTGTCCCCGAGGGAGGGGGAAAGTGGCCAGGGCACCTCTGCTGGAAGAAATAAAATTGTCCAGCTGCCTGGAGTCTCCAAGGATTTAAGATTAATCTCCTGGATACTGCCGTGAGCAACACCCAGGAACTAAATCATAGGAGCGTTAAAAAGGTGCGCCTTTTCTTTGAACAGTTTGGTGTATTGGTTTTAAAAATATTAAGAGATAGCAGGAAAAAAAGGCTGCTTGACTGACAGTTGAGAACCATCCAATCGGGTAACAAAGTCTGTTCGCTTTCCAATTGGCTGGGAATGGGGTGCGCCAAAGGGGGTTGGGCGTGTCGGGTAGCCAATGGCGGGGGAGGTTGGAGGTCACGTGATGAAACCTCGCGGCATACATCCATCCCCAAACAGGACTGGGCTCAGCCGCGATGCCTTCCACAGTCTGATAGACCACCAACGCTGCCCTTCGCGGCTGATAACACACAGAGCGGCCACTTGGGAGAAGTGCCCGTGGCATCAATACCCCAGCGAGGAGTCGGTGCTTTTGGGGAAAAAAATCGTAAGAAAAACATTACAGCCACAGAAGGAGGCCTTTCGGCCCATCGTGCCTGTGCAAGCTATCCAAATAATCCCACTCCCGGCTCTTTCCCCATAGCTGTGCAAATTATTCCCCTTCAAGTATTTGTCCAATTCTCTTTTGAAAGTTACTATTGAATCTGCTTCCACCGCCCTTTCAGGCAGCGCGTTCCAGATCACAACAACTCGCTGCGTAATTTTTTCTCCCTCATGTCACCTCTGGTTCTTTTGCCAATTACCCTAAATCTGTGTCCTCTGGTTATCGACCCTTCTGACACGAGGAACAGTTTCTCTTTATTTACTCGAACACAGTTTTGAACACCTCTATCAAACCTCCACTTTAACCTGCCCTGCTCCAAGGAGAACAACCCCAGCTTCTCCACATATCGGAAGTCCCTCATCCCTGGAATCATTCCAGTAAATCTTTTCTGCACCCTCTTCAAGAACTTGACATCCGTCCTAAAGTGCAGTGCCCAGAATTGGACACAGTGCTCCAGTTGAGGTCTAACCAGTGTTTTATACAGGTTCATCATAACTTCCTTGCTTTTGTACTCTATTCCTCCCACCTTCTCACTGTATCCCCCACTCCTTCCCAAGACAGATATTAAAAAGAGAAACTTTCATTTCCACAGCGCCCTTCAGTACGTCCCAAAACGCTTCACAGCCAATGAAGTACTTGTGAAGTGTAGTCACTGTTGTAATGTAGGGAAACACGGCAGCCAATTTGCACACAGCAAGCTCCCACTAACAGCAATGTGATAATGACCAGATCATCTGTTTCTGTGATGTTGATTGAGGGATAAATATTGGCCCCAGGACACCAGGGATAATTTTCAGGTTGGCAGGCTGTAACTAGTGGGGTGCAGACAGGATCGGTGCTTGGGGCCTCAGCTATTCACAATCTGTTATCAATGACTTAGATGAAGGGACCGAGTGTCATGTATCCACGTTTGCTGACGATACAATGTTAGGTGGGAACATAAGCTGGGAGGAGGAGGACACAGAGGCTGCAAGGGGATATAGACCGGTTAAGTGAGTGGGCAAGAACATGGCAGATGGCGTATAATGTGGCGAAGTGTGAAATGACCCACTTTGGTAGGAAAAATAGAAAAGCAGAGTACTTTTTTAAATGGCAAGAGATTGGGAAATGTTGGCGTTCAGAGGGACCTGGGTGTCCTTGTACACGAATCACTCGAGGCGGTTCAGAGAAGGTTCACTCAGTTGATTCCGGAGATGAGGGGGTTGACGTATGAGGAAAGGTTGAGTAGGTTGGGACTCTACTCATTGGAGTTCAGAAGAATGAGAGGCGATCTTATCGAAACATATAAGATTGAGAAGGCTTGATCGGGTGGATGCGGTGAGGATGTTTCCACTGATGGGTGAGACTAGAACTAGGGGGCATAATCTAAGAATGAGGGGCTGCCCTTTCAAAACTGAGATGAGGAGAAACTTCTTCACTCAGAGGGTAGTAAATCTATGGAATTTGCTACCCCAGAGAGCTGCGGAAGCTGCAACATTAAATAAATTTAAAATGGAGATAGACAGTTTCCTAGCAGATAAGGGAATTAGGGGTTACGGGGAGAGGGCAGGGAAGTGGACGCGAGTCTAGATTCGGATCAGCCATGATCCTATTGAATGGCGGAGCAGGCCCGAGGGGCCGTATGGCCTACTCCTGCTCCTACTTCTTATGTTCATATGTTCTTATATTAACATGCAGATACAGCAAGCAATTAGGAAAGCAAATGGTATGTTGGTCTTTATTACAAAAGGATTGGAGTATAAGAGTAAAGATGTCTAACTGCAATTATATAGGGCCTTGGCGAGGCCACACCTGGAGTATTGTGTACAGTTTTGGTCTCCTTACCTAAGGAAGGATATACTTGCCATAGAGGGAGTGCAACGAAGGTTCACCAGACTGGTCCCTGGGATGGGGGGATTGTCCTATGAGGAGAGATTGAGTAGACTAGGCCTATATTCTCTAGAGTTTAGAAGAATGAGAGATGATCTTTGAAACATACAAAATTCTTACAGGGCTTGACAGGGTAGATGCAGGGAGGATGTTTCCCCTGGCTGGGGAGTCTAGAACCAGGGGTCACAGTCTCAGAATAAGGGGTCGGACAGTTAGGACTGAGATGAGGAGAAACTTCTTCACTCAGAGGGCGGTGAATCTTTGGAATTCTCTACCCCAGAGGGCTGTGGAGGCTCAGTCGTTGAGTATATTCAAGGCTGACGGGGCTTCGGTTTTTAATGTCTCATCTGAAAGACGGCACCTCCAACAATGTTGCACTCTCTCAGTAATGCATTGGAATGTTAGCCTAGATTTCTGTGCTCCGCAGTCTCTTGAACCCACAACCTTGTGACTCGGTGGTGAGCGTGCTACCCACTGAGCCATGGCCGATAGTCACCTCACAGAACATGGAAATTGGAAGGTGTCAAAGCAGTAACAAATGGAACAATAGCTGCACATCAGAGAACTCTGTCACCTCCCAAACACCCAGCCCGCCCTTCCACACTACAAGCTTCCCCCAACCGCAAGGACGCCAGAGCCAAACTTGTAATGTGAACGACCCACTGCTCTTGCTACGCGAGACACCACCCGGGACAAAGCAGCCCGCTTGATTGCCACTGTTGCCAAACTTGCGCCAATCAAGGCAGTTCAACGCGAGATTCCAAAGATGCCGAGGTGTTTTTCCCCTCCCCTCCCCATCTCTGGTTGAAGGCGAGAATAAATATTTCGGCCATACCCAACGATTTTCCACAAGACGACAGCTGATTTGGGGGGGGGGGGGGGGGGCGGTGGGTGGGCCAAAAGCAACACCTACAAGTTTCCTGTCACTGTTCAGGTATGATAGTGAATTTACCAAAATGGAGATTCTCCAGTCAAAAAGCTTGCTCAAAGTATTTTTATATACATATTCATTTGCGATATGAGCGTCGCTGGCAAGGCCGGCATTTATTGCCCATCCCTAGATCTCCTTGAGAAGATGGTGGTGGATATTTTTCAAATTTTATTTTCAAATCCCTCCCCCCCCTCCCCATCTCTCTAATCTCCTCCAGCCCCACAACCCTCCGAGATCTCTGCGCTCCTCTAATTCCGGCCTCTTGCGCATCCCCTGATTTTAATCGCTCCACCATTGGCGACCGTGTCTTCAGCTGCCTGGGCCCCAAGCTCTGGAATTCCCTCCCTAAACCTTTCCACCTCTCTACCTCGCTCTCCTCCTTAAAACCTACCGTTTTGATCAAGCTTTTGGTCACCTGTCCCAATATCTTATGTGACTCGGTGTCAAATTTTGTTTGACAACACTCGTGTGCAGCACCTTGGGACGTTTTACTACGTTACAGGTGCTATATGTACACAAATCGTTGAAGGTGGCAGGGCAGGTTGAGAAAGCGGTTAAAAAAGCATACGGGATCCTGGGCTTCATAAATAGAAGCAGAGAGTACAAAAGCAAGGAAGTTATGATGAACCTTTATAAAACACTGGTTCAGCCTCAACTGGAGTATTGTGTCCAATTCTGGGCCCCGCACTTTAGGAAGGATGTGAAGGCCTTAGAGAGGGTGCAGAAAAGATTTATAACAATGGTTCCAGGGATGAGGGACTTCAGTTACATGGATAGACTAGAGAAGCTGGGGTTGAGAGGATATCTGATAGAGGTGTTCAAAATCATGAGCGGTCTGGACAGAGTAGATAGAGAGAGACTGTTCCCATTGGCGGAAGGGTCAAGAACCAGAGGACACAGATTTAAGGTAATCGGCAGAAGAACAAAAGGCGACAGGAGGAAAAACCTTTACTCAGCGAGTGGTTGGGATCTGGAATGCACTGCCTGAAAGGGTGGTGGAGGCAGACTCAATCACTGCTTTCAAAAGGGAGTTGGATAAGTACCTGAAGGAAAAAAATTTGCAGGGGTTCGGGGAAAGGGTGGGGGAGTGGGACTAGCTGAAGTGCTCTTGCAGAGCGCCGGCACGGGCTCGATGGGCCGAATGACCTCCTTCTGTGCTGTAACCATTCTAAAATTCTATATAAATACAAGCTGTTGTTACAACTGAGTGGCTTTTAAGAGTCAACCAGGTTGGTGCGGGACTAGAGGCCCACACCGGGTAAGGACGGTAGTGACCCAGTTGGGTTTTTAACATCAATCCGACAGCTTCAGGGTCACTTTTACTGATGCCAGTATACAATGTTCCTGTCCCAGGGCCAGTTGCAATATATCTATCCTCCCTGTCCCAGAGCCAGCTGAAATGTATCTTCCCGGTTGCAATGCCCCAGTCCCCGGGGCTGGGTGCAGCTCTGCCGCCCGGTTGCAATGCCCCCGGTCCCGGGGCCGGGTGCAACTCTGCCGCCCGGTTGCAATGCCCCCGGTCCCGGGGCCGGGTGCAACTCTGCCGCCCGGTTGCAATGCCCCCGGTCCCCGGGGCTGGGTGCAGCTCTGCCGCCCGGTTGCACTGCCCCTGGTCCCGGGGCCGGGTGCAACTCTGCCGCCCGGTTGCAATGCCCCAGTCCCCGGGGCTGGGTGCAGCTCTGCCGCCCGGTTGCACTGCCCCTGGTCCCGGGGCCGGGTGCAGCTCTGCCGCCCGGTTGCAATGCCCCAGTCCCCGGGGCTGGGTGCAGCTCCGCCGCCCGGTTGCAATGTCCCAGTCCCCGGGGCCGGGTGCAGCTCTGCCGCCCGGTTGCAATGCCCCAGTCCCCGGGGCTGGGTGCAGCTCCGCCGCCCGGTTGCAATGCCCCAGTCCCCGGGGCCGGGTGCAGCTCCGCCGCCCGGTTGCAATGCCCCAGGTCCCGGGGCCGGGTGCAGCTCCGCCGCCCGGTTGCAATGTCCCAGTCCCCGGGGCCGGGTGCAGCTCCGCCGCCCGGTTGCAATGCCCCAGGTCCCGGGACCGGGTGCAGCTCTGCCGCCCGGTTGCAATGCCCCAGTCCCCGGGGATGGGTACAGCTCTGCCACCCGGTTGCAATGCCCCAGTCCCCGGGGGTAGGTGCAGCTCCGCCGCCCGGTTGCAATGCCCCAGTCCCCGGGACCGGATGTAGCTCTGCCGCCCGGTTGCAATGCCCCAGTCCCCGGGGGGTAGGTGCAGCTCTGCCGCCCGGTTGCAATGCCCCAGTCCCCGGGGGTAGGTGCAGCTCCGCCGCCCGGTTGCAATGCCCCAGTCCCCGGGACCGGATGTAGCTCTGCCGCCCGGTTGCAATGCCCCAGTCCCCGGGGGTAGGTGCAGCTCTGCCGCCCGGTTGCAATGCCCCAGGTCCCGGGGCCGGGTGCAGCTCCGCCGCCCGGTTGCAATGCCCCAGGTCCCGGGGCCGGGTGCAGCTCCGCCGCCCGGTTGCAATGCCCCGGGGATGGGCTCTGTCTCTCTGCCCCACTTTGCCCTTACCTGTCTCCGTGTGGATGCCGCTCCTGTTCCTCCTCTGCCCGTCTCCGCTGGCTGCTTCAACCCAGGATCGCTGCCCTTTCTCCGGCGATATCTGCAGCCTTGACTCGGTACAGGCCCTCAACCAAACACATCACAGGAAATGAGCTGCTATCTCTCCTCCTTAAAGGGGAAATGTACTGCACTAACGCAGCCCATCGGAGTAGGTGCAAAGAGCGACCAGCGTGCTGGTGGTCCCTCTCTCATAGAATCAGATTCACAGCACAGGAGGAGGCCCATCGTGCCTCTGCCGGCTCTTTGCAACAGCTATCCAGTTAGTCCCATTCCCACACTCTTTCCCCATATCCCTGCAAATCTTTCTCTTTCAAGTATTTACAACAGGGGAGTTCTCTCAACCAACAGAACAAAAACAGATGATCTGGTCGTTATCACATTGCTGTTTGTGGGATCTTGCTGTGTGCAAATTGGTTGCTGCGTTTCCTACATTACAACAGTGACTACACTTCAAAAGTACTTTGCACCCGTCCCCTCCCTCACCTCTTTTTCCGATACATTGATGACTGTATTGGTGCCGTTTCCTGCTCTTGCCCTGAACTAGACAATTTAATTCACTTTACCTCCAATTTCCACCCTTCCCTCACCTTCACATGGTCCATCTCCGACTCTTCCCTTCCCTTCCTCGACTTCTCCGTCTCCATCTCTGGGGATAGGTTATTGACCAACATTCACTACAAGCCCACTGACTCCCACAGCTACCTGGACTACACTTCCTCCCACCCCGCTTCCTGTAAGGACTCTATTCCATTCTCCCAGTTTCTCCGTCTCCGCCGTATCTGCTCCAACGATGCCACCTTCCATACCAGTGCTTCCGACATGTCTTCCTTTTTCCTCAACCGAGGATTCCCCTCTACCGTGGTTGACATGGCCCTCGTCTGTGTCCATTCTATCTCCCGCACTTCTGCCCTCACCCCTGCCCCTCCCTCCCAGAACCACGATAGGGTTCCCCTTGTCCTCACCTTTCACCCCACCAACCTCCACATTCAATGGATCATCCTCCGCCATTTCTGCCACCTCCAACGTGATCCCACCACCAAACGCATCCTCCCCTCCCCTTTCAGCATTCCGTAGGGACCGCTCCCTCCGCGATACCCTGGTCAACTCCTCTATCACCCCCAGCACCCCTTCCCCTTCGCCCGGCACCTTCCCGTACAAGCGCAGGAGATGCAACACCTGCCCTTATACCTCCCCCCTTCCCACTGTCCAGGGCCCCAAACACCCCTTCCAGGTGAAACAGCGATTTACTTATACTACGTGCAATCTAGTATACTGTATTCGCTGCTCATGATGTGGTCTCCTCTACATTGGGGAGACCAAACACAGATTGGGTGACCGCTTTGCGGGACACCTCCGTTCAGTCCGTAAGGTTGACCCCGAGCTTCCGGTCGCCTGTCACTTTAATTCACCGCTCCATTCCCACTCGGACCTCACTGTCCTCGGCCTCTTGCATTGTTCCACAGAAGCTCAGCGTAAACTCGAGGAACAGCACCTCATCTTCCGATTAGGCAATTTACAGCCTTCCGGACTCAATATCGAGTTCAACAATTTCAGATCATAACCTCGGCCCCTATTATATTTTTATATTTTTTATCCACACTTTTGGTTTGTGCCTTTTCCTTTTCTCTCTCCCACATGGCAGCTGTCTCTCACTCTGCCAGCGCATTTCACACTTCATCTAGAGCCATTGTTTGTTTCTTTACCTGTCCTATTACCATCTCGTCTCACCTTGAATATCTCTCAATTTCTCTCATCCCCTCCCCCATTTCCCAGCCCCCAAACTGCCTTTTAATCTGTTTCATTTCCTGCCTTTTTTTCTCAGTCCTGACGAAGGGTTTCGACCTGAAACGTTAACTCTGTTTCTCTCTCCACGGATGTTGCCTGGCCTGCAGAGTTTTTCCAGCGTTTTCTGTTACTTCAAAGGTACTTCATTGGTTATAAAGTGTTTTGGGACGTCTGGTGGTCGTGAAAGGCGCTATAGAAATGCAAGTATTTCTTTCTTATTTATCCAATTGCCTTCTGAAAGTTATTACTGAATCTGCTTCCACCACCCTTCATACATTTTCCTATTTTTTGCGTTTTAAAATGTTAATGCAATATTTATTGAGTTTTACTTAAAACCAATTTAGATAGAATTATAGAATCATAGAATCGTGCAGCACAGAAGGAGGCCATTCGGCCCATCAAGTCTGCACCGGCTCTTTCGAAGAGCAATCCAGTCAGTCCCACTCCCCCGCCCTTTCCCCATATCCTTGCAATTTTTTCTCCTTCAAGTATTTATTCAACTCCCTTTTGAAGGCTACTATTAAACCTGTGTCCAGCACCCTATCAGGCAGCGCATTCCAAATCCTAACCACTCGTTGCCAATCTTATTGTCTCTTACCCCTGTGCGGGCACTGAGGGGTTTTGATAAAGTAATTAAGGAGAAGCTGTTTTCAGTGGCGGGAGGGGACACAGATTTAGGAATAATCGGCAAAAGAACCAGAGGCGGGATGAAGAGGCTGTTTTTTTTACCCAGTGAGTTGTTGTGATCTGGAACGCGCTGCCTGAAAGGGCGGTGGAAGCAGATTCAAGAGTAACTTTCAAAAGGGGAATTGGATAAATCCTTGAAGGGAAGAAAATTGCAGGGCTCTGGGGAGCGAGCAGGGGGAGTGGGATTAATTGGATCGCTCTACCAAAGAGCCGGCACAGGCACGATGGGCCGAGTGGCCTCCTCCTGTGCTGTATGATGCTATGATTTTCCTGGGGATACAGTTCTATGGGCGCTAGTCTGTTTCCACTGGTGGGGGAATCCAGATCAAGGGACACCATCAGGTATCTCCACCCCCCCCGCCCACCAATAATTTTATTCAAACTACCCACTACTGCCTTTAACCTTCTAACTCTTACATAGGAACACAAGGAGGCCATTCAGCCCCTCAAGTCTGTTCTGCCATTCACTTATCTGCCCTTGCTCCATATCCCTTGATACCCTTACCCAACAAAAACCTATTTATCACCGTCTTGAAAGCAACAATTGACCCCCAGCCTTTTGGGGGGGGAGAGTTCCAGATTTCCACCACCCTTTGTGTGAAGAAGTGCTTCCGGACATCACCCCTGCACGGCCTGGCTCTAATGGTAAGGTTCTGCCCCCTCGTTCTGGACTCCCCCCCCCCCCCCCCCCCACCAGAGGAAATAGTTTCTCTCCGTCTACCCTATCAGATCCCTTTATCATATTAAACACCTCGGTTAGCTCACCCCTCAACTGTCTGAACTCGAGGGAATACAAGCCAAATTTATGTAACCTGTCCTCATAATTCCCCGGTATCACCCTGGCGAATCTGCGCTGCACCCGCTCCAAGGCCAATATATCTTCCTTGAGGTGTGGGGCCCAGAACTGAACACAGTTGCTCCAGATGGGGTCTGACCAAGGCTCCGCACAGCTGGAGCATCACTTCCTCACTTTTGAATTCCAACCCTTTTGAGATAAAGGCCATTAGACTTTTTTTTTTACTGCTTTTTGTACCTATGCACTAGCTTTTAGTGATGTGAGTGTGTGTGTGTGGGCACCCGAATCCCATCGCTCCTCCGCAGCTCCTAGCCTCTCACCATTAAGAAAATACTCAGATCTGTCTTTCTCAGATCCATCCCCGTATCTTACTGTGCCTCCTAACTTAGTGTCGCCTGCAAACTTGGATATACAACTCCATTCCTGCATCCAACTAAAAAAGAGAATGGTAAAAACCTGAGGCCCGAGTGCAGATCCCTCGCTTCTTAAATAACAGAGTGACATTTGCAATTTTCCAATCCAAAGGTACAATTCCTGAACCTAGAGTGCTTTGCAAAATGATGACTAACGCATCTGCAATTCCCTCACCTATTTAATATCCTAGGGTGGAAATCATCAGGTCCTGGAGATTTGTCTATCTTAAGTCCCATTATTTTCACCATTACCATTTTTTAAACTTATATTAAACCACTAAGTTCCTCCCATTGACTTATTTTCAGGTTCCCTTATACCGCTGGTATTTAGTCCTCTTCCTCCACTGTGAAAATGGATACAAATTATTCATTTAACAAGTCTACCATTTTCTTATTATCCATTATTGTCTCACCTGCTTCTGCCCTTTAATGGGTCCACCTTTCCCTTGGCCACTCTCTTTCTCTCAATATATTTATAAAAAAATATTTGCTGTTAGCTTTGATATCCTTTGCAAGTTCTTTCTTCCGTATTCCTTTTTGCAACTCTTATTACTTTCTTTGTATCACTTTGTTACTTTTATAGCTCTCCCAGTCTGCTGGATTTCCACTTATTCTTGCATTTCCGTAGCCTTTCCTTTTAGCTTGAGGCTGCCTTTTATTTCATTTGTTGATCGTGGTTGCTTGTCTGCACAAGTGGAGCCTTCGCCTTTTAGCGGTATGCACTGGTTTTGTGTCATGCCAAATACTTCTTTGACTACTTCGCACTGTTTGTCTGCAGGTTTGCCCAGTAACAGTTCAGCCCAGTTTACTGCAGTCAATTTATTAAATCAATGTACGGACCCTACAGAGGTGAGCTGTGACCCGTGCATGGTGAGCCTGTAGCAGACCCACCTGCACCAGTTACATTGCAGTGGAGCCTCTGACTGCAGTGGGGTCTCACCATGACTGTGTTAGGGACTCCCCATGTAACAACAACCCGCAGTGGTCTCCCACTGTGATATTAAGGGGAAGCTAGAGAAGTACATGAGGGAGAAAGGAATAGAAGGTTATGCTGATGGGGTTAGATTAAATGGGGGGGGGGGAGGAGGCTCGTGTAGAGCATAAACACTCCCCCTGTGACATCACTCTGTTGCTGGGAGACTCCCCCTGTGACATCACTCTGTTACTGGGAGACTCCCCCTGTGACATCACTCTGTTACTGGGAGACTCCCCCTGTGACATCACTCTGTTACTGCGAGACACCCCACTGTGACATCACTCTGTTACTGGACGACACCCCACTGTGACATCATTCAGTTACTGGGAGACTCCCCCTGTGACATCACTGTGTTGCTGGGAGACTCACCCTGTGACATTACTATGTTGCTGGGAGACTCACCCTGTGACATCACTCTGTTACTGGGAGACGCCCCCTGTGACATCACTCTGTGACTGGGAGACTCCCCTTGTGACATCACTGTGTTGCTGGGAGACTCCCCCTGTGACATCACTCTGTTACTGGGAGATTCCCCTCTGACATCACTCTGTTACCGGGAGATTCCCCTCTGACATCACTCTGTTACTGCGCGACACCCCACTGTGACATCATTCTGTTGCTGGGAGACACCCCACTGTGACATCACTATGTTACTAGAGACTCCCCCTGTGACATCACTCTGTTACTGGGAGATTCCCCCTGTGACATTACTCTGTTACTGGGAGACTCCCCCTGTGACATCACTGTGTTGCTGGGAGACTCACCCTGTGACATCACTCTGTTACTGGGAGACTCCCCCTGTGACATCACTCTGTTACTGGGAGACTCCCCCTGTGACATCACTCTGTTACTGGGAGACTCCCCCTGTGACATCACTCTGTTAATGGGAGACTCCCCCTGTGACATTGCTCTGTTACTAGGAGACTCCCCCTGTGACATCACTCTGTTGCTGGGAGACTTCCCCTGTGACATCACTCTGTTACTGGGAGACTCCCCCTGTGACATCACTCTGTTACTGGGAGACTCCCCCTGTGACATCACTCTGTTGCTGGGAGACTCTCCCTGTGACATCACTCTGTTACTGGGAGACTCCCCCGTGACATCACTCTGTTACTGGGCGACTCCCCCTGTGACATCACTCTGTTACTGGGAGACTCCCCCCGTGACATCACTCTGTTACTGGGCGACTCCCCTGTGACATCACTGTGTTGCTGGGAGACTCCCCCTGTGACATTACTCTGTAACTGGGAGACTCCCCCCTGTGACATCACTCTGTTACTGGGAGACTCCCCCTGTGACATCACTCTGTTACTGGGAGACACCCCCTGTGACATCACTCTGTTGCTGGGAGACTCACCCTGTGACATCACTCTGTTACTGGGAGACTCCCCCAGGTGACATCACTTTGTTACTGGGAGACTCCCCCTGTGACATCACTCTGTTACTGGGAGACTCCCCCTGTGACATCACTCTGTTACTGGGAGACACCCCCCTGTGACATCACTCTGTTACTGGGAGACTCCCCCTGTGACATCACTCTGTTACTGGGAGACTCCCCCTGTGACATCACTCTGTTACTGGGAGACTCCCCCTGTGACATCACTGTGTTACTGGGAGACTCCCCCTGTGACATCACTCTGTTACTGGGAGACTCCCCCTGTGACATCACTCTGTTACTGGGAGACTCCCCCGTGACATCACTCTGTTACTGGGAGACTCCCCCTGTGACATCACTGTGTTACTGGGAGACTCCCCCTGTGACATCACTCTGTTACTGGGAGACTCCCCTTGTGACATCACTGTGTTACTGGGAGACTCCCCCTGTGACATCACTCTGTTACTGGGAGACTCCCCCTGTGACATCACTCTGTTACTGGGAGACTCCCCCTGTGACATCACTCTGTTACTGGGAGACTCCCCCTGTGACATCACTCTGTTACTGGGAGACTCCCCCTGTGACATCACTGTGTTACTGGGAGACTCCCCCTGTGACATCACTCTGTTACTGGGAGACTCCCCTTGTGACATCACTGTGTTGCTGGGAGACTCAGTGTGAGGTCACGGGGAGGCAAGAGGCGGCGATCCAGCGACTGGAGTCGGGTAAGATCCGCCGCCCGGTCCCGGGGCCTCTATCCTCAGCACCAGCCCCGGGTCCGGCAGCGAGCCGGCGAGAGAGGCGCCGTGCCTGGACCCAGCACGTCCTGCAGCCCGGGGCCCGAGCGTTGCATTCGCGCGGCTCACCGGACCGAGAGGTGGCGGCCCGAATCAGCCCGGCCCCGGCCGGCGGACCCGGGGATCGCAGCCGCGCCGGGGGATCCCTGCTGGTCGGTTCTGTTCCCTGTTCCCTGCTGGTCGGTTCTGTTCCCTGTTCCCTGCTGGAGGGGGGAGGGGAGTCTGTTCCCTGCTGGAGGGGGGAGGGGAGTCTGTTCCCTGCTGGAGGGGGGAGGGGAGTCTGTTCCCTGCTGGAGGGGGGAGGGGAGTCTGTTCCCTGCTGGAGGGGGGAGGGGAGTCTGTTCCCTGCTGGAGGGGGGAGGGGAGTCTGTTCCCTGCTTGAGGGGGGAGGGGAGTCTGTTCCCTGCTGGAGGGGGGAGGGGAGTCTGTTCCCTGCTGGAGGGGGGAGGGGAGTCTGTTCCCTGCTGGAGGGGGGAGGGGAGTCTGTTCCCTGCTGGAGGGGGGAGGGGAGTCTGTTCCCTGCTGGAGGGGGGAGGGGAGTCTGTTCCCTGCTGGAGGGGGGAGGGGAGTCTGTTCCCTGCTGGAGGGGGGAGGGGAGTCTGTTCCCTGCTGGAGGGGGGAGGGGAGTCTGTTCCCTGCTGGAGGGGGGAGGGGAGTCTGTTCCCTGCTGGAGGGGGGAGGGGAGTCTGTTCCCTGCTGGAGGGGGGAGGGGAGTCTGTTCCCTGCTGGAGGGGGGAGGGGAGTCTGTTCCCTGCTGGAGGGGGGAGGGGAGTCTGTTCCCTGCTGGAGGGGGAAGGGGAGTCTGTTCCCTGCTGGAGGGGGAAGGGGAGTCTGTTCCCTGCTGGAGGGGGGAGGGGAGTCTGTTCCCTGCTGGAGGGGGAAGGGGAGTCTGTTCCCTGCTGGAGGGGGAAGGGGAGTCTGTTCCCTGCTGGAGGGGGAAGGGGAGTCTGTTCCCTGCTGGAGGGGGAAGGGGAGTCTGTTCTCTGCTGGAGGGGGGAGGGGAGTCTGTTCCCTGCTGGAGGGGGGAGGGGAGTCTGTTCCCTGCTGGAGGGGGGAGGGGAGTCTGTTCCCTGCTGGAGGGGGGAGGGGAGTCTGTTCCCTGCTGGAGGGGGGAGGGGAGTCTGTTCCCTGCTGGAGGGGGGAGGGGAGTCTGTTCCCTGCTGGAGGGGGGGAGGGAGTCTGTTCCCTGCTGGAGGGGGGAGGGGAGTCTGTTCCCTGCTGGAGGGGGGGAGGGAGTCTGTTCCCTGCTGGAGGGGGGAGGGAGTCTGTTCCCTGCTGGAGGGGGGAGGGAGTCTGTTCCCTGCTGGAGGGGGGAGGGAGTCTGTTCCCTGCTGGAGGGGGGAGGGAGTCTGTTCCCTGCTGGAGGGCGGAGGGAGTCTGTTCCCTGCTGGAGGGGGGAGGGGAGTCTGTTCCCTGCTGGAGGGCGGAGGGAGCCTGTTCCCTGCTGGAGGGCGGAGGGAGCCTGTTCCCTGCTGGAGGGGGGAGGGAGCCTGTTCCCTGCTGGAGGGCGGAGGGAGCCTGTTCCCTGCTGGAGGGGGGAGGGAGCCTGTTCCCTGCTGGAGGGGGGAGGGAGCCTGTTCCCTGCTGGAGGGGGGAGGGAGTCTGTTCCCTGCTGGAGGGAGTCTGTTCCCTGCTGGAGGGGGGAGGGAGTCTGTTCCCTGCTGGAGGGAGTCTGTTCCCTGCTGGAGGGGGAGGGAGTCTGTTCCCTGCTGGAGGGGGGAGGGAGTCTGTTCCCTGCTGGAGGGGGGAGGGGAGTCTGTTCCCTGCTGGAGGGGGGAGGGGAGTCTGTTCCCTGCTGGAGGGGGGAGGGGAGTCTGTTCCCGGCTGGAGGGGGGAGGGGAGTCTGTTCCCTGCTGGAGGGGGGAGGGGAGTCTGTTCCCTGCTGGAGGGGGGAGGGGAGTCTGTTCCCGGCTGGAGGGGGGAGGGGAGTCTGTTCCCTGCTGGAGGGGGAGGGAGTCTGTTCCCTGCTGGAGGGGGGAGGGGAGTCTGTTCCCTGCTGGAGGGGGGAGGGGAGTCTGTTCCCTGCTGGCGGGGGGAGGGAGTCTGTTCCCTGCTGGAGGGAGAGGGTGTCTATTCCCTGCTGGAGGGGGGAGGGAGTCTGTTCCCTGCTGGAGGGGGGAGGGGAGTCTGTTCCCTGCTGGAGGGGGGAGGGGAGTCTGTTCCCTGCTGGAGGGGGGAGGGGAGTCTGTTCCCTGCTGGAGGGAGAGGGTGTCTATTCCCTGCTGGAGGGGGGAGGGAGTCTGTTCCCTGCTGGAGGGGGGAGGGGAGTCTGTTCCCTGCTGGAGGGGGGAGGGGAGTCTGTTCCCTGCTGGAGGGGGGAGGGGAGTCTGCTCCCTGCTGAAGGGGGGAGGGAGCCTGTTCCCTGCTGGAGGGGGGAGGGAGTCTGTTCCCTGCTGGAGGGGGGAGGGAGTCTGTTCCCTGCTGGAGGGGGGAGGGAGTCTGTTCCCTGCTGAAGGTGGGTCTCTGTTCCCTGCTGGAGGGGGGGAGTCTGTTCCCTGCTGGAGGCAGGGAGTCTGTTCCCTGCTGGAGGCAGGGAGTCTGTTCCCTGCTGGAGGGGGGAGGGAGTCTGTTCCCTGCTGGAGGGGGGAGGGGAGTCTGTTCCCTGCTGGAGGGGGGAGGGGAGTCTGTTCCCTGCTGGAGGGGGGAGGGGAGTCTGTTCCCTGCTGGAGGGGGGAGGGGAGTCTGTTCCCTGCTGAAGGGGGGAGGGAGTCTGTTCCCTGCTGGAGGGGGGAGGGAGTCTGTTCCCTGCTGGAGGGGGGAGGGAGTCTGTTCCCTGCTGGAGGCAGGGAGTCTGTTCCCTGCTGGAGGGGGGAGGGAGTCTGTTCCCTGCTGAAGGGGGGAGGGAGTCTGTTCCCTGCTGGAGGTGGGTCTCTGTTCCCTGCTGGAGGGGGGGAGTCTGTTCCCTGCTGGAGGCAGGGAGTCTGTTCCCTGCTGGAGGCAGGGAGTCTGTTCCCTGCTGGAGGGGGGAGGGAGTCTGTTCCCTGCTGGAGGGGGGAGGGAGTCTGTTCCCTGCTGGAGGGGGGAGGGAGTCTGTTCCCTGCTGGAGGGCGGAGGGAGTCTGTTCCCTGCTGGAGGGGGGAGGGAGCCTGTTCCCTGCTGGAGGGCGGAGGGAGCCTGTTCCCTGCTGGAGGGGGGAGGGAGTCTGTTCTCTGCTGGAGGGCGGAGGGAGTCTGTTCCCTGCTGGAGGGGGGAGGGAGTCTGTTCCCTGCTGGAGGGCGGAGGGAGCCTGTTCCCTGCTGGAGGGGGGAGGGAGCCTGTTCCCTGCTGGAGGGGGGAGGGAGTCTGTTCTCTGCTGGAGGGGGGAGGGAGCCTGTTCCCTGCTGGAGGTGGGTCTCTGTTCCCTGCTGGAGGGGGGGGTCTGTTCCCTGCTGGAGGGGGGAGGGAGCCTGTTCCCTGCTGGAGGGCGGAGGGAGCCTGTTCCCTGCTGGAGGGCGGAGGGAGCCTGTTCCCTGCTGGAGGGGGGAGGGAGCCTGTTCCCTGCTGGAGGGGGGAGGGAGTCTGTTCCCTGCTGGAGGGCGGAGGGAGTCTGTTCCCTGCTGGAGGGGGGAGGGAGTCTGTTCCCTGCTGGAGGGCGGAGGGAGCCTGTTCCCTGCTGGAGGGGGGAGGGAGCCTGTTCCCTGCTGGAGGGGGGAGGGAGTCTGTTCCCTGCTGGAGGGGGGAGGGAGCCTGTTCCCTGCTGGAGGGGGGAGGGAGCCTGTTCCCTGCTGGAGGGGGGAGGGAGCCTGTTCCCTGCTGGAGGGGGGAGGGAGTCTGTTCTCTGCTGGAGGGGGGAGGGAGTCTGTTCCCTGCTGGAGGTGGGTCTCTGTTCCCTGCTGGAGGGGGGGGTCTGTTCCCTGCTGTGGGGGAGGGGGGGGTCTGTTCCCTGCTGGAGGGGGGTGGGGAGGGAGCCTGTTCCCTGCTGGAGGGGGAAGGGGGTGGTATTTGCCCAGCTGTGTTTGCCCAGTTGTTGTTGTGAACCAGATTGAGTGGCAATGATCTGGAAGTTAACGGTATCTTTCTGTAATATTACCTTAGTATCAAACTGGGCACTGCCAACCGCAGCCAGTTACATTTTCCGATCTCGGGCGGAGGGTTGTGGGGCTGGAGGGAGTTACAGAGATAGGGAGGGGCGAGGAGGCCATGGAGGGATTTGAACACAAGGATGAGAATTTTGAAATCGAGGCGTTGTTGTGATCAGTGAACAGGACTTGGTGCAAGTTAGGACACGGGCAGGCGACCTTTTTGGATGACAAGTTCACAGAGGATGGAATGTGGGAGGGCGGCGAGCAATAGTCGAGTTGAGAGGCAACGAAGGCCTGGATGAGGGTTTCGGCAGCGGATGAGCTGAGGCAGGGGCGGAGACGGGCGATGCTACGGAGGGGGAAGTAGGCGGTCTTGGCGACGGAGAGGAGATGGGGTCGGAAGCTCAGCTCGGGGCCAAGTGGGACGGCGAGGTTGCGAGCAGTAAAACTTTAGTCATTGTTTTATTGATGTAAAAGTGGGTTTGAGGCTGGGGGGAAGGGTTCCTGTGTTGTGTTGAGCGTTGTGTGGTGCAGCCAGAGCCGGGGCATGAACCGGTGGGGTGTGTTGAGAGATGAGCAGGACACTTTGATGTGGTTTTCTCACACCCCTAGAAAAGGGGCTCGATAATCTCACTGCGCAGCCTGAAGCAACCACAGCAGCAACCTGATGGAAATTGAGTTTTTAATTTACATGAGTTGCTGGAGGCAGGATGCAGATTATTTTACCTTCAACCCTTCGTATGTTTACCCCCCTAATCGTTTGATACCTGTTCCGAGGGCCCTGGCGGAGTACAGAGCCAGTTTTGGAGTCTGTGTTTCAGATCACCGAGCGTTAAGGGTGCGGTGGTGGCGATTGAGTTCATTGGCCCATCAGACCAGCCTGGCTCCATTTTTGTTTCCAAGGGCTCCAGTCTGGGCCTAGCTAATCTTGTGTTTCATTCAAAGGCTGGCAGATCACAAAGGCTTCTCGCGTTTGAGGTTCTACAACTTGAACCAGACGATTCTCTGTTGTCGGTTAAACACAGGAGCCATTGCAAGACTCGTATCCTGCCCCGTCCAGAGACCTGGACGGATTACCCGGAGAACGAGAGTTCCAATCCCAACGTGGATCAGTTTGATAATCCTGAATTCAACTTAAAGACACTGGAAATAAAAAGCTGGTGTCAGTAAAAGTGACCATGAAACTATCTGGATTGTCGTAAAAACCCAACTGGTTCACTGATGTCCTTTAGGGAAAGAAACCTGCCGTCCTTACCCAGTCTGGGCCTATATGTGACTCCAGTCCCACACCAACCTGGTTGACTCTTAACTGCTCTCTGAAGTGACCTGGCAAGAACAACAACAACTTGTATTTATATAGCGCCTTTTAACATAGTAAAACGTCCCAAGTGCTTCACAGGAGTATTAAAAGACACAAAATTTGACATCGAGTCACATAAGGAGAAATTAGGGCCAGTGACCAAAAGCTTGGTCAAAGAGGTGGGTTTTAAGAAGCGTCTTAAAGGAGGAGAGCGGTAGCGAGGTGGAGAGGTTTAGGCAGGGAATTCCAGAGCTTAGGGCCCAGGCAACAGGAGGCACGGCCAGCAATGGTGGAGCGATTATAATCAGGGATGCTCAAGAGGCCAGAATTAGAGGAGCACAGATATCTTGCGGGGGGTGGGGAGGGTGTGTGGGTGTGGTGGGGCGGAAGGAGATTACAGCGATAGGAAGGGGTGAGGCCGGGGGGGGGGTTTGAAAACAAGGATGCGAATTTTGAAATTGAGGCGTTGCTTAACCAGGAGCCAATGTAGGTCAGCGAGCATGGGGTGATGGGTGAACGGGACTTGGTGCGAGTTAGGACACGGGCAGCTGAGTTTTGGATGACCTCAAGTTTACGTAGGGTGGAATGTGGGAGGCCAGCCAGGAGTGTGTTGGAATAGTCAAGTCTAGAGGTAACAAAGGTGTGGATGAGGGTTTCAGCAGCGGACGAGCTGAGTCGGGGCGGAGAGGGGCGATGTTACGGAGGTGGAAATAGGCCGTCTTTGTTAAGCTGCGGATATATGGTCGGAAGCTCATTTCAGGGTCCAATATGACATCAAGGGTGCAAACAGTGTGGTTCAGCCTCAGACAGATGTTAGGGAGAGGGATGGAGTCAGTGACTCGGGAACGGAGTTTGTGGCGGGGACCGAAAACAATGGCTTCGGTCTTCCCAATATTTAATTGGAGAAAATTTTTCTCATTAAGAACTGGATGTCGGACAAGCAGTCTGACAATTTAAAGACCGTGGAGGGGTCGAGAGAAGTGGTGGTGAGGTAGAGCTGGGTGTCGTCAGTGTACATGTGGAAACTGACGCTGTGTTTTCGGATGATGTCGCCAAGGGGCAGCATGTAGATGAGAAATAGGAGGGGCCAAGGATCGATCCTTGGGGGACACCAGAGGTAACGATGCGGGAGCGGGAAGAGAAGCCGTTGCAGGTGATTCTCTGGCTACGATTAGATAGATAAGAATGGAACCAGGCGAGTGCAGACCCACCCATCTGGACGATGGTGGAGAGGCATTGGAGGAGGATGGAGTGGTCAACCGTGTCAAAGACTGCAGACAAGTCGAGAAGGACGAGGAGGGATAGTTTACCTTTGTCACAGTCACAAAGGATGTCATTTGTGACTTTGATGAGAGCCGTTTCGGTACTGTGGCAGGGGCGGAAATCTGATTGGAGGGATTCAAACATGGAGTTGCGGGAAAGATGGTCACGGATTTGGGAGGTGACAACACATTCAAGGACTTTGGAGAGGAAAGGGAGGTTGGAGATGGGGCGGTAGTTGGCGAGGACGGAGGGGTGAGGGGTTGGTTTTTTGAGGAGAGGGGTGATGACGGCAGATTTGATGGAGAGGGGGACAGTACCCGAGGAGCGAGAACCATTAATAGTATCAGCTAACATGGGAACCAGAAAAGGAAGTTGGGTGACTAGGGTCGCGGGAGGGGGAAGCGGGTCTCATGGATAAGTTGAGCGCGGGGAGGTCATGAGGGGAGATTGGAGAGAAACTGGAGAAAGTTGAGAGTTCAGGGCTCGGGCAGGTATCGAATCGAGGGCATCTAGGGATGGGCAATAAATGCCGGCCTTGCCAGCGATCCCAAGAATGGCTGGGAGTGTCGACCTGGATTTTGTGCTCAATTCTCTGGAGTGGGACTTGAACCCGCGACCTTCTGACTCGGGCGAGAGTGCTGCCCACTGAGCCACGGTCAACACAATATAGCTGTGGGCGATGTGTGTTATTTATTTCCACAGCAACAACAACTTGCATTTATATGGCGCCTTTAACGGAGTAAAATGACCCATGGTGCTTTCATCTCGCGAGGTGTGTGCTGCTGGCAAGGACCAAATTTTATTGCCCATCCCTGGTTGTCCCTGAGGGGAGTTGTGAGACACGAGTTGCACGTAGGCCAGACCGGGTAAAGGACAGCAGGTTCCCTTCCAATCCGGCTTCTTCAGTGTTCATTTCTCCCGCTGCTGGCTCACACGTGATCAGATCTGATGAATTAATTTCACAACTTGCCATGGTCGGATTTGAACACACAACCTTGCGCTTGCTCGCCCAGTACCACAGCCACCAGACGACCGTACAGTTATAGGGTGGGACTGTTTCCAACGTATGGGAACGCAGGCTGCGTTATTTGGCTGGTGTTTGGGTAATATTGCTCCAGAACCCGACCATTAATTGGGCCCGTTTTATACCCTGCAGGGCTGCACCATGGACGTGGCCAATCACGGCCTAGTGCTGCTTCAACAGCTGAACATCCAGCGGGAGTTTGGCTTCCTGTGTGACTGTACAGTGGCTGTCGGGGACATTCACTTCAAAGCCCATCGTGCCGTGCTGGCCGCATTCTCCAACTACTTCAAAATGATCTTCATTCACCAGTCGAGGTAAGAGGCATGTCTTCCTCCGCCCTCACCCCGCTCTTCCACCCCCCTCACCCCGCCCTCCTCCGCCCTCGCCTCGCCCTCCTCCTCCCTCACCCCGCCCTCCTCCGCCCTCGCCTCGCCCTCCTCCTCCCTCGCCCCGCCCTCCTCCGCCCTCGCCCCGCCCTCCTCCTCCCTCGCCTCGCCCTCCTCCCTCGCCCCGCCCTCCTCCCCCTCGCCCCACCCTCCTCCCCCTCGCCCTGCCCTCCTCGCCCTGCCCTCCTCGCCCCGCCCTCCTCCCCCCCCTCGCCCCGCCCTCCTCCCCCCCCCTCGCCCCGCCCTCCTCCCCCTCGCTCGCTCCCTCTCCCTTTCTCTCTCTCTCTCTCTGGCTGAGACTGAAAGCTGAGAAGGGGATTGGAACCCAGTTCCTGTTATTTTGATTGACCCCCTAATGCCCTCAGAAAATTCTTACAGGCTGCAGACATGGTCTCGGTAAGGCCAGGAGATCAGGGTGGAATTATTGGCTGTTTACGTTGCATGAACGGAGCCTGAAAATCCACTGCGGATTGTGGCCTGGAGATGTGTGGATGATGAGTGGAGCCTGTTCACAAACCATGCCCCCTCCTCCCCACCATTTTCTCCCCTCCTGGAGGCGCTGTCGCTCGCTGGGGTATAGGTTCCACGGGCACTGGGCTGGTACCTCGCCCAAATGGCATGTCTTCACACGCAAGACTGGACGCTGAGTGTTGGCAGGGTATCCTGCCCTTGCCCGATGCCCACACGTATGTTGGCGATCAGGAGTGGGAGGCCAGGCTAACCTCCCCAGCCCAGAGGCGCTGAGTTCAACTGTACGGCACCTCCTCTTGTGCTGCCTATCCTGCTGGGGTCAATCAACCCAGCAAGAACTGGTCATTAAACCGGGTTTGAATGGTTCACTGGGAAGACTTGCATTTATATAGCGCCTTTCACAACCTTCAGAAGTCCCAAAACGCTTCACATCCTGTCAAGTACTTTCAGTGTGTTGTAATGTGGGACACGCAGCAGCCAACTTACACACAGCAAGCTCCCACAAACAGCAATGTAACAATGACCAGATAATCTGTTTTAGTGATGTTGGTTGAGGGATGAATATTGGCCCCAGGACACCGGGGATAAATCCCCTGCTCTTCTTCAAAATAGTACCGTGGGATCCACCCAAGAGGGCAGACGGGTCCTCGGTTTAATGTCTCATCCAAAAGACAGTGCGGCGCTCCCTCAGTACTGCCCCCGCCGACAGTGCAACGCTCCCTCAGTAGTGCCCCTCCGACAGTGCGGCGCTCCCTCAGTACTGCCCCGCCGACAGTGCGGCTCTCCTTCAGTATTGCCCCGCCGACAGTGCAACGCTCCCTCAGTACTGCCCCTCCGACAGTGTAGCGCTCCCTCAGTACTGCCCTCCGACAGTGCAGTACTGCCCCTCCGATAGTGCAGTACTGCCCCTCCGATAGTGCAGCGTTCCCTCAGTACTGCCCCTCCAACAGTGCAGCACTCCCTCAGTGCTGCCCATCCGACAGTGCAGCGTTCCCTCAATACTGCCCCTCCGACAGTGCGGCGCTCCCTCAGTACTGCCCCTCCGACAGTGCAGCATTCCCTCAGTACCGCCCCTCCGACTGTGCGGCGCTCCATCAGTACTGCCCCTCCTACTGTGCAGTGCTCCCTCAGTACTGCCCCTCCAACAGTGCAGTGCTCCCTCAGTACTGCCCCTCCGACAGTGCGGCGCTCCCCCAGTACTGCCCCTCTGACAGTGCGGCGCTCCCCCAGTACTGCCCCTCTGACAGTGCAGCACTTCCTCAGTACTGCACTGGGAGTGTCAGCCTGGATTACGGGGCTCAAGTCTCTGGAATGGGACTTGAACCCACAAATTTCTGACTCAGAGGTGAGAGTGAGACCCACTGAGCCAGGGCAGACGCCCAAGCACAGCATAGCGCATGCACCTGTTGAGTGAACACGGAAACGCTCTGCCTGCTTTTAACGCCTCGGCCTCTGTTTCTTCTGACAGTGACTACATCAAGGTGCAGCCGGTCGACATTCAGCCGGACATCTTCAGCTACCTGCTGCATCTCATGTACACGGGCAAGGGTCCGAAGCAGCCCGTGGACCCCAACCGCCTGGAAGAAGGTATCCGGTTTCTGCACGCCTACAACTTAGTCCATGACCCGGGTCACAGTGGCCAAGTGTTTGTTCAGCACCACGAGGTGCTGCCGCTGCAGTCGCCCAACCTCTATGGGATTCAGATATCGGGCTCCCAGAAACTGGCCATGCGGGACCTCCAGCCATCTGGCGGCCGGAGCGGGTCGTCCATCCAGGGCTCGGACGCCCTGTGCCAGGTGTCGCTCGGCGTGCCGTCCAACAACCCCGAGCACCGGTACGCCCGCGCTCCCGTGGCGCCGGCCGCGAGCCAGGAGTCGGCGGTGCAGTCGGGACCGGAGGATTACAGCCTGAGCCTGTTGACGGGGTCCCGGGGCGGCCCCTCGGGCGGCCTGCAGGTCCCCGGCCTCAACTTCAAGAGGGGCAAGTACCACAAGCTCTACTCGTGTCACTACTGCGGCGAGAGGTTCAGCGTCCGGAGCAGCCTGCGGGATCACCTGTATTCTCACGCCAGCGGCGCGCTGCCCTACGGAGCCCCCTCGGAGAGCAGGGGGCTGGGAGACTCCCAAGAGGCCGGCGAGGAGGCGGAGAAGCCCGAGGGGCTCCCGGCACTGGGCAGCGACCCCCTCCTCCCGCAGCTTGACCAGCAGGACAGCAACAGCCTGGACGAACAGCCTTCCGTCGGCCTGACGCTGACCATCGGCGCTTGTGGGGACACGGTCGAGACCAGCGGCAACTTCGGGATCGCCAAGCGGAGGAAGTTTGCCTGCACCGTGTGTGGCCGTGAGTTTCTGACCCCGCAACGCCAGGGGAGGGCGGTGGGGAAATGAGTGTATTGTGGGGAATTCCGTCTCTGCTCCTCTCCACTCGGGCCTCAGCTAATCCACAGTTCCACGTCCCATAAAGTCCCACATGACCCCAGGCAGCCCTGCAACCCGCCGAGATCTCTGTGTTTCTCCAGTTCAGGCCTCTTGTCCATCCCTCACTCCCTCCATGGGCCTCCCCCCCCCCCCCCCCCCTCCCTATCTCTGTAACCACCTACAACCCTCCGAGATCTGTGTTCCTCCAATTCCGGCCTCTTGAGCATCTCCGATTTTAATCGCTCCACTATTGGCCTGCCTTCAGCTGCCTGGGCCCTAAGCTCTGGAATTCCCTCCCTAAACCTCTCCGCGCCTCTACCTCCTTTAACCCGCTCCTTAAAATCTACCTCTTTGACCAAGCTCTTGGTCATCTGTCCTAATATCCCCTTATGTGGCTCGGTGTCAAATTTTGTTTGATTGCTCTTACAGAGATAAGGAGGGGCGAGGCCGTGGAGGGATTTTAAAACAAGGATGAAAATTTTAAAATTGAGGCGTTGCTTAACTGGGAGCCAATGTTGGTCAGCGAGCACAGGGGTGATGGGTGAACGGGACTTGGTGCGAGTTAGGACACGGGCAGCTGAGTTTTGGATGACCTCAAGTTTACGTAGGGTAGAATGTGGGAGGCCAGCCAGGAGTGCGTTGGAATAGTCGAGTCTGGAGGTAACAAAGGCATGGATGAGAGTTTCAGCAACGGATGAGCTGAGGCAGGGGCGGAGACGGGCGATGTTATGGAGGTGGAAATAGGCGGTCTTAGTTATGGAGCAGATATGTGGTCGGAAGCTCATTTCAAGGTCGAATATGACACCAAGGTTGTGAACAGTGTGGTTCAGCCTCAGACAGATGTTAGGGAGAGGGATGGAGTCAGTGGCAAGGGAACGGAGTTTGTGGAGGGGACCAAAAACAATGGCTTCGGTCTTCCTAATATTTAGTCGGAGGAAATTTCTGCTCATCCAGAACTGGATGTCGGACTAGCAGTCTGACAATTTAGAGACCGTGGAGGGGTTGAGAGAAGTGGCGGTGAGGTAGAGCTGGGTGTCGTCAGTGTACATGTGGAAACTGACGCTGTGTTTTCGGATGATGTCGCCAAGGGGCAGCATGTAGATGAGAAATAGGAGGGGCCAAGGATCGATCCTTGGGGACACCAGAGGTAAAGGTGCAGAAGCGGGAAGAGAAGCCGTTGCAGATGATTCTCTCGATATGATTAGATAGATAAGAATGGAACTAGGCGAGTGCAGTCCCACCCAGCTGGACGACGGTGGAGGAGGATGGAGTGGTCAACCGTGTCAAAGGCTGCAGACAGGTCGAGAAGGATGAGAAGGGATAGTTTACCTCTTAGAACCTCAGCCCCAACTCGCACAGCAACCATTATGAAGCAGGTTAGCAAGGCCATAAAAAAAGCAAACCAAGCACTCGGGTTTATTTCTAGGGGGATAGAATTGAAAAGTAGGGAAGTTATGCTAAACCTGTATCGAACCTTGGTTAGACCACACTCGGAGTACTGCGTACAGTTCTGGTCGCCATATTATAAAAAGGATATAGAGGCACTGGAGAGGGTGCAGAGAAGATTTACAAGGATGATACCAGAAATGCGAGGGTACACCTATCAGGAACGGATGAACAGGCTGGGTCTCTTTTCTCTTGAAAAGAGAAGGCTGAGGGGTGACCTAATAGAAGTCTTTAAGATTATGAAAGGTTTTGATAGAGTGGATACAGAGAGAGTGTTTCCACTTGTGGGGAAGAGCAAAACTAGAGGCCATCAATATAAGATAGTCACCAAGAAATCCAATAGGGAATTCAGAAGAAACTTCTTTACCCAGAGAGTGGCGAGAATGTGGAACTCGCTCCCACAGGAAGTGGTTGAAGTGAATAGTATCGATGCATTTAAGGGGAGGCTAGACAAGTATATGAGGGAGAAGGGAATAGAGGGTTAGGCTGATAGATTTAGATGAGGAAAGACGGGAGGAGGCTCGAGTGGAGCATAAACACCGGCATGGACTGGTTGGGCCGTATGTCCTGCTTCTGTGCCGTATATCCTATGTAATGACTGTAACCGAGGTGCTTTACCCCTTCTCAGCTCGTGCTCGACGCAGTTAATCATTGCATTCTCCTCAAATGCCTCTTCTCTGTCCTTGGCTTGGTGGGACTGTCCTTACTTGGATCCATTTCTACTTCTCTGATTGTAGCCAAAGTAACTCCAGCAATGGCTTCTCCTCCCACCCACCTACATTGTCACCTTGGGAGTTTTCCAAGGATCCATCCTTGGCCCTTTCCTCTTCCTCCCTTGGTGACAGACTTGGCGTCAGCTTCCACATGTACGCTGATCTTTCCCAACTCTGCGCCACCACTCTCGCCTCCTAGGCTGCTTCTGCTTGTCCGACATCAAGTCTTACAACTTCCAAAAGTGGGAAGACTGAATCCATTGTCTTCGGTCCCTGCCACAAACTCTGTTCCCCAGCCACCGACTCCATCCCTCTCCCTGGTCACTGTCTGAGGCTCAGCCAAACCGTTTGCAACCGTGGCGTCCTACTTGACCCTGAGATGAGCTTCCTATCTCATCCTCCCCATCACCAAGACTGCCTATTTCCACCTCCATAACATCGCCCGTCTCTGCCCCTGCCTCAGTCCATCTGCTGCTGAAACCCTCATCCATGCCTTTGTTACCTCCAGACTCGACTATTCCAACGCTCTCCTGGCCGGCCCTCCATCTTCCACTTTCCATAAACTTCAACTGGTCCAAAACTCTGCTGCCCCGTGTCCTAACTCGCATCACGTCCCGTTCACCCATCACCCCCTGTGCTCGCTGACCTACATTGGCTCCCAGTTCACCAACGCCTCGATTTTGCAATTCCCATCCTTGTTTTCAAATCCCTCCATGGCCCCTCTCCTCCCTATCTCAGTAACCTCCTCCGAGAACTCTGCGTTCCTCCAATTCTGGCCTCTTGAGCATCCCTGGATTTTCATCACTCAACCATTGGCGGTCGTGCCTTCAGCTGCCTGGGCCCTAAGCTCTGGAATTCCCTCCCTAAACCTCTCCGCCTCGCTACCTCTCTCTCCTCCTTTAAGATGCTCCTTAAAACCTGTCACTTTGACCAACCTTTTGGTCACCTGTCCTAATATCTCCTTGTGCGGCTCGGTGTCCGATTTTGTCTGATAATCGCTAATGTAAAGCGCCTCGGGACGTTTTACGACGTTCAATTACATTGAACTAACAGCACAGCAACAGGGCTTTCGGCCCAACTGGCCTATGCCGGTGTTTATGCTCCACACCAGCCTCCTGAAGAAGGATTTGTATTTCTATAGCGCCTTTCACGACCACCGAACGTCCCAAAGCGCTTTACAGCCAATGAAGTACTTTTTGAAGTGTAGTCACTGTTGTAATGTAGGAAAAGCGACAGCCAATATGCGCACAGCAAGCTCCCATAAACAGCATTGTGATAATGACCAGATCATCTGTTTTAGTGATGTGGACTGAGGGATAACTATTAGCCCAGGACACCGGGGAGAACTCCCCCTGCTCTTAGAGTCATAATTGCACAGAAGGAGGCCATTTGGCCCATCGAGTCTGTGCCGGCTCTCTGTAGAGCGATCCAGTCAGTCCCATTCCCCCCCTCTATCCCCGTAGCCCTGCAAGTTTATTTCCCTCAAGTGTCTATCCAGTCTCCCCTTGAAAACATTGAGTGTCTCCGCTTCCACCACTTCCGTCGGCAGTGAGTTCCAGGTCCTCACCACTCGCTGCGTAAAAAAGTTTTTCCTCACATCCCCCCTGTATCTCTTGCCCAAAACCTTAAATCTCTGTCCCCTAGTCCTTGTACCATCAACTAGTGGGAACAGCCTTTCCCCGTCTCACGTATCCAAATCAGTCATAATCTTGTACACCTCAATCAAATCACCCCTCAACCTCCTTTGCTCTAATGAAAACAAATCCAGCTTCTCCAACCTGTCCTTGTAGCTAAGATCCCCCATCCTCGGAACCATTCTGGTAAATCTCCTCTGCACCCTCTGAAGGGCCTTCACATCCTTCCTAAAGTGTGGTGACCAGAACTGGATGCAATATTCCAGTTGTGACCCGGGTTTGCGTAGGGTGGACTGTGGGAGGCCGGCCGGGAGTGCGTTGGACTGAGAAACAGAGAGTTGTAACATCTTCATTGTTCTCCGCCAGTCTCAAACGCAGAACCTTTTTAACAATAAACACAGCGAACTGTCGACATTTTCGATTTCATACTCCTTGAGGGACTGTCCCAAGAGACCGAGGAGAGGCAATATAAACTAAAGGGTACAATCCTGGACAGAGAGACCTGGGGGTATGTGTGCACAAATCATTGAAGGGGGCAGGGCAGGTTGAGAAAGCAGTTTAAAAAAAAGCAGACGGGATCCTGGGCTTCATAAATAGAGGCAGAGAGTACAAGAGCAAGGAAGTTAGGATAAACAGTGGCAAATGGAATTTAACCCTGAAAAGTGTGAGGTGATACATTTTGGGAGGACTAACAAGGCAAGGGAATACACAATGAATGGTAGGACCCTAGGAAAGACAGAGGATCAGAGGGACCTTGGTGTGCATGTACATAGATCTCTGAAGGCAGCAGAACAGGTAGATAAGGTGGTTAAAAAGGAATATGGGATACTTGCCTTCATTAGCCGAGGCATAGAATATAAGAGCAGGGAGGTTATGATGGAGCTGTACAAAACGCTGGTAAGGCCACAGCTGGAGTACTGTGTGCAGTTCTGGTCACCACACTATAGGAAGGATGTGATTGCATTGGAGAGGGTGCAGAGGAGATTCACCAGGATGTTACCTGGGCTGGAGCGCTTCAGCTATGAAGAGAGACTGGACAGGCTGGGGTTGTTTTCCTTAGAGCAGAGAAGGATGAGGGGGACCTGATTGAGGTGTACAAAATTATGAGGGGCATAGATAGGGTAGATAGAAAGGAACTTTTCCCCTTAGTAGAGGGGTCAATAACCAGGGGGCATAGATTCAAGGTAAGGGGCAGGAGGTTTAGAGGGGATTTGAGGAAAAACTTTTTCACCCAGAGGGTGGTTGGAATCTGGAACTCACTGCCTGAAAGGGTGGTAGAGGCAGGAACCCTCACAACATTCAAGAAGCATTTAGATGAGCACTTGAAACGCCATGGCCTCCAAGGCTACGGACCAAGTGCTGGAAAATGGGATTAGAATAGATAGGGCTTGATGGCCGGCGCAGACACGATGGGCCGAAGGGCCTCTTTCTGTGCTGTATAACTCTAACCAGCACTTTATAAAGGTTCAGCATAACTTCTCTACTTTTGTACTCAATACCTCTATTTATGAAGCCCAAGATCCCATATGCTTTGCTAACCACTCTCTCAATATGTCCTGCCACCTTCAGGGACCTATGCACATTAACTCCCAGGTCCCTCTGTCCCTGCACACTCTTTAAAACTGTGCCATTAAGTGTATATTGCCTCTCCCTGTCCCTTCTGCCAAAATGCATCACCTCACACTTCTCTGTATTAAATTCCATCGGCCACTTGTCTGCCCATTCTGCTAGCCTTTCTATGTCCTGTTGCAATCGATTGATATCATCATCACTGTTTGCCACACCCCCAAGTTTGGTGTCATCGGCAAATTTAGAAATTCTACTCTGTATTCCACTGTCCAGGTCATTTATATATATATCAAAAAAAGCAGTGGCCCCAGCACTGACCCTTGGGGAACACCACTGTCTACCGTCCTCCTGTCTGAAAAACAGCCATTTATCACAACTCGCTGTTTTCTGTCCTTAAGCCAATTCCTTATCCAAGCTGCCACTGACCCACCTATTCCAAGAGCCTCAATTTTGTTAACCAGCCTTCTATGTGGTACTTTGTCAAACGCCTTCCGAAAATCCATGTAGACAACATCCATTGCATTCCCTTCATCAATCCTCCCTGTTACTTCATCAAAAAATTCAATTAGATTAGTCAAACACGATCTGCCTTTTACAAACCCGTGTTGGCTCTCCTTAAGTAGCTTAAACCTCTCCAAGTGCCTGTTAATTTTTTCCTTGATTATTGTTTCTAAAACTTTATATTCACCACTGATGTTAAACTGACCGGCCTGTAGTTACTAAGATTGTCCTTGCACCCGTTCTTGAACAATGGTGTCACATTTGCCACTTTCCAATCCTCAGGCACCTCCCCTGCATCTAGGGAAGATTAGAAAATTATGGCAAGCCCTTCTGCTATCATCTTCGAAATAGTGCCATGGGATCTTTTACGTCCACCTGAGAGGGCAGACGGGGCCTCGGTTTAACGTTTCATCTGAAAGATGGCACCCCTGACAGTGCAGCACTCCCTCAGTACTGCCCCTCCGACAGTGCGGCGCTCCCTCAGCACTGCCCCTCCGACAGTGCGGCGCTCCCTCAGCACTGCCCCTCCGACAGTGCGGCGCTCCCTCAGCACTGCCCCTCCGACAGTGCGGCGCTCCCTCAGCACTGCCCCTCCGACAGTGCGGCGCTCCCTCAGTACTGCCCCTCCGACAGTGCGGCACTCCCTCAGTACTGCCCCTCCGACAGTGCAGCACTCCCTCAGTACTGCCCCTCCGACACTGCAGCGCTCCCTCAGTACTGCCCCTCCGACAGTGCAGCGCTCCCTCAGTACTGCCCCTCCGACAGTGTGGTGCTCCCTCAGTACTGCCCCTCCGACAGTGCAGCGCTCCCTCAGTACTGCCCCTCCGACAGTGCAGCGCTCCCTTAGTACTGCCCCTCCGACAGTGCGGCACTCCCTCAGTACTGTCCCTCTGACAGTGCGGCGCTCCCTCAGCACTGCCCCTCTGACAGTGCGGCGCTCCCTCAGTACTGCCCCTCCGACAGTGCGGCGCTCCCTCAGCACTGCCCCTCCGACAGTGCGGCGCTCCCTCAGTACTGCCCCTCCGACAGTGCAGCTCTCCCTCAGCACTGCCCTTCCGACAGTGCGGCGCTCCCTCAGTACTGCCCCTCCGACAGTGCAGCGCTCCCTCAGTACTGCCCCTCCGACAGTGCGGCGCTCCCTCAGCACTGCCCCTCTGACAGTGCAGCGCTCCCTCAGCACTGCCCCTCCGACAGTGCGGCGCTCCCTCAGCACTGCCCCTCTGACAGTGCGGCGCTCCCTCAGTACTGCCCCTCCGACAGTGCAGCACTCCCTCAGCACTGCCCCTCCAACAGTGCGGCGCTCCCTCAGCACTGCCCTTCCGACAGTGCGGCGCTCCCTCAGAACTGCACCGGGAGTGTCAGCCTGGATTTTTGTGCTCAAGTCTGTGGAGTGGGGACTTGAACCCACAACCTTCTGACTCGGGCGAGAGTGCGACCCAATGAGCCACGGCTGACACACCCGGCTTCATCTCGCTCTAATCGGTATATCCTTCTATTCCTTTCTCCCACGTGTGTTTATCGAGCTTCCCCTTAAATGCAGCAATTTGCCTCGACTACTCCCTGTGGGAGCGAGTTCCACATTCCCACCTAACCAAGGTCCCATCTTAAGTTTAACATTACTCCTCTGCTTTTGAATTCTATTCCTGTAGAAATGCTTTTTGTTGGCATTTTTATGGCTTTGTTAAACTGTGTTGCTACTTTTAATGATTTATGAGCGTGTGCTCCTAGATCCCTTTGCGCCTCTGCCCCATATGGACTCTTATTTTCCAAGGAGTATGTGCCCCCCCCCATTCCTCCTACCAAAATGCTCCAGCTCTGTATCTGAAGGTGCTATATAAATGCAAGTTGTTATTGTGATTTACACCCCTGTAGTGCACACTGAGTCTCGCTGTTGGTGGTG
Source organism: Somniosus microcephalus (assembly GCF_052327205.1). Taxonomy (NCBI): domain Eukaryota; kingdom Metazoa; phylum Chordata; class Chondrichthyes; order Squaliformes; family Somniosidae; genus Somniosus; species Somniosus microcephalus. Next base: position 9,634,015 of record NC_140998.1, on the reverse strand, counting down.
GTGTGATTTCTGATTGAGTAGAGCCCCCGTCCAAGTTCCCTCAGCTGTCACCAGCTACAACTCCGACAACTAGTGCCTGTCGTAACACAGCAAACAGAACCAGCTGTCTCTCACTCTGCCAGCGCACTTCACACTTCATCTAGAGCCATTGTTTGTTTCTTTACCTGTCCTATTATCAAATCAAATCAAATCAACTTTTATTGTCATTGTAGTGCACAAGTGCAGTACAACGAAATGTAGGCTTGCGGCTCCCGAGAGTGTACATTTGGATTAAGACATTTAAACATTCAACATACATTTGGCTTGTAGTATATTAACATAAATATAACCATAATAAAGTGCATTGGCAGATGTGCAGGCTTTAGGGTTTATTTGTGGAGTTCAGTAGGATGACAGCCCTGGGAAAGAAGCTGTTCCTAAATCTGGTCGTACGGGTGCGAATGCATCTGTAGCGTCTCCCAGATGGCAGGAGGGCGAACAGACTGTGGCTGGGGTGGGTAGGGTCTTTGATGATGGTCAGTGACCTCCGTAAACAGCGTTTCTGGTATATGTACAAAGATGTGCGGGTTAGGTTGATTGGCTATGATAAATTGACCCTTAGTGTTAGGGGGATTAAATACGTGGGGTTACGGGGATAGGGTGGGATATGTGTCGGTGCAGGCTCGATGGGCCGAAATGGCCTCTATCTGCACTGTGGGGTTTCTGTGGTTCTGATTCTGTGATTCTGTGATGTGCTCTATGGTCGGTAGCCAGGTGCCGGTAATGCGTTGGGCAGTTTTGACTACCCGCTGCAGGGCTTTCTGGTCATAGTAGCTACGGTCATATTACCATCTCGTCTCGCCTTGAATATCTCTTAATGTCTCTTCACCTCTCAGACCTCCCCTTTGTTCTTTCATCCCCTCCCCCATTTCCCAGCCCCCCAAACTTGCTTTTTAATCTGTTTCATTTCCTGCTTTTTTTCTCTCAGTTCTGACGAAGGGTTTCGACCCGAAACGTTGGCTCTGTTTCTCTCTCCACGGATGTTGCCTGGCCTGCTGAGTATTTCCAGCGTTTTCTGTTGTTGTTATAAACAGAACCATCTCTTCATTTCAGCCATTAAGACCGGCAAATATAAAGAAAGAACTTTCACGACCTCAGGACGACCCAAAGCGCTTTACAGCCAATGAAGTACTTTTGAAGTGCAGTCGCTGTTGTAATATAGGAAACGCGGCGGCCAATTTGTACACAGCAAGATCCCACAAACAGCAATGTGATAAATGACCATATCATCTGTTTTTAGTGAGGTTGGTTGAGGGAAAAATATTGGCCAGGACACCGGGGAGAACTCCCCTGCTCTTCGTCAAAATAGTGCCATGGGATCTTTTACATCCACCCGAGAGAGCAGACAGGGGCCTCGGTTTAACGTCTCATCCGAAAGACGGCACCGCTGACAGTGCAGCACTTCCTCAGCACTGCCCCTCCGACAGTGCGGCGCTCCCTCAGCACTACCCCTCCGACAGTGCAGCGCTCCCTCAGCACTACCCCTCCGACAGTGCAGCGCTCCCTCAGCACTGCCCCTCCGACAGTGCAGCGCTCCCTCAGTACTGCCCCTCCGACAGTGCGGTGCTCCCTCAGTACTGCCCCTCCGACAGTGCGGCGGCGCTCCCTCAGTACTGCCCCTCCGACAGTGCAGCGCTCCCTCAGTACTGCCCCTCCGACAGTGCAGCGCTCCCTCAGTACTGCCCCTCCGACAGTGCGGCGCTCCCTCAGTACTGCCCCTCCGACAGTGCGGCGCTCCCTCAGATTGCAGCGCTCCCTCAGCACTGCCCCTCCGACAGTGCGGCGCTCCCTCAGTACTGCCCCTCCGACAGTGCGGCGCTCCCTCAGTACTGCCCCTCCGACAGTGCGGCGCTCCCTCAGTACTGCCCCTCCGACAGTGCGGCGCTCCCTCAGTACTGCCCCTCCGACAGTGCGGCGCTCCCACAGTACTGCCCCTCCGACAGTGCGGCGCTCCCTCAGTACTGCCCCTCCGACAGTGCGGCGCTCCCTCAGTACTGCCCCTCCGACAGTGCGGCTCTCCCTCAGTACTGCCCCTCCGACAGTGCGGCGCTCCCTCAGTACTGCCCCTCCGACAGTGCGGCACTCCCTCAGTACTGACCCTCCGACAGTGCGGCGCTCCCTCAGTACTGCCCCTCCAACAGTGCGGCGCTCCCTCAGTACTGCCCCTCCGACAGTGCGGCACTCCCTCAGTACTGCTCTGAGGTGCTGTGGGATCTTTTACGTTCATCTGAGAGGGCAGACGGGAACTTGGTTTAACGTCTCATCCGAAAGACGGCATCTCCGAGGAGAATCTAGGGAGGAACAGGACAACAATGTTGTCCGTTTCTGCTCGAGTCTCTGGAGTGGGACCTGAAGCTACAACCCACTGACTCAGAGGCGAGAGTGACACCCACTGAGCCACGGCTGACAGTTTTACCAAGGGAGCTGTGGGCGGAGAGTTAAATGATTCCAATTTAAATTGTCAGAAGGACAAGGATTTATTTTTAAAATAAAAAAAAAACATTCAGAAGAACAGAAAATGCTGGAAACACTCAGCAGGTCAGGCAGCATCCGTGGAGAGAGAAACCGAGTTAATGTTTCTGGACGATGATATGTAAAAGGCCACTTAAGACTGAGACGAGGAGGAATTTCTTCACTCGGAGGGTAATTCTCTGCCCCAGAGGGCTGAGCATGTTGAGTCTTTGAGTGTATTCAAGGCTGAGATCGATAGATTTTTGGACTCTAGGGATATGGGGATCGGGCGGGAAAGTGGAGCTGAGGTCGATGATCAGCCATGATCTCATTGAATGGCGGAGCAGGCTCGAGGGGCCGAATGGCCGACTCCTAATTCTCCTGTTATTATAAAACATCCTGCGTCAACATTCAAAAGTTCTCCCCGGTGTCCTGGGCTAATATTTTCCTTATCCTGAGACTGTGCCCCCCTAAGTCCTAGACTCTGCAGCCGGGGGTTGGGGCGGAACAGCCTCTCGGCATCTATCCCCCTCAGAATTTTGTATGTTTGGATGAGATTTATCCCTCAGTAATCAATGTGTTGTCCTGTTTTTCCCCCCCCCGCAGATTCTCCAGACACCGAGCCCAGCAGCATCTCCCCGTCATCATCGTTTCCGCCAGCAGGGGGCGAGGAGGCGCCGGCGGCGGCCAAGCACCAGCAGGGGGCAGGCGAGAGCCAGGACGGCCAGGCGACGGCGGCTGAGCTGGAGACCGCCTTCCGTGACGTCTTTGCGCAGTACGACTCGGGCCGGGCGCACGCGCACTACAAGTGCCAGCGGGCGGGCTGCGAGCGGGTGCGGCCCGACGGCCGGCGCAGCGACCGCTTCGTGCACAAGTGGCTGTCGGACCGCGAGCTGACGCACTGCGAGCGGACGGGCGTCTACTGGCTGCTGTACGAGGAGGGCCAGGGCATGTTCTGCTACCTGTGCCGGCGCCACGACACGCAGAACAAGCAGAACAAGACCAAGGTCTTCAACGGCACGCCAGCCGTGCGCTACAAGAAGTCGGCGCTGCAGGTGCACGCCGAGTCGCAGCAGCACGCGGCGGCTGTGCACGCCGAGCTGGCGGGCCGCCTGTCGGAGCGCGAGCTGGCCGAGGCGGAGCTGGCGGCCGAGGCGGAGGCGGAGCTGGAGGAGGGGGCGGGACTGCCGGCCCTCTTCCTGGCCGCCTATTGGCTGGCCCGCGAGCAGCTGCCCCCCGCCAAGCTGCGGCCGCTGCTGCGGCTACTGGCGGAGGCGGGGCTGGCGGGGGTGGGTGGCGGGGCCGCCGCGCGCTTCCGCCGGCCTGAGACACTGCGCGAGGTCTTCCTGGCACTGGGCCACGTGATCGGGCGGCGGTTGGCGCGGCGCGTGCGGCAGGCGGGCTGCTTCGGGCTGCTGTCCGATCGCGTGGCGCTGTCGGCGTCGATCGCCTCGGGGCCGTCGGTCGACGATGGCGGCGCCGGTGGTGGCGAGGCGGTGGTCTTGGCCTTCGTCCAGTACGTCGACCCCAAGACGGCCGAGGTGCTGAGCGACTTCCTCTTCGCCGAGGCGGCCGCCGACTCGGCCGAGGAGGTGGCCGGGCTGATCGGCCGCGCCGTGCGCCGCCTGGAGCTGCCGGCCCGCCGCCTGGCCTCGTTGGTGACGGACGGCGGCGAGCTGATGGCGGCCGAGCGGCTGGGGGTGGCCGCCCGCCTGCGCGAGCTCAACCCGGCGCTGCTGGCCTTCCACTGCCTCTGCCCCCGGCTGCTGCTGGCCGGTGCCCCAGCCCAGGCCCCAGCCCCGGACTGGCTCAGCCCCGCCTGCCGCTACTTGCTGCGGGTCGAGTCCTACCTGCAGCAGCTGTGGGAGCTGCTGGAGAAGTCGCCCGGCTTGGCCGAGGCCTACCTGAGCGCCCGGCTGGGGGCGGCGGCGGCCCCGGTACCGGCACCCAGGCTTCGGCGGGCGCTGCTGCGGAAGCTGAGACGGGCCTGCCGCCGGCGCCGCCTCTCCTTCGAGGCCTCGGCCGAGGGCGCCTACAACGACTACCCGGCGCTGCTGGCCGCCCTGGCGGGCCGGCGGGAGGCCGAGGCCGCCGCCTGCGGCCTGCTGAGCCAGCTGGCCAGCCTGCGCTTCGCCGGCGCCCTCTACATCCTGCGGGAGGTCTCGCCCATCCTGGCCGGCCTGGCCAAGGCCTTCCGCCCGGGCGCCGTCAACTTCTTCACCCTCGAGCCCTCCCTCAAGTACGCCGTCTACAAGCTGAACGAGGCGGCCGGCTCCCGCCAGGCGCTTGCCCGGCTGCGGGCCGACCTGCAGCCCGGGGGCCGCCTGGCCTCAGCCGCCCTGCCGCCACCCAGCCCCGAGCACGAGGCCCAGCTGGGCGCCCTGCTCGATGCCTACGTGGCGGCCCTCAAGGCCGACCTGCAGCGCCGCTTCGGCGGCTCGCTGGCACTGCTCTCTGCCTTCTCCGTCTTCAACCCGCTGCTGGTGCCCGCGCCCGAGGCCCCCGACTTTGCCGACTACGGCCGGCCCGAGATGCGGGCGCTGGCCGCCCATTTCTACCGCGAGGCCGAGGCCAAGGCCGCCCAGCTGCTGGCCGAGTGGGAGCGGCTGAAGCTGGAGCTGCATGGCTGGAAGGAGAGCGTGCCCGACTCGGTGCTGAGCGACAGCGGCCTGACCGTCACCGAGTGGTGCCTGAAGCGGCTGCTCACCCTCCGGGGAGACGCACGCCGCGCCTACGCCGCCCTGCTGCCGCTGGCGGAGATCTCGCTCTCCATGCCCATCACCAACGCCTGGTCGGAGCGGGGGCTGGCGGTGCTGCGGAGGATCGAGGCCCGGCTGCGAGGGGGGCGCGCCGCCGCCAACACCCAGCTACTCAACAGCCTCATGCACATCAGCGTCAACGGACCCGACTTCGGCACCCCTGACTGCGCCCAGATCGTGCAGGAGGCGGCGCTCCTGTTCCAGCAGCGGCGGCGGCGTGGTTCGGGTGCCGGCACTGTGCAGGAGAAGCCGCTCCTCGCCGTCGCTGCCCCCGCCGCCGCGCCCGAGGACGAGTCCTGCTTCTCCGAGGCGCCAGACAGCTGCGTGCAGACGGAGCAGGAGCTGGAGCAGCTGCAGCAGGAGCTGGACGAGACGGTGGGCGCCCTCCAGCTCCACGTCGACAACGAGAGCGACTCGGACGACAGCATTTGTGACTGAATCTAACCAGCCCGCTACCAAAGAGGAAAAAAAAATCTCACAACGAGAGAGTGAGTCCGTGTCAGGACTCTGTCGTGTAAATAAACAAGGGCGCATTGGTGTAACGTGCCTCCCAACTGTATCAGAGTGGCCGTCACCATCTTTACTGTTACATTGTGGTATAATCCGAGGGCCGAGAATGTGTTACAAGGCAGACCGCAGTCTTGGGGGAAAGTTAGGGCACATCTGCCATGGGTTATTGCTGAATGTTGTGGGTCAGATTTCGGAGGGAGGGAGGGCAGTACGTTTCTCAAACACAAACGCAAAATACTGCGGATGCTGGAAATCTGAAATATAAACAGAAAATGCAGGAAACACTCAGCAGGCCAGGCAGCATCCGTGGAGAGAGAAACAGAGTTAACGTTTCAGGTCAATGACCTTTTGTCAGAACTGGAAAATGGAACAGATTTTAAGTAAGTGCCGAGGCAGGGAAAAGATGGGAGGGGAGAAAGAACAAAAGGGAAGGTGTGTGATAGGCTGGAAGGCAGGAGAGATTTAAAGACAAATGGGATGATGGTGCGAGGTGGAAGGAGATGGTAATGGGCTCTTTCTCACCAGCGGTGCAGTCTTCTAACACACCCCCGTCCTTCCGACACAACTATTAATCCATATCATGGGATCTTTATTACTCGTTCACAATGCTATTTATAACCTAGGGAAGTAAACCCCTCTTCCTCCCCATTATCATCACTATGGACATCGGAAGGGATGAAAGGGGTGTGAGAGGCGGTGGATTGTGTTATGTGACAGGCAGAAGTTGCGTTATGTGACGGGCTGTAACAGGATGGATATTTTTACCCACAGATAAATCTCTCAAGCTCATTGAGCTATATTGAGCACAGATGTTGAAAATGCCTTTAGAACTAACTAGATTTGTTAATCGATTTTTAAGGCACTCGGTTGAGTACAAGTTTTTTTTTACTGTAGATGCATTTTCAAACTGAAAATAAATTAAACATCGTTTTCAGTGTTTCTAGAATTTTTAATGAATTTTCTTACAGCTCACGGTGTTGATCTTTGCTCCTTCCCGTCTTTCAATCAGTGACGTGCTGACTCTCACTGGAGTACGGGTCCCCTCCTCTCCTGAAGGTGCTGACTCTCACTGGGGTACGGGTCCGCTCCTCTCCTGAAGGTGCTGACTCTCACTGGGGTACAGGTCCACTCCTCTCCTGAAGGTGCTGACTCTCACTGGGGTATGGGTCCGCTCCTCTCCTGAAGGTGCTGACTCTCACTGGGGTACGGGTCCGCTCCTCTCCTGAAGGTGCTGACTCTCACTGGGGACCGGGTCCCCTCCTCTCCTGAAGGTGCTGACTCTCACTGGGGTACGGGTCCCCTCCTCTCCTGAAGGTGCTGACTCTCACTGGGGTACGGGTCCCCTCCTCTCCTGAAGGTGCTGACTCTCACTGGGGTACGGGTCCACTCCTCTCCTGAAGGTGCTGACTCTCACTGGGGTACGGGTCCGCTCCGCTCCTGAAGGTGCTGACTCTGGGGTACGGGTCGCCTCCTCTCCTGAAGGTGCTGACTCTCACTGGGGTACGGATCCCCTCCTCTCCTGAAGGTGCTGACTCTCACTGGGGTACGTGTCCCCTCCTCTCCTGAAGGTGCTGACTCTCACTGGGGTACAGGTCCCCTCCTCTCCTGAAGGTGCCGACTCTCACTGGGGTACGGGTCCCCTCCTCTCCTGAAGGCGCTGACTCTCACTGGGGTACGGGTCCCCTCCTCTCCTGAAGGTGCTGACTCTCACTCGGGTACGGGTCCCCTCCTCTCCTGAAGGTGCTGACTCTCACTGGGGTACGGGTCCCCTCCTCTCCTGAAGGTGCTGACTCTCACTGGGGTACGGGTCCGCTCCTCTCCTGAAGGTGCTGACTCTCACTGGGGTACGGGTCCCTCCTCTGCTGAAGGTGCTGACTCTCACTGGAGTACGGGTCCCCTCCTCTGCTGAAGGTGCTGACTCTCACTGGAGTACGGGTCCCCTCCTCTCCTGAAGGTGCTGACACTCACTGGGGTACGGGTCCCCTCCTCTCCTGAAGGTGCTGACTCTCACTGGGGTATGGGTCCCCTCCTCTCCTGAAGGCGCTGACTCTCACTGGGGTACGGGTCCCCTCCTCTCCTGAAGGTGCTGACTCTCACTGGGGTACGGGTCCCTCCTCTCCTGAAGGTGCTGACTCTCACTGGGGTACAGGTCCCCTCCTCTCCTGAAGGTGCTGACTCTCACTGGGGTACAGGTCCCCTCCTCTCCTGAAGGTGCTGACTCTCACTGGGGTAAGGGTCCCCTCGTCTCCTGAAGGTGCTGACTCTCACTGGGGTACGGGTCCCCTCCTCTCCTGAAGGTGCTGACTCTCACTGGGGTACGGGTCCCCTCCTCTCCTGAAGGTGCTGACTCTCACTGGGGTACGGGTCCCCTCCTCTCCTGAAGGTGCTGACTCTCACTGGGGTACGGGTCCCCTCCTCTCCTGAAGGTGCTGACTCTCACTGGGGTACGGGTCCCCTCCTCTCCTGAAGGTGCTGACTCTCACTGGGGTACGGGTCCCCTCCTCTCCTGAAGGTGCTGACTCTCACTGGGGTACGGGTCCCCTCCTCGCCTGAAGGTGCTGACTCTCACTGGGGTACGGGTCCCCTCCTCTCCTGAAGGCGCTGACTCTCACTGGGGTACGGGTCCCCTCCTCTCCTGAAGGCGCTGACTCTCACTGGGGTACAGGTCCCCTCCTCTCCTGAAGGCGCTGACTCTCACTGGGGTACAGGTCCCCTCCTCTCCTGAAGCTGCTGACTCTCAGTCGGGTACGGGTCCCCTCCTCTCCTGAAGGTGCTGACTCTCACTGGGGTACGGGTCCCCTCCTCTCCTGAAGGTGCTGACTCTCACTGGGGTACGGGTCCCCTCCTCTCCTGAAGGTGCTGACTCTCACTGGGGTACGGGTCCCCTCCCCTCCTGAAGGTGCTGACTCTCACTGGGGTACGGGTCCCCTCCCCTCCTGAAGGTGCTGACTCTCACTGGGGTACAGGTCCTCTCCTCCCCTGAAGGTGCTGACTCTCACTGGGGTACGGGTCCCCTCCTCTCCTGAAGGTGCTGACTCTCACTGGGGTACGGGTCCCCTCCTCTCCTGAAGGTGCAGACTCTCACTGGGGTACGGGTCGCCTCCTCTCCTGAAGGTGCTGACTCTCACTGGGGTACGGGTCGCCTCCTCTCCTGAAGGTGCTGACTCTCACTGGGGTACGGGTCCCCTCCTCTCCTGAAGGTGCTCACTCTCACTGGGGTACGGGTCTCCTCCTCTCCTGAAGGTGCTGACTCTCACTGGGGTACAGGTCCCCTCCTCTCCTGAAGGTGCTGACTCTCACTGGGGTACAGGTCATCTCCTCCCCTGAAGGTGCTGACTCTCACTGGGGTACGGGTCATCTCCTCCCCTGAAGGTGCTGACTCTCACTGGGGTATGGGTCATCTCCTCCCCTGAAGGTGCTGACTCTCACTGGGGTACAGGTCCCCTCCTCTCCTGAAGGTGCTGACTCTCACTGGGGTACGGGCCCCCTCCTCTCCTGAAGGTGCTGACTCTCACTGGGGTACGGGTCATCTCCTCCCCTGAAGGTGCTGACTCTCACTGGGGTACGGGTCCCCTCCTCTCCTGAAGGTGCTGACTCTCACTGGGGTACAGGTCCCCTCCCCTCCTGAAGGTGCTGACTCTCACTGGGGTACGGGTCCCCTCCTCTCCAGAAGGTGCTGACTCTCACTGGGGTACAGGTCCCCTCCTCTCCTGCAGGTGCTGACTCTCACTGGGGTGCAGGTCCCCTCCTCTCCTGAAGGTGCTGACTCTCACTGGGGTACGGGTCCCCTCCTCTCCTGAAGGTGCTGACTCTCACTGGGGTACGGGTCCCCTCCTCTCCTGAAGGTGCTGACTCTCAGTGGGGTACGGGTCCCCTCCTCTCCTGAAGGTGCTGACTCTCACTGGGGTACAGGTCCCCTCCCCTCCTGAAGGTGCTGACTCTCACTGGGGTACGGGTCCCCTCCTCTCCTGAAGGTGCTGACTCTCACTGGGGTACGGGTCCCCTCCTCTCCTGAAGGTGCTGACTCTCACTGGGGTACGGGTCCCCTCCTCTCCTGAAGGTGCTGACTCTCACTGGGGTACGGGTCCCCTCCCCTCCTGAAGGTGCTGACTCTCACTGGGGTACAGGTCCCCTCCTCTCCTGCAGGTGCTGACTCTCACTGGGGTACAGGTCCCCTCCTCTCCTGAAGGTGCTGACTCTCACTGGGGTACGGGTCCCCTCCTCTCCTGAAGGTGCTGACTCTCACTGGGGTACGGGTCCCCTCCTCTCCTGAAGGTGCTGACTCTCACTGGGGTACGGGTCCCCTCCTCTCCTGAAGGTGCTGACTCTCACTGGGGTACAGGTCCCCTCCCCTCCTGAAGGTGCTGACTCTCACTGGGGTACGGGTCCCCTCCTCTCCTGAAGGTGCTGACTCTCACTGGGGTACGGGTCCCCTCCTCTCCTGAAGGTGCTGACTCTCACTGGGGTACAGGTCCCCTCCTCTCCTGCAGGTGCTGACTCTCACTGGGGTACAGGTCCCCTCCTCTCCTGAAGGTGCTGACTCTCACTGGGGTACGGGTCCCCTCCTCTCCTGAAGGTGCTGACTCTCACTGGGGTACGGGTCCCCTCCTCTCCTGAAGGTGCTGACTCTCACTGGGGTTCGGGTCCCCTCCTCTCTTGAAGGTGCCGACTCTCACAATTCACAATTCACAATTCAATTCAAATCGCTTTATTGGCATGATAAGTTACATCTTATGTTGCCAAAGCATCAAAATACATTTATGGTTTAGCACATAAACGCAGTTCTATTCATACAGTGTATAAACAGGTATATCCCTGAGTGTATAAATATACATTCGCATTGTTTATATATATTCTTTTCTTAGTTTACTGGTTGTCCCTCTGTTCATGGCAAGCTGTAACATAGTGTGCCGCCAGTGTTATACAGCTTCTCTCCTCTCCCAGTAGGAATGGGAGTTTTTGGTTGTCATTCAGATTTCTGAAATCAGGGCATATTTGTGAGAATTTTTGGTAGAAATTCTCCCTGATGCCCTGATATTTTCCGCAGGCTGTGAGGAAGTGCATCTCTGTCTCCACTACTCCCTGACTGCAGTGAGAGCATATCCTGTCTTCTCTTGGTTGCCTGTGTCTGCCTTTTTCGATCGCTAGGCTATGTTCGCTAAGTCTGGGGTACGGGTCCCCTCCTCTCCTGAGGGTGCTGACTCTCACTGGGGTACGGGTCCCCTTCTCTGCTGAAGGTGCTGACTCTCACTGGGGTACGGGTCCCCTCCTCTCCTGAAGGTGCTGACCCTCACTGGGGTACGGGTCCCTCCTCTCCTGAAGGTGATGACTCTCACTGGGGTACGGGTCCCCTTCTCTGCTGAAGGTGCTGACTCTCACTGGGGTACGGGTCCCTCCTCTCCTGAAGGCGCTGACTCTCACTGGGGTACGGGTCCCCTTCTCTCCTGAAGGTGCTGACTCTCACTGGGGTACGGGTCCCTCCTCTCCTGAAGGCGCTGACTCTCACTGGGGTACGGGTCCCCTTCTCTGCTGAAGGTGCTGACTCTCACTGGGGTACGGGTCCCTCCTCTCCTGAAGGCGCTGACTCTCACTGGGGTACGGGTCCCCTTCTCTCCTGAAGGTGCTGACTCTCACTGGGGTACGGGTCCCTCCTCTCCTGAAGGTGATGACTCTCACTGGGGTACGGGTCCCCTCCTCTCCTGAAGGTGCTGACTCTCACTGGGTACAGTGCTGGGAGTCCTGCAACACCACACCATGGGACCCAGACATTGTGTGCTGGTTGGATATTTGACCATAGACCCAAACAATCTTCCCCTCTAATTTTTTTTGCGGTGCGCTGTGAGGTCTGTTCAGAGTTTGGTGAACGCGTGAAATTTAACATTGGAAAAGCCGGTCCCGAGCGGCACGGGACCTGAAGAGAGCGTCTGTGCAGCTTCGGGGGAACATTGGACCCAAACCCAGTCCGATCCTCACCAATCTGCCCCTTGTGCTTTTCAAGAGTAACAGTGGTGTAGTGGTTATATTACTGGACCAGTAATCCAGGGGCATGGACTAATAACTGCCCTATGACGTGGCCAAGCAAGACGGTTTGTATCAAACCTACTACCAACAGTTGAAGAAGGCAGCGGCCCACCGCCACCTTTTCCGGGCAACTAGGGATGGGCAATAAATGCCGGCCTTGCCAGCGACGCCCACAGAAATATAAACAACCTCCATCAGCAGTTGGATGTCGATCAGGAGTGGGAACGCTCATTGGTATTTTAAAAATATCACCCTGAGGATGTCAAGGCCTTAGAAAGGGTGCAGAGAAGATTTACTACAATGATAAAGGGATGCCGGACTTCAGTTACGGGGAGAAGCTGAGATTCTTCTGCAAGAATGGAGGTTAAGAGGAGAGATATAATACAGGTGTTCAAAATTACGAGTGTAGCGAGGGAGAAACTTTCCGTTGGCAGGAGGGGTTGATAGAGTTAAGATAATTTGCAAAAGAAGTAGGGGAGAGATGAGAATTTTTTTACGCAGCGAGTTGTTCTGATCTGTAATGCGCTGTCTGAAAGGGCGGTGGAAACAAAGAAAGACTTGAATTTCTACACACTTAACAGCCACCATTGTCCCAAAGCACTTTACAGCCAATGAAGTACTTTTGGAGTGTAGTCACTAGAAGGAGACACCGCAGGGCACACTCATTGGAAGGAGACACCGCAGGACACACTCATTGGAAGGAGACACCGCAGGACACACTCATTGGAAGGAGACACCGCAGGACACACTCATTGGAAGGAGACACCGCAGGACACACTCATTGGAAGGAGACACTGTGGGACACACTCACTGGAAGGAGACACCGCAGGGCACACTCACTGGAAGGAGACACTGCGGGACACACTCACTAGAAGGAGACACCGCGGGACACGTTCACTGGAAGGAGACACCGCAGGACACACTCATTGAAAGGAGACACTGTGGGACACAGTCACTGGAAGGAGACACCGCGGGACACACTCACTGGAAGGAGACACTGTGGGACACACTCACTGGAAGGAGACACCGCAGGGCACACTCATTGGAAGGAGACACTGCGGGACACACTCACTGGAAGGAGACACCACGGGACACGCTCACTGGAAGGAGACACCGCAGGACACGCTCACTGGAAGGAGACACCGCGGGACACGCTCACTGGAAGGAGACACCGCGGGACACGCTCACTGGAAGGAGACACCGCGGGACACGCTCACTGGAAGGAGACACTGCGGGACACACTGGAAGGAGACATCGCGGGACACACTGGAAGGAGACACAGCGGGACACACTCGCTGGAAGGAGACACACCGCGGGACACACTGGAAGGAGACAGCGCGGGACACACTCACTGGAAGGAGACACCGCGGGACACACTCACTGGAAGGAGACACCGCGGGACACACTCACTGGAAGGAGACACCGCGGGACACACTGGAAGGAGACACACCGCGGGACACACTCACTGGAAGGAGACACCGCGGGACACACTCACTGGAAGGAGACACCGCGGGACACACTCACTGGAAGGAGACACTGCGGGACACACTGGAAGGAGACACCACGGGACACGCTCACTGGAAGGAGACACCGCGGGATACGCTCACTGGAAGGAGACACTGCGGGATACGCTCACTGGAAGGAGACACCACGGGACACGCTCACTGGAAGGAGACACCGCGGGATACGCTCACTGGAAGGAGACACCGCGGGACACACTCACTGGAAGGAGACACCGCGGGACACACTCACTGGAAGGAGACACCGCGGGACACACTCACTGGAAGGAGACACCGCGGGACACACTGGAAGGAGTCACCGCGGGACACAGTCACTGGGAGGAGAGACACCGCGGGACATGCTCACTGGAAGGCGGCACCGCGGGACACACTCACTGGCAGGAGACACCGCGGGACACACTGGAAGGAGACACCGTGGGAGACACTGGAAGGAGACACACCGCGGGACACACTCACTGGAAGGTGTCTCCTTCCACTGGAAGGTGTACAAAATAATGAGGGGCATAGATAGGGTAGATAAAGAGGAACTTTTCCCCTTAGTGGGGGGGTCAATAACAAGGGGGCATAGATTCAGGGTAAGGGGCAGGAGATTTAGAGGGGATTTGAGGAGGAACTTTTTCACCCAGAGGGTGGTTGGAATGTGGAACTCAATGCCTGAAAGGGTGGTGGAGGCAGGAACCCTCACAACATTCAAGAAGCATTTGGATGAGCACTTGAAATGCCATTGCATACAAGGCTATGGACCAAATGCTGGAAAATGGGATTAGACTGGACAGGGATGGATGGGCGGCGCAGACACGATGGGCCGAAGGGCCTCTTTCTGTGCTGTAAAACTCTATGACTCTAAGGAGACACCGCGGAACACACTCACTGGAAGGAGACACACCGCGGGACACACTCACCGGAAGGAGACACCGCGGAACACACTCACTGGAAGGAGACACCGCGGGACACACTCACTGGAAGGAGACACCGCGGAACACACTCACTGGAAGGAGACACACCGCGGGACACACTCACTGGAAGGAGACACCGCGGAACACACTCACTGGAAGGAGACACCGCGGGACACACTCACTGGAAGGAGACACCGCGGAACACACTCACTGGAAGGAGACACCGCGGGACACACTCACTGGAAGGAGACACCGCGGGACACACTCACTGGAAGGAGACACCGCGTGACACACTCGCTGGAAGGAGACACCGCGGGACACACTGGAAGGAGACACACTATAAGGAGGTCGGGGCCAGGGGCGAGGACGAGGCCCAGGGGTGAGGTCCAGGCCCAGGAGTGGCGCAGCGTGGACCAGCAGCAGGGTCGGGAGGACCACACTGCAGCCTATGAAACCCAGGCAGAGAGGACCTGCGGGGAGGAGGGCAGTAGGAGTATGTTTGTGTGTGTGTGCTAGGCCGATGTAGCAGAGCCTGGTCTCCAATCATCTTGGATCCCCTTGCCATTGGACCAAGACCTTGCTCTGTCAAGCCCGTGTGGTAGCTGGTGTGCAACGGCCACCTCACGTTAAAAGAATTCACGCACAGGCATCTTCCACCCTTTAAAATGAAGTTCGGGACCTGGAACGTCAGGACCCTCATGGACAACCCCAACAGCGACAGACCGGAACACCGTACTGCTATCGTTGCCCGGGAACTCAGACGTTGCCACATTGACATCGCCGCCCTAAGTGAGACCCGACGGGCAGGGAAGGTCAGCTCAAGCAGCAAGGCGGTGGTTACACCTTCTTCTGGAAAGGCAAACCTGAAGAAGAACGCCGCCTTCATGGGGTAGGCTTCGCCATAAAAAATGAGCTAGTTGAACATCTCAGAGACTCCCCTAGTGGCATAAACAAATGCCTCATGACTCTACGGCTCACCCTAGTCCGAAACCAGTGCGCTACGGTCATCAGTGCGTACGCCCCAACACTGGAAGCCACAGACGAAACCAAAGAGGAATTCTGCTCCAGCCTCGAACAATCCCTGTCCCAAGTCCCAACGGGCGACAAGCTGATCCTCCTTGGCGACTTCAACGCCAGAGTTGGAAAGGACACAGACCTCTGGGGAGGTGTGATCAGCAAACCAACATCATTAAAACAGATGATCTAGTCGTTATCAGATTGCTGTTTGTGGGAGCTTGCTGTGTGCAAATTGGCTGCTGCATTTCCTACTTCTTAGGCAGTCCCTCGGAACTGAGGATGACTTGCTTCCACACTAAAAATGAGTTCTCAGGTGACTGATGAGTCCAATGTGGGACCTACAGTCTCTGTCACAGGTGGGGCAGATGGTGGTTGAAGGGACAGGTGGGTGGGGTGCTTGGGTTGACGTACGCTCCTTCCGCTGTTTGCGCTTGGCTTCCGCTTGTTCCCGGCGAAGAGACTCGAGGTGTTCGGCGCCTTCCTGGATGCTTCTCCTCCACCTTGTGCGGTCTTGGGCCAGGGATTCCCAGGTGTCGGTGGGGATGTTGCACTTTTTCAAGGAGGCTTTGAGGGTGTCCTTGAAGCGTTTCCTCTGCCCACCTGGGGTTCTCTTGCCGTGTCGGAGCTCCGAGTAGAGTGCTTGTTTTGGGAGTCTTGTATCGGGCATGCGGACGATGTGGCCCGTCCATCGGAGCTGATTGAGCGTGGTCAAAGCTTCGATGCTGGGGATGTTGGCCTGAGCAAGAACACTGACTTTGGTGCGCCTATCCTGCCAATGGATTTGCAGGATCTTGCGGAGGCAGAATTGGTGGTGTATTTGGACTTTCAGAGGGCTTTCAATAAGGTCCCGCATAAGAGATTAGCGTGTAAAGTTAAGGCACATGGGATTGGGGGCAAGGTACTGACTTGGATAGAGAACTGGTTGGCAGACAGGAAGCAAAGAGTTGGAATAAACGGGTCTTTTTTCGAGTGGCAGTCAGTGACTAGTGGGGTACCGCAGGGATCAGTCCTAGGACCCCAGCTATTCACAATATATATTAATGATCTAGACGAGGGAACTAGATGTAATATCTCCAAATTTGCAGACGACACAAAGCTGGGTGGGCGTGTGTGCTGTGAGGAGGATGCCGAGAAACTCCAGTATGATTTGGACAGGTTGGGTGAATGGGTAGATGCATGGCAGATGCAGTATAATGTGGATAAATGCGAGGTTATCCACTTTGGTGGCAAAAACAGGAAGGCAGATTATTATCTGAACGGCAATAGATTGGGAGAAGGGGAAGTGCAAAGAGACCTGGGTGTCCTTGTGCACCAGTCGCTGAAGGTAAGCATGCAGGTGCAGCAGGCGGTTAAGAAGGCAAATGGTATGTTGGCCTTCATAGCGAGAGGATTCGAGTACAGGAGCAAGGGTGTCTTGCTGCAGTTGTACAGGGCCTTGGTGAGACCGCACCTTGAGTATTGTGTGCAGTTTTGGTCGCCTTATCTGAGGAAGGATGTTCTTGCCATGGAGGGAGTGCAGCGAAGATTCACAAGGCTGATACCTGGGATGGCAGGAATGACGTATGAGGAGCGATTGGGTCGATTAGGCTTATATTCACTAGAGTTTAGAAGAATGAGAGGGGATCTCATTGAAACTTATACAATTCTAACAGGACTAGACAGACTAGATGCAGGAAGGCTGTTCCCGATGGCGGGGGAGTCCAGAACCAGGGGTCACAGTCTAAGGATAAGGGGTAAGCCATTTAGGACTAAGATGAGGAGGAATTTCTTCACCCAGAGAGTGGTGAACCTGTGGAATTCTCTACCACAGAAGGCAGTTGAGGCCAATTCATTAAATATATTCAAGAAGGAGTTAGATATATTTCTTAAGGCTAAAGGGATATCGGGAGAAGGCAGGGACAGGGTACTGAGTTTGGATGATCAGCCATGATCTCATTGAATGGCAGAGCAGGCTCGAGGGGCCGAATGGCCTACTCCTGCTCCTATCTTCTATGTTTCTCCAGTGCTTTGGGGTGCCTGCTGTACATGGTCCATGTCCCTGAAGCATACAGGAGGGTGGGTATCACTAATGCTCTGTAGACCATGAGCTTGATGCTGGGTTTGAGGTCCTGGTCTTCAAACACAATCTACAGCCCATTATGATGTTGTGCTGTGTCCTCACTTGTGATACAATGAGGAGCAGCTCAGATCTGGCTTCCAATCTTTGCGGATTGAAAGATTTATGTCCTGGACAATGCTACCAGCAACCTGGCACAACATTTCCTCAAGCTGAGCTCTCAACAGTCTAAATACTTTAGATACGTGTAGAAGCGACACAACTGTACGGGACAGCTAGAGGGACCAGCTGGTCTTTTCCTGTCCGATGTTTCTGTATGTTTATGCGTAACCCATTGCCCCACTCACTCCTCCATCTACAATTCTATGTTTTTTTCAATCAATACTGGGTTCCACAACAACTGTAACAAGAACAGGTCCCTCATAATTGTAGATGTGGGTCTTTTGGATTGAGTATTGCAACTGGGCAGACTTACGAAGGAAGGAAATGATAGGAAGCCGATAAAGATTGTGTCGTTCAACGCGCTCAACCCATTCTTTGATCTCAGTCCAACTGACCCACCTTCTCCACACCGGGGAAGATCTCACCTGGTCGCTGTGTGTGAACCAAACTCTTGAGATTAGGATTGCTAGCAGAAATTTGTTAAAGACAATTTGTGCGTGACAAATGTAATACATTTCTTTTTAAGAATTGACTGGTCGACGAGGAGAAGGCATTAGAAGTGGTATATATGGATTTTTCAGAAGCCGTTTGATAAGATGTCTCAACGGAGGCTTGTTTCAAGAATTCAGGTGTATGGTATAGGAGGAAATGCATTAGTGTGGACCCCTCAACGGTGTCTAAATTGTCAGACTGCTTGTCCGACATACAGTTCTTGATGAGCAAAAATTTTCTCCAATTAAATATTGGGAAGACCGAAGCCATTGTTTTCGGTCCCTGCCACAAACTCCATTCCCCAGCCACCGACTCCATCCCTCTCCTGATCATCTGTCTTAGGCTGAACCAGACTGTTCGCAATCTTGGTGTAATATTTGACCCTGAAATGAGCTTCCGACCACATATCCGCAGCTTAACAAAGACGGCCTACTTCCACCTCCGTAACATCGCCCGTCTCCGCCCTTGCCTCAGCTCATCCGCTGCTGAAACCCTCATCCATGCCTTTGTTACCTCTAGACTTGACTATTCCAACGCACTCCTGGCTGGCCTCCCACATTCTACCCTACGTAAACATGAGGTCATCCAAAACTCGGCTGCCCATGTCCTAACTCGCACCAAGTCCCGTTCGCCCATCTCCCCTGAGCTCGCTGACCTACATTGGCTCCCGGTTAAGCAACGCCTCGATTTCAAAATTCTCATCCTTGTTTTCAAATCCCTCCATGGCCTCACCCCTCCCTATCTCTGTAATCTCCTCCAGCTCCACAACCCCCCGAGATATCTGCGCTCCTCTAATTCTGCCCTCTTGAGCATCCCTGATTATAATCGCTCAACCTTTGGTGGCCGTGCCTTCTATTGCCTGGGCCCTAAGCTCTGGAATTCCCTGCCTAAATCCGTCTGCCTCGCTACCTCTCTTTCCTCCTTTAAGACGCTCTTTAAAACCTACCTCTTTGACTAAGCTTTTGGTCACCTGCCCTAATTTATCCTTATGTGGATTGGTGTCAAATTTTTTTGCTTAAAGTACTCCTGTGCAGCGCCTTGGGATGTTTTACTACATTAAAGGTGCTATATAAATACAAGTTGTTGTTGGTGTTGATAGAAAGTTGGTTGATGGACAGAAGAGAGGCTTAGGGAGGTGGGAAAGGGGATGGATTTGGGGGAGAATTTCAGAGCCTGGAGTCAGGGAGACTGAAGACAGAATCCAATGGGGCAAAGGAGAGGGAAATACACAAGGGACCAGAGTCGGAGGGATGGAGAGTTTGGGAGTGGGAATTGCAAGGCTGGAGGAGATTACAGAGATAGGGACAGATAAGGTCATGGAGGGATTCAAACACAAGGATGAGAATTTTAAATTTGAGATATTCAGGGACTGGGAGCCATTGCAGGTCAGCGCGAGTCGGGGTGATGTTGAACTGGACTTACATAGAAAAAAAAATAGGAGCAGGAGTCGGCCATTCGGCCCTTCGAGCCTGCTCCGCCATTCAATATGATCATGGCTGATCCTCTATCTCAGTACCATAATCCCACTCTCTCCCCATACTCCTTGATGCCTTTTGTGTCTAGAAATCTATCTATCTCCTTCTTAAATATATTCAGTGACTTGGCCTCCACAGCCTTCTGTGGTAGAGAATTCCACAGGTTCACCACCCTCTGAGTGAAGAAATTTCTCCTCATCTCAGTCCTAAATGTTCTACCCCGTATCCTGAGACTGTGACCCCTCGTTCTAGACCCCCCCCCAGCCAGGGTAAATATCCTCCCTGTATCCAGTCTGTCAGTCTGTCTAGCCCTGTCAGAATTTTATACATTTCAATGAGATCCCCTCTCATTCTTCTAAACTTTAGTGAATACAGGCCTAGTCGACCCAATCTCTCCTCGCTCCTAATCCTCTTGCAATTAAGGCCAACATACCATTTGCCTTCATAACTGCTTGCTGCACCTGCATGTTTGCTTTCAGTGACTGGTGTACAAGGACACCCAGGTCCCTTTGTACATCAGCATTTCGCAATCTATCACCATTTAAATAATACTCTACCTTTCTGTTTTTCCTACTGAAGTGGATAACTTCACATTTATCCATGTTATACTGCATCTGCCAAGTATTTGCCCACTCACTCAACTTGTCTAAATCGCCTTGAATCCTCTTTGCATCCTCCTCACAACTCACAATCCCACCTAGCTTTGTGTCATCAGCAAACTTGGAAATATTACATTTGGTTCCCTCATCCAAATCATTGATATATATTGTGAATAGCTGGGGCCCAAGCACTGATCCCTGCGGTACCCCACTAGTCACCGCCTGCCACCCCGAAAAAGACCCATTTATTCCTACTCTCTGTTTCCTGTCTGTTAAACAATTTTCAATCCATGCCAGTATATTACCCCCAATCCCATGAGCTTTAATTTTGCACACTAACCTCTTATGTGGGACTTTATCAAAGGCCTTCTGAAAATTAAATACACCACATCCACTGGTTCTCCCTTATCTAGTCTACCAGTTACATCCTCAAAAAACTCCAGTAAGTTTGTCAAACACGATTTTCCTTTCATAAATCCATGTTGAATTTGTCTAATCCCGTTGATATTTTCTAAGTGTCCTGTTATCACATCCTTTATAATAGACTCTAGCATTTTCCCTACTACTGATGTTAGGCTAACCGGTCTGTAGTTCCCTGTTTTCTCTCTCCCTCCTTTTTTAAATAGTGGGGTTACATTTGCCACCCTCCAATCTGCAGGAACTGTTCCATAATCTATAGAATTTTGGAAGATGACAACCAATGCATCCACTATTTCCATGGTTACCTCTTTTAGTACTCTGGGATGCTGATTATCAGGCCCTGGGGATTTATCAGCTTTCAGTCCCATTAATTTCTCCAGCACTTTTTTTTACTAATACTAATTTCCTTTAATTCCTCCTTCTCACTAGACCCTTGGTTCCCTAACATTTCTGGGAAGTTATTTGTGGCATCTTCCGTGAAGATAAGAAATAGGAGCAGGAGTCGGCCATTCGGCCCTTCGAGCCTGCTCCGCCATTCAATGAGATCATGGCTGATCTTCTGCCTCAATTCCATTCACCGGCCCTATCGCCATATCTCTTGATACCCTTACTAGTCAGAAATCTATCGCCTTCTGTTTTGAATATATACCCAATGACTGAGCCTCCACAGCCCTCTGGGGTAGAGAATTCCAAACATTCACCACCCTCTGTGTGAAGAAATTTCTTCCCATCTCAGTCCTGAATGGCCTACCCTTTATCCTGAGGCTGTGGCCCCTGGTTCTAGACTCCCCAGCCAAAGGAAACATTCTCCCAGCATCCACCCTATCAAGCCCTGTAATCATTTTGTATGCTTCAATGAGATCCCCTCTCATTCTTCTGAATTCAAGAGAATACAGTTCTAGTTTACTCAATCTCTTCTCATATGACCCGCCATCCCAGGAATCAATCTTGTGAACCTTTGTTGCACTCCCTCTATGGCAAGTATATCCTTCCTTAGGTAAGGAGACCAAAATTGTACACAGTACTCCAGGTGTGGTCTCACCAAGGCCCTATATAATTGGAGTAAGACTTCTTTACTCCTGTACTCAAATCCTCTTGTAATGAAGGCCAGCATACCATTTGCCTTCCTAATGGCTTGCTGCACCTGCACATTCACTTTCAGTGACTCATGTACAAGGACACCCAGGTCCCTTTGAGCATCTGCATTCCCCAATCTTTCACCATTTAGGAAATACTCTGCCATTCTGTTTTTTCTACCAAAGTGGATAACTTCACATTTATTCACATTATATTCCATCTGCCATGTTCTCACCCACTCACTGAGCCTGTCGAGATCCCCTTGAAGCCTCTTCACAACTGACACTGCCACCTAGCTTTGTATTATCAGCAAATTTGGAAATGTTACATTTAGTCCCCATATCCAAATCATTGATATAGATTGTGAATAGCTGGGGCCCAAGCACCGATCCTTGCGGAACCCCACTAGTCACAGCCTGCCATCCTGAAAAAGACCCGTTTAGCCCTACTCTTTGTTTTCTGTCTGTTAACCAATTCTCAATCCATGCTAGTATATTACCCCCAATTCCATGTGCCCTAATTTTGTTCACCAATTGTGTGGGACCTTATCAAAGGCTTTCTGAAAGTCAAAATACACCACATCTACTGGTTCCCCTTTGTCTACTCCACTAGTTACATCCTCAAAGAACTCCAATAGATTTGTCAAACAGGACTTCCTTTTCATAAATCCATGTTGACTTTGCCCAATCTTACTTTTAGTTTCTAAGTGCCCAGTTATTGCATCCTTTATAATAGATTCCAGCATTTTCCCCAACTACTGATGTGAGGCCAACAGGTCTGTAGTTCACCGTTTTCTCTCTCCCTCCTTTCTTAAATAGCGGGGTTATCCTCCAATCTGCAGGAACCGTTCCAGAATCTATAGAATTTTGGAAGATGACAACCAATGCGTCCACTATCCCAATGGCCACCTCTTTCAAAACCCTAGGATGTAGGTCATCCGGTCCTTGGGATTTATCGACTTTTAGTCCCATTAATTTTGCTAGTACTTTTTTTACTAATAATAATTTCTTTAAGTTCCTCATTCTCACCACACCCTTGGTTTTCTCGTATTTCTGGGAGGTTTTTTGTGTCTTCCTCCGTGAAGACAGAAACAAAGTATTTATTTACTTTCTCTGCCATTTCCTCATTCCCCGTTATAAATTCTCCCATCTCTGACTGTAAAGGACCTACATTTACCTTCGCCAGTCTTTTCTTTTTCACAGACCTATAGAAGCTTTTACAATCCGTTTTTATATTTTTCGCTAGTTTGTGCTCATATTCCATTTTCCCTTTCTTTATCAATGTCTTGGTCCCCCTTTGCTGATTTCTAAAAAGATCCCAATCCTCAGGCTGAACACTTTTTCTGGCAACTTTATAAGCTTCCTCCTTTGACTTAATACTAGCTTTAATTTCTTTTGTTAGCCATGGTTGGATCACTTTTCCTTTTGGGCTTTTATGCCCTAGAGGAATATATGTTTGTTGCAAATTATGCATTATTTCCTTGAATGTTAGCCATTGTATGTCCACCTTCATACCTTTTAGTGTAGTCTCCCAATCTACCATGGCCAACTTGTCCCTCATACCCTTGTAGTTTCCTCTGTTTAGATTGAAGACCTTAGTTTCAGATTGGACTACATCACTCTCAAACGTAATGTAAAATTCAATCATATTATGGTCACTTGTCCCTAAAGGCCCCTTTACCACAAGATTATTGATTAGCCCTTTCTCATTACAGTACCAGATCCAGAATAACCTGTTCCCTGGTTAGTTCCTCCACATACTGATCCAGGAAACCATCTTGCATGCATTCCAAGAATTCGTACTCCACACCATTAGTGGTAATTTGATTTGCCCAGTCAATATGTAGATGAAAGTGAAGACAGACCAAAGTATTTGTTTCATTGCTCTTCCATTTCCTTGTTCCCCATTATAAATTCTCCCATTTCTGACTGTAAGGGGCCTACATTTGTCTTCACTAATCTTTTTCTTTTTACATACTTGTAGAAGCTTTTACAATCTGCTTTTATGTTCCTTTCAAGTTTACTCTCATACTCTGTTTTTCCCCCCCCTAATCAATCTCTTGGTCCTTTTTTGCTGAACTCTAAACTGCTCCCAATCCTCAGGCTTGCTACTTTTTCTGGCAACTTTATATGACGCCTCTTTGGATCTAGTACTATCCTTAATTTCTTTTGTTAGCCATGGTTGGGCCACTTTTTTGTGTGTTTTTGCACCAGAAAGGAATGTATAACTGTTGCAATTCATGCATTTGTTCCTTAAATGTTAGCCATTGTCTATCCACCATCATGCCTTTTAATGAAGCTCCCCAACCTATCATAGCCAACTCACTCCTCATACCATCGTAGTTTCCTTTGTTTAGATTTAGGACCCTAGTTTCGGATTGGACTTCTTCACTTTCCATTTTAATGAAGAATTTTATCATGGTATGGTCACTCTTCCCTAAAGGACCCCGCACAACAAGATTATTAATTAACCCCTTCTCATTGCATAATACCCAATCAATGCAGGAAGTGGCCCTAAAAATAGTAGATGCATTGCTGGTCATCTTCCAGAACTCGATAGACTCTGGAACAGTACCCATGGATTGGAGGGTAGCTAATGTTACCCCACTATTTAAAAAAGGTGGTAGAGAAAAAGCGAGGAATTATAGACCGGTAAGCCTGACATCGGTAGTGGGGAAAATGCTAGAGTCTATTATAAAAGATGTAATAGCAGAGCAATTGGAAAGCAGTGACAGGATCGGACAAAGTCAACATGGATTTACAAAAGGTAAATCATGCTTGACTAATCTACTGGAATTTTTTGAGGATGTAACTGGTAAAATAGATAAGGGAGAACCAGTGGATGTGGTGTATTTGGACTTTCAGAAGGCTTTCGATAAGGTCCCACATAAGAGATTAGCATGCAAAATTAAGGCACATGGGATTGGGGGCAAGGTATTGACTTGGATAGAGAACTGGTTGGCGGACAGAAAGCAAAGAGTTGGAATAAACGAGTCGTTTTCCGAGTGGCAGGCAGTGACTAGTGGGGTACCGCAAGGATCGGTCCTAGGACCCCAGCTGTTCACAATATATATTCATGATCTGGACGAGGGAATTGGATGTAATATCTCCAAATTTGCAGACGACACAAAGCTGGGTGGGAGGGTAAGCTGTGAGGAGGATGTCGTGAAGCTCCAGTACGATTTGGACAGGTTGGGTGATTGGGCAGAAACATGGCAAATGCACTATAATGTGGATAAATGTGAGGTTATCCACTTTGGTGGCAAAAACAGGAAGGTAGATTATTATCTGAATGGCAATAGATTGGGAGAAGGGGAAGTGCAAAGAGACCTGGGTGTCCTTGTGCACCAGTCGCTGAAGGTAAGCATGTAGGTGCAGCAGGCGGTTAAGAAGGCAAATGGTATGTTGGCCTTCGTAGCAAGAGGGTTCGAGTACAGGAACAAGGATGCCTTGCTACAGTTGTACAGGGCCTTGGTGAGACCACACCTTGAGTATTATGTGCAGTTTTGGTCGCCTTACCTGAGGAAGGACATACTTGCCATGGAGGGAGTGCAGCGAAGATTCACCAGGCTGATACCTGGGATGGCAGGAATGACGTATGAGGAGAGATTGTGTCGATTGGGCTTATACTCACTGGAATTTAGAAGATTGAGAGGGGATCTCATCGAAACCTATAAAATTCTGTCAATCCTGGACAGACTAGATGCAGGAAGGATGTTTCTGATGGCCGGGGAGTCCAGAACCAGGGGTCATAATCTAAGGATAAGGGGTAAGCCATTTAGGACTGAAATGAGGAGGAATTTCTTCACCCAGAGAGTGGTGAACCTGTGGAATTCTCTGCCATAGAGGGCGGTGGAGGCCAGTTCATTAAATATATTCAAGAAAGAGTTGGATATATTTCTTAAGGCTAAAGGGATCAAGGGATATGGGGAGAAGGCAGGGACAGGGTACTGAATTTGGATGATCAGCCATGATCTCATTGAATGGCGGAGCAGGCTTGAAGGGCCGAATGGCCTACTCCTGCTCCTATCTTCTATGTTTCTATGTAACTCTGGTACGAATCTTCCAGAAATCACTGAGTACTGGAGAGGAGACTGGGGACTAGAAGAAGACAGATGTTACTCTGTAGCAAAAATGACCCAGGGAACTAGAGTTTGACATTCATTGTTGGTAAACTTTTATTAAAAAGATTTTGGAGCATTTGGGTAGAAATAAAATCATAAAAGCATTCGATAAGGTGCCACACAGGAGGTTATTTCACAAAATTGGGACTCATGGGAGTGGAGGCAATATATTAGCATGGATTGAGGATTGGTTAATGGACAGAAAACAGAGAGTAGGAATAAACAGGACTTTTTCGGGTTGGCAGGCTGTAACTAGTGGGGTACCGCAAGGATCAGTGCTTGGGCCTCAGCTATTTACAATCTATAATAATGACTTAGATGAAGGGACTGACGTATCCAAGTTTGCCGATGACACAAAGTTAGGTGGGAAAGTAAGTTGAGGAGGACACAAAGATGCTGCAGAGAGATATAGACAGGTTGACTGAGTGGGCAAAAACATGGCAAATGGAGTACAATGTGGGGGAATGTGAAGTTATCCACTTTGGTAGGAAAAATAAAAAAGCAGAATATTATTTGAATGGTGAGAAATTGGGAAATGTTTGCATTCAGAGGGATCTGGATGTCCTTGTACATGAATCACAGAAAGTTAACATGCAGGTACAGCAAGCAATTAGGAAAGCAAATGGTATGTTAGCTTTTGTTACAAAGGGATTAGAGTATGAAAGTAAAGATGTCTTACTGCAATTTTACAGGGCCCTGGTGAGACCACACCTGGAGTATTGTGTACAGTTTTGGTCTCCTTACCTAAGGAAAGATATACTTGCCATAGAGGGAGTGCAACGAAGGTTCACCAGACTGGTTCCTGGGATGGGGGGATTGTCCTATGAGGAGAGATTGAGTAGACTAGGCCTATATTCTCTAGAGTTTAGAAGAATGAGAGGTGATCTCATTGAAACATACAAAATTCTTAAGGAGCTTGACAGGGTTAATGTTGAGAAAATGTTTCCCCTGGCTGGGGAGTCTAGAACCAGGGGTCACAGTCTCAGAATAAGGGGTCGGCCATTTAGGACTGAGATGAGGAGAAATTTCTTCACTCAGAGGGCGGTGAATCTTTGGAATTCTCTATCCCAGGGGGCTGTGGAGGCTCAGTCGTTGAGTATATTCAAGACATGGTGTGGAGATGCCGGAGTTGGACTGGGGTGGACAAATGTAAGAAGTCACACAACACCAGGTTATAGTCCAACAGCTTTATTTGAAATCACAAGCTTTCGGAGCGCTGCTCCTTCGTCAGGTGAAGTGGAGAAATGCATAAAGACACAGCTTATATAGTCAGAGAATCATGTCAGATGTTTACAGGTAACCTTTCCAACTGCCATTTATCGCACCTCGGCAGAGAGATAATCACAGCAATCAAAGGTGTGAATGGTGTCCAAACAGGTCAGTCAGGGAAACATTACATCAAAGAACAATGAGGTGGGGTCACAAGGGGTCAAATATTGCAGATGCTGGGGTCTGTATGAAAAACAAAAAAACAGACAAAAAACATTTTTTTTGCCTGGAAATCACAGCAGGTCCGGCCGCATCTGTGTAGAGAGAACAAGCCAATGTCGACTCGAGTCTGGATGACCCTGCATCAGGTGGGGTTACATGTAGCGTGACATGAACCCAAGATCTCGGTTGAGGCCGTCCTCATGAGTGCGGAACTTGGCTATCAGTTTCTGCTCGACGATTTTGCGTTGTCGTGTGTCTCGAAGGCCACCTTGGAGAATGCTTACCCGAAGATCGGAGGCTGAATGTCCTTGACTGCTGAAGTGTTCCCCGACTGGGAGGGAACACTCCTGCCTGGTGATTGTTGCGCGGTGTCCGTTCATCCGTTGTCGCAGTGTCTGCATGGTCTCGCCGATGTACCATGCTCCGGGGCATCCTTGTCAAGCTTAGGGCAGCGACCCTCCGGAGGGGTCCAATTTGACTCTTTCTTCTTTGGTTGCTACACGATAACATCAACAAGTTCCATCCCACCATCAAACTCACCATGGACTACTCCTCAGAATCAGTCTCATTCCTGGACACACGAATCTCCATCAAAGACGGACACCTCAGCACTTCACTCTACCGCAAGCCCACGGACAACCTCACGATGCTTCACTTCTCCAGCTTCCACCCTAACCACGTTAAAGAAGCCATCCCCTATGGACAAGCCCTGCGAATACACAGGATCTGCTCAGACGAGGAGGAACGCGATGGACACCTACAGACACTGAAAGACGCCCTTGTAAGAATGGGATATGACGCTCGACTCGTCGATCGACAGTTCCAACGGGCCACAGCGAAAAATCGCATAGACCTCCTCAGAAGACAAACACGGGACACAACCAACAGAGTACCCTTCGTCGTCCAGTACTTCCCCGGAGCGGAGAAACTACGCCATGTTCTTCGCAGCCTTCAACATGTCATCGATGACGGCGAACACCTCGCTAAGGCCATCCCCACGCCTCCACTACTCGCTTTCAAACATCCGCCTAACCTCAAACAGACCATCGTTCGCAGCAAATTACCCAGCTTTCAGGAGAACAGCGACCACGACACCACACAACCCTGCCACAGCAACCTCTGCAAGACATGCCAGATCATCAACACAGATACCATCATCACACGTGAGGACACCACCCACCAGGTACATGGTACATACTCATGTGACTCGGCCAATGTTGTCTACCTCATACGTTGCAGGAAAGGATGCCCCGGAGCATGGTACATCGGCGAGACCATGCAGACACTGCGACAACGGATGAACGGACACCGCGCAACAATCACCAGGCAGGAGTGTTCCCTCCCAGTCGGGGAACACTTCAGCAGTCAAGGACATTCAGCCTCCGATCTTCGGGTAAGCATTCTCCAAGGTGGCCTTCGAGACACACGACAACGCAAAATCGTCGAGCAGAAACTGATAGCCAAGTTCCGCACTCATGAGGATGGCCTCAACCGAGATCTTGGGTTCATGTCACGCTACATGTAACCCCACCTGATGCAGGGTCATCCAGACTCGAGTCGACATTGGCTTGTTCTCTCTACACAGATGCGGCCGGACCTGCTGTGATTTCCAGCCAAAAAAAATGTTTTTTGTCTGTTTTTTTGTTTTTCATACAGACCCCAGCATCTGCAATATTTGACCCCTTGTGACCCCACCTCATTGTTCTTTGATGTAATGTTTCCCTGACTGACCTGTTTGGACACCATTCACACCTTTGACTGCTGTGATTATCTCTCTGCCGAGGTGCGATAAATGGCAGTTGGAAAGGTTACCTGTAAACATCTGACATGATTCTCTGACTATATAAGCTGTGTCTTTATGCATTTCTCCACTTCACCTGAAGAAGGAGCAGCGCTCTGAAAGCTTGTGATTTCAAATAAAGCTGTTGGACTATAACCTGGTGTTGTGTGACTTCTTACATATATTCAAGACAGAGAGCGATAGATTTTTGTGAACGAAGGGAATGAAGGGATATGGAGATCGGGCAGGAAGGTGGAGTGGAGGTAGAAGATCAGCCATGATCTTATTGAATGGTGGAGCGGGCTCGAGGGCCGAATGGCCGACTCCTGCTCCTATTTCTTATGTCCAATATTGGTTGATGAAGGGGCAGACTTGCTGATCTAATTTCCTAGTCTTTTTTGAGGGTGTGACGAAGGACCTGGATCGGGGATGAGGCAGTGGGTGCCTGGGTGATGTCGCCAAGGGGCAACAGGTAGCCGAGGAGGGGGCCTGAGAAATGGGACTCCAGTGGTAACGGTGCGAGGGCGGGAAGAGAAGCCGGGTAGAAATTGCGGAGGCTCTGGCCACAATCTTCCAATTTGCCTTAGATACAGGGGTGGTGCCAAAGGACTGCAGGATTGCAAATGTTAACACCCTTGTTCAAAGGTTAAACCTGGCAATTACAGGCCAGTCAGTTTAACGTCGGTGGTGGGGAAGCTTTTAGAAACAATTTTCTCCCAGATTATTAACAGCCACTTGGACAAGCATGGACTAATAAAGGAAAGCCAGCACGGATTTGTTGAGGGCAAATTGTGTTTGACTAACTTGATTGAGTTTTTTGATGAGGTAACAGAGGGTGAATGAGAGCAGTGTAGTTGATGTTGTGTACATGGACTTCCAAAAGCTGTTTGATAAAGTGCCACATATTTGGCTTGTTAGCAAAATTGAAGCCCATGGGATAAAAGGGGCAGTAGCAGCATGGATACAAAATTGGCTAAGGGATTGAAAAGAGTTGTGCTGTTTTTTGGACTGGAGGGAGGTACACAGTGGTGTTCCCCAAGAATCAGTACTAGGACCAGTACTATTTTTGATATATATTAATGACTTGGACTTGGCCGGCGGGGGGGGCGGACAGGGCACAATTTCAAAATTTGCAGATGACACAAAACTTGGAAGTGTAGTAAACTGAGGAAGATAGTAATAGACTTCAAGAAGAAGTAGACAGGCTGGTGGAATGATGGACACATGGCAGATTAAATTAAACGCAGAGAAGTGTGAGGTGATACATTTTGGTAGGAAGAATGAGGAGAGGCAATATAAACTAAATGGTACAAATTTAAAGAGGGTACAGGAACGGAGACGTGGGGGTGTTTGTGCACAAATCGTTGAAGGTGGCAGGGCAGGTTAACAAAGCAGTTAATAAAGCAGACGGGATCCTGGGCAGAGAGTACAAAAGCCAGGAAGTTATGCTAAACCTTTATAAAACACGAGTTCTGCCCCAGCTGGAGTATTGTGTCCAATTCTGGGCTCCACACTTTAGGAAGGCTTTGAAGAGAGTGCAGAAGAGATTTACTAGCATGGTTCCAGGGATGAGGGATTACAGTTGCGTGGATAGACTGGAGAAGCTGGGGTTGTTCTCCTTGCAGTAGAGAAGGCTAAAAGGAGATCTGATAGAAGTGTTCAAAATCATGAAGGGTTTAGATAGAGTAAATAAAGAGAAACTGTTTCCAATGGCTGAAGGGTCGATAACCAGAGGGCACAGATTTAAGGTGATTGGCAAAAGAGGCGAGATGTGGAAAAACTTGATTACGCAGCGAGTGGTTAGGATTTGGAATGCGCTGCCTGATCGGATGGTGGAAACAGATTCAGTAGTAGCCTTCAAAAAGGAATTGGATAAATACTTGAATGAGTAAAAAATTGCAAGGATATGGGGAAAGAGCGGGAGAGTGGGACTAATGGAATCGCTCTTCGAAAGAGCCGGCGCATACTCGATGGGCCGAATGGCCTCCTTCAGTGATGTACTATTCTGTGATATAAAAGATAGAAGTAGAGTACAAGATTTAAAAAGTAATAGCAAAATACTGCAGATGCTGGAAATCTGAAATAACAACAGAAAGTGCTGGAAACGCTCAGCAGGTCAGGCAGCATCGAGGAGAGAGAAACCGAGTCAACGTTTCGGGTCGAACCCTTCGTCGGAACTGGAAAAGGTTCGGGAGGAGAGATTTTTAAGCAAGGGCAGGGAGGAGGGGAGGAAATCTCCTCAATGCTGCCTGACCTGCTGAGTGTTTACGGCACTTCCTGTTGTTATATTAAAAAAGTAATGATGAATTTCTGCATTCCATTGATCAGGCCGCAGATCGAGCATTGTGTCCAGATGGACATTAAAGCCAGCGAGCCTGCCACTAATGAGGATTTCAGTCACGTTGAGTGTGGGTGGAAAATTTTATATAAAATCCAAAAACATAATGGGCACAGCCCTGAACTTCTACCCTTGGCTCGCTGTGTTCCATATTCAGTCGGATGCCGAGAGCTCTTGTATTGAAATAAATACATTCATTCCAGCGAGTTTGATGAATCAGAGTTTATTAAGTGTTAAGAATATTGCAGAAAGGATTGATCTCGGTTCATTACATCAGACACTGCTATTGGTGAGACTGGGATACTGTGCTGGCTACAGTCCTAAAGCATTGCAATGCTGATAAAGCAACCCAAGGTTTCAACCGCTTTGGTTGCCTGATCGCTCAGTCTTGCTTTGGTTCTCAGTGGAGAGCGAGGACTGGCGGGGATGGATTATTATAAGAACTAGGAGAAGGAGTCGGCCATTCGGCCCCTCGAGCCTGCTCCGCCATTTAATGAGATCGTGGCTGAATTTCTACATCAACTCCACCTTCCTGCCCGATCCCCATATCCCTCGGTTCCCCTAGTGCCCAAGAATCTATCGATCTCTGTCTTGAATATACTCAATGACTGAGCCTCCACAGCCCTCTGGGGTAGAGAATTCCAAAGATTCACCACCCTCAGTGTGAAGAAATTTCTCCTCATCTCAGTCCTAAATGGCCGACCCCTTATTCTGAGACTGTGACCCCTGGTTCTAGACTCCCCAGCCAGGGGAAACAACCTCTCAGAATTCTAAGAATTTTATACATTTCAATGAGATCACCTCTCATTCTTCTAAACTCCAGAGAGTATCGGCCCAGTCTACACAATCTCTCCTCATAGGACAGCCCTCTCATCCCAGGAATCAATCTAGTGAACCTTCGTTGCACCGCCTCCAAGGCAAGTACATCCTTCCTTAGATAAGGAGACCAAAACTGTGCACAGTACTCCAGGTGTGGTCTCACCAAGGCCCTGTACAATTGTAGCAAGACTTCCTCACTCTTATACTCCAACCCCCTTGCAATAAAGGCCAACATACCATTAGCCTTCCTAATTGCTTGCTGTACCTGCAGGTTAACTTTCTGTGGTTCCTGTACACGGACACCCAAATCTCTCAACACCAGCATTTACTCGTCTCTCACCTGTTGACAAAAATTCTGCTTTTCCATTCTTCCCACCAAAGTGGATAATTTCACAGGAGAGAGAGGGGGTGAGGGTGAGAGAGAGAGAGAGGGAGGGTGGGTCAGTCAGTGAGAAAGACCGGCAGTGAGTGTCAGAGTGACCGAGGGTCAGTCAGAGAGAGTGTGTGTGAGTGTGACCGAGGGTCAGTCAGTGAGAGAGAGAGAGGGTGAGTGAGTGACCGAGGGTCAGTCAGTGAGAGAGAGGGTGAGTGAGTGACCGAGGGTCAGTCAGTGAGAGAGAGAGAGGGTGAGTGAGTGACCGAGAGTCAGTCAGTGAGAGAGAGAGTGAGGGTGAGTGAGTGACCGAGGGTCAGTCAGTGAGAGAGAGAGGGTGAGTGAGTGACCGAGGGTCAGTCAGTCAGTGAGAGAGAGAGTGAGGCCTATTACCATCTCGTCTGGTTTTGAATACCTTTTATTGTCTCTTTTACTTCTTTTGTCCGATCGCAGCCCTGACTTCGATCTATTTCATTTACTTTCCAGTTTTGAAGAAGAGTTCGACCCGAAACGTCAACTCAAATTTCTCTCCACGGATGTTGCCTGACCTGCTGAGTTTCTCCAGCATTTTCTGTTGTTATTTTGGATAATTTCACACTTCCCCCACAATTGTGCTGTGTTTCTCCATTGTTTGAGCATGTATCAGTTGGGCTCAGCAAATAGCGGTGCAGATGACAGCCATCTTCTAGGAGATGGACAAGGGGAGGTGGGAGCTAAATGAAAGAATCGAACGGGCAAGGTTCTGTCGCCTTAGGGAATGCATTGAAATGCCACTTATACCGTAACACCTGGGAAGCTCACACATCAAGAGAGGTTTTTACGGTCTGATTTACCTCCCTTCTCTCAATGAGACCTAACAATGACCTGACTGTGACATACTGAGCTACCTCACCTTTACTGTGCTGTGGGCTGTCGCAGGCAGTCAAAATGACCTGTAGATTTTTGGAGGAGAATGGGTGACAATACTCTATAGACAGTTAGGAACACAGGAACAGAAGGAGGCCATTCAGCCCCTTGAGCCTTCTCCGCCATTCAATTCGTGGCTGATCTGCACCTTAACTCCATTTGCCCGCCTTGGTCCCGTAACCCTTAATACTCTTACCCAACAACAATCTATCAATCTCAGTTTTGCAATTTCAATTGACTCCCAGCCTCAACAGCTTTTTGGGGGAGAGAGTTTCAGATTTCTGCCACCCTTTGTGTGAAGAAGTGCTTCCTGACGTCACCCCTGAACGGCCTGGCTCTGATTTTAAGGTTCTGCCCCCCTTGTTCTGGACTCCCCCCACCAGAGGAAATAGTTTCTCTCTATCTAACCCATCAAATATTTTCACTCATCTTAAGCATCTTTATTAGATCACCCTTTAATCTTCTACACTCGCAGGAATACGAGCCAAGTCGTTTCAAATTAATTTGTTGAGTCCATGGCATCTGATGAGTGATGGGTTTGTGCGGGAGATGTGTCGGGTTCTGGTTCAGCTGGGGTTTATGGAGGGTGGAGACTGAGGACAGTGAGAAGTAAATCCTCGAAGAGATAAATCAGGGTTTCAGAAGTAGTGGAGGGAGGTACCTGGGAGTGTTTGATGGGACACTGTAGAGGGAGCTTTACTCTGTATCTAACCCGTGCTGTACCTGCCCTGGGAGTGTTTGATGGGACAGTGTAGAGGGAGCTTTACTCTGTATCTAACCCGTGCTGTACCTGCCCTGGGAGTGTTTGATGGGACAGTGTAGAGGGAGCTTTACTCTGTGTCTAACCCGTGCTGTACCTGCCCTGGGAATGTTTGATGGGACAGTGTAGAGGGAGCTTTACTCTGTATCTAACCTGTGCTGTACCTGCCCTGGGAGTGTTTGATGGGACAGTGTAGAGGGAGCTTTACTCTGTATCTAACCCGTGCTGTACCTGCCCTGGGAGTGTTTGATGGGACAGTGTAGATGGAGCTTTACTCTGTATCTAACCCGTGCTGTACCTGCCCTGGGAGTGTTTGATGGGACAGTGTAGAGGGAGCTTTACTCTGTATCTAACCCGTGCTGTACCTGCCCTGGGAGTGTTTGATGGGACAGTGTAGAGGGGGGTATGATCCATTGAAGACTGGATTTTGGGCGAGCAGGCTGATTATAGCTGCAGTGTGGGGTGGAGGGAGGTGGGGCTGGGCGTCACTGGTGTACATTGGAAGTTAACCTAATGGCTATAGATGATGTCACCAAGAAGCAGCGTACGGTTGTTCCAGTAGGTGGGGTAGTGGTTATGTTATTGGAGCTCACAATCCAGAGATCGGGAGTTCAAATTCCACAATGGTAGTTTGAGAATTTGAATTCAGTCTTTTTTTAAATGTGGAAATAATAAGCTGCTGTCAGTAAAAGTGACCATGAAGCTGTTGGATTGTGGTTAAAAACCCAACTGGTTCACTGATGTCCTTTAGAGGAGGAAACCTGCCGTCCTTACCCGGTCTGGGCCTATAGGTGACTCCAGTCCAGCACCACCTGATTGACTCTTAACTGCCCTCTGAAGTGGCCGAGCGAGACACTCCGTCGTATCAAACCCGCTACCAGCGGCTCAAGGAAGAAGACCCACCACCTCCTGCTCAGGGTAACTAGGGATGAACAAGAAATGTCGGCCTTGCCAGGGATGCCTACATCTCGTGAATAAACATTTAAAAACACAAGGCCGCTGTGTGCTGCACTCACTTAACATTCCTTAAGATAATTGGCTTAATTAATGTGTAATTAAACGGGACCCACAATTACATGTTAAGAATTGTAATTAAACATATTAAAACACAAAAACAATTTTAGAAACTGTTGTCTAAGTACAATGTAAGTTCAAGAAATGACACAAAACATTGAAGGTACAACATTCCAGATTGGCTCGATGGCATTACCTAAGCCAGGAGAGCATCGATGGCGCTCCACGGGTCCTGTTTAAAACCATCGAACTTTGCCAGGAAGCGATGGGCCTGCGATTGGGCAAATGTCGGTTGTGGGTTGAGTCTCCGATTTCAGCTGTGAGTGAGTGAGTGTGGAGCAGGGCTCGAGTCAGGCCACTCTCTCCTGCCTCCTACTGCCCAGTTGAGAGTCGCACCGGGGGCACAGGCAGCCTGCCAGCTCTCCCCACCCCCGGCTACTGCTGGTGAAGGGAGACAGGGCTGGGGGTGGGTGCAGGGGAAGAAAGGGGGGTCAAACCGGCTGAATCCGGAGGGGCAGAATTCAACAGCGGCGGGGCGCATAATGGGCGGTGGAGGATTGGCGGCCAATTATACACCCCGCCTGATTTATCTTTCTATTGAAGTTAGCGGAAAAAGAAAAGCGGGTGTGTGTATAACAGGCAGCCACTCCTCTGCTGCCCATTCTGCCCTCCCGCTGGTTGAATTTTAGCCTTGGGGAGTCTTAACCTGACAAATTACTGGCCCTGCAGAGAGTAACGGATAGGCAGCAGATCGTACTGTGTATAACCACCAGTAGAACTTGGGATACGATTTCTGTCTTGAAATCACCCCCCGCCCCAGATCATTCAAATTCAGTTCTGGTTCCTTTTATTTGGCAACATCATCAGCTCCATGTGCCGCTTCAAGTCGAGCACCATCCCGACTTGGACATATATTGGTCATTGGGCCAATATCCTGGAACTCCCTCCCTAACAGCACTGTGGGAGCACCTTCGCCACACGGACTGCAGCGGTTCAAGAAGGCGGCTCACCACCACCTTCTCAAGGGGCAACTAGGGACGGGCAATAAATGCCGGCCTTGCCAGCGACGCCCACATCCCGAGAATAAATGTTTAAAAAGCAGCAGTTGCCACAATAGTCAGTGATGGCCGATATCTTGCATGTCTTTGATGCATGACCCCCCACACTGAAGGACTGATGGTACAATCCTTACACCTTTATGAACCTAGGGAGACGGTGGAAGCAGTTAGTGTCAATTCATTCCAATGTAAATTGGATAGATTTCTTTCAGGTAATAACATTTTGGGACACAGTATGTGAGTAATTTGAGACATGACATGTGGGGAGTGTAACATGCTCAGGAGGAACAGCTGACTCTGGACCTCTGGTTCCCAAAGCTCTCCACCACTGGGGGTTTTCCTCACCTCATGTCTGGGTCTGTTGTAGACTGATTGATAGAGATTGATCGCTGTGATTGGTCAACAACTCCATTATCATTGGATTGTAGGACTACCAGGATGGTAGAAGGTGAACTTGATGGACCCTGGTCTTTTTTCAGCTAGCAGTTCCTCTGGTCAACAATTTATGTACAGTGGGAATATGTTGCAAACAGACAGCGGGTGGTGTCAGGTGTAGGGTCAGCGGGGGTTATTTTAGCTTTGGGATTCGAGACTCACGCCAGTAGAAGGAAAGTCGGCCATGGTGTAAAATGAATGGCCAATTCGACATGGCCCAGTTTATACCCACAGCCAGAGTTAAAACCACCCCTAGTGTCTCCCTATTTCACTTACTCCAAGGTCTCAGTCATGTCACTGGGGGTGGGGTGGGGGGGAAGTGAGACATTATGGGGCCCAGGCACTATCGCCAATGGGGAGTCAGCAGAGAGTGCTGTGAGTTTGGGTAAGTGTGAGAGTTCTTTAATTGTTATTTCTCTTTAAATCATTCTTGATAAGATTACTTAAGCAGTTTAAGTAAAGGGGAAAAGTTAAATATTTGGGATTCTGTTGGTTTAGGAAGAGTAAAACAAGGTTACACTGCAGTAGGAGTAAATTGGCACAGCAGGCAGTGGAAACCAGTTTTCTAACCAATCAGCAGGGGTGACTCATTTGGCTGTAAACAAACAAACAGTATAAAAAGACCAGGCTAGTGCGAGTCAGCAGAGAGTGCTGTGAGTTTGGGTAAGTGTGAGTTAGGGTAAGTGGGGTGTTAGGTGCTCTTTTCAAACTTTAACTCTGTGGGTTGTAGTTAATAAGGCCTTTCTGGTGCAGAGTGACTGTTGGTAAACCATTTAACTGGTGTAATTAGAGGGATTGATTTAATTTAAATCCAATTAATTAATGGGGATACTAGCATCTAAAATCGGGCAGAGGGTGTCCATAACTAACAATAAAAAATTTAATTAATTACATAGAATGGAGCAGGTGATGTGTTACTGTTGCGAGATGTGGGAGCCGGTGGACCCCATTGAGGCTCACGGTGATTACGTCTGTGACAAGTGTCTGCTGCTACAGGAACTCCAGCTCCGTGTTGATGAGCTGGAGTCTGAGCTTCAGACACTGCGACACATCAGGGAGGGGGAGAAGCACCTGGACTCTGTGTATCAGGAGGTGGTCACACCTATGAAGTTAATTAATTCAGATGTAGCCCATGGTCAGGGACAGGACGGTGTGACTACGAGTGAGGCAGGTACGGGGATCCAGGAGGTAGAGCTGGAGGAGCCGCAGCCCTTGCTCTTGTCCAACAGGTTCGAGGTTCTTACTCCCTGTGGGGACAGGAGCAGGGGCTGCAGGGAGGATGAGCAACCTGGCCACAGCACCGTGGAACAGGGGGCCATTCAAGAGGGGGGAGTAAATAGAAATGTTGTAGTGGTAGGGGATAGTATTATTAGGGGGTTACATAGAGTTCTCTGCAGCCGAGAGTGAGAGTCCCAAAGGCTGTGTTGCCTACCCGGTGCCAGGGTTAAGGACATCTCCTCTGGGCTGGAAAGAAACTTGCAGTGGGAGGGGGTGGATCCAGTTGTCGTGGCCCATGTTGGTACAAACGACGTAGATAGGACTAGGAAGCCGGTTCTGTTAAAGGAGTATGAGCAGCTAGGGGTCAAATTAAAAAACAGAACCGCAAGGGTAATATTATTACCTGAGCCACGAGCGAATTTGGCTAGGACAAATAAAATTAGAGAGTTAAATGCGTGGCTCAAAGACTGGTGTGGGAGAAATGGGTTTTGCTTCCTGGGACACTGGCACCAGTACTGGGGCAGGAAGGAGCTGTTCCGTTGGGACGGGCTTCACTTGGCCAGTGCTGGGACTAGAGTCCTGGCGGATCATATAACTAGGGCTGTAGAGAGGGCTTTAAACTAACTAGTGGGGGGGAGGTTCCTAGAAAGCAAATAATAAAAATGACAACACAGAAGGTCATAGACTTAGGTAGCAGTGGGGAAATTAAAAACCAGAGCATGTCAGGAAGGGGCAGAAGGTGTGGAGTAAAAGGTAAAGTAATAAAAAGGGCAAAAGCAGGAACTAAGTGTCACAAAACATATTTGAAAGTTCTCTATCTGAATGCACGTAGCATTTGTAACAAAATAGATGAGTTAATGGCACAAATAACTACATATGGGTATGATCTTGTGGCCATTACAGAAACATGGCTGCAGGGTGACAATGCCTGGGAATTAAACATACCAGGTTATTTAACGATCAGGAAGGACAGGCAGGAAGGAAGGGGAGGGGTGGCTATGTTAATAAAGGAAGGAATCACTGTAATACAGAGAAATGATATTGGGTCAAAAGATCAGGATAATGAAACAGTTTGGGTGGAGATAAGGAATAATAAGGGGAAAAAAACACTAGTGGGCGTAGTCTATAGGCCTCCGAACAGTTGCAACTCTGTTGGATGGAGTATCAATCAGGAAATAGTTGAGGCTTGTAATAAGGGAACATCTATAATTATGGGGGATTTTAACTATCATATTAATTGGACAAATCAAATTGGGCAGGGCTGCCTTGAGGATGAGTTCATTGAGTGTATTAGGGATGGGTTTCTTGAGCAGTATGTAACTGAACCGACCAGGGGGCAAGCAACCTTAGATCTGGTCCTGTGTAACGAGACAGGATTAATTAAAAATGTCCTAGTAAAGGATCCCCTTGGAATGAGTGACCATAACATGGTTGAATTCCATATTCAATTAGAGGGTGAGAAGGTTGGATCTCAAACAAGCGTGCTAAGCTTGAATAAAGGAGACTATGAAGGTATGAGAGCGGAATTGAGTAGAGTGGATTGGGAAAATAGATTAAAGGGTAAGACGATACATGATCAGCGGTGTACATTTAAGGAGTTATTTTACAACTTCCAAAAAATATATATTCCACTGAGAAGAAAAGGGTGTAAAAGAAAAGACAGCCATCCGTGGCTAAGTAAAGAAATTAAGGATAGTATTCGACTAAAAACAAGGGCATATAAGGTAGCCAAATCTAGTGGGAGGATAGAGGATTGGGAAAACTTTAAAAGACAGCAAAAAATAACAAAAAGATTGATTAAGAAAGGGAAGATAGATTATGAAAGTAAATTAGCAAAAAATATAAAAACAGATAGTAAGAGTTTTTATAGTTATATAAAAAGAAAAAGGGTGGCTAAAGTAAATGTTGGTCCCTTAGAGGATGAGACCGGGAAATTAATGGTGGGAAATATGGAGATGGCAAAAACACTGAATGAATACTTTGTATCAGTCTTTAC
This sequence comes from Somniosus microcephalus, assembly GCF_052327205.1. Lineage (NCBI taxonomy): Eukaryota > Metazoa > Chordata > Chondrichthyes > Squaliformes > Somniosidae > Somniosus > Somniosus microcephalus. The sequence continues at coordinate 9,594,270 of NC_140998.1, read as the reverse complement.
AGTAGAAGACACTAAGAATATCCCAACACTGGACAAACAGGGGGCTAAAGGGGGGGAGGAGCTAAACACAATCAAAATCACTAAGGAAGTGGTACTCGGTAAAATAATGGGACTCAAGGCGGATAAATCACCTGGACCTGATGACTTACATCCTAGGGTCTTGAGGGAAGTGGCGGTAGGGATTGTGGATGCATTAGTAATAATTTTCCAATACTCCCTGGACTCAGCAAAGGTCCCGGCAGACTGGAAAACTGCTAATGTAACACCCTTATTTAAAAAGTGTAGTAGACAGAAGGCTGGAAACTATAGCCTAACATCTGTGGTAGGTAAAATTTTGGAGTCCATTATTAAGGAGACAGTAACAGGACATTTGGATAATCATAATTTAATAGGACAAAGTCAGCATGGTTTTATGAAGGGGAAGTCATGTTTGACAAATTTGCTGGAGTTCTTTGAGGAAGTAACATATAGGGTGGATAAAGGGGAACCAGTGGACGTAGTGTATTTAGACTTCCAAAAGGCATTTGACAAGGTGCCACACAAAAGATTATTGCTTAAGATAAAAAATCACGGGATTGGGGGTAATATTCTGGCATGGATCGAGGATTGGGATAATTGCATGGCAGAGAGTTGGGATAAATGGTTCATTCTCAGACTGGCAATCAGTAACTAGTGGTGTTCCGCAGGGGTCAGTGCTGGGTCCCCAACTCTTTACAATCTATATTAACGATTTGGAGGAGGGGACCGAGTGTAACATATCAAAGTTTGCAGATGATACTAAGATGGGAGGGAAAGTAGTGAGTGAGGAGGACATAAAAAACCTGCAAGGGGACATAGACAGGCTAAGTAAGTGGGCAGAGATTTGGCAGATGGAATACAATACTGGAAAGTGTGAGGTTATGCACTTTGGCAGGAAAAATCGTAGAGCAAGTTATTATCTTAATGGCAAGAAACTGGAAAGTACTGAAGTACAAAGGGATCTGGGGGTCCTGGTGCACGAAACTCAAAAGGTTAGTATGCAGATGCAAGTGATTAAGAAGGCCAATGGAATGTTGGCTTTCATTGCTAGGGGGATAGAATATAAAAATAGGGAGGTATTGCTTCAGTTGTACAAGGTATTGGTGAGACCACACCTGGAATACTGCATACAGTTTTGGTGTTCATACTTAAGAAAAGACATACTTGCTCTTGAGTCAGTACAAAGAAGGTTCACTCGGTTAATCCTGGGGATGAGGGGATGGACATATGAGGAGGTTGAGTAGATTGGGACTCTACTCATTGGAGTTCAGAAGAATGAGAGGTGATCTTATTGAAACATATAAGATTGTGAAGGGGTTGGATCGGGTGGATGCGGGGAGGATGTTCCCGATGATGGGTGAAACTAGAACTAGGGGGCATAGTCTTAGAATAAGGGGCTGCTCTTTCAAAACTGAGATAAGGAGGAACTACTTCACTCAGAGGGTGGTAGGTCCATGGAATATGCTGCCCCAAAAAGCTGTAGAAGCTACATCATTACATAAATTTAAAACAGAAATAGACAGTTTCCTAGAAGTAAAGGGAATTAAGGGTTACGGGGAGCGGGCAGGAATTTGGACATGAGTCTAGGTTCGGATCGGACATGGCCCTGTGGGTAGCGGAGCGGGCCCAGGGGCCGTGTAGCCTGATCCTGCTCCTATTTCGTGTGTCTAATTCTGTTAGATTCAGGAGATGGTTCTGTGAAAGTAGATTTGAGGTTAGGATCAGATCAGCCATGATCTTATTGAATGGCGGAGCAGGCTCGAGGGGCCGATTGGCCTACTCCTGCTCCTATTTCTTATGTTCTTATGATGGGTTGGAAGAATCAGAGGGAAAGGCATCTCCGAGGCCTTGCTCAACCTTGCTGCTGGTTTGAGAGCGTTCCAGCTCCCACTCCAGAAACTTGAGCACAAAAATCTAGGCTGACACTTCAGTGCAATGCTGAGGGAGTGCAGCATTGTCAGAGGTGCTATCTCTCAGGTGAACTATTTCTAGAGAGTGTGAGAAGGAGAAAAAATAGGAACCAACTGCAGTGCGGGAGCAAAAGTTTCAAACTCAAATACCAGAAGTACCAGTGTTCTGATCCCTCTCCAATCTCATGCTGCAGAACTTCCATTGCCTCATGGCTTGCATTCCTCGTGTGTCTATTGTGAGTCCAAAGCCTCTGATGCGGGAGGGTTTTCAGGAACACCGTTCATGGCCGTTTCTCCAACCACCTGCTTCAGCGCTGCCCGCACGGCCGATTGCACGATACAGGAAGCGGTCTGAACCAACACCGCCTGCCGCATCTCTGGTCCGCCACTGAGACCAGAGAACTCATGGTCAGGAACCCCATCGCTCGGAGGGCCACTGCCCCATTCACCACCGCACTCAGCAACGCCTCTCCTGTCTTCTGACAAGTGATCCCAATTCGCACATTGGTGGACCTGACATTCACATGAAGCAGCTCCCTCACAGCAGCTCGCAGGATGGATGGAGTCACTGCTGAGAGCTGTGCTGCTCAACTCAACCTTCATCGCTCCTGATAAAGCTCCTCGTTCTAGAACACCCAACATTGTCCCATTTGTGCTTTCTTGTGAACCTAGTACTTGCTCGGTGCCGTGCTTTGGGTAGTAGCAGACAGGATTTGTATTTTTACTGCTGAATTCATCAAGATTGGAACTTTCCTGTTTGGCAGAGTGCTGCCTTGGTGTGTGTCGAGACTCCTCAATGGACAAGAGCTCTGGAAGTTCAAGTTCTTCTGCACTATCTTGCTTTGGCAATGAGATCGATTGCAACACAACCGTGCTTGGTTTACACAAATAACCACTTCCTTTCAGGGCAGGTCCAGCCTTATCAGAATGTTCCTTTGCCAGCCCTTGTCTCTCAGCTTCCATAACCATTCCCAAAGTAGCTTGAGTGGACATTTCCTGCAGAAAACCCTCGGGAAACCCACCGCTCTCCAAAAGGTGAGATGTGTTCATCTTTGCTGAGCCAATGTTGCGTTGCACGCCCTGTGGTGCCGTTTGAAGAGAAAGCATTGCCTCTGATGGCAGAAGAGCAAAGTCATGCGAGAGCTGGTCACTCTCTTGCAAGCCCTTGACCGACGCAGCTTGACCTCCCTCCTCAGAAAGCCCCAACTCATCCTGGAGCGATGTTGGGAGAGTTCCTTTGATGCCCGCTCGTTCTTCCACCTTCTCACTGTAGATCTCGGGCTGGCAACGTTTAGAGACACCTGGTGGATGAAGATCTGAGTCCTGGTCTCCGTTCAGCGATACAAGCACCGTTTCTGGACGGAGGATTTCAGAATCTCTGCGAGCGGGACTTGTTGGATCTGCCGGTGCCTCGGGGTCCTTACTTGGACTATTTGATTTCTTCTTCTTGCCTCTGAACAGCTTTGCGAGCGGCGCTTTTGAGTTGGAGCAGGCGGTTGTTTCAGAGTCCTGGGAACCCTGGAGCATTTCAGTCTCTGCACTTTCACCTTGCTGACACTGATCAACCAAGGAGTCCACGTCCTTCTCTGCGAAACTTCTCCATTCCTTCTTGGATGTCATTAGATATCTAAAGGATGACCACCCTCGCCCTGTTGTTTTTCTTCTCAGCTTGGCTTGGCTGTTGGATCTGGAAATCTCAGGTCCTCCTTCCAGCTCGGATGCTTTGGACTCATCGGCATCCTCCTCTTCTTGGCCACTGAGACCAGGACCAGCTGACAAGGGGAGGCTCTGATCAAGGGGCTCAGCCCTGGTCCCAGATCCAGCAGAGTTACAGGTGTCTCCGCTCTGGACCCTGCATACCTGAGCAGCAACACCACTCTGCTTCTGGGCCTCGCCTTTTGTCTCAGCTTGGGGATCATTGGAAGATCTCTCTGCCTCATTCATTCTGCTCTTTCTATTTTTTTTGACACAGATCAGAGCTCCCCATGTGGCACTCGGCCCCCTCGGCCCCTTTTGCCTCCTCTCGCTTTTCTGCCTCGGTTCTTTCCTGGATTTTATTTTGTGTTGGACAGGCACTAAACCATCCCCGTTGTCTTCGTTGACCTCGAGCAGTCGTCTGTTCGACTTGAGTGAAGACTGAAGGCAGCTTTCTTCATTTTCCTCACATGTGGACCTACTGTCTCCGCCGCCGCTTCCTGCGTTGTCTTCAAAGGCCTTCTCATCAATCCCTGGGGCCACAGCCCAGGGTGAGATCTTGGTATTCCCAGAGTGGCCTTTCTTCTTGCACTCTGCACCAGCACCAGTTTCATCGTCTTCTTGGAGAACATCTGATGCAGCAACTCCCGCCTGATACCTCAGACCTGCGCCACTCCCTGACTGTCCGGCTTTGCTGGTCTTTGCATTATTCGTCTTCCTTATATTTTTCATGAGGAATAACTTGGGCGGACCTCCTTTGGTTAGTTTCCTCACCAAGCCAATTGTGCCCTTGCTCTTCGGGCGAGAACACACGTCCCCTTCTTCACCCTGGTCCGATGAGGTTGTCATCTCCATGTTGCTATTTAAAATCGGGCTAGTGCCTTGACCACCTGTGCGGCAATTCGGGAGTTCAATTATGGCCACACCATGGGTTCTCTAATCTTCCCCAAACACCCAAGTTAACATCTCTTTGGCGAACGATTGCTTGCCATTGAATCTAAGATCTGCAAAAAAATAGCAAGTCACTGCAACACATTATTAAGACAGTCAGTAGTCTGGGCGCATCAACATATAATATCATCGAATCTTACAGCACAGGAGGAGGCCACTCAGCCCATCGTGCCTGTGCCGGCTCTCTGGGCGAGCTCTCCAATTAGTCCCACTCTTCGGCTCTTTCCCCACAGCCCTGCACATTTTCTCCATTTCAAGTCTTTATCCAATTCCCTTTTGAAAGTTACTGTTGAATCTGCTTCCACCGCCCTTTCAGGCAGCGCGTTCCAGATCACAACAACTCGCTGCGTAAAAATATTTCTCCTCATCTCCCCTCTGGTTCTTTTGCCAATTACCTTAAATCCGTGTCTTCTGCTTATCGACCCTCCTGCCACTGGCAACAGTTTCTCCTTATTTACTCTATCAAAACCCCTCATGGATTTCGACAGCTTCTATTAAATATATACAGGAATGAAATTCAATTCTCTAATACCCTGCCCCTGACTCATTCTCAGTTCCCATTCCACTATCCATCCCTCATCTTCCAAAACTGCAGTCTCATTCTCAACAATCACCTCCTGCTTTCATCAGCATCCTGTCCCTATATGTACATGGCAGTGTTTATCAGGTGTAGTGTACTGGACTAATAATGCAGGGAACGCAAGTTCAAATCCCAATTCAGCTTTAAAAAGGTCTGGAAATAAAAAGCTGGCGTCAGTCAAAGTGACCATGAATCTGTCGGATTGTCGTAAAAACCCAACTGGTTCACTGATGTCCCTTTAGGGAAGGAACCCCCCCCCCCCCCCCCGCCGTCCTTACCCGGTCTGGGCCTGTATGTGACGCCAGTCCTAACAAACAGTTGTATCAAACTGGGCAACTAGAGATGGGCAATAAATGCCAGTGATGCCCACATCCTGAGAATGATTAACAATCCTGATCTGGGCTGCGGTAACTAAAATCAGCAGCAGTGGAAGCTACAACTAGCTTCATTGCCCCTGGGCTCGGGAGAGGGTAAAACTGGCCAGGGCTTTCCATGCCTGGTTTCAACGGTCTCTGCTGGGTGTGATGGCCTCTGCAGTCGAATAGTCTGTCTCCATTCGGTATTGAGGCTTATCTACTAATTGGGTGAGGGGCTGGTGTCCCTGGAACTGAGGGGAAGGGGAGAAAGGTTTGAAGGAAGGCATTTGTTCATGGATTTAAATATTAGATTTAATGATGGCAGTAATCTAGGTGTGTCTAGGTTTATTTGTGGTGTGCTCTGGTACATTATCAGTCAATGGCACGTCACGGAGTGGGTGAAACAGCTATTGATGTTGTTTAGTGTGTGAATGTGATTAACGGGACTGCAGAGATAGAGTGAGGGTCTGTTCAGGGTAGTCGATCGATTCAGCGATAGCCACCACCACCGCATGGCTCGTGCCGGAAAACCGAAAGCTTAGAAACTCCACAAGGCTGGAAACAATGCGAGCATTTACTGCTGGCATGTAACATTGACACTTATCAGGCACAGATATTGACTGCCGTTAGCCTGGCATGGACTAGGGCACTAACATCTGGCAGGGATGGGGGCACTAACATCTGGCACAGCCTTGGACATTAACATCTGGTAGGGATGAGGGCACTAACATCTGGCAGGGATGAGGGCACTAACATCTGGCGGGGATGAGGGCACTAACATCTGGCAGGGGATGAGGGCACTAACATCTGGCAAGGATGAGGGCACTAACATCTGGCAGGGATGAGGACATTAACATCTGGCAGGGATGAGGGCACTAACATCTGGCAGGGATGGGGGCACTAACATCTGGCAGGGATGAGGGCACTAACATCCGGCAGGGGGTGAGGGCACTAACATCTGGCAGGGGATGATGGCACTAACATCTGGCTGGGGATGAGGGCACTAACATCTGGCAGGGATGAGGGCACTAACATCTGGCAGGGATGAGGGCACTAACATCTGGCAGGGGGTGAGGGCACTAACATCTGGCAGGGGATGAGGGCACTAACATCTGGCACAGCCTTGGACACTAACATCTGGCAGGGGATGAGGGCACTAACATCTGGCAGGGATGAGGGCACTAACATCTGGCAGGGATGGGGCACTAACATCTGGCAGGGATGAGGGCACTAACATCTGGCAGGGATGAGGGCACTAACATCTGGCAGGGATGGGGGCACTAACATCTGGCAGGGGACGAGGGCACTAACATCTGGCAGGGGGTGAGGGCACTAACATCTGGCAGGGATGAGGGCACTAACATCTAGCACAGCCTTGGACACTAACATCTGGCAGGGGATGAGGGCACTAACATCCGGCAGGGGATGAGGGCACTAACATCTGGCACAGCCTTGGACACTAACATCTGGCAGGGGATGAGGGCACTAACATCTGGCAGGGATGAGGGCACTAACATCTGGCAGGGATGGGACACTAACATCTGGCAGGGATGGGGCACTAACATCTGGCACAGCCTTGGACACTAACATCTGGCAGGGGATGAGGGCACTAACATCTGGCAGGGATGAGGGCACTAACATCTAGCACAGCCTTGGACACTAACATCTGGCAGGGGATGAGGGCACTAACATCCGGCAGGGGATGAGGGCACTAACATCTGGCACAGCCTTGGACACTAACATCTGGCAGGGGATGAGGGCACTAACATCTGGCAGGGATGAGGGCACTAACATCTGGCAGGGATGGGGCACTAACATCTGGCGGGGATGAGGGCACTAACATCTGGCAGGGATGGGACACTAACATCTGGCAGGGATGGGGCACTAACATCTGGCACAGCCTTGGAAACTAACATCTGGCAGGGGATGAGGGCACTAACATCTGGCAGGGGATGAGGGCACTAACATCTGGCACAGCCTTGGACACTAACATCTGGCAGGGGTGAGGGCACTAACATCTGGCAGAGGATGAGGGCACTAACATCTGGCACAGCCTTGGACGGTAACATCTGGCAGGGATGGGGGCACTAACACCTGGCAGGGATGGGCGCACTAACATCTGGCAGGGATGAGGGCACTAACATCTGGCAGGGATGGGGGCACTAACATCTGGCAGGGATGGGGGCACTAACATCTGGCACAGCTTTGGACATTAACATCTTATAGATCTGTCCACGCCTCAAACAGTCAGACTCTGGATTCCTACAAGTCCTGTCTACCTGGGCAGTGGCTCTCAGCCTTGGTTCCTTGGGACCCACTTGACTATCGCGACCTCGCTCCCCTTCTTTCAGAAGCCCCACTGAAATTTTTATCTGCGCTTTTAGTCCCCCACCAGAATGGCCCGCCTACAATCCCCATCTCCCCTCTGTAAAACACTCCGAGTCCGTGCGGAGGAGGGGAAACTGCATCAAGGATGTATGAGGTCTCCAGCACAAGAAACGGGTAAACCCCAGAGCGATGGGTCAGGTTGGAGTCCAGCCTCCCTCTGCTGGTAGGATTTGAACTGACTGCAGGAGCTAACAGCTCGCCTCCAGAGTCTCAATGCAATTCATTAAACGCCGAGGTGTTTAAATTGCTTTGAATCCATTAACGCCATCACAGGAGAAGCCATGGTGTGACGAGCGCTCCCGCTGGGCACCGAATGCAAAAAAAGTTAACTCAGCACAACTTTAGGAGGAGAGGATTTCACGGTGAAAGTGCCTCTGAGGGAGTCTTGTCCCTGTACGAGAGACAACGGGTGAATAGAAGGACTGTCAAGGCAGCACTGATGGAACATTGTGTTGTAAAATCACACAGCATAGAAGGAGGCCATTCGGCCCATCGCACCTGTGCCTGTGAGGTTTTTCAACAGGGCACTGCACCTTCACCCTAACAGAAGAACCAATGCTGCCAGCTAACAGTTACCTTGGCTCAGTGGCAGCATTCTCCATCTCTGAGGCAGAAGGGTCTGGGTTCGAGCCCCACTCCAGACCGTCCTGGTGAGCAGAGACCAGCGTTAAGGGGGGGGGGAATTTTGACATTGGGCGATAGTATCTAACGGGCAATATCGATTCAGCCACCCATTAGACAACCTCCCTATTATCATTAATACACAATAGCAAAATACTGTGACTGCTGGAAATCTGAAATAACAACAGAAAATGCTGGAAATACTCAGCAGGCCAGGCAGCATCCGTGGAGAGAGAAACAGAGTTAACGTTTCAGGTCTGGGACCCTTCAAAAGAACTGGAAAAAGTTGGAGATGTAACAGGTTTTAAACAAGTGGAAAGGGGGAAGAGGAGGAAAGAACAAAAGGGACAGTCTGTGCTAGGATTGAACTCAGGAGAGATTCAATGGAAATGGCAGAATCATCAACAGTTGCTGCCTGAAAAAATAGGGGCAGAGGTTATGATCTGAAATTGTTGAACTCAATGTTGAGTCCAGAAGGCTGTAAAGTGCCTAATCGAAAGATGAGGTGCTGTTTCTCGAGCTTCATTGGAACAGTGTAAGAGGCCGAGGGCAGAGTGGGAATGGAGGGGAGAATTAAAGTGACAGGCGACCAGAAGCTCGGGGTCACCCTTACGGACTGAGATGATCATTTCCTTTGACTTTAATTGAAATGAAAATGAGGAGAGAGGTATAACAAGCAGCTGAACCGATATGACTCAAACTCAAGATAACCTCCCCCCCCTCCCCGTCCCGGTCTCTGAATATTGGGTGGACATCCAGCGGGATTCTCGCCTCCGATGGGAGCAATGTAGGCCACCCCACCATCCAGTCGCTAACTCTTCACCCCCCCTCCCCACCTAGTTAGGCTAACGAACTGGTCATGTAAAAATAGATATTCGTTACAGAAACAACCCAAAGCACGATCTGCCGATTGTACAAGCGGTGGAATAAATGGGGTCCCTCATGTTACCATTCAGCACAGAAGAGAACCAATGGTTGTTATTGATGACAGGCACCCCTTTAAAGATATGGGATTGTACAACCAGCCTGGTCCACCCAACCAGTCAGATTCTCACCCGTCTCCGTTCTACGGAACACTTTCAAACACTCAGAAACTAGCAGAATTGACACTCAACAGCCCATTGCCATAATCACTATGTGGAGGGTGAGAAAAAGAGTGTGAGATAGCGAGAGAGAGAGGAAACAGGCACTGAGAGAGAGAGAGACAGAGAGAAAAGACACAGCAAGAGATAGAGAGAAGAAAAAAGAGACAGATAAAGAAAGACTTGCATTTATATAGCACCTTTCACGACCACCAGACACCCAAAGCGCTTTACAGCCAGTGTAGTCACTGTTGTAATGTAGCAATTTGTGCACAGCAAGCTCCCACAAACAGCAATGTGATAATGACCAGATAATCTGTTTTAGTGATGTTGGTTGAGGGATAAATATTGGCCCCGGGACACCGGGGAGAACTCCCCTGCTCTTCTTCAAAATAGTGGCCGTGGGATTTTTTACATCCACCCAAGAGGACAGGCGGGGCTTCAATTTAACATCTCATCCGAAAGACGGCACCATCCGACAGTGCAGCGCTCCCTCAGCACTGCCCCTCCGACAGTGCAGCGCTCCCTCAGTACTGCCCCTCCGACAGTGCAGCGCTCCCTCAGTACTGCCCCTCCGACAGTGCAGCGCTCCCTCAGTACTGCCCCTCCGACAGTGCGGTGCTCCCTCAGTACTGACCCTCCGACAGTGCAGCGCTCCCTCAGTACTGACCCTCCGACAGTGCAGCGCTCCCTCAGTACTGCCCCTCCGACAGTGCAGCGCTCCCTCAGTACTGCCCCTCCGACAGTGCAGCGCTCCCTCAGTACTGCCCCTCCGACAGTGCAGCGCTCCCTCAGTACTGTCCCTCCGACAGTGCAGCGCTCCCTCAGTACTGCCCCTCTGACAGTGCAGCGCTCCCTCAGTACTGACCCTCCGACAGTGCAGCGCTCCCTCAGTACTGCCCCTCCGACAGTGCAGCGCTCCCTCAGTACTGCCCCTCCGACAGTGCAGCGCTCCCTCAGTACTGCCCCTCCGACAGTGCAGCGCTCCCTCAGCACTGCACTGGAGTTTTGTTGTGCTCAAGTCCTGGGAGTGGGACTTGAACCCACAACCTTCATGCGAGGGTGCTGCCCACTGAGCCACAATGTAGAGAGAGCGAGAGAGAGAGAAATAGAGAGACGAGTTATTATTAGAAGTAGCAGTGTGAGAGAGACAGAAACACACACAGTACAGAGAATGAGAGATTAACTATAGAGGTAAACAGAGGCATAAAAAGACTCAAGGTGACACGGAGACTATAGAAGATTATCCAGATTTTATACAAGAAATTATACTTAAATGTTTTAGTGAGACAGACATATAAAATACTGTATATATAAAAGAAATGTGAGAGAATGTGTAGGAGAATTTATAGCTAAAAGAATGTATATGTCGAACATATATGTAGAAATATACATACAATAGAATGTATATAGAGAACGTATATAAAAAGATATACATAATGTACACAACATAATGTATATGTAGATTATATATAGAGAATACATATATATAAATTGTATAAAGACAATGTATATAAAGCACAAAGAAATGAGAGAGTATATAAACACGTTAGCGATTTAATCTGGACACTTGATGAGCTTTTGGAAGGAGTTGTAACTCACCGTACAGCATGGTCCTCACAGCGAGCAGCTCGTCCTCACACTGATCTCAGCACAGTTGGGACGTGCACTTTGGATGCTGTGCGGCCCCTTCAATGGGAACTAAGCTCCAGCCCACCCGCGATGGGAGGCAGGCTGACAATCTCATAGCAACCGTGTGTGATGGGCAGCATCGAGCAGAGCGCTGTTGCTCCAAACTTACTCGAATAATAACCCTAATACTAACGTTATATGACCAGGCAGACGCCTAATTTACTGTTCGATCACCGACCAATTCAGTGATCCTGAAGCACGAGTTTTCTCTTCAGAATGAATACGGAGTATGATCATGAATAGCAGTTCCATCAGATGTGATCAGGAAAGCAGATGATTTCAGGCCTGTCACTTTGAATTCAATTAATTACTAGGTTATGTTCCATATTCTGCCAACACACTCTGCCAACTCTCTCCCCTCCCCTGAAGGTGCTGACTCTCTCCCCCTCCCCGACTCTCTCCCCCTCCCCTGACTCTCTCCCCCTCCCCTGACTCTCTCCCCCCTCCCCTGAAGGTGCTGACTCTCTCCCCCCTCCCCTGAAGGTGCTGACTCTCTCCCCCTCCCCGACTCTCTCCCCCTCCCCTGACTCTCTCCCCCTCCCCTGAAGGTGCTGACTCTCTCCCCTCCCCTGAAGGTGCTGACTCTCTCCCCTCCCCTGAAGGTGCTGACTCTCTCCCCCTCCCCTGACTCTCTCCCCCCTCCCCTGACTCTCTCCCCCTCCCCTGAAGGTGCTGACTCTCTCCCCCTCCCCTGACTCTCTCCCCCCTCCCCTGACTCTCTCCCCCCTCCCCTGAAGATGCTGACTCTCTCCCCCCTCCCCTGAAGGTGCTGACACTCTCCCCCCTCCCCTGAAGGTGCTGACTGTCCCCCCTCCCCTGAAGATGCTGACTCTCTCCCCCCTCCCCTGAAGGTGCTGACACTCTCCCCCCTCCCCTGAAGGTGCTGACTGTCCCCCCTCCCCTGAAGATGCTGACTCTCTCCCCCCTCCCCTGAAGGTGCTGACTCTCTCCCCCCTCCCCTGAAGGTGCTGACACTCTCCCCCCTCCCCTGAAGGTGCTGACTGTCCCCCCTCCCCTGAAGATGCTGACTCTCTCCCCCCTCCCCTGAAGATGCTGACACTCTCCCCCCTCCCCTGAAGGTGCTGACACTCTCCCCCCTCCCCTGAAGGTGCTGACTGTCCCCCCTCCCCTGAAGGTGCTGACTCTCTCCCCCTCCCCTGAAGATGCTGACTCTCTCCCCCCTCCCCTGAAGATGCTGACACTCTCCCCCCTCCCCTGAAGGTGCTGACTGTCCCCCCTCCCCTGAAGATGCTGACTCTCTCCCCCCTCCCCTGAAGATGCTGACTCTCTCCCCCCTCCCCTGAAGATGCTGACTCTCTCCCCTCCCCTGAAGGTGCTGACTCTCCCCCCTCCCCTGAAGGTGCTGACTCTCTCCCCCCTCCCCTGAAGATGCTGACTCTCTCCCCTCCCCTGAAGGTGCTGCCTCTCCCCCCTCCCCTGAAGGTGCTGACTCTCTCCCCCCTCCCCTGAAGGTGCTGCCTCTCTCCCCCCTCCCCTGAAGGTGCTGCCTCTCCCTCTCCCCTGAAGGTGCTGACTCTCCCCCCTCCCCTGAAGGTGCTGACTCTCCCCCCTCCCCTGAAGGTGCTGACTCTCTCCCCCTCCCCTGAAGGTGCTGACTCTCTCCCCCCTCCCCTGAAGGTGCTGGCTCTCTCCCCACTTATCAGCCCAAGCCTGAACGTTGTCCAGGTCTTGTTGCATGCGGGCATGGACTGCTTCATTATCTGAGGAGTTGTGAATGGCGCTGAACACTGTGCAGTTATCAGCGAACATCCCCATTTCTGACCGTATGTTGGAGGGAAGGTCATTGATGAAGCAGCTGAAGATGGTTGGGCCTAGGACACTGCCCTGAGGAACTCCTACAGCGATGTCCTGGGGCTGTGATGATTGACCTTCAACCACCGCAGTTTTCCACATTGTCGGGTAGATGCCAGTGTTGTAGCTGTACTGGAACAGCTTGGCTAGAGGCGCAGCATGCTATAGACAGGGCTAGTTCTGGAGCACATGTATTCAGCACGATAGCCAGGATGGTCTCGGGGCCCATAGCCTTTGCTGTATCCAGTGTGCTCAGCCGTTTATTGATATCACGTGGAGTGAATCAAATTGGCTGAAGACTGGCTCCTGTGGTGGTGGGGACCTCAGGAGGAGGCCGATATGGATCATCCACTCGGCACTTCTGGCTGCAAACGCTTCAGCCTTGTCTTTTGCACTCACGTGCTGAGCTCCACCATCATTGAGGATGGGGATATTCATGGAGCCTCCTCCTCCCGTTAGTTGTTTAATGGTCCACCACCATTCACGACTGGATGTGGCAGGACTGCAGAGCTTTGATCTGATCCGTTGATTGTGGGATCACTTAGCCCTGTTTTTAGCATGCATGTAGCCCTGTGTTGCAGCTTCCCCAGGTTGGCACCTCATTTTTAGGTACGCCTGGTGCTGCTCCTGGCATGCTCTTCTACACTCCTTATTGAACCAAGGTTGGTCCCCTGGCTTGGTGGTAATGGTAGAGTGAGGAATATGCCGGACCATGAGGTTACAGATTGTGGGGGAATGCAATTCTGCTGCTGCTGATGGCCCACAGCACCTCATGGATGCCCAGTTTTGAGCTGCTAGGTCTGTTCTGAATCTATCCCATTTAGCACGGTGGTAGTGCCACACAACACGATGGAGGGTGTCCTCAGTGTGAAGACGAGACTTTGTCTCCGCAGTGACTGTGCAGTGGTCACAGCTATCAATACTGTCATGGACAGTGTATCTGCGACAGGTAGATTGGTGAGGACGAGGTCAAGTAGGTTTTTCCCCTCGTGTTGGTTCTCTCACCACCTGTCGCAGGCCCAGACTGGCAGTTATGTCCTTCAGGACTCGGCCAACGGTGGTGCTACCGAGCCACTCTTGGTGATGGACATTAAAATCCCCCACCCAGAGTACATTCTGTGCCCTTGCTGCTCTCAGTGCTTCTTCCAAGTGGTGTTCAACATGGAGGAGTACTGATTCATCAGCTGAGGGAGGGCGGTAGGTGGTAATTAACAGGAGGTTTCCTTGCCCATGCTTGACCTGAAGCCATGAGACTGCATGGGGTCCAGAGTCAATGTTGAGGACTCCCAGGGCCACTCCCTCCTGACTGTATACCACTGTGCCGCCACCCCGGTGGGTCTGTCCTGCCAGTGGGACAGGACATACCCAGGGATGGTGATGGAGGAGTTTGGGAGGTGTGATTCTGTCAGGCTGTTGCTTGACCAGTCTGTGGTCAATTTTGGCACAAATCCCCAGATGTTGGTGAGGACTTTGCAGGGTCGACTGGGCTGGGTGTGCCGTTGCCGTGACCATAGTCAGTGCTGAGGTCGATGCCGAGTGGTCTGTCCAGTTTCATTCTTATTATTTTGTTTTGTTGCAGTTTGTTACAACTGAGTGTCTTGCTGGGCCATTTCAGTGGGCAGTTAAGAGTCAACCACATTGCTGTGAGTGTGGAGTCACATATAGGCCAGACCGGGTAAGGACGGCAGATTTCCTTCCCTAAAGGACATTAGTGAACCAGATGGGTTTTTACGACAATCCGATAGTTTCATGGTTACCATTACTGATACTAGATTTTTATTCCAGATTTATTTATTTAAATGCCGTGGTGGGATTTGAACTCACGTCTCTTGGATCATTAGTCCAGGCCTCTGGATTACTAGCCCAGTGACATTACCACTGTGCTACCATTCCTCTACTCTGTGGTGAGTGTCTCACCTCCTGACTCCCCAAAGCCTTTCCACCATCTACAAGGCACAAGTAAGGAGTGTGATGGAATATTCTCCACTTGCCTGGATGAGTGCAGCTCCAACAACACTCAAGAAGCTCGACACCATTCAGGACAAAGCAGCCCGCTTGATTGGCACCCCATCCACCACCTTAAGCATTCACTCCCTCCACCACCGGTGCACCGTGGCTGCAGTGTGTACCATCTACAAGATGCACTGCAGCAACTCGCCAAGGCTTCTTCGACAACACCTCCCAAACCCGCGACCTCTTCCACCTAGAAGGACAAGGGCAGCAGGCGCATGGGAACACCACCACCTCCAAGTTCCCCTCCAAGTCACACACCATCCTGACTTAGAAATATATCGCCTGTTCCTTCATCGTCACTGGGTCAAAATCCTGGAACTCCCTCCCTAACAGCACTGTGGGAGCACCTTCACCACACGGACTGCAGCGGCTCAAGAAGGCGGCTCACCGCCACCTTCTCAAGGGCAATTGGGGAAATTCAATAAATGCTGGCATTACCAGCGACACCCACCCACATCCCAGGAATGAATAAAAAAAAGTACTGACTCCCTCTCCTGAAGGTGCTGACACCGACTGAGATACGGTTCCACAGATACTGACCAACTCACCCAGGTGACCCTTTCTTGAAGTGAATCCAGGCAGTGAATGTTAACAGGCAATTCCACTGTGGCAGGTATCACAGTCCTTTCCTCAACTGAGCTCCACACACAGACACAGATGGCGATTGGGAGTGGGTGCACTGGCTATTCTTTCCCTTACTCTAACCTGCAAGTCCTGTGCCCAATTTTTGCCACTCTGACTAACTCAGCGCAGGCCAGAGATGAATCCTGGGACTCTCCTTGTTTGTATGGCTCAGCAGACTGCACACTTACCCACTCAGCACACTGCCCCACTCCGCACACTGACCCACTCCGCACACTGACCCACTCCGCACACTGACCCACTCTGCACACTGCCCCACTCATGCTGCCCCACTCCGCACGCTGCCCCACTCTGCCCCACTCCGCACACTGCCCCACTCCGCACACTGCCCCACTCCGCACACTGCCCCACTCAGCCCCACTCCGCACACTGCCCCACTCCGCACACTGCCCCACTCTGCCATCACTGAGATTCATTTATTTCCCATATTACTTTTAACAACTCAAGGACACCCAATGAAGTATTTTTGACGTGTAGTCCCTGTTGTAATGTAGGAAACAAGG
This sequence comes from Somniosus microcephalus, assembly GCF_052327205.1. Classification (NCBI taxonomy): domain Eukaryota; kingdom Metazoa; phylum Chordata; class Chondrichthyes; order Squaliformes; family Somniosidae; genus Somniosus; species Somniosus microcephalus. The sequence goes on along the minus strand of NC_140998.1, from coordinate 9,578,007 downwards.
CAGCCAATTTGCTCACAGCAAGCTCCCACAAACATCTGTTTCAGTGATGTTGGTTGAGGGATAAATATTAGCCAGGACATCATGGAGAACACCCCTGCTCTTCGAAATAGTGCCGTAGGATCTTTTACACCCACCATCCACAAGAGGGCAGTCTTGGTTTAACGTCTCATCCAAAAGACGGCACCTCTGACCGTGCAGCACTCCCTCAGTACTGCACTGGAGTGTCAGCCTAGATTTTGTGCTCAAGTCTCTGGAGTGGGACTTGAACCCACGACCTTCTAACCCAGAGGCGAGAGAGCGACCCACTGTGGTCATTTAAGCTGGCAAAAGCAAAAAGCCCAACTGATGTACAGATGTCGTCCTCGCACCCAGAGCTGGCTTGTAAGGGAAAAAAAACAAGTGAAGAGACAATCAATGAGTTAGTAAGTTCCAGGAGGAGACAATCAATGAGTTAGTAAGTTCCAGGAGGAGACAATCAATGAGTTTGTAAGTTCCAGGAAGAGACAATCAATGAGTTAGTAAGTTCCAGGAGGAGACAATCAATGAGTTAGTAAGTTCCAGGAGGAGACAATCAATGAGTTAGTAAGTTCCAGGAGGAGACAATCAATGAGTTAGTAAGTTCCAGGAGGAGACAATCAATGAGTTAGTAAGTTCCAGGAGGAGACAATCAATGAGTTAGTAAGTTCCAGGAGGAGACAATCAATGAGTTTGTAAGTTCCAGGAAGAGACAATCAATGAGTTAGTAAGTTCCAGGAGGAGACAATCAATGAGTTAGTAAGTTCCAGGAGGAGACAATCAATGAGTTTGTAAGTTCCAGGAGGAGACAATCAATGAGTTAGTAAGTTCCAGGAGGAGACAATCAATGAGTTAGTAAGTTCCAGGAGGAGACAATCAATGAGTTAGTAAGTTCCAGGAGGAGACAATCAATGAGTTAGTAAGTTCCAGGAGGAGACAATCAATGAGTTAGTAAGTTCCAGGAGGAGACAATCAATGAGTTAGTAAGTTCCAGGAGGAGACAATCAATGAGTTAGTAAGTTCCAGGAGGAGACAATCAATGAGTTAGTAAGTTCCAGGAGGAGACAATCAATGAGTTAGTAAGTTCCAGGAAGAGACAATCAATGAGTTAGTAAGTTCCAGGAGGAGACAATCAATGAGTTAGTAAGTTCCAGGAGGAGACAATCAATGAGTTAGTAAGTTCCAGGAGGAGGCATCAACTTGGTTGTTATACTTTAAGTTTGAAGTTTGAAGTTTGCAACCAGCAGTCACTTATCCTGCTGCTACCGCCCTCGAGTGAGTGAGGTCAGATGTTCGCCACTGGACAGTCACATTCCCAGGAGACAAGCTCACTTCCCAACATTCTGGTTAAGTCTCACCACCTTACTGAAGAAAAGCTGCAAAAATCACATACAAATTAAAACCTGTTAATTATGCGCTGTGTAAGTCTTGGCTATGTCGGTTGTGTTATGTAACTTTGTGTTCTGGAGAGTAAGTGTTTATAGAAAAAACCCAATCATATTCAGTTACTTCGTTACAAAACTCCTTTCCAAACCACTTGAATTTATATAGCGCTTTGTCACATCTCAGAAACAGCCCAAAGCACCTCATATACACAATACGTTTGTTTGAAATACAGCGATTGCTGATATTGAGGTAAATGTGGCAGCCATTGACGAGTCGATCTGCTTCTGCTGATGTTCAATACGAACGTACAAAAGAAAGAGAGCAAGCTAAAACCCATGAAGGCTGCCCCACTCAGTCAATGGGGCAACATCATACACAGTTGACTCAAGCCCAACCACAGGCTCGAGGGGCCAACTGGCCTATTCCTGCTCCTATTTCTAATGTTCTTATGTTCACACTATTTCTCGGAAGAGGCAAAAAAAAGAATAAAATTGCAACCAGTTTGGATGAACTCAGAGTTGGGGAGAATATCATGCCAGCTCGTGCTGGAAACATAGAAACACAGAAGATAGGAGCAGGAGTAGGCCATTCAGTCCCTCGAGCCTGCTCTGCCATTCAATGCGATCATGGCTGATCATCCAAAAACGGTTCCCTCTCCTCTGGTACTGTCCCCCAGCCCTTTCAAATCTGCCGTCATCACCCCCATCCTCAGAAAATCCATCCTTGACCCCTCACGGTGTCAGCTGTGGCTCAGTGGGCAGCACTCCCGTCTCTGAGTCAGAAGGTTGTGGGTTCACAGCCCCACTCCAGAAACTTAAGAACAAAAATCTAGGCTGACACTCCAGTGCAGTGCTGAGGGAGTGCTGCACTGTCGGAGGTGCCATCTTTTGGTTGAGATGTTAAACTGAGGCTCCGTCTGCCGTCTCAGGTGAATGTGAAAGCCACGATGAACCACTATTTTGAAGAAGAGCAGGAGAGTTCTTCCCGGTGTCCTGGGGTCAATATTTATTCCTCAATCACCATCACTAAAAAACAGATGATCTGGTCATTTATCACATTGCTGTTTGTGGGAGCTTGCTGTGCGCAAATTGGCTGCCGCGTTTCCTACATTACAACAGTGACTCCACTTCAAAAAGTACTTCATTGGCTGTAAAGCACTTCGGGATGTCCTGAGGTCGTGAAAGGCGCTATAGAAATGCAAGTCTTTCTTTCTTTTCCCTCTGTCCTTGCAAACTACCGCCCATCTCCAGCCTCCCTTTCCTCCCCAAAGTCCTTGAACGTGTTGTCGCCTCACAAATCTGTGCCCATCTTTCCTGGAACTCCACGACTGAACCCCTCCAATCAGGCTTCCACCTCTGCCACAGTACTGAAACGGCCCTTATGGAAGTCACGAATGACATGCTATGTGACTGTGACCATGGTAAACTATCCCTTCTCATCCTTCTCGACCTGTTTGCAGCCTTTGACGTCGTTGACCACACATAGAAACATAGAAGATAGGAGCAGGAGTAGGCCATTCGGCCCCTCGAACCTGCTCCGCCATTTAATGAGATCATGGCTGATCATCCAAATTCAGTACCCTGTCCCTGCCTTCTCCCCATATCCCTTGATCCCTTTAGAAATATATCCAACTCCTTCTTGAATATATTTAATGTATTGGCCTCTACTGCCTTCTGTGGTAGAGAATTCCACAGGTTCACCACTCTCTGGGTGAAGAAATTCCTCCTCATTTCAGTCCTAAATGGCTTACCCCTTATCCTTAGATTATGACCCCTGGTCCTGGACTCCCCGGCCATCAGAAACATCCTTCCTGCATCTAGTCTGTCCAGGCCTGACAGAATTTTATAGGTTTCGATGAGATCACCTCTCAATCTTCTAAACTCCAGTGAGTATAAGCCCAATCGACACAATCTCTCCTCATACGTCATTCCTGCCATCCCAGGTATCAGCCTGGTGAATCTTCGCTGCACTCCTTCCATGGCAAGAACGTCCTTTCTCAGGTAAGGCGACCAAAACTGCACACAATACTCAAGGTGCGGTCTCACCAAGGCCCTGTACAACTGCAGCAAGACATCCTTGTTCCTGTACTCGAACCCTCTTGCTACGAAGGCCAACATACCATTTGCCTTCTTAACCACCTGCTGCACCTGCATGCTTACCTTCAGCGACTGGTGCACAAGAACACCCAGGTCTCTTTGCACTTCCCCTTCTCCCAATCTATTGCCATTCAAATAATAATCTGCCTTCCTGTTTTTGCCACCAAAGTGGATAACCTCACATTTATCCACATTATAGTGCATTTGCCATGTTTCTGCCCAATCACCCAACCTGTCCAAATCGTACTGGAGTTTCATGACATCCTCCTCACAGCATACCCTCCCACCCAGCTTTGTGTCGTCTGCAAATTTGGAGATATTACATCCAATTCCCTCGTCCAGATCATCATTAATATATATTGTGAACAGCTGGGGTCCTAGGACCGATCTTTGCGGTACCCCACTAGTCACTGCCTGCCACTCGGAAAACGACCCGTTTATTCCAACTCTTTGCTTTCTGTCCGCCAACCAGTTCTCTATCCAAGTCAATACCTTGCCCCCAATCCCATGTGCCTTAATTTTGCACGCTAATCTCTTATGCGGGACCTTATCGAAAGCCTTCTGAAAGTCCAAATACACCACATCCACTGGTTCTCCCTTATCTATTTTACCAGTTACATCCTCAAAAAATTCCAGTAGATTAGTCAAGCATGATTTACCTTTTGTAAATCCATGTTGACTTTGTCCGATCTAGTCACTGCTTTCCAAGTGCTCTGCTATTACATCTTTTATAATGGACTCTAGCATTTTCCCCACTACCGATGTCAAGCTTACCGGTCTATAATTCCCCGCCTTTTCTCTACCACCTTTTTTGAATAGTGGGGTAACATTAGCTACCCGCCAATCCATGGGTACCGTTCCAGAGTCTATTGAGTTCTGGAAGATGACCAGCAATGCATCTACTATTTCTAGGGCCACTTCCTTAAGTACCCTGGGATGTAGATTATCAGGCCCTGGGGATTTATCGGCCTTCGGTCTCATCAATTTTCCTAACACCATTTCCCTCCAAATACTGATTTCATTCAGTCCCACCCTTTCATCAGACCCTATGTTCCCCAGCATCTCTGGGAGGTTATTTGTGTCCTCCTTTGTGAAGACAGAACCAAAATATGTATTTAGTTGGTCTGCCATTTCTTTGTTCTCCATTATAAATTCCCCCGATTGGGACCTACGCTTGACTTCACCATCCTCCACTTCCTTTGGCCGCCATTGGCGGCCGTGCCTTCAGCTGTCTTGGCCCCAAGCTCTGGAATTCCCTCCCTAAACCTCTCTCCTTTCCCTTAACGTTCCTTAAAACCTACCTCTTTGACCAAGCACTTCTTTACACAAAGGGTGGTGGAAATCTGGAACGCTCTCCCTCAAAAAGGCTGGGGTTCAATTGAAAATTTCAAGACTAAGATTGATTGATTGATTGATTTCTGTTGGGCAAGGGTATTAAGGGTTACGGAGCCGAGGTGGGTAGATGGAGTTAAGATACAGATCAGCTGTGATCTCACTGAATGGTGGAAGAGGCTCGAGGGGCTGAATGGCCTCGTCCTGTTCCTTTGTTCCTATTGCTTCAAGTTAAAGATGAGGTCAGGGTTGGTCACCCTGCCCTACAACCCGAATGAAGCAGTTGTAGAGCCAATCATTCCCAGTCTTATTTCTGCTCTTATGTTATTACAGACTGCACCAGAGACTTAAAACCCAAGGGAATTTCATAATACAGTCTGGCCCGGATCATTTACAACCACAATCACAAGCACCTAAATCATAGCCTCAACTGGAACCATTGCCCATTAAAGGCCATACCACACAGCCCAGTCATATAGAGCCATATCCCACGTCACCAAGGACCATTGGATGTGAAGCGCTTTGGGACATCCTGAGGTCATGAAAGGCGCTATAGAAATGCAAGTTCTTTCTTTCCCAATTCAGGAACTCCTCGATCAAGTCCATTTTTTAGAACAGTCAGTGCTTCATTTACACCCTCACAAGATCACACCATCTTAAATGTTATCAGCCAAGGTGAAGATAACGTAACAAATTCTACACTTAATTAACCATTGCTAATTGGTAGATTTTTGTGGGGGTGGTGGGGGCTGTTGAGAAGTTGGTTGTAATAATGTATGTCTGTGCAGTGGATATTTATGGGCAGTTTGTGTGTATAGAACTTTATCTAGTCCATAGACAGTGGAATAATGTCACTTCCTGAAGGTGTTGGCTCTCACTGGGGTACAGGTACCCTCCTCTCCTCAAGGTGCTGACTCTCACGGGGATACAGGTCCCCTCCTCTCCTGAAGGTGCTGACTTTCTCTGGGGTACGGGCCCCCTCCTCTCCTGAAGGTGCTGACTTTCACTGGGGTACGGGTCCCCTCCTCTCCTGAAGGTGCTGACTTTCACTGGGGTATGGGTCCCCTCCTCTCCTGAAGGCGCTGATTCTTACTGGGGTACAGGTCCCCTCCTCTCCTGAAGGTGCTGACTCTCAATGGGGTACGAGTCCCCTCCTCTCCTGAAGGTGCTGACTCTCACTGGGGTATGGGTCCTCTGCTCTTCTAAAGGTGCTGACTCTCACTGGGGTACGGGTCCCCTTCTCTCCTGAAGGTGCTGACTCTCACTGGGGTACCGGCCCCCTCCTCTCCTGAAGGTGCTGACTCTCACTGGGGTACGGGTCCCCTCCTCTCCTGAAGGTGCTGACTCTCACTGGGGTACGGGGCCCCTCCTCTCCTGAAGGTGCTGACTCTCACTGGGGTACGGGTCCCCTCCTCTCCTGAAGGCGCTGACTCTCACTGGGGTACAGTCCCCTCCTCTCCTGAAGGTGCTGACTCTCACTGGGGTACGGGTCCCCTCCTCTCCTGAAGGTGCTGACTCTCACTGGGGTACGGGTCCCCTCCTCTCCTGAAGGTGCTGACTCTCACTGGGGTACAGTCCCCTCCTCTCCTGAAGGTGCTGACTCTCACTGGGGTACAGGTCCCCTCCTCTCCTGAAGGTGCTGACTCTCACTGGGGTACGGGTCCCCACCTCTCCTGAAGGTGCTGACTCACACTGGGGTACGGGTCCCCTCCTCTCCTGAAGGTGCTGACTCACACTGGGGTACAGGCCCCCTCCTCTCCTGAAGATGCTGACTCTCACTGGGGTACGGTTTCACCGTTTCTGGTTGCCTAGCACCCAACCAAAGTGGCCATTCTTTATCTGTTATCTCGACGGTCAGCGTCGACAGCCTATTTGCCCGTGAAGGGTTTCAGAACCGAGTCCACGCCGACATCCATTCGTGGTCTTTCTGACAAAAGTCACTGGGGAATGGAATCCCTGGCCTATTTCACCCCCCGCAGTAGCCAAGGGCCCTGAGGCTAATTGCAGCACCCTGTCTGCTGCCCTGCCTCAGGGACTGAACGAACCCGACACATTTTGACCTGCAGCGTTACTAAAACCGGCAATTTACCAGCGAGTCAGCACAGGCACGACGGGATGAACGGCCTCCTTCTGTGCTGTATCATTTTATGATTCTCGGAGTCCGGAGTTGGAGTAAGTTACACTTGCATTTCAGGTGGGAAATGTAACTATGTGGAGAGCTACGTTTAATCTATAGGATACATTTCCCTACATTACAACAGTGACTACACTTCAAAAGTATTTAATTGGCCATACAGTGCTTTGGGATGTCCTGAGGTTGTGAAAGGCGCTATATAGATGAAAGTCTTTCTTTCTAGATGCTGGAGTAACTAGATTGAATGGTGGGGGTATCCATACAAAGGAGGCACAGACTTAACATTAGAGCCAGGCCATTTAGGAGTGAGCTCAGGAAGCACTTGTTCCCAGAGAGTAGTGGAAAGCTGGAACTCTCGCCCCCAAAACGCTGTTGATGCAGGTGGACAATTGTAGTTTTCAACAATGAGATCAAAAGATTTCTGTTGGTAAGGGTGTCAAGAGATATGGAGCATGGAGTTGAGGTGCTGGTGAGTCATCATCTAATAGAATGGCAGAACAGTTTTGACGGGTTGAATGGCCTCCCCTGTTCCTATGTAATAGGTTCGATGGGCTGAATGGCCTCCCCTGTTCCTATGTAATAGGTTTGATGGGCTGAATGGCCTCCCCTGTTCCTATGTAATAGGTTCGATGGGCTGAATGGCCTCCTCCTGTTCCTGTGTAACAGGCTCGAGGGGCTGAATGGCCTCCTCCTGTTCCTGTGTAACAGGCTCGAGGGGCTGAATGGCCTCCTCCTGTTCCTGTGTAACAGGCTCGAGGGGCTGAATGGCCTCCTCCTGTTCCTGTGTAATTAAATAAACCTGGAATAAAAAGCTAGTGTCAGTAATGGTAACCATGAAACTATCGGATTGTCGTAAAAAACCCATCTGGTTCACTAATGTCCTTTAGGGAAGGAAATCTGCCGTCCTTACCCGGTCTGGCCTATATGTGACTCCAGACCCACAGCAATGTGGTTGACTCTTAACTGCCCTCTGAAATGGCCCAGCAAGACACTCAGTTGTAACAAACCGCTACAAAAAACAATAATAAGAATAAAACCAAACGGACCACCCGGCATCGACCGGGGCATCAGCTTCAGACACGACAATGGCACACCCAGCCCAGTCCACCCTGCAAAGTCCTCCTCACCAACATCTGGGGACTTGTGCCAAAATTGGGAGAGCTGTCCCACAGACTGGTCAAGCAACAGCCTGACATAGTCATACTCACAGAATCATACCTTTCAGCCAATGTCCCAGACTTCTCCATCACCATCCCTGGGTATGTCCTGTCCCACCGGCAGGACAGACCCACCAGGGGTGGTGGCACAGTGGTATACAGTCGGGAGGGAGTGGCCCTGGGAGTCCTCAACATTGAAGTCTCATGGCTTCAGGTCAAGCATGGGCAAGGAAACCTCCTGCTGATTACCACCTACCGCCCTCCCTCAGCTGATGAATCAGTACTCCTCCATGTTGAACACCACTTGGAAGAAGCACTGAGAGTAGCAAGGGCACAGAATGTACTCTGGGTGGGGGACTTCAATGTCCATCACCAAGAGTGGCTCGGTAGCACCACTACTGACCGAGCTGGCCAAGTCCTGAAGGACATAGCTGCCAGTCTGGGCCTGCGACAGGTGGTGAGAGAACCAACACGAGGGAAAAACCTACTTGACCTCGTCCTCACCAATCTACCTGTCGCAGATGCATCTGTCCATGACAGTATTGGTAGCAGTGACCACCGCACAGTCATTGTGGAGACGAAGTCCCATTTTCACACTGAGGACACCCTCCATTGTGTTGTGTGGCACTACCACCGTGCTAAATGGGATAGATTCAGAACAGATCTAGCAGCTCAAAACTGGGCATCCATGTGGCGCTGTGGGCCATCAGCAGCAGCAGAATTGTATTCCACCACAATCTGTAACCTCATGGCCCGGCATATCCCTCACTCTACCATTACCGTCAAGCCAGGGGACCAACCCTGGTTCAATAAGGAGTGTAGAAGAGCATGCCAGGAGCAGCACCAGACGTACCTAAAAATGAGGTGCCAACCTGGGGAAGCTGCAACACAGGACTACATGCATGCTAAAAAGCAGAAGCAGCATGCTATAGACAGGGCTACGTGATCCCACAATCAACGGATCAGATCAAAGCTCTGCAGTCCTGCCATGTCCAGTCATGAATGGTGGTGGACCATAAACAACTAATGGGAGGAGGAGGTTCCATGAATATCCCCATCCTCAATGATGGTGGAGCCAAGCAAAAGACAAGGCTGAAGCATTTGCAACCGCCCCATCAGTCTACTCTCAATCATCAGCAAAGTGATGGAAGGTGTCATCAACAGTGCTATCAAGCGGCACTTACCAATAACCTGCTCACTGATGCCCAGTTTGGGTTCCGCCAAGACCACTTGGCACCCGACCTCATTACAGCCTTGGACCAAACATGGACAATGGAGCTGAATTCCAGAGGTGAGGTGAGTGTGACTGCCCTTGACATCAAGGCAGCATTTGACCGAGTCTGGCATCAAGGAGCCCTAGTCAAACTTTAGTCAATGGGAATCGGGGGGGAAAACGCTCCACTGGCTGGAGTCATACCTAGCACAAAGGAAGATGGTTGTGGTGGTTGAAGGTCAATCATCACAGCCCTAGGGCATCGCTGCAGGAGTTCCTCAGGGCAGTGTCCTAGGCCCAACCATCTTCAGCTGCTTCATCAATGACCTTCCCTCCAACGTAAGGTCAGAAATGGGGATGTTCGCTGATGACTGCAGTGTTCAGCACCATTCACAACTCCACAGATAATGAAGCAGTCTATGCCCGCATGCAACAAGACCTGGACGACGTTCAGGCTTGGGTTAAGTGGCAGGTAACATTCGCGCCACAGAAGTGCCAGGCAATGACTATCTCCAACAAGCGAGAGTCTCCAACAATGAGAGATCATAATATGATCGAATTCATCATTAAGATGGAGAATGAAGTAGTTGACTCAGAGACAAGGGTCCTCAATTTAAATAAATGAAACTACGATGGTCTGAGGAGCGAGTTGGGTAGGATTGATTGGGGAATGGCACTCAAAGGGTTGACAGTGGATAGGCAATGGCAAACATTCAAAGACCGAATGGATGAGCTACAGAATTTGTTCATCCCAGTTTGGCATAAAAATAAAACAAAAAAGGTGACTCAACCGTGGCTAACAAGGGAAATTAGGGATAGCATAAGATCCAAGGAGAGGACATATAAATTGGCTAGAAAAAGCAATAATCCTGAGGATTGGGAGCAGTTTAGGAGTCAACAAAGGAGGACAAAGGGATTAATTAAGAAAGGGAAAATAGAATATGAGAGTAAGCTAGCAGGCAACATAAAAACTGACTGTAAAAGCTTTTATAGATATGTGAAGAGAAAAAGATTGGTGAAGTCAAGCGTAGGTCCCTTACAGTCAGAATCAGGGGAATTTATAATGGGAAACAAGGAAATGGCAGACCAACTAAATACATACTTTGGTTCTGTCTTCACAAAGGAGGACACAAATAACCTCCCAGAGATGTCAGGGAACATAGGGTCTGATGAAAGGGAGGAACTGAAAGAAATCAGTATTTGTAGGGAAATGGTGTTAGGAAAATTGATGGGACTGAAGGCCGATAAATCCCCAGGGCCTGATGGTCTACATCCCAGGGTACTTAAGGAAGTGGCCCTAGAAATAGTAGATGCATTGCTGGTCATCTTCCAGAACTCGATAGACTCTGGAACAGTACCCATGGATTGGAGGGTAGCTAATGTTACCCCACTATTCAAAAAAGGTGGTAGAGAAAAAGCAGGGAATTATAGACCGGTAAGCCTGACATCAGTAGTGGGGAAAATGCTGGAGTCTATTATTAAAGATGTAATAGCAGAGCACTTGGAAAGCAGTGACAGGATCGGACAAAGTCAACATGGATTTACAAAAGGTAAATCATGCTTGACTAATCTACTGGAATTTTTTGAGGATGTAACTGGTAAAATAGATAAGGGAGAACCAGTGGATGTGGTGTATTTGGACTTTCAGAAGGCTTTACGATAAGGTCCCACATAAGAGATTAGCGTGCAAAATTAAGGCACATGGGATTGGGGGCAAGGTATTGACTTGGATAGAGAACTGGTTGGCGGACAGAAAGCAAAGAGTTGGAATAAACGGGTCGTTTTCCGAGTGGCAGGCAGTGACTAGTGGGGTACCGCAAGGATCGGTCCTAGGACCCCAGCTGTTCACAATATATATTAATGATCTGGACGAGGGAATTGGATGTAGTATCTCCAAATTTGCAGACGACACAAAGCTGGGTGGGAGGGTAAGCTGTGAGGAGGATGTCGTGAAACTCCAGTACGATTTGGACAGGTTGGGTGATTGGGTAGAAACATGGCAAATGCACTATAATGTGGATAAATGTGAGGTTATCCACTTTGGTGGCAAAAACAGGAAGGCAGATTATTATTTGAATGGCAATAGATTGGGAGAAGGGGAAGTGCAAAGAGACCTGGGTGTTATTGTGCACCAGTCGCTGAAGGTAAGCATGCAGGTGCAGCAGGCGGTTAAGAAGGCAAATGGTATGTTGGCCTGCGTAGCAAGAGGGTTCGAGTACAAGAACAAGGATGTCTTGCTGCAGTTGTACAGGGCCTTGGTGAGACTGCACCTTGAGTATTATGTGCAGTTTTGGTCACCTTACCTGAGGAAGGACGTTCTTGCCATGGAGGGAGTGCAGCGAAGATTCACCAGGCTGATACCTGGGATGGCAGGAATGATGTATGAGGAGAGATTGTGTCGATTGGGCTTATGCTCACTGGAGTTTAGAAGATTGAGAGGGGATCTCATCGAAACCTATAAAATTCTGTCAGGTCTGGACAGACTAGATGCAGGAAGGATGTTTCTGATGGCCGGGGAGTCCAGAACCAGGGGTCATAGTCTAAGGATAAGGGGTAAGCCATTTAGGACTGAAATGAGGAGCTTCTTCACCCAGAGAGTGGTGAACCTGTGGAATTCTCTGCCACAGAGGGCGGTGGAGGCCAGTTCATTAAATATATTCAAGAAAGAGTTGGATATGTTTCTTGAGGCTAAAGGGATCAAGGGATATGGGGAGAAGGCAGGGACAGGGTACTGAGTTTGGATGATCAGCCATGATCTCATTGAATGGCGGAGCAGGCTCGAAGGGCCGAATGGCCTACTCCTGCTCCTATCTTCTATGTTTCTAACCACCGTCCCTTGACATTCAAGGGCATTACCATTGCCGAATCCCCCACCATCAACATTCTGGAGGTCACCATTGACCAGAAACTTAACTGGACCAGCCACATAAATACTGTGGCAACAAGAGGTCAGAGGCTAGATATTCTGCAGTGTCTCACCTCCTGACTCCCCAAAGCCTTACCACAAGCTATAAGGCACAAGTAAGGAGTGCGATGGAATACTCTCCACTTGCCTGGTTGAGTGCAGCTCCAACAACACTGAAGAAGCTTGACACCATCCAGGATAAAGCAGCTCGTTTGATCGGCACCCTATCCAGCAGCTTAAACATTCACTCCATCCACCACTGGCATACCATGGCTGCAGTGTGTACCATCTACAAGATGCACTGCAACAACTCGCCAAGGCTTCTTCGGCAGTACCTCCCAAACCCGCAACCTCTTCCACCTAGATTGACAAGGGCAGCAGGCGCATGGGAACACCACCACCTCCAAGTTTCCCTCCAAGTCACACACCATCCTGACTTAGAAGTATATCACCGATCCTTCAGCATTGCTGGGTCAAAATCCTGGAACTCCCTCCCTAACAGTACTGTGGGAGCACCTTCACCACATGGACTGCAGCGGTTCAAGGCGGCGGCTCACCACCACCTTCTCAAGGGGTGAATAGGGATGGGCAATAAATGCCGGCTTTGCCAGCGACACCCACATCCCATAAACGAATAAAAAAACAGGCTCGAAGTGCTGAACGGCCTCCTCCTGTTCCTGTACAACAGGCTCGAGGGGCTGAATGGCCTCCTCCTGTTCCTGTGTAACAGGCTCGAGGGGGCTGAATAGCCTCCTCCTGTTCCTGTGTAACAGGCTCGAAATGCTCTCGATCGAATTCCAAGCACATTCTGACCTCAGGCACTCTCCCAGCTCTATGGGGGAAGGGGTGAAATACGTCACCTTGGCAAAGAGACCGAACGTCAGGAGCGAGCTGCTGTCAACATCACTTTCAAGCTGCCAAATTGAAGTCTGCGTAGGGAATGGCTGCAGCGTCTTATGCTTTAATGGGAGTTGAATCAAAGGCTTTAGTTACACGGCACATTTCAGGACCTGCGGCAGCTGTGCTCTCTGGTTCTGAATTGACAACATTGCGCTTATTACACACCGTGACTGGAGGGAGCGTTTAGCGTGAAATGCGAGTTAGTCAGTCAGGTTTTCCAGAAACGTGACCATTTATAAAAAAAAAAATTAGCGGCTGAAAGGCAGCTGTTTAGTTTGAACAAAGAAAAAGACTAGCATTTCTACAGCTCCTTTCACGACCTCAGGACATCCCAAAGGAAGGTCACACAAACAGCAATGAGAGGGAGTGCTGCACTGTCGGAGGTGTCGCTTTTCAGGTGAGACATTAAACCGAGGCCCCGTCTGCTCTCTCAGGCGGGCGTGAAATATCTCACGTCCACTATTGAAGAACAGCAGAGTTCTCCCCAGTGTCCTGGCCAATAAATAATTTATCCCTCGACCATCATCACAGATTATCTGGTCATTATCACATTGCTGTTTGTGGGAGCTTGCTGTGCGCAAATTGGCTGCCGCGTTTGGTACATTACAAACACTGACTACACGGTGACCAACTTCATTGGCTGTAAAGGACCTTGGGACACTGAGGTCGTGAAAGGCGCTATAGAAATGAGAGTTCGCTGTTTATACAAATTTGCAGAACATCGCAAGGCTTGGGGAACTGCATTTGCATAGCTTTTGATGATTTTCATAAGGCTTTCAACTGAGTGCCTCTTGCATTTCTCATGGAGCAGCTGTGGTAACACATGGTCAAGTATCGGATTTTATCTGGGACGTGCACTCTAACTCCAAGACTTAAAAAATCGATCTTGGGATGTGGGTGTCGCTGGCAAGGCCGGCACGGATTGCCCATCCCTCGTTGTCCTGAGGTGGTGGTGATGGTGGGCCGCCTTAAACTACTGCCGTCCACGTTTGTAGCGGTTTGATACAATGGAGTGGCTTGCTAGGCCACTTCAGGGGGCTGTTAAAAGTCAACCACGTTAGTGTGGGGACTGGAGTCACACGTAGGCCCAGACTGGCTAAGGGTGGCAGGATTCCTTCCCCAAGAGACTCGCGGAACCTATCTTTCTCCACAGAGGAAGCAAGGTACGCCACACTCCCATTTAATGTCTACCTCAATGATGTGTTGAATGGGGCAGAAGTGGGTGTGTGTTTTCCAGGAATTTCTGAAAACACTCCTTTTCAGTGGCCATCGTATCGTCGGCAGATCTAATGTGCTCGACACACCATAGAAATTTACAGCACAGGAGGCCATTCGGCCTATCGTGTCCGTGCCGGTCGACAAAGAGCTCTCCAGCCTAATCCCACTTCCCAGCTCTTGGTCTGTAGCCCTGTAGGTTAAGGCACTTCCAGTGCACATCCAAGTACTTTTTAAATGTGGTGAGAGTTTCTGCCTCTACCCCACTTTCAGGCAGTGATTCCAGACCCCCTGAAAAAAGTTCCCCTCAAATCCCCTCTAAACCTCCGACCAATTACTTTAAATCCATACTCCCTGGTTGTTGACCCCGCTGCTAAGGGAACTAGGTCCTTCCTATCCACTCGATCTCGGCCCCTCATACTTTTATCCACCTCAATTAAATCTCCCCTCAGCCTCCTCTGTACCAAAAACAACCCCAGCCTCTCCAGTCTTTCCTCAAAGCTAAAATTCCCCAGTCCAGGCAACATCCTGGTAAATCTCCTCTGAACCCTCTCTCGCACAATCACATCTTTAGACCGGAGCGGAGCGCCATTTAATTCGATCATGGCTGATCTGTATCGTAACTCCATTTACCTGCCTGGTTCCGTAACCCTTACCTAACAAAAACTACCCATCTCAGTGTTGAAATTGTCCATTGGCCCCCAGCATCAACATATTTTTGGGGGGGGGGGGGGGGGGGGGGGAAGAGTTCCTGATTTCCACCACCCTTTGTGTGAAGAAGTGATTCCTGACATCACCCCTGAGCGGCCTAGCTCTAATTTTAAGGTTCTGCCCCCTTGTTCTGGACTCCCCCATGTCCACCCTCCCCCCCACCAAACCAGAGGAAATAGTTTCTCTTTATCTACCCTATTAAATCCCTTAATCATTAAACACCTCAATTAGATCACCCTTTAATCTTCTATATTTAAGGGAATACAAGCCTAGTCCATGCAGCCTGTCCTCACAATGTAACCCCTTTATGCCCTGGGATCATTCTGGTGAATCTGCGCTGCACCCCGTGCAGTGTCAGCTGTGGCTCAGTGGGTCGCTCTCTCGCCGCCGAGTCAGAAGGTTGTGGCCTCAAGTCCCACTCCAGAGACTTGAGCACAACAATCTAGGCTGACACTCCAATGCAGTGCTGAGGGAGTGCTGCAGTGTCGGAGGTGCCGTCTTTTAGATGAGATGTTAAACCGAGGCCCCGTCTGGTCTCTCGGGTGAACGCAAAAGATCCCACGGCACTATTCAAAGCAGAGCAGGGGAGTTCTCCCCGGTGTCCTGGTCAATATTTATCCCTCAATCAACATCACTAAAAATAGATGATCTGGTCATTATCACATTGCTGTTTGTGGGAGCTTGCTGTGCGCAAATTGGCTGCCGTGTTTCCTACATTACAACAGCGACTACACTTCAAAAGTATTTCATTGGCTGCACAGCGCTATAGAAATGCAAGTCTTTCTTTCCAAGGTCAATATATCCTTCCTGGAGGTGCGGTGCCCTGGAACAGAACGCAGTGCTCTTAACTCTATTGGCTTTGAAACGAACAACAAAACACAGGTAGGGACAAGCTATTAAACCAATTATTTATTTTGAGTTGGAAAAATTAGAACATTAACAAATTTTTACCCGCAGTATACTGATTGTCAGCGTGTAATTTGCAATTTCTGTTACTGACGTCCCCCTGTGCATGTCAGATGCAAGGTGGTAAGGCAGAGTGTGGTATCGCACGTGGCTCGTACTGTGACTGTGATCTCAGCACAGGCAGTCATCAAATAAATCAACTGCCCTCTGGTCTCGCTGCAGCCCGTCACACTGTTGGAAGATTTTCAACCTTTTGGACACTGCAAGGCAGACAACAAGCATGAAAAATCACCAGCCACAGTAAACAGCTAGCTGGCTGAGACAGTATCCTAGCTTCGGTTCCTAAATAGTTGATTTTTCTTTCACATTATAAAACAGGTTACACATAAAATAATGTTATTATATAATAGTCGTTAAACGAGTTGCACTTAACCTTCTCAGCTCTAAGCAGAACAATTATAAGAGGAGATTTAATAAAGGTGTTCAAAATCATGAAAGGTTTTGATAGAGTAAATAAGGAGAAACTGTTTCTAGTGGCAGAAAGGTCAGTAACCAGAGGACACAGGTTTAAGGTGATTGGCAAAAGAACCAGAGGCGACATTTTTTTAAAAACACGCAGCGAGTTGTGATCTGGAATGCGCTGCCTGAAAGGGTGGTGGAAGCAGATTCAATAGTGACTTTCAAAAGAGAATTGGATAATTACGTGAAGGGAAAAAAATGACAGGGCTATGGGAAAAGAGCGGGGGAGTGGGATTAATTGGATCGCTCTACCAAAGAGCCAGCACAGGCACAATGGGCCGAATGGCCTCCTTCTGTGTGGTATCATTCCACGATTCCATATATCTCAGTGAGTCCCAGAGCACTTCATAATCAACGAGTTCTTTTTTGAAGTGCGGCCTCAAGGTACCACAGACAGCAAATGAGATGGTGATGTTGGTTGAGTGAGGAACGTTGGCCAGGACATTGGAAGAACTCTTCGAATAGTGGCACGGAATCTTTAACATGCGCTCATTACTGGAACAAGCAAGACAGGGCCTCGGTTTAACGTCTCATCGAGAGACGGCACGGCACCTCTGACGGTGCAGCACTCCCTCAGTAATGCGCCAGATTGTGTGTGTAGATTGAGTGGGGCTTAAACCCACAACTTTTTCACTCTGAGGCAAAAGTGTTACCAAGCTGACCCTTATTACAACATTCAATATTTAACTCTAAAGATTGGTTTGGATGAAAAAGGCCCTTGATCAAAGAGCCAGCACAGGCACGATGGGCCGAGTGGCCTCCTTCAAGTGCTGCATCATTCTACGATTCTAGAACATGGTCCCAGAATATCAACCCCCATTCTGCAATCTCATTACTTCTTAAGTGAGCTCAGTTACCTGGACTAACAACAGAAAACGCTGGAAAAACTCAGCAGGCCAGGCAACATCCGCGGAGAGAGAAACAGTCAACGTTTTGGGTCGAAACCCTTCCGAAGGGTCTTTGACCTGAAATAGTGACTCTATTTCTCTCTCCACGAATGTTGCCTGGCCTGCTGAGTATTTCCAGCATTTTCTGTTGTTATTTCGGATTTCCAGCAGCCGCAGTATTTTGCTATCGTATCAGTTACCTGGACAATCTCTTCCGTACCCTTCGCCATACTTGACGCTGTGCCCCCGTGTTTAGTAGCCCTCGTGAACTTGAAATTATTGTCTTGCTTTCTCTACCCCATAGATTCCTATTCAGACGACAGGAGGGGCGGGGCACTGGATGTACCGATGCACAGTATTGCAGGGGGGGGTGTCTACAGATTTAATTCCCCTCTCAACTGCACTTCAGCAGTGAGGAACCGAGACAGGGCACAGCAAACAAACAGACGGAGTCTCATCAGCAGACCATTCTTGCGCAGCATCTACGAGCTGGCCTGGGAACAGGCTGTGCTTTTGGCTGAGGAAGCTGCACAGATTGGGGAACCAGTAAGAGGAGAATGCCAAGTAGGGGGTAAGGTGGCTCAAAAGCTTGTTTATCAACACATTGCAGGGCACAAGTTCCCAATCTTAGTTGGGCAGGAACAGAAAACGGAATAGGTGTGCTGATTCTCTACTGCCAGAGAGACAGACCCATTGCCCCGTCTCACGAACTAGTAATCCCGAGAACGTGAATTGAAATCCCACCGTGGGAATTCGGAATTCAGTTTTAAAAAATGTGGAAATAAAAAGTTGGTGTCAGTAAAAGTGACCATGAAACGGTCGGATTGTGGTAAAAACCCGACTGGTTCACTGACGTCCCTTAGGGAAGGAAACCTGCCGTCCGTACCCGGACCGGGCCTGTCTGTGACTCCAGTCCACACCAACCTGGTTGACTCTGAACTGCCCTGTGAAGTGGCCGAGCGAGACCCTCAGTTTGTATCAAACCGTTACCAGCGGTTCAAGACCCAGCACCTTCTCAGGGCAACTGGGAACGGGAGAATCAATAAAAACTACAAGGTGTGGGTTTGACATCCCAGCACGAGAAAACAAAAGGTGGTCAAAGGTAGTAACTAAAATTGACAGTGAAACCGTAAACCACCCCAATATTACCCTTTCCACGTTCTAGCCCCAGTGCCTTCCCAAGCACTGTGTGAATCAGATGTCTGAAGGGTTGCCAAGGGACTTGTAGTGAGATCGCCTCTGATGCTCTCTCTGGTCACGGTGAAGAATTGCTCCCGAGGCCTCACAACTAAAGCGAATGCAAACCTGCACGTCTGCTTTGGTAGCACTTCTGTTTCTGAAGTTACAAGGTGTGGATTCGAGCCCCAATGCAGGACTTAAATGCACAATATAAACCCACACTTCAGTGAGGGAGGGGCAGTACTGAGGGAGCACCGCACTGTCGGAGGGGCAGTACTGAGGGAGCGCTGCACTGTCGGAGGGGCAGTACTGAGGGAGCGCCGCACTGTCTGAGGGGCAGTACTGAGGGAGCGCCGCACTGTCGGAGGGGCAGTACTGAGGGAGCGCCGCACTGTCGGAGGGGCAGTACTGGGGGAGCGCCGCACTGTCTGAGGGGCAGTACTGAGGGAGCGCCGCACTGTCGGAGGGGCAGTACTGAGGGAGCGCTGCACTGTCGGAGGTGCCATCTTTCGGATGAGACGTTAAACCGAGGCCCCGTCTGCCCTCTCAGGTGGACGCAAGAGATCCCACGGCCACTATTGGAAGAGGAGCAGGGGCGTTCCCCCCAGTGCCCCGGGGCCAATATTTATCCCTCAACCAACCACTAAATACAGATGATCTGGCCATTGATTCAGTGCCGTTTGTGGGAGCTTGCCGTGTGGAAATTGGCTGCTGCATTTCCTACATTACAACAGCGATTGATTGTCTGTGAAGCACTCTGAGACGTCCCGAGTTTGGGGAAGGTGGTGGGTGTATAAGTGTGAGTCCTTCCCTTGAGAGTTCAAATGTAGTGCTCCATCAGCACAAAGTGAAAGAATCCAATCTTACTGACACTGCACTGAATCAAAACATCAAAAGCACTTGGAAGAATCAACAGTTCTGCCTGCCTGGACCCTGACCCCCAGAAAGGGGGGAGTGGTGGGGACGGGGGCAGATTCGTGGAGTTAACTCTTACCTTTCATTCTGCTATCATTGGTTAGAAGAGTCCGTTCACCTCTTCAGTCTCTGGGTCCAAATCAATGTCATAAAAGCAGGGTCTGGTTGGCAGTCCTGGCATGGTGCTCATCTGCATCACACACACACACACACAGACTGGTTTAGTAAATCATCTGATACAAATGAAGATACGAAACGAGCGGGCAGGAAAAGGCCAGCTGGTCCATCAAGCCTGCCCCACACACCATGATGGCCGGAGGAGCATAACCAGACACTCCCTTACCAATGTTCCCCCCAAGGTGCGCGGCCATCAATCGAGAGGCCCCGCGCAGACCGCTCGCCAGCTGCTGCCGCTGGAAGTGTTGCAAATTTAAAGGGACCACGCACGAAAAAAGAGAGACAGGGAACATTGTTCCTTCCCCTCCGGAGCCATGTAATCTCCCGGGAGGGGCAACAAAACCAAACATTTTATTCCACATGTCCCCCCGCTCCCAAACATTCCTGACAGGGGCAGAGGTGATAATTTGACCCTGAGCACCAAGTCCCGTTCGCCCATCTCCCCAGTGCTCGCTGTGCTACATTGGTTCCCGGTCCAGCAACGCCTCGATTTCAAAATTCTCATCCTTGTTTTCAAATTCCTCCATGGCCTCGCCCCTCCCTATCTCTGTAATCTCCTCCAGCCCCACAACCTGGCCTCGGGTGACTGTCTGTGTGGAGTTTGCACATTCTCCGTGTTTGCGTGGGTTTTCTCCGGGTGCTCCGGTTTCCTCCCACAGTCCAAAGATGTGCGGGTTAGGTTGATTGGCTATGATAAATTGACCCTTAGTGTTAGGGGGATTAAATACGTGGGGTTACGGGGATCGGGTGGGATATGTGTTGGTGTAGGGGTTACGGGGATCGGGTGGGATGTGTGTCGGTACAGGCTCGATGGGCCGAAATGGCCTCTATCTGCACTGTGGGGTTTCTGTGATTCTGAACCCACACCCCATCCCCACCCCGAGATCTCTGCGCTCCTCTAATTCTGCCCTCCTGAGCATCCCTGATTATAATCGCTCTACCATTGGTGGTCGTGCCTTCTGTTGCCTGGGCCCTAAGCTCTGGAATTCCCTGCTTAAACCACTCCGCCTCGCTACCTCTCTTTCCTCCTTTAAGGTGCTTCTTGAAACCCACCTCTTTGATCCAAGCTTTTGGTCACCTGCCCTAATTTATCCTTATGTGGCTCGGTGTCAAATCTTTTGTCTTAAAATACTCCTGAGCAGCACCGTGGGACGTTTTACTACATTAAAGGCGCTATATAAATAGAAGTTGTTGTTATGGTTCGATGCTGGGAGGCCAGAAGCACAGCCCAGGGTATAGGCAGGTAAGCTGCATGCCTAAGTCAATACCAGCTGCTGCACAACAGTGTCTTGGGATGATTCTCCCTCCCTCATTACGGGAAGGGGGGGACGGGGAAGAGGAACAGGTATACCCAGTCTCTCAACGTAACAAACACAGCAGTAAATAGGGTAACAAAAATCGAATGTACACCCCCACACCTTGCAATCTTGGTTTCACCTGTCGAATCATCACTTCACAAGGTGCCCCCACACCTTTAGTTGCGCAGGTTGGGGGGGGTTAGTTGTTAAGACACTGGAACGGAACTGGATATTGAAAAGCACGACTCTATTTAATCAACGTCACGCATAACAAGCACGAGTCCATTATATAATCAGCTCTGCCTGTGTCTGATGAAAAATTAAGAGACCTAAAGGCAGTTTTGGACAGCGGATCTGGTTTCCCTTGTCTTGAGGCAGTGGAGACTGGGATGAATAGGGAATGTTGTGGAACAAGCGGCATCAAGTTTAAGCTAAACCTCAACTCTTACACAGCGAGTGCGACTTTGTAAGGGGACACCCAGCCTCTAAGTGAGCTGCGCGAAACACGCCACTGTCCGGGCAGCTGGCTCCCTCGCTTCCTCGAGTTTCAACAATCGCTACTCAAATCGCCCCGAGCAAGCCTTTCAGCACCTCTGCTTGAGCCACTGCCCGTCTGTCGCAGTGTAACAGGAGCCTCGGTACACATCGATTGGTGCGGCGACATTTATACTGTAACTTAACCTCGTGTTTTATGCCATTTAATTTGCGTCTCTCCCCCCCCCCACCCTGGGGGAAAGCACACCCTTGCCGTGCAAGGCCAATTAACAAGTTTTCTTTCTTTTTTCTGTCTGTTAATTAAAACCGATTGCAGTACAGAACCCTGTATCATCAACGCTTGCAAACCGCCCACTCCAGTCAGACGCTATTAAATCAGCTCGACCCTCACAGTAGCTGCTTTCAATTAAAACTCAAATACAACAACTTGCATTTATAGAACGCCTTTAACGTCGATAAAAACATTTCACAGGAGATATTAGGACAGGTGACCAAAAGCTTGATCAAAGCGGTAGGTTTACTTAAAAGGAGGAGGGGGGTAGAGAGGCGGAGAGGTTTAGGGAGGGAATTCCAGAGCTTAGGGCCCAGGCGGCTGAAGGCACGGCCGCCAATGGTGGAGCGATTATAATCGGGGGATGTGCAAGAGGCCGGAGTTGGAGGAGCGCAGAGATCTCGGAGGGTTGTGGGGCTGGAGGACGTTACAGAGATAGGGAGGGATTTGAAAACAAGGGTGAGAATTTTTAAATTGAGGCATTGTCAGTCCGGGAGCCAGTGTA
The DNA here is from genome assembly GCF_052327205.1 of Somniosus microcephalus. NCBI lineage: Eukaryota > Metazoa > Chordata > Chondrichthyes > Squaliformes > Somniosidae > Somniosus > Somniosus microcephalus. Next base: position 9,555,791 of record NC_140998.1, on the reverse strand, counting down.
GGTCAGCGAGCACAGGGGTGATGGGTGAATGGGACTCGGTGCGAGTTAGGATACGGGCAGCAGAGTTTTGGATGAGTTGAAGTTTACGTAAGGCGGAAGATGGGAGGCCGGCCCGGAGTGCGGTGGAATAGTCGAGTCTGGAGGTAACAAAGGCAGGGATGAGGATTTCCGCAGCTGATGAGCTGAGGCAGGGGCGGAGACAGGCGGCGTTAGGGAATGGTGCGTCTTGTAATGTGGTTCTGAGCCTTACAAACCAGGAGAGTCCCAGATATGATCCCTGGGATCCACTTGGTTTGTGCACAGTGCACTGGGCTTGGGATGGGGGATGAGGGAGGAGAGGAGCAGCTGCTGGTCCAATAGCCGATTGAGCAAGGAACCACACCTGAAGCATAAGTCACTGTCTTCAGGAGGAGAGAAATAAAGGGATGGGGGCGGGGGTGGAGAAAATTGGGGAAAATAACTAAAAGGCAAATCAATTGACAGGGTAGATGCTGAGAGTTTGTTTCCCCTGGCTGGAGAGTCGAGAACCAGGGGGTCACAGTCTCAGGATCAGGGGTCGGCCATTTAAGACTGAGATGAGGAGGAATTTCTTCACTCAGAGGGTTGTGAATCTTTGGAATCCTCGGGACCAGTCCAAATCTGCAACCACCCATTCAAATGTACAGGGCCATTCTTGGACCCCAGTGAACCTCCTTAGTAGTCAGGGAAGCCAGTGGAGCTACCTGTGGAGAGGAGGAAGCCTGTAAAAGCAAATGGGTGAAGGGCAAGGCACTGGGACTCGGTGCATGGTCCTTTCTTAAAGTTGGCACGGGTGCAGCGGGCCTAATGGCCTCCGATGCCACAGATTTAAGGTGATTGGCAGAAGAACCAGAAGCGACATGAGGGGAAATACTTCTTTACGCAGCGAGTGGTTATGATCTGGAATGCACTGCCTGAAAGGGTGGTGGAGGCAGATTCAATCGTGGCTCTCAAAAGGAAATCGGATAAGTGCCTGAAGGAAACACTTTTTGCAGGGCTACGGGGAAAGGGCGGGGGAGTGGGACTAGCTGAAGAGCTCTTGCATAGAGCCGGCACGGGCTCGACGGGCCGAATGGCCTCCTTCTGTGCTGTGACCATTCTAGGATTCTATGAAATAGTGGCTCGCCATTAAGGCCCGGAAATCAGAGCAGATTTGTCACTAGACATTAAAAAAAAAACACATTGGGAAAAAAAAAATGCCCTCTACATTTTAAATATAAATGTACTTTAATTTTTTTCTCAATATCCCTCTGCAGAAGTAGCTCAACCAAACTGAGGTGTAAGAGCCATAAAAGCTTAAGAAAATACTTTAAAATAGTGGCTAAATGGCATAATACAGTTAATTTACCTGAACGACTTATTGTATTAAGAAACCCCCTATTTTCTTGCTCCAGTAGTATAGTCCGACACCCCCTTCATTCTTGCCATAATGGAACAGTCCCTAAGCCACACATGGGTGCAGCCATCTTACAGTTTTAAACTGCACGTGGTGAAAGAGGCAGAAGCTGTGAGGTTTGGAGCAGTACAGTTTTTGACCGTGTTCGTTTATACGTGTTTGCTTTGTAATTCCGTTTGTTAAGTGTTATAGTAAACAGTTTAAAAGACAAAGCTACGTTTGGGAACGTTTTATTTCGACACGCGTCTACTCGTTGTTAAAGGCCCCACAGCTCAGTGGCCTGCCTGTTTGGAAACTAAGAAGCGCCACTACATTAGTCAATAACTAGCTCCCTAAGAAGGAAGGGACGGAATCGTCGGCGAACGTATACATGAATGGTCACGGAGCCAGACGACAATTTAAGAAAGCGAAGGTACAGTGACTGTTACTTGCTTTGTTCATTCTGTTGAGAAGCTAAATAAGAGCTGCGGGTAAAATGGCCGAGGCCTTACGGAGCCAGGAGCTTCCCCCAGCCAGAAGGATTGCTGGCCAAAAGAGGGAAATAAAGCTCACCCCAAAGGCAAGGGAAGAGAAGTTACATAGAAGCATAGGTGCAAGGAAGGCTAAATTAGTTCAGATAACTGGAAAAATGAAGATAATTGATCGTCTCATGGAAGATAATGCTAATATTAAGAAAGCTGAAGACATGATGTATTACGATTTCTCCAAGCTGCATGAAGAATTTAATATACTCAATGAAGATGTATTAGCACTTCTGTCTGAAGAAGAGGGAAACACTGATCAGCACGACTGGTTTGATCTTAAATCAACCAGCATTAAGGACTATATCAAGGCCACGGAGCAGTGGATGTTAAAAATTCGTCAAGATGCTGATACAGCAGAGAAAGATAAGGTTGACGATGAAGTCGGACCAGACGATAGCATTTCAGAGACTTCCGCCAGACCGAGCAAAAATCGAAAAGAAGGTAGCTCTGTTTCTGGACGCAGGTCAGTCGCTTCTACCACAAGCTCGGCGCGACGCATGAGAGCGGAGGCTGAACGGGCGGCGTTGATGGCGCGCGCAGCATCTTTAGATGAGAAGCAAGCTCTTGAACGGGAAGAGGCCCAACTGCAGGTCCAAGAGGCCCAACTGCAGGCCCAACAGGCCCAGGTGCAGGCAAAGAAAGAACGGCTGGAGATGAAAACAGCTATCGAGGTCTCAGATGCCAGGTTGAGTGCGTACGAAGATTATGAAGGCTCACGGGACGGTGGGAGCCACTGCCAGTCAACGTTGCCACATAGAGTTGGATCCAGGGCACCTTCAAGAGTTACAACAGAGCCCGAAAGCAATTCCCCGGCATTACAGCGTGGAAGAGTGGCCTCTCCACTAACAGGAGCACGTGATGCTACCCCAGACGTCAGACGGTCTAGACTAGACCCTGCTGATGACCACCAGAGGCCTGAAGACACAGGGAGAAGCCTATACCGAGTGATGCAACGTCAGAACGAAATTACAGAGATGCTTGTAAAACAACAGAATCTGTTTCGACTCCCTCAAAGAGACATACCAGTGTTCCAAGGCGACCCACTCAAGTATAAGCCCTTCATCAGATCCTTTGAACAAGCCATTGACTCCAAGACAGAGAGCAGCAGTGATAAGTTGTACTACCTGGGACAGTACACCAGTGGTAAACCACAAGACCTGGTCAGAAGCTGTGAACACATGAGACCGGACCAGGGATACATAGAAGCCAGGAAGTTGCTGCAGGAGCACTATGGTAACGAGCTGAAGATAGCCACTGCATATATCGAAAAGGCTACCAAGTGGCCACAGATCAGATCGGAAGACGGAGAGGCATTGAACGCATATGTTCTCTTCCTCATAGGATGTCGCAACACCATGGAGGATGTTGAATTCATGGAAGAGATGGACAATCCTACGACTATGAGAATCGTCATCTCTAAGCTTCCTTACAGGATGAGAGAACAATGGAGAAGAACAGCCTTTGAGATAATGGAGAGACGGAAAAGTAGAGCCAGGTTTGCAGACTTAGTGAATTTCATAGACAAACAGGCTAAAATTGCTAGGGACCCATTGTTTGGAAACATCCAGGATGTCAGCCCGACCACCGATGGAAGAGTGAAAGCCAAGCCTGCTGAATCAAAGACTCTCAGGAAAGGTGGTTCCAGGGGAAGCAGCTTTGCAACTATCGTCACTCAGGCCAAGGAAGAAAGGCCCCAGAACTCATCTCCCAAAAAGAGCAGCACAGTGACGCCTGCTAATGCCTTTCAGAAGCCATGCTTATTCTGCCAGAAGAATCATACATTGGATTTCTGCAGCGACATCAAAGCACAGCCACATAAGGACAGAATCAAATTCCTGAAGTACAACGGCCTATGTTTTGGATGTCTCTCTCAGGGGCACCTGAGTAGAAACTGTAAGCAAAGAACAACATGCAGAGAGTGCACTCGGAAACATCCCAGTCTGCTGCATATCCATAAAGAAGAACAAGTCTCTAAGAAGAGTGAAGAAAACAATACCGACGAGAAGGTTGTTTCAAGTGCTCTGGTGTCGCTAGAACCAGAGACTTGTGGACTCACTGGGGCCGGTGACAGTGACTGTATTCTTGCCATCGTACCAGTAAGGATCAAGTCTAAGAGGAGTGAGAAGGTTGTGGAGACTTACGCCTTCATGGATCCAGGTAGTTCAGCAACGTTCTGCACAGAATCACTCATGCGGCAGCTGAACGTTAGAGGCAGAAGAACAGAAATCCTATTACGCACCATGGGTCATGAGAAGTCAATGCAAAGCTATATCCTGTCAGACCTAGAAGTGTGTGGACTTGAAGAGAAGGACTTCATAGACCTGCCTAATGTTTTCACACAGAGGGAGATTCCTGTTAGAATAGGGAACCTAGCCCTGCAGAAGGATGTGGATAGATGGCCCTACCTAGAAAAGGTGCGTCTCCCATACATTGAAGCAGAAATTGGCCTATTAATTGGAACCAATGCCTACAAAACTATGGAGCCATGGCAGGTGATAAACAGCAAGGATGACGGACCCTACGCCGTCAGGACAGCCCTTGGATGGGTAATCAATGGACCGGTAAGGAGAGATGATGGCCACAAGTCGAACAAGGGGGAACGACAAAACGTCACAGTTAATCGCATCTCTATCGCAAGCATTGAAGAGCTGTTGATACAGCAGTTCAACGCAGACTTCTCAGAACGCAGCTGTGAGGAAAAGACAGAGATGTCACAAGAAGACCATCAGTTCATGGGTTTGATGACAAGGTCTACACAGTTCATTGATGGCCACTATCACATTGGTTTGCCACTGAGAAGACAGACCGCGAAGATGCCGAACAATCGCTGCATAGCAGAGCAACGCGCCATCAGTCTAAAGAGAAAGCTGAACAAGAACCCCGGCTTTCACGAAGACTACAAAGACTTCATGAGAAACATCATAGTGAAAGGCTATGCTGTAAAAGTGCCCGAAGAACAGTTGAACAGAGACGATGGAAGGGTCTGGTACATTCCTCATCACGGGGTGTATCACCCAAAGAAGAAAAGGATCCGTGTAGTGTTTGACTGCGCCGCCTCATTCAGAGGAACTTCATTGAATGACCAGCTGCTTCAAGGTCCTGATCTTACGAATACCCTCATTGGCGTCTTGACTAGGTTTAGACAAGAGCTCGTTGCCATGATGGCAGACATAGAATCAATGTTCTACCAAGTCAGAATCCCTGACGAAGATGCTGATCTTCTGCGTTTCCTTTGGTGGCCAGATGGCGACGTTAGTGAAGCGATGGTGGAATGTAGAATGGCCGTACACCTGTCTGGAGCCACATCATCTCCCAGCTGTGCAAGCTACGCTCTCAGAAAAACTGCAGAAGATGGCAAGGGCAAAGCACCATCTGAGGCTGTGGAGACAATCTTCAGAAACTTTTATGTCGATGACTGTCTGAAGTCCGTGTCAACAGAAGACGATGCCATCGCACTGTCAAGAGACCTTAGAACTCTGTGTTCGAATGGAGGATTCCATCTGACTAAGTGGATAAGCAACAGCAGAGCAGTTCTAGCTTCTATCCCAGAAAAGGAAAGAGCCACCGAAGTCAAAGATCTGGACCTGAGCCACGATGTCCTTCCTATCGAGAGAGCTCTTGGTGTACAATGGTGCATCGAGTCAGACACGTTCAACTTCAGGATAATGGTGAACGAAAGACCATCCCACAAGACGAGGGATTCTCTCCGTGGTCAGTTCCATCTACGACCCTCTCGGATTCCTGGCACCACTCATTCTGCCGGTGAAGCTGATGCTACGAGAGCTGTGTAGAGACAAGAGAGGATGGGATGAAGATATCCCAGAAGGTCAAGCTCAGAGATGGCACAGATGGCTGACAGATTTGCAACAACTTTCTAGCTTCAACGTCAGTAGATGCATCAAGCCCGCGAGTTTTGGAGTTACAAAGACGGCTCAACTACATCATTTCTCGGACGCCAGTGAGGACGGCTATGGCACGGCTACCTACCTCTTGCTGACAAATCAACAGGGCCAGAAACATTGTGCCTTCCTCATGGGAAAATCCAGGGTGGCTCCGCTGAAGCAGGTCACCATCCCGAGACTGGAATTGACGGCAGCGGTTGTTGCAGTTAAAGTTGACCAGGTGATGCGTAAAGAGTTACAGCTCCCATTAGAAGAATCTGTCTTCTGGACGGATAGCACGACGGTGCTGAAGTATATAGAGAATGAGAAGATACGCTTCAAGACCTTCGTAGCAAACAGAATCTCATCCATTAGAGAAGCTACACAACCATCTCAATGGAGGTATGTAAACACCTCATTAAACCCAGCAGATCAAGCCTCACGGGGATTGAAGGCTGAAAACTTCATGAGGAGTGAAACTTGGATACAAGGCCCAAGTTATCTGCTGGAAACAGAGATCATGGCCAGAAAGACCAGATATGCCAAGTCAGATTACTGAAGACGACGTCGAAGTCAAGAGACCAGTCACAGTAAATTTCATAACTACGAAAGAGAACTTTGACACAGTGAACAAGCTTGTTAACCATTTCTCAGGATGGCACCAGTTGAGGAAAGCAGTTGCATGGTTTCTAAGGTTGAAAGAGTTGCTGCTACACCTGAGCGGTAAGAGAAAAGAGTACCGAGCCACTATCAGTCAGTCTGAAAGTAACCCTGATAAGCAGAGAATGCTTCTACAGCAGTATATGCATCAGCACAAGACCACATTGAGCAAGAATTCATTGACCGTGGAGGATTTGGCCAAGGCTGAGAAGGAGATAGTTTGCTTCAGTCAAAGACAAAGATACCCAGAAGAAACCGAAGCTCTACAGCAAAATACTCCAATCAAGAAAGGTAGTCATATCTACAAGCTGGACCCTACACTGCAAGATGGAGTACTGAGGGTGGGAGGGAGACTAAACAAATCTGCTATGCCAGAGGAGGCCAAGCATCCTGCTATCCTTTCTAAGGACCTCCGGGTTGCTACTCTCATTCTTCAGCATATACACCAGAGTATTGGACACAGTGGGAGGAATCACGTGCTTGCGAAGCTAAGACAAAGATACTGGATTCCAGGAGCTAATTCCGTAATAAGAAAAATACTCTCTGAATGTATTGTTTGCAGACGGTTACACGCTAGAGCTGGGGAGCAGAAAATGGCAGACCTGCCTGAAGACCGTTTGTTACCAGACAAGCCCCCATTTACAAACGTAGGGGTGGACTATTTCGGGCCTTTCGAGGTAAAGCGAGGACGGAGCCTTGTCAAGAGATATGGTGTGCTTTTCACTTGTTTGACCATCAGAGCAGTTCACATTGAGGTGGCACACACGCTTGACACTGATTCCTGTATTAACGCCTTGCGGCGCTTTGTCTGTAGAAGAGGACAGGTGTCCATTATGCGTTCTGATAATGGCACTAATTTCGTCGGAGCGGAGAGAGAACTACGGGAAGCTATTGAAGGTTGGAATCAGCTTAAAATACAGGAAGCCATGATGCAAACAGGAATTAAGTGGATCTTCAATCCTCCGGCTGCATCCCACCACGGAGGTGTCTGGGAAAGACAGATACGCACCGTAAGAAAACTACTCAGTTCTGTACTGAAGCAGCAAGCGCTGGACGACGAGGGACTCCAAACCGTTCTGTGCGAGGTCGAAGCCATCATTAATGACCGACCGATAACTAAGACATCAGATGATCCCAATGACCTCGAAGCCCTGACTCCGAACCACCTGTTGTTGTTGAAAACACAGCCAGCCATGCCCCCGGGAGTCTTCAAAAAGGAAGATCTGTATGCCGTCGGAAGTGGAGGCAAGTTCAGTATATGTCGGACCTCTTCTGGACCAGATGGACAAGAGGATACTTACCTCTGCTACAGGAGCGTCAAAAATGGTCCAAAATAAAGAGGAACTTCATCGTCGGAGACATTGTCTTAATTGTGGATGATTCAGCCCCTAGAAATTCTTGGTTGATGGGAAAAATAATTAAGACCATGCCAGACTCCAGAGGCGTCGTTCGTCGCGTCTGTTTGCAAACCAAGACCAGTACCCTGGAGAGACCGATCACAAAGCTCTGCCTGCTACAAGAAGCAGCGTGAAAAGCTCCTGAACGAAAGAAAAAAGTGGACACTTGTATTGTAAATATGTTGAACTCATTAGTTTATGACTCTTAATGTTTGAGTAATTGATATGCTTCATGTGCCTAGTCAATTAGGGGCCGGAATGTAAGAGCCATAAAAGCTTAAGAAAATACTTTAAAATAGTGGCTAAATGGCATAATAGTTAATTTACCTGAACGACTTATTGTATTAAGAAACCCCCTATTTTCTTGCTCCAGTAGTATAGTCCGACACCCCCTTCATTCTTGCCACAATGGAACAGTCCCTAAGCCACACATGGGTGCAGCCATCTTACAGTTTTAAACTGCACGTGGTGAAAGAGGCAGAAGCTGTGAGGTTTGGAGCAGTACAGTTTTTGACCGTGTTCGTTTATACGTGTTTGCTTTGTAATTCCGTTTGTTAAGTGTTATAGTAAACAGTTTAAAAGACAAAGCTACGTTTGGGAACGTTTTATTTCGACACGCGTCTACTCGTTGTTAAAGGCCCCACAGCTCAGTGGCCTGCCTGTTTGGAAACTAAGAAGCGCCACTACATGAGGTACAGTTGCACCGGCTCCAGCCAACCGTCGCTAATTCACCCAAACTATTGACTTTTTTATTCATTCTCGGGATGTGGGCGGCGCAGGCAAGGCTGACATGTATTGCCCATCCCCTAGTTGTCTTGCTGGGCCACGTCAGAGGACAGTTAAAAAATCAACCATGTGGTGTGGGACTGGAGTCACGTATAGGCCCAGACCGGGTAAAGACAGCAGGTTTCCTTCCCTAAAGCGACGTTAGTGAACCGGTTGGCTTTTTACGACAATCCGACAGCTTCACGGTCACTTTTACAGATATTTTTAATATTCAAATTCTCAAGCTGCCCACGGTGGGATTTGAACTCAGGTTATCTGCATTACTGGCCCAGTAACAGAACCACGATACCACCGGACCCTCCACAGGTCATTCCCATGTGAAACGAGACACTGATGGTCGGCAGGGTATTCCAACTGTGGGCGATATCCCGTCCCCCCCACCCCTGGAGTTCACACGGTGCTCAGGAGTGGGAACCCTGGTTATTCCCTGCCCACCGGGACACAGGATCATTCCAGCTCTCCCCACTGCAGACCCAGCCGATAGCCCAGCGCAGACCAGGGATCAAGCCCGCGACCTTCCTGGGCTGTGTGCGTCAGCGTGCAGTGCACTTACCAGAGCCATTACATTAACTGGTCCCAGTAACTGCTGGTCACACACGAAAACTTACAAGAGTCCGTGCCTTCAGGGGGAGAGGGTAGGGTTTGGAAAATAAAGCGAGTGGGTTTCGTATAGATTAAGTATAAATTTGCGCGTCTCCGACTTGAGGACGTGGAAAGGCTGCTCAGTGGGCTTGATTGGCACCCCATCCACCACCTGAAACATCCACTCCCTCCACCACCAGTGCACCGAGGCTGCAGTGTGTACCACCTTCGACAGCACCTCCCAAACCCACGATCTCTACCACCTAGAAGGACAAGGGCAGCAGATGCATGGGGACACCACCACCTCCAAGTTCTCCTCCAAGTCCCACACCATCCTGACTTAGTATATCGCCAATCCTTCATGGTCGCTGGGTCAAAATCCTGGAACTCCCTCCCTAACAGCACTGTGGGAGCACCTTCACCACACGGACTGCAGCGGTTCAAGAAGACCTTCTCAAGGGCAATTAGAGACGGGCAATAAATGTTGGCCTTGCCAGTGACGCCCACATCCCGTGAATGAATAAAAAAAGAGAATTAGAAGGACGCTTGTGTGATCAGGCGTGCCTGCCTCCTCGTCAGCTGCTGCCTCTGACCTTGTGCCACCACATCCCTTTTATACATAATTAACAGGAACTCACAACAGGTTGCTCGTATTCTCTTTCTGCCCTGCTATCTAGCTGTTGAGGATTAGTTTCTATTGAACACCCACAGATGGCAGGTATTCTATCCGAATCACATGTTTTTCTGCATCCAAAGACCACACAAAAAAACAAAACGCCCACCCTGACTCTGCTAATATTAGTTTTACATCAACGACGTCCGCGATTCACCAGCTACTTCCCCCCCATTAGTTACACAATAACACGCACGCACAGACTGCAATGGGGTGGGAGGTAGAATAAACGAGAGCAGGCTGAAGGCAGAGAGCGCCGTGACAGGACTGCACTCCACTTCCTGCTACAGTACATACACAAGAACATAAGAATTAGGAGCAGGAGTCGGCCATTCGGCCCCCTCGAGCCTGCTCCGCCATTCAATAAGATCATAGCTGATCATTGACCTCAGCTCCACTCTCCCGCCCTAGCCCCATATCACTTAATAGCCAAAAGTCTATCGATCTCTGTCTTGAATGTACTCAACAACTGAGCCTCCACAGCCCTCTGGGGCAGAGAATTCCAAAGACTATCAAACTTTTTCATGAAGAAATTTCTCATCTCGGTCCTAAATGGCCGACCCCTTATCCTGACTCTATGACCCTTAGTTCTAGACACTCCAACCAGGGGAAACAGCCTCTCAAGCCTATACGCTTCAACGAGATCAGCGCTCATTCTTCTGAACTTGAGAATATAGGCCCATTCGCATCATTGGACAACTCTCCCATCTCAGGAACCAGTCTAGTGAAGCTTCGGTGCACTCCCTCTATGGCAGGTATATCCTTCCTTAGGTAAGGAGACTAAAACTGTACACAGTACTCCAGGTGTGGTCTCACCAGGGCCCTATATAATTGCAGCAAGACTTCCTTACTCTTATACTCCAACCCCCTTGCAATAAAGGCCAACATACCATTTACCTTCCTAATTGCTTGCTGTACCTGCATGTTAACTTTCTGCTTTTCTATTCTTCCTACCAAAGATGATAATTTCACATAAATTCATAATACACAGCACGCTATCACACCTAGGTATAACCGATAGGAGGAATCTACAGGTTTCCCCCAGAACCTGGCGGCTTCGAGAAAGATCTCCAGTCGTGTCTGAGGGGGTGGCTGGAGTCGAGTCACAGCGCGAGATCTCCTCCCCCCCCAACCGCCAACTCCCACTGGATTTCCCATCTACCATTTTATTTTTAATAATAAGCTGGCTGCTTGAGGTTGCTGTTATTACTGCATCACCACCTTCAGACCCTACCCCTCTCTCGACCCCGAGCGTCTTCTTGCCGCACCTGATGTTTCTCCACCTGTCCCACCCCAACCCCCCCAGGTCACGGTCCATGGAGCTGCTCCAATACTGCAGGCATCAGAACTCCGTCAAACTGATCCGTAGAGTTAAAAGGAACTAGGGCAACACACTTCTGGATGAGCAGTGCACTTCTCTCTGTTGTAAGTGGTAACTCCTGACTGGAGGAACATTCCCTCAATCCCAATCACGCTGCGTTCATAGGAACAAGAGGAGGCCATTCGGCCCCTCGAGCCTGTTCTGCCATTCAATTAAATCATGGCTGATCTGTAACTTAACTCCATCACCCAATAAACCCCATCAATCTCAGTCTCAAGAGTTTCAACTGACCCCCAGCAACCACAGCTTTGCAGGGCAGTGAGTTCCAGATTTCCACTACCCTTTGTGTGAAGACGTGCTTCCTCACATCACCCCTGAACGGCCTGGCTCTAATTTTAAGGTTCTGCTCCCCTTGTTCTGGATTCCCCCACCAGAGGAAATCATTTTTCTCTATCTACCCTATCAAATCACTTCAACATTTTAAGTACCTCGATTAGCTAACCCCTCAACCTTCTAAACTTGAAGGAATACAAGCCAAGTTTATGCAACTTATCCTCATGATTTAACCCTTAAAGCCCAGTTTACATAGGATATACGGCACAGAAACAGGCCATTCGGTCCAACCAGTCCATGCCGGTGTTTATGCTCCACTCGAGCCTCCTCCCGTCTTTCCTCATCTAAATCTATCAGTATAACCCTCTATTCCCTTCTCCCTCATATACTTGTCCAGCCTCCCCTTAAATGAATCTACACTATTCGCTTCAACCACTCCCTGTGGGAGCGAGTTCCACATTCTCACCACTCTCTGGGTAAAGAAGTTTCTCCTGAATTCCCTATTGGATTTCTTGGTGACTATCTTATATTGATGGCCTCTAGTTATGCTCTTCCCCACAAGTGGAAACATTCTCTCTGTATCCACTTTATCAAAACCTCTCAGAATTTTAAAGACCTCTATTAGGTCACCCCTCAGCCATCTCTTTTCAAGAGGAAAGAGACCCAGCCTGTTCATCCTTTCCTGAGATGTATACCCTCGCATTTCTGGTATCATCCTTGTAAATCTTCTCTGCACCCTCTCCAGTGCCTCTATATCCTTTTTATAATATGGAGACCAGAACTGTACGCAGTGCTCCAAGTGTGGTCTAACCAAGGTTCGATACAGGTTTAGTATAACTTCCCTACTTTTCAATTCTATCCCTCCAGAAATAAACCCTAGTGTTTGGTTTGCTTTTTTTACGGCCTTGCTAACCTGTGGCTCAACTTTTAGTGATTTGTATATTTGTACTCCGAGATCCCTTTGTTCCTCTACCCCACCTAGACACCCACCCTCCAAGTGATAAGTGATCTCCCTATTCTTCCGACCAAAATGTAATACCTCACATTTATCTGTGCTGACACTCACCGTGCCCACTAGCGGGTACAGGAAACCCGCACCAACACTTGCCCGGATATCCCGGATTGGCAGAATGAATCCAGTTGGCGCTCCCTTCTTCTCTGGCTCGTGAGATAAAGACAGATGAGTCTTTGCCATGCAGATGGGTAGATCTGCAAACCCCTGAACAAAAAGGAGAAGGGAAGTTAGAGAGGCAAGGAGACTTCGCCTTCATTCACTCACTGATCTAAACACAGTCCCCACCACTTACACCGTCACTCACTGATCTAAACACAGTCCCCACCACTTACACCGTCCACACCGTCACTCACTGATCTAAACACAGTCCCACCACTTACACCGTCCACACCGTCACTCACTGATCTAAACACAGTCCCACCACTTACACTGTCACTCACTGATCTTAACACAGTCCCTACCACTTACACTGTCCACACTTATCACGGGCAGTCGACTATATCAGGCAAATAGCAGTAACCATTTGCCAGGACCATAGGAGTCAATTACAATGGCGTTGCTTATAATACGTTAAGCACGGCGGCTGTTTCAGACAGTGTCTGTCTCTGTGTTAAAAGGGGTGCGCCGACAGTCAACTGATAAACTGATCGAGCAGTAACCAACGTTCCCGCTAAGCTGTCTGCTGGACCTGCGCAGCCCGGGAACGGCTTTTTAAATGTGAAATTTCGCACATGCATGACACTTGGGCCGCGCAGCCCGATAAATGGGCCACACACCCAGGAAAAAATAAATGAGGGGGAACCTTGGGAGTAACCACGGGGGCTGGAATTATGGCAGGAATGACGTATGAGGAGAGATTGTGTCGATTGGGCTTATACTCACTGGAGTTTAGAAGATTGAGAGGGGATCTCATCGAAACCTATAAAATTCTGTCAGGCCTGGACAGACTAGATGCAGGAAGGATGTTCCCGATGGTCGGTGAGTCCAGAACCAGGGGTCACAGTCTAAGGATAAGGGGTAGGCCATTTAGGACAGAGATGAGGAGGAATTTCTTCACCCAGAGAGTGGTGAACCTGTGGAATTCTCTGCCACAGAGGGCGGTGAAGGCCAGTTCATTAAATATATTCAAGAAAGAGTTGGATATATTTCTTAAGGCTAAAGGGATCAAGGGATATGGGGAGAAAGCAGGGACAGGGTACTGAGTTTGGATGATCAGCCTTGATCTCATTGAATGGCGGAGCAGGCTCGAAGGGCCGAATGACCTACTCCTGCTCCTATCTTCTATGTTTCTATGAATTGGAATCCATCTGTTCCCTTCTTTGTTCCTGTTCTTTCTCAAAGTGGCTACACCGGTTTGGATTGGGGGATTGGGAATCGAGTTCGGATCAGCCCCGGGATGGGACAGAATAGAATCAGTCACTGAATCACTGAGACAGGGAAGGCTGCTAAATCTATCGCAGGGTCTCTTTCATGGGTAGGCTTCATAAATGGTTGGGAACTGTACTTGGTAATATGTTGGACCAACCTGCTGTATTGGGAGTGGGCCGGGTGTATGAAGCTGACCAGCTGTCGTTACCTGTTTGGTGTAAAGCTCCACTTTCTGCTGTGCCTCGGGGCTGAGCTCCACGTCAGCGGCACCATAGATTCTCTTGGCAATGGTTCGGATTTTGTCCACAATGGGCAGCTTTGTAAAAGAAAGAGAACACAGTCAAAGTCCCGTGCAATAAAAGGCAGAGCATTTAAAAATACTCAGAGACACAGAGATTATTGAGCATGTCTGGCAACTCCCTTTGCCGGGTGTGCCGAATACAAAAACATTAGTCCCAACACATCAATAATTTAACAAATGATTTTCGGGTGAATTTCTCCCCTTTCTGTTGTAAATTCACTGATAACTTAACCCACTAGAAAGAAGAAAGACTTACATTTCTACAGCGTTTTTCACGACCACCGGATGTCTGAAAGCGCTTTACAGCCAATTAAGTACTTTTTTTGAAGTGTGGTCACTGTTGTAATTTGGAAACGTGGCAGCCAATTTGTGCACAGCAAGCTCCCACAAACAGCAATGTGATAATGACCAGATCGCCTGCTTTTAGTGATGTTGATTGAGGGATGAATATTAGAGTCATACAGCACGGATAGAGGCCCTTCGGCCCATCGTGTCCGCGCCGGCCATCAAGCCCTGTCTGATCTAATCCCATATTCCAGCATTTGGTCCGTAGCCTTGTATGCTATGGCATTTCAAGTGCTCATCCAAATGCTTCTTAAATGTTGTAAGGGTTCCTGCCTCCACAACCCTTTCAGGCAGTGAGTTCCAGACTCCAACCACCCTCTGGGTGAAAAAGTTCTTTCTCAAATCCCCTCTAAACCTCCCGCCCTTTACCTTGAATCTATGCCCCCTAGTTATTGACCCCTCTACTAAGGGAAAAAGCTCCTCAGCATCCATCCTATCTATGCCCCTCATAATTTTGTACACCTCAATCATGTCCCCCCTCAGCCTCCTCTGCTCCAAGGAAAACAAACCCAATCTGCCCAGTCTCTCTTCATAGCTGAAGCGCTCCAGCCCCGGTAACATCCTGGTGAACCTCCTCTGCACCCTCTCCAACGCGATCACATCCTTCCTGTAGTGTGGCGACCAGAACTGCACACAGTATTCCAACTGTGGCCTAACCAGTGTTTTATACAGTTCCATCATAACCTCCTTGCTCTTATATTCAATGCCTCGGCTAATGAAGGCAAGTATCCCATATGCCTTTTTTACCACCTTATCCACCTGTTCCGCCGCCTTCAGGGATCTGTGTACTTGCACACCCAGATCCCTCTGACCCTCCGTCTTGCCTAGGGTCTTACCATTCATTGTGTATTCCCTTGCCTTGTTAGTCCCCCCAAAGTGCATCACCTCGCACTTTTCCGGGTTAAATTCCATTTGCCACTGTTCTGCCCATCTGACCAACCCATCTATATCGTCCTGCAGACTGAGGCTACCCTCCTCGCTATTTACCACCCTACCAATTTTTGTATCATCCGCGAACTTACTGATCATACCTTTTACATTCATATCCAAGTCATTAATGTAGACCACAAACAGCAAGGGACCCAGCACCGATCCCTGTGGTACCCCACTGGCCACAGGCTTCCAGTCACAAAAACAGCTAGGACTCCCCTGCTCTTCTTTGAACTAGTGCTGTGGGATCTTTCTTGTCCACTTGAGGGAGCAGACGGGGCCTCAGTTTAACATCTCATCTGAAAGACGGCACCTCTGACAGTGCGGCGCTCCCTCAGTCCTGCACTGGGTGTGTCAGCCTAGATTTTTGTGCTCAAGTCTCTGGAGTGGGACTTGAACCCACAACCTTCTGACTCAGAGGCGAGAGAGCGACCCACTGAGCCACAGCTGACACTACTCCATTACCCTTCGAGTGAAAAAGTTCCCCGTGTTTTTAACTCTCACCCCTAACTTCCTCATTTTAACCACAACTACTTGCACTTAGCGTCTTTAACATAGTATAAAATTACCCAAGGCACTTCACAGGAGCATTAACAAACATAGAAACATAGAAGATAGGAGCAGGAGTAGGCCATTCGGCCCCTCGAGCCTGCTCTGCCATTCAATGAGATCATGGCTGATCATCCAAATTCAGTACCCTGTCCTTGCCTTCTCCCCATATCCCTTGATCCCTTTAGCCTGAAGAAGTATATCCAACTCCTTCTTGAATATATTTAATGAATTGGCCTCAACTGTCTTCTGTGGTAGAGAATTCCACAGGTTCACCACTCTCTGGGTGAAGAAATTCCTCCTCATCTCTGTCCTAAATGGCTTACCCCTTATCCTTAGACTGTGACCCCTGGTTCTGGACTCTCCCGCCATCGGGAACATCCTTCCTGCATCTAGTCTGTCTAGTCCTGTTGGAATTTTATAAGTTTCAATGAGATCCCCTCTCATTCTTCTAAACTCCAGCGAATACAAGCCTAATTGATCCAATCTCTCTTCATATGTCATTCCTGCCATCCCAGGTACCAGCCTGGTGAATCTTCGCTGCAGTCTCTCCATGGCAAGAACATCCTTCCTCAGATAAGGCGACCAAAACTGCACACAATACTCAAGGTGTAGTCTCACCAAGGCCCTGTACAACTGCAACAAGACATTCTTGCTCCTGTACTCAAATCTTCTCGCTATGAAGGCCAACATACCATTTGCCTTCTTAACCGCCTGCTGCACCTGCATGCTTACCTTCAGCGACTGGAGCGACTGAACCCGACAAACAACATTTTGTGGCGGGCACCAAAGGCAATGGCTTTGGTCTTCCCGATATTTAGTTGGAAGAAATTTCTGCTCATCGTGACAAATCAGAGGCAATGGAGGGGTCGAGCGAGGTGGTGGTGATGAGGCAGAGGTGGGTGTCATCAGTGTACATGTGAAATCTGATGCGTTTTCGGATGATGTCGTCGAGGGGCAGCATATAGATGAGAAATAGGAGGGGCCCCAAGGATAAATCCAGTGGGAATTGAACCCTACATCATGAGGAACAGTTTGCTCGGAAATTCCCTCTGTATTCGACCATCCTGAACCTTTCTTTAGAACTCCGATTCCCAATATCTAGAACCATCGCCATTGCTCCTCTCTATACTGAGGTCAATGGGGGTCAAAGGCGGGTAATGGGACTTAAGGCAGATAAATCCCCCGGACCTGATGGCCTACATCCTAGGGTCTTGAGAGAAGTGGCGGTAGGGATTGTGGATGCATTGGTGATTATTTTCCAAAACTCCCTGGACTCAGGAAAGGTCCTGGCAGATTGGAAAACTGCTAATGTAACACCCTTATTTAAGAAGGGTAGTAGACAAAAAGCCGGAAACTATAGACCAGTTAGCCTAACATCTGTGGTTGGCAAAACGTTGGAGTCCATTATTAAGGAAACAGTAACAGAGCATTTGGATAAACATAATTTAATAGGACAGAGTCAGCATGGTTTTATGAAGGGGAAGTCATGTTTGACAAATTTGCTCGAATTCTTTGAGGATGTAACATACAGGGTGGATAAAGGGGAACCAGTGGATGTAGTGTATTTGGACTTCCAAAAGGCATCTGACAAGGTTCCACACAAAAGATTACTGATCAAGATAAAAAATCACGGGATTCGGGGTAATATACTGGCATGGGTGGAAGACTGGCTCTCTAACAGAAAACAGAGTTGGGATAAATGGTTCGTTCTCGGGCTGGCAATCAGTAACCAGTGGTGTTCCGCAGGGGTCAGTGCTGGCACCCCAACTCTTTACAATCTATATTAACGATTTGGAGGAAGGGACCGAGTGCAACATATCCAAGTTTGCCGACGATACAAAGATGGGAGGGAAAGCAGTGAGTGAGGAGGACATAAAAAACCTGCAAAAGGACATAGACAGGCTAAGTGAGTGGGCAGAGATTTGGCAGATGCAATATAATGTTGGAAAGTGTGAGGTTATGCATTTTGGCAGAAAAAATCAAAGAGCAAGTTATTATCTAAATGGAGAGAAACTGCAAAGTGCTACAGTACAAAGGGATCTGGGGGTCCTGGTGCATGAAACACAGAAGGTTAGTATGCAGGTGCAGCAGGTGATAAGGATGGCCAATGGAATCTTGGCTTTTATTGCAAGGGGGATGGAGTATAAAAACAGGGAAGTCTTGCTTCAGTCATACAGGGTATTGGTGAGGCCACACCTGGAATACTGCGTGCAGTTTTGGTTTCCATATTTAAGAAAAGATATACTTGCTCTCGAGGCGGTTCAGAGAAGGTTCACTTGGTTGATTCCGGAGATGAGGGGGTTGACGTATGAGGAAAGGTTGAGTAGGTTGGGGCTCTACTCATTGGAGTTCAGAAGAATGAGAGGCGATCTTATCGAAACATATAAGATTGTGAGGGGGCTTGATCGGGTGGATGCGGTGAGGATGTTTCCACTGATGGGTGAGACTAGAACTAGGGGGCATAATCTTAGAATAAGGGGCTGCCCTTTCAAAACTGAGATGAGGAGAAACTTCTTCACTCAGAGGGTAGTAAATCTATGGAATTTGCTACCCGAGAGAGCTGGGGAAGCTGCAACATTAAATAAATTTAAAATGGAGATAGACAGTTTCCTAGCTGATAAAGGAATTAGGGGTTACGGCGAGCGGGCAGGGAAGTGGACGTGAGTCTAGATTCGGATCAGCCATGATCCTACTGAATGGCGGAGCAGGCCCGAGGGGCCATATGGCCTACTCCTACTCCTGCTTCTTATGTAAATCGTCCAGTGGCTGGAATCATACCCGATTGAGAGGAAGATGGCAGTGGTTGTTGGTCAGTCGTCGCAGCCTAGGACCAACCAACCAGGGAACAGGCTATTTTAGATCTTGTATTGTGTAATGAGACAGGGTTAATTAGCAATCTCATAGTAAAGGATCCTCTGGGGCAGAGTGATCATAATATGATAGAAGTTCACATTAATTTTGAGAGTGACTTTCCCAAGTTCGAAACTAGAGTCTTAAACTTAAATAAAGCCAACTACATAGGTATGAGGGGCGAGTTGGCTAAGGTAGATTGGAAAAAATAGATTAAAAGGTATGGCGGTAGATAAGCAGTGGCTAGCATTTAAAGAAATATTTCATAATTCTCAACAAAAATACATTCCATTGAGAAACAAAAACTCCACGGGAAAAGTGATCCAACCGTGGCTAACTAAAGAAGTTAAGGATAGTATTAGATTCAAAGAAGAAACTTATAATGTTGCAAAGAATAATAGTAAGCCTGAGGATTGGGAGAGTTTCCGAAACCAGCAAACGTTGACCAAAAAATTGATAAAAAGGGAAAAAATAGAATGAGAGAAAACTAGCAAGAAATATAAAAGCAGATTGTAAGAGCTTCTACAAGTATGTAAAAAGGAAAAGAGTAGCAAAAGTAAACGTTGGTCCCTTAGAGGCTGAGACAGGAGAAATTATTATGGGGAATAAGGAAATGGCAGAAATGTTCAACAAATATTTTGTATCTGTCTTCACAGTAGAAGACACAATGACCAGCCATGATCTTATTGAATGGCGGAGCAGGCTTGAGGGGCCATATGGCCTACTCCTGCTCTTATTTCTTATGTTCTTACGACATCACTACAGGGAATCGTCCTAGGCCCAAACACCTTCAACTGCTTCATCAATGACCTTCTCCACATCATCAGTTCAGGAGTGGAGATGATTCTACATCTCCATTTCCAGAACCAAGGCGGGTAAATGGAGTTAAGATCAGCCATGATCTAACTGAATGGCGGAACAGGCTCAAGGGGCTGAATGGTCTCCTCCTGTTCCTATCTTCCTATGTTCCTATTAAAAAGGGGAGACTGCGGCACAAATTTAATCCGGGTACTCTTTACAGTGAGAGAAATTTTCCTGTATGGCTCAATGGGAAATAGCAAAATGAATTCTTACCTCCAATTGGTAGAGGAATTTGAAGTCACTCTCCAGCTGAGAAGCTCTCTGTACGGCTTTGGCAAGTTCGACCGCTCCCTGCCCTCCTTCGGCCCAATGAGTGCATTTCACAGCGTCAAACGCACCCACTTCCTTGGCCGTGCTGCACACCAGGTCGAGTTCAGCCTCTGTGTCTGATCTGCAGGAGGACAGAAGGATCTGCTGGTAACACAGGCCAAACCAGCTCACAACACAAGCATCAGGCGACAGAGAATTGGATATTACAAGTAAAAGTCCGACCCCTGGAGCAGCGCTGTACCATATGAACATGGCCTACGCAGCACGACAGTACACCCTCCACAACAGCGCGATACATGAGTACGCCCTCCACACCAATATGATACGAGTACCTATGTTCCCTGTAATTTATTTTGGCCCTGCGCGGTCCCTTTAAGGTGCTGTACGGGCCAATCGAAATACCGCGCATGCACGGTTTTTACATTGAAATGCCGGCAAGCCGGCTGTGCGGGATCCTCAGAGCAGCGCACGCACCTTATAGGGAACACTGATGAGTACGCCCTCCACACCAGCGCCACACACGAGTACACCCTTCACACCAGCGCGAAACATGGAGCACGTCCCTCACACCAGTGCCACACACGAGTATGCCCTTCACACCAGCGCGAAACATGGAGCACGTCCCTCACATCAGCGCGATACACGAGTATGCCCTTCAGAGCAGCGCGATACAGGAGTACACCATCCACACCAGCGCAATACACAAGTACACCCTTTAGAGCAGTGCAATACAGGAGTACACCCTTCACATCTTTAGCTTCCACTAGAACAGGGAGACAGGACCTCGGTTTAACGACTCATTTGAAGGACTCATTCAGTGCTGCGGTGGAGGGTCAGTCTAGATTAGTGCGCAAGTTCTAGAGCGAGTCTCGGACACCCACCCCCAAGAATGCCACGTACCGAGACGCGCTGACAAAAGGATGACTGCGGAACCCGTACTCACTTGAAGGCATTGACCGCCACCACCACTGCAACTCCGAATGTGTTTGCATTCTCGATCTGTTTACGGAGGTTACTGCAGCCCTTCCCCACCAAGTCCAGGTTCTACGCAAAACAGAGGAGAGATCACACTCCGGGTCAAGTGCCAACAAACACACGGAGGAGACAACCGCAATGCGCAGCTCAGTCAACCAAAGCCGGTGCACGACACTCAGCAAGTAATTTTACTGCTCTGCACACGATTGAGAGCGAATTTATTAGCAGTTCTGTGGCCGTTTGTAATACAAATTCTGCTCGATTATTGCCCTCGGTCTCTGTTCAAGGTTCAAACCCTTTTAGTTTATCATAATATGCTGGTAGCAGAGCCTCAAGAATGTTTAAACACCTAAACCCAGTCCTACTTCAAAGGGTCCCAATCCTAGCCTAAGAAACTCCAATCCATCCACCACCACCGCGGAGAGGCAACAAACCTATTCACAGGGAAATACAACCCATCAGAATTTACCTCTTCGACATATTCCTTCGGCAGTGGGACGCCTGCAGTCACCTACAGTAAAATTACGGGAAAAAAGTGTTAGAACTTGGTTTGAAATGCGGCCATGAAAGAAAGAATTTGCATTTATATGGCACCTTTCACAACCTCAGGACATCCAAACAATGTTCCCGTTAAGCTGCACAGTCGCGCAGCGGTCTGGAGGTCCCACGCAGGCCGCTCACCGGCTTTACAATGGAAAAACCGCGCATGCACGGAAATTTGAATGGGCCGCGCAGCCCATTAAAGGGGCCACCACCGCCACCCCCCCCCCAAAAAATTAGAGGGAACATAAATCCCGAAGCGCTTTACAGCCAATGAAGTAGTCACTGTTGGAATGTAGGAAATGCGGCAGCCAATTTGCGCACAGCAAGCTCCCACAAACAGCAATAAGACAATAACCAGATAATCTATTATAGTGATGTCGGTTGAGGGATAAATATTGGCCAGGACACCGGGGAGAACTCCCCTGCTCTTCTTCAAAATAGTACTTGGTTTAGTGTCTCAGCTAAAAGACGGCACCTCCGACAGTGCAGCACTCCCTCAGTACTGCCCCTCCGACAGTGCGGCGCTCCCTCAGTACTGCCCCTCCGACAGTGCAGCGCTCCCTCAGTACTGCCCCTCCGACAGTGCAGCGCTCCCTCAGTACTGCCCCTCCGACAGTGCGGCACTCCCTCAGTACTGCCCCTCCGACAGTGCAGCGCTCCCTCAGTGCTGCCCCTCCGACAGTGCAGCGCTCCCTCAGTACTGCCCCTCCGACAGTGCAGCACTCCCTCAGTACTGCCCCTCCGACAGTGCGGCGCTCCCTCAGTGCTGCCCCTCCGACAGTGCGGCGCTCCCTCAGTACTGCCCCTCCGACAGTGCGGCACTCCCTCAGTGCTGCCCCTCCGACAGTGCGGCGCTCCCTCAGTACCGCCCCCTCCGACAGTGCGGCACTCCCTCAGTACCGCCCCCTCCGACAGTGCGGCACTCCCTCAGTACCGCCCCCTCCGACAGTGCAGCACTCCCTCAGTACTGCCCCTCCGACAGTGCAGCGCTCCCTCAGTACTGCCCCTCCGACAGTGCAGCGCTCCCTCAGTACTGCCCCTCCGACAGTGCAGCGCTCCCTCAGTACTGCCCCTCCGACAGTGCAGCACTCCCTCAGTACTGCCCCTCCGACAGTGCAGCGCTCCCTCAGTACTGCCCCTCCGACAGTGCAGCGCTCCCTCAGTACTGCCCCTCCGACAGTGCAGCACTCCCTCAGTACTGCCCCTCCGACAGTGCGGCGCTCCCTCAGTACTGCCCCTCCGACAGTGCGGCGCTCCCTCAGTACCGCCCCCTCCGACAGTGCGGCACTCCCTCAGTACCGCCCCCTCCGACAGTGCGGCACTCCCTCAGTACTGCCCCTCCGACAGTGCAGCACTCCCTCAGTACTGCCCCTCCGACAGTGCAGCGCTCCCTCAGTACTGCCCCTCCGACAGTGCAGCGCTCCCTCAGTACTGCCCCTCCGACAGTGCAGCGCTCCCTCAGTACTGCCCCTCCGACAGTGCAGCGCTCCCTCAGTACTGCCCCTCCGACAGTGCAGCGCTCCCTCAGTACTGCCCCTCCGACAGTGCAGCACTCCCTCAGTACTGCACTGGAGTGTCAGCCTAGATTTTGTGTTCAAGTCTCTTGAGTGGACCTTGAACTCATAACCTGCTGACTCAGAGGCGAGAGTGCTACCCACTGAGCCAAGGCTGACACATCCGTAAGCCATACTGAAATCACCTTTCTGAAAAAAGAGGTACTTCAAAACCTGCCACAAACTTCGTACCCTTGTCATCGACTCCATCACCCTCCCAGTCAACTGCCTCAGTCTGAACCAGGCTGTTCACAATCCCAGTATTCTACAAAATCCCAAGCTGAGCTTCAGAATCCATATCCTCTCCATCACAAAGACCGCCAACTTCCACTTCCATAATATTGCTCGTCTCCGCCCTGCCTCAGTCCATCTGCTGCTGAAACCCTTATTCACGCCTTAATCACTACCAGACTCGACTATTCCAACACTCTCCTGGCCGGCCTCTCATCTTCATCCCTCCATAAACTTCAGCTCATCTTAAACAAACATCGGCTATTCTGCACCCATGTCCCACTCACCCATCACCCCTGTGCTCGCTGACCTACATTGGCTCCCGGTCAGGCAATGTCTCGATTTTAAAATATTCAACCTCCTGTTTAAATCCCTCCATTGCCTCACCTCTCCCTTCCTCTGTAACCTCCTCCAGCCCTACAATCCCCCCAAATTCTCCACTCCTCTGTCTTCTGCCTCTGTGCACCCCAATACGCTCCCTTCGCCCCACCAGTGGCTGCCGTGCCTGGGCTCCACACTCTGGTATTCCCTCAAGCCCATTCACCTCCCCCCTCCTGCTTTCAGGCCCTACCTAAAACCCGCCTCTGCCACCAGGCGGCTTTCTGCAGGTGCCTTAGGATGCACCCTGAACCTTGGGGAGAGAGCCAGCAACCCCGTAAAACTGTATGGCCTTACTCCCATTGCCTGGCTGAAGCTTGCAAATCAGGCTGCTCAGCTGTAAAAGGCATCAGTGCCCTGGAGAACGCGGGTTCGCGTTGCTCCCTGGCTGCTGTTGCGGAGATCTCCCGGAGCTGCCCAAAATGACCCTGCCCTGTCCGAGGTTGAGTGTAACGGTCAGAATCTCCTGCTGTTGGCGCGGCGGCTATTTCCCTTGCGCCTCTGGGGCATGCTCGGGTACACTGCTCTACGTTAAAGGCGCTGCGTCAATGTGTCCCGTTGTCGTTCTCCTTACCGTGGGGCCACCGCCGTGCATTTTCAGGGCCCTTACAGTGGCAACCAGCACGACCACGTGGGGGCGCAGACCCGAGTACCTGCACTTGATGTCGAAGAACTTCTCCATTCCAATGTCTGCTCCAAAACCCGCCTCCGTCACTACAATTAAACAGGACAGACAATTAAACACGTCCAGATACGGTGAGAAATACACTAACCCAAACAGATATGGGAAGATACATTTGCAGGTAGCAGCCAATCAAAAAAAAGACTTGCATTTCTATAGCGCCTTTCACGACCACCGGACGGCTCAAAGCGCTTTACAGCCAATGAAGTACTTTTTGAAGTGGAGTCTCTGTTGTAATGTGGGAAGCGCTGCGGCAGCCAATTTACATCAATATCAGGTGTAAAAGTGTCAGCCAGTGGCTCAGTGGGTTGCACTCTTGAACCCACAACCTTCTGGCTCAGAGGCAAGTCCCACTCCAGAGACTTGAGCACAAAAATCTAGGCTGACACTCCCAGTGCAGTACTGAAGGAGTGCTGCACTGTTGGAGCTGCCGTTTTTCGGATGAGACGTTAAACCGAGGCCCTGTCTGCTCTCAGCTGGATGGAAAAGATACCACGGCCACTATTTCGAAGAGCAGGGAAGTTCTCCCCGGTGTCCTGGGCCAATACTCTCCACTTGCCTGGATGAGTGCAGCTCCAACAACACTCAAGAAGCTCGACACCATTCAGGATAAAGCAGCCCGCTTGATTGGCACTCCATCCACCACCTTCAACATTCACTCCCTCCACCACCGGCGCACTGTGGCTGCAGTGTGTACCATCTACAAGATGCACTGCAGCAACTCGCCAAAGCTCCTTCAACAGCACCTTCCAAACCCGCGACCTCTACCACTTAGAAGGACAAGGGCAGCAGACGCATGGGAACATCACCACCTACAAGTTCCCCTCCAAGCCACACACCATCCTGACTTGGACCTGTATCGCCGTTCCTTCACTGTCGCTGGGCCAAAATCTTGGAACTCCCTTCCTAACAGCCATGTGGGTGTACCTACACCATATGGACTGCAGTTGTTCAAGGCAGCGGCTCACCACCATCTTCTCAAGGGCAATTAGGGATGGGCACTAAATGCAGGCCTAGCCAGCAACGCCCACATCCCATCAATGAATAAAAATTAAAAAATTTTTTTTATCCCTCAACCAACATCACAGATTATCTGATCATTATCATATTGCTGTTTGTGGGAGCTTGCTGTGTGCAAATTGACTGCTGTGCTTCCTACATTACAACAGTTACGACACTTCAAAAGTACTTCATTGGCTGTAAAGCTCTTTGGGACGTCCTGAGGTGGTGAAAGGCGCTATAGAAATGCGAGGCTTTCATTCTAAGATTTTGGACCTGCGCAATGCTGCAGTATCCGTTCCCTGCCAGCGGGTAGAGCTGTTTGAATGGCGCTCTGAGGGACTCTACTGGCACCAATCACGTACTGCACCATGAAACAGACTGTTCAGGTACTTATAGAATTTTACAGCATGGCAACAGGCCATTCGGCCCATGCCGGTGTTTATGCTGTTTCTCTCTCCACGGATGCTGCCTGCCCCGCTGAGTATTTCCAGCATTTTCTGTTTTTGTTTGATTTCCAGCATCCGCAGTATTTCGCTTTTGTTAAAGGATTTGATAGGGTTGGTAGAGGGAAACTATTTCCTCTGGTGGGGGGGGGGGGGGCGGGGGGGAGTCCAGAACAAGGAGGCATCACCTTAAAATGAGAGCCAGGCTGTTCAAGGGTGATGAGAGGGAGCACTACTTCACACAAAGGGTAGTGGAAATCTGGAACTCCCTCCCTCAATAAACTGCTGAGGCTGGGGAGTCAATTGAAAATGTCAGAACTGAGATTGATAAGATTTTTGTTAGGCAAGGTTATTAGGAGTTATGGAACCAAGGCAGGTAGATGGAGTTAAGAGACAGATCAGGCATATTCTAAATGAACGGTGGAACAGGCTCAAGGGGCTGAATGGCCTGCCCCTGTTCCTAGGTTTCCAACGCCCACGCGGGGCCTCTAGCTGCAGAAACCGGGTATAACACCAGGAGAACGCCTACAGTCCCGTTACTCACCTACAAACCCACCAGGCCCAACTAGTTTTAGTGCTATTTTGTCAGCCAGGATGGAGGAGTTTCCATGTGCGATGTTGGCGAAGGGTCCAGCATGAACAAACACGGGAGTCCCCTGTTAACAACACAAAAATCAGTCAGTGGCCATTTCCACGGTAGCTGCGCCTGGACTGAAACACAGGTATCCGTGTCCGGGAGCGCCTCGATCAACACACAAAAGCTATTTCCCCTAATATAGATTAACACACAAAAAAAACTATTTCTCCCAATACAAAGTAACACATAAAAAACGATTTCTCCCAATATAAATGAACGCACTCGAGTACTGTGTACAGTTCTGGTCACCACATTACAGGAAAGATGTGATTGCACTAGAGAGGGTGCAGAGGAGATTTATGAGGATGTTGCAAGGACTGGAGAATTTTAGCTATGAGGAAAGACTGGAGAGGCTTGGGGTTGTTTTCTTTGGAACAGAGGAGGCTGAGGGGAGACTTGATTGAGGTGTATCAAATTATGAGGAGCCCAGATAGAGTGGGTAGGAAGGACCTATTTCCCCTAGCAAAGAGGTCAATAACCAGGGGCACAGATTTAAAGTAATGGGTAGAAGGATTAGAGGGGAGTTGAGGAGAACTTTTTTCACCCAGAGGGTGGTGGGGGTCTGGAACTCACTGCCTGAAAGGGTGGGAGAGGCAGAAACACTCATTGCCTGGAAGTGCCGTAACCTACAGGACTGGAAAGTGGGATTAGGCGGGATAGCTCTTTTCCGGCTGGCACAGGCATGATGGGCCGAATGGCCTCCTTCTGTGCCGTAAATTTCTATGATAATACACAAAAACTATTTCATCTAAAGAAAATGGAGACATCCCACAGAAACATCTTCAGAAGTAGGGCTCGCAGGAAACATGGTGTAGAAACGTATTTTCTGGTGACATGCATCAGCTTTGTAGAAGCTAAACAGAAAACCGTGATATCGGAAAGATGAGGTACGGGGATTGATTGGGATATTACATTTTGTAGGTGAAGTACCGAATACTTTCAGAGGACAGCTACACTTGTATAATACAGCTCAGTTATCAGCTCTTCAGTTTATACCTAGAGTGCATATATAATTTTTGGAAAAATTCAAGTACAGCATACTATAGCATAGATGCATTTAAGGGGAAGCCAGATAAGTACACGAGGGAGAAAGGAATAGAAAGGTATGCTGTTGAGATGAAGTAAGGTCGGCTCGTGTGGAGAATAAACACCGGCACCGCCTGCTGGTCCCGCACAGCCCGGAACCGCCTTTTCCAATGTGAAACTTTGAATGGGCCCTGCAGCCCCTTAGAGACCGCGCACCCAAAAAATAAGGGGACATTGAACACCGGCGCGGACCAGTTGGGCTGAATGGCCTGTTTCTGCACTGTAAAATTCAGCGACAAGTCGCTACCACTAGGCGAAGCTCTACTTTCATAACTAACCAAAGGTCTCCAGTGCCAGAAATCTAGAACACCGCCACCAAAAAAAACAAGCACTGCTGTGGAACCCTAAAGGACTTTACTGGACCAGTGCATTCACAAAAACCAGCTGGCAAACTACGCTCATCATGTGCAGCCTTTTATTGACCGCTTCAGGCAAGAGCAACCAACTGAAATTGTGAATGTACGGAAGTGATGAAATGATGAATGGTCCATCCAGCCTGTCCAGTGTAGTTGTGAAGCCCGATGCATAATTAACTTGTAGCCCACCACCTCCTGGCATCATGTCCCTGGGGTACTTCATGCTCATGGTGTCAGCTGTGGCTCAGTGGGTAGCACCCTCTCTTGCCTCCAAGTCAGAAGGTCGTGGGTTCACGTCCCACTCCAGAGACTGGAGCACAAAATCCAGGCCGACACTCCCAGTGCAGTACTGAGGGGGTGCTGCACTGTCGGAGGTGATGTCTTTCTGATGAGACGTTAAGCCGAGGCCCCGCCTCCCCTTGCAGGTGGAAGTAAAAGATCCCACGGCACTATTTTGAAGAGGAGCAGGGGAGCTCTCCCCGGTGTCCTGGCCAATATTTATCCCTCACCTGTTCATTATCACATTGCTGTTTGCAAATTGGTTGTCGCGTTTCCTACGACTTTGGGGCCGGACCAGTGTTTTATACAGGTTCATCATAATTTCCACACTTTTGTACTCTATGCCTCTATTCATGAAGCCCAGGGTCCCGTAAGCCCTTTTAACTGCTTTCTCAACCTGCCCTGCCACCTTCAGCGATGTGTGCACACATACCCCCAGGTGTCTCTGTTCATGCGCCCCTTTTAGGATTGTACCCTTTAGTTTATATGTCCTCTCCTCATTCTCTCCACCAAAATGTATCACTTCACACTTTTCAGCATTAAATTTCATCTGCCACGTGTCTGCCCATTCCACCAGACTGTGTATGTCCTCTTGAAGTCTATCACTCTCCTCCTCGCTGTTCACTATACTTTGAAGTTTTGTGTCATCTGCAAATTTTGAAATTGTGTCCTGTACACCCACATTCAAGTGACTAATATATATCAAGAAAAGCAGTGGTCCTAGTACCGACCCCTGGGGAACACCAGTGTATACCTTCCTCCAGTCCAAAAAACAACCGTTCACCACTACTCTCTGTTTCCTGTCACTTAGCCAATTTCGTATCTATGCTGCCACTGTCCCTTTTATTCCATGGGCTTCAACTTTGCTGGCAAGCCTATTATGTGGCACTTTATCAAACGCCTTTTGGAAATCCATGTACACTACGTCAACCGCACTGTCCTCATCAACCCTCTGTTACCTCATCAAAAAACTCGAAGTTAGTTAAACACGACTTGCCTTTAACAAATCTATGCTGGCTTTGCTAAATTAATCCACACTCGTCCAAGTGACTGTTAATTTTGTCCCCGATTACTGTTTCTAAAAGCTACCGGAGGTCAAACTGACTGGCCTGTAGTTGCTGGGTTTATCTTTACACCCTTTTTTGAACAATGGTGTAGCATTTGCAATTATCAAGTCCTCTGGCACCACCCCCGTATCGAAGGAGGATTGGAATATCATGGCCAGTACCTCCGCGATTTCCTCCCCCAATTCCCTCAGTATCCTAGGATGCATCACATCCGCTCCTGGCAATTTATTTACTTTAAGTACAGCCAGCCTTTCTAATACCTCCTCTATCAATTTTTATCCTATCAAGTATCTTCACTACCTCCTCCTTTACTATGTCTATGGCAGCATCCTCTTCCTTGGTGAAGACAGATGCAAAGTACTCGTTTAGTACCTCAGCCATACCCTCTGCCTCCATGCATAGATCTCCTTTTTGGTCTCTAATCAGCCCCACCCCGCCTCTTACTATCCTTCTACTATTTAGATGCCTATAGAAGACTTTTGGATTACCTTTTATGTTGGTTGCCATTCTATTCTCATACCCTCTCTTTGCCCCTCTTATTTCCTTTTTCACTTCTCCTCTGACCTTTCTATATATATCCTGATTCATACACGCTCTTTTTCTGCTTCATCGTATTCTCTATCTCTTTCGTCATCCAGGGAGCCCTGACTTTAGTTGCCCTGCCTTTCCCCCTAGTGGGAATGTACCTCAACTGTACCTGAACTATTTCCTCTTTAAAGGCAGCCCATTGTTCCATTACAGCTTTGCCTGCCAATCTTTGATTCCAGTTTACCCGGGCCAGATCCGTTCTCATCCCACTGAAATTGGCCTTCCCCCAGTTAAACGTTCTTACTCTAGATTGCTCCTTGTCCTTTTCCATAGCTAATCTAAACCTTATGATACTATGATCACTGTTCCCTAAATGCTCCCCTACTGACACTTGCTCCACTTGACCCACCTCATTCCCCAGAACCAGATCCAGCAATGCCTCCTCTTTAGAAACAGCTACCCTCAAAGCAGAGAAAGTCACGCATGACTTGGAATTTTAATTTTTAAATGTTGCCCCCACCCCCTCCCCACAAATGTGAAATTAGCAGATTTGACAAGACATAAATAGGTTAACGGATGTGGGTGAAACAGCACAAACCTCCAATGTCTGCATGAGGTTGGGTTTAATCGCATCCTTCATCAGCACAGCCAGAGCTCCACTGATTCCCTAGAGAGAAAAATAATTGATCAGGATCTTCATCAGCATGAGGCAGACTTACAACCGGGAGAAAGGGAGTGTGACTAACTTTCACTCCCTTTCAAACAGAGTTACTTTTTATTACAATAGAGCCTCCAAGTCCAAGAGATGTACGGAATTACCGACCACTAATTTAACAACCGGAGTCACAGATAATGTAATCGCAAGCAGGTTATTTAACTTGGACTGCGAGCAAAGATCTAGAGGTCAGAGTAGTGGTTACATGGAACGAACGCCCAACAAAATTAGCCCATTCCCTGGATCAGTGACTCAGCAGGAATGGGATCGCAGGTTACAGGGATAAGGACGGGCAATCATGGAAATCACTAGCTCCTGTTGGGACCATGGAAACGTTACCTGTGGCAACTGAGCAGCCAGCTTTGATTAACAGAGGTGGGAAGTGTGTGTGGAAACAGCGCAGTTCTATTTGACCATCTTTGAGGTCATGGCAGCATCTTCAATCCTTACCTCAACACCCCTCAATCAATGTTCCTCCCATGGTGAGTGGGAGCGCGGCCAGCACCAATTGGGAGGCCCCGCGCAGGCCGCTCACCAGCTGCTGCCGCTAGAAGATACCGTGCAGTAAATTTAAAGGGGCCACGCACTTAAAAAAAAATTAAAGGGAACGTTGCCTTCAATCCTCTTCATTCTGAAAATGATAGATTTTTGCATGACAAGTGTATAAAAGAATACAGAACCAAGGGGGTAGATGCAGTTAGGATATAGATCAGCCATGATCTCATGGAATGGCAGAACAGGCTTCGAGGGGCTGAATGGCCTGCTCCTGTTCCTATACACATCTATTTGTCTCTTAAATCCAGGTGTACAATCAGCTTCCTTGTGGAGCAATGTAGAAGATGTTTCTTTCCCCTATTTTCTTCTCTTGTCTCTTTAAAAAAAAATTTGTTCACAGGATGTGGGCGTCGCTGTCGAGGCCAGCATTTATTGCCCATCCCTAGCTGCCCCTCGAGAAGGTGGCGGTGAGCCGCCTTCTTGAACCGCTGCAGTCCGTGTAGTGAAGGTGCTCCCACAGTGCTGTTAGGGAGGGAGTTCCAGGATTTTGACCCAGTGACGATGAAGGAACGGCGATATATTTCCAAGTCAGGATGGTGTGTGACTTGGAGGGGAACTTGGAGGTGGTGGTGTTCCCATGCACCTGCTGCCCTTGTCCTTCTAGGTGGAAGAGGTCGCGGGTTTGGGAGGTGCTGCCGAAGAAGCCTTGGTGAGTTGCTGCAGTGCATCTTGTAGATGGTACACACTGCAGCCACGGTGCGCCGGTGGTGGAGGGAGTGAGTGTTTAAGGTGGTGGATGGAGTGCCAATCAAGCGGGCTGCTTTGTCCTGGATGGTGTCGAGCTTCTTGAGTGTTGATGGAGCTGCACTCATCCAGGCAAGTATTGGTACTCTCATGCTGGGATGCACCTCCTCTCCTCCATTACCTCTTCTCATGGTCCATTCCTCATATGTGAACCATAGATAGCAACATGAAATGGCTAATCCTTTACAGACGGCATCACAGCCCAGCTCTTGTCCTTCAATTCCCTGATGCCCGTGGAAAGCACGAGCTCGGCGCGCTGAAGAGGGAATTTTACAAGTTTTCGACAAAAGAAAAATCAAGTTGTAGCGCGGAGTGGGGAGCGTGGAGCAAATTGATCCCATTTCACAATCTATACACGCACGCACGTTTGGACAGATACTCGAGACACATGTCCCTGAGCAGGTATTTAGCTGCCTCTTTGCACGGGGGTTAGCTGCTGCTTGGCAATGAAGTTTTATTTTTTTTAAAGAAAATCAATTTACCAATTGCATCGAAGAGAGAATTGCGTTAAAAAACAACCCACTACATACTTAATGCATTTGCTTTCGATTAAGTTCACCTTAGGCACACTGAGACACAATGTAATCAAAATTCCCGAGCCTGCAGAAACCTCAAACAGGACATGGCCCCAGGATGACATTTTGTCAAAGATAATTGGTTCTGACTATCTCCTTTCCTCTCTCTCTATATATATAAAAAGTTGCAGATGCAAAAATCAAATCAGACAATTAAGATGCAGTGGCCATAAGAGATCAATTCTGTTATTACAGAACAAGTTTTATTGCATCTTAAATACCCACCCCATCGACCGCGGTCAATGATCAGACCCCAATCCCCCACATCCTTCAAATAGGCAGACTGATCAGCAATGATATAATGTACATTTCACAAAATGCTTCATGCAATGAATTGTTCTGGAGCGACAGCTATTAGGTGCAGAATGTTAAAGAGCTCCTTCAGGTGGAGGTTGTCGGTGAGCAAGTGTTTGGCGGGGGGAGAATCGGGGGAAATGGACACAAGGTTTGTGCCAATGAAAGGCCATTCAGCCCATCGATCTCCCTCCATCCAGAATCTATGTCTCATCATGGATTCTTCTCTCCTTACTTCTGCCTTCCCCCACTCGATTGCCTACACTAAGCAACAAGTGCCTTCCCCGACTTTCTCTGAAGAACAAAAGCACAGAGTGCTCCCTCCACAAATTCTGTTGGTTTCTCCACCTACCAAAACTACAGGCCTCTTCCTGGATAAGGCAGGGGAGTGACCTCCTCGGAGCCCTTGCAGCCCATTCGGTGGGAATCCACCAGGAGATGAATCAGGAGCAACTATTCGACTACCGCCCCCGCCCCGGATCTCTTTCCCGTATTTCCCAAGGATACGTTCCTCCCTCCGCGAGTCTCCTCCCCAAAGTGGGGGCTGCGAGACCGATGGGCGGTTAATCCAAGGTCTGGTGGATATTAAAGATCCCACGGCACTGCTCGAGGAGTACGAACCTCTTCGTGTCCTGGCCAACACTCCTCCCACAACCAGCACCAAACCAGGTTAATTGAACGTCTACTGCCTGACTGTTTGTGGGAACTTACCGTGTAAAATGGCTTGCCCACGTCACAGTTACTCTGCTTCAAAGCAATTTGTTGCATGAGAAATTCTACGAGAGGTGACAAGTTATTACATGAAAGCGATCAGTCTCTGGTCCGAGCACCAGCATCGAGTACCCAGCTTACCAAATCGTCCGTGGTAACCGGCTGGCCTTTCTTATTGGAAGCGACCACCATTTTCCCCAGCCGCTGCCTCATGTCATTCAAACCATCGGTCAGTGCCAGTACCGCCATGATCTCACTTGCCACTGTGATGTCGAATTGCGTCTAAAAAGTGGGAGGATATATACAAAACCAATAAGCAGTCACTCTTCAATCCTCCCGACTTACCGCAAGCCATTGCATTCAAATAACCCGTGTTTCTCATTACACACAAGCTTCTCAGTCAAGACAAAAAATATTACACGGTAACTTTATCACAATCACGATTCTTGGGGGAGATTTTTATTTTCAAGGGAATGCTTTCTTATTTGTGCCAGGGTCAAAGACTCATAGGGTAGGTACAGCATGGCTCAGATACAGAGTAAAGCTCCCTCTACACTGTCCCATCAAACAATCCCCAGGGCAGTTACCGCACGGGGTTAGATACAGAGTAAAGCTCCCTCTACACTGTCCCATCAAACACTCCCAGAGCAGGTACAGCACGGGTTAGATACAGAGTAAAGCTCCCTCTACACTGTCCCATCAAACATTCGCAGGGCAGATACAGCACAGGTTAGATACAGAGTAAAGCTCCCTCTACACTGTCCCATCAAACACTCCCAGGGCAGGTACAGCACAGGTTAGATACAGAGTAAAGCTCCCTCTACACTGTCCCATCAAACACTCCCAGGGCAGATACAGCACAGGTTAGATACAGAGTAAAGCTCCCTCTACACTGTCCCATCAAACACTCCCAGGGCAGGTACAGCACAGGTTAGATACAGAGTAAAGCTCCCTCTACACTGTCCCATCAAACACTCCCAGGGCAGGTCCAGCACGGGTTAGATACAGAGTAAAGCTCCCTCTACACTGTCCCATCAAACATTCGCAGGGCAGATACAGCACGGGTAAAGCTCCCTCGACTGGACATTTCCAGTTTCCTACTTACTCAGTGAAAGTATGTGCTTATTGAATGTCAAACACTGTATTCAAACTAGATCTTAAAAGGTGAGAGGGCAGGGGTGAGCTGCTATCCACACTAAGCTTCTGATTGCAGCCACGCTAGAATACAACAGTGTTTGGCCACATTATCGGGAACAGGTGAGGGGAGTGGGGGGAGAGAGATGGAGAAGGAAAGACACATTCCTGTAAGCATTCCCAGGGAGTGACCAGAGGCAATTAATAATGAACTCCAAACCTGATGTTAAATAATAACCAAGGCGTAAGGCTGAGATTCTTGCCAGGTAGGAATTGTTTTGGGGTCTGCGACTATTGAAATGGTGCCGAGGCCGTTTTAAACATGAACTAAAAGCCACTGAAGTGTAAAAGCACTGGTAATAATCTGCTCGTTGCTAATTGTTTATTCTTTCAAACTCAAGAACAAATTACACCTAGTGGAGATTCCGATGTTTGCTATCCCTCTCCTAAATGATGCCACAGGCAACTATGCAAACCTGCATCAACCTGGAAGGGTGGAAAGCAATGTTCCCTGTAGGCTGCACTATGTTCTGTGTGGCCTCTTTCTTTCAATGCGCAGTCCCTTTAAATCTCTGCGCATGCGCGGTATTTCCAACGTAAAAGCTCGTGAGCGGCCTGCGCGGGACCTTTCAGATTACTGCGCTCGCAGCTCAGAGGAACATTGGTGGGAGGTGCAGTTCTTCATGGTGGAGGCAGTTAGCACACGTTCTCTCTTTCACTCATTATACTGAGAGGTTATACCTATCAGGAAAGGCTGAACGGGCTGGGGCTCTTTTCTCTAGAAAAGGGAAGGCTGAGGGGTGACCTGATTGAGCTCTTTAAAATTATGAAACGATTTGATAGCGTATATGTAGAGAAAATGTTCCCATTTGTGGGAAGACTGGAACTAGGGGCCATCAATATAAGATCATCACTAATAAATCCAATAGGGAATTCAGGAGAAACTTCTTTACCCAGAGAGTGGTGAGAATGTGGAACTCGCTACCACAGGGAGTGGTTGAGGCGAATAGTATAGATACATTTAAGGGGAGGCTAGATAAATGCATGAGGGAGAACGGAAGCGAAGGATATACCGATAGGGGGAGATGAAGTGGGGTGGGACGAGGCTCGTGTGGAGCATTAACACTGGCATAGTTCTGTTGGGTGGAGTGGCCTGTTTCAGTGCTGTAGACTCTATGTATGATGGGACACCTCACCTTCATGAAGTGCTCCATCCAGAACTTAACCAAACAGAAATGGCCAATTTGGGCGTCACCTGGTTAGGAGTAAGGCTGCCGGCCCAAGGAACGGGTTAATCTCCCTTCAGGTAACCTCTTGGACCAGGGTGAGGGAAAAGAAAATAAAAGGCTTACTGTTCTGCTGAATCCCTTCTCCGTATCGGATTGGCCGATTGTTATCTTCCTCAGGAACCTGTCGTTCGTATCCATCACTTTAAAACATAAAATGTGCGCGTGAGACACCAACGTGGTGAATGAACATGTCCCGATTCTGACGAAAAGTCATCGATCTGAAATATTAACACTGTTTCTCTCTCCACACATGCTGCCTGAGTGTTTCCAGCATTTTCTGATTTTATTTGGGAATGAACGGCCAGCTTACTGTCGGACGGAATCATAGAAAGTTACAGCGCGGAAGGAGGCCATTTCGGCCCATCGTGTCCGCGCCGGCCAACAAAGAGCTCTCCAGCCTAATCCCACTTCCCAGCTCTTGGTCCGTAGCCCTGCAGGTTACAGCATCCCAAGGGCACATCCAAGTACTTTTTAAATGTGGTTAGGGTTTCTGCCTCTACCACCCTTTCAGGCAGTGAGTTCCAGACCCCCACCACCCTCTGGGTGAAGAAATTTCCCCTCAAATCCCCTCTAAACCTTCCACCAATTACTTGCCCCCTGGTTTTTGACCCCACTGCTAAGGGAAATAGGTCCTTTCTATCCACTTTATCTAGGCCCCTCATAGTTTTATACACCTCAATAAGGTCTCCCCTCAGCCTCCTCTGTTCCAAGGAAAACAAACCCAGCCTATCTAGTCTTTCCTCATAGCTAAGATTCTCTACTCCCAGCAACATCCTTGTAAATCTCCTCTGTACCCTCTCTAGTGCAATCACATCTTTCCTGTAATGTGGTGACCAGAACTGCACGCAGTACTCTAGCTGAGGCCTAACTAGTGTTTTATACAGTTGAAGCATAACCCCCTGCTCTTGTATTCTATGCCACGGCTAATAAAGGCAAGCATTCCGTATGCCTTCTTAACCACCTTATCTACCTGTCCTGCTACCTTCAGGGATCTGTGGACATGCACTCCAAGGTCCCTTTGTTCCTCTACACTACTCAGTGTCCTACCATTTAATGTGTATTCCCTTTCCTTGTTAGCCCTCCCCAAATGCATTACCTCACACTTCTCCGGATTGAATTCCATTTGCCACTGTTCTGCCCACCTTCTTAATCATACCCCCTATATTCAAGTCTAGATCGTTGATAAATACAGGAAACTTTGGTTTATCCGGAGGTTGTATGTCCGGAAACCTTGATCTACCGGCAGAAATCAGGAGCCGTTTTGTTAGGTTTTTTTTCTTCTTTCTTCTCGTGGCTTTTTTTTCCAACAGTCAGGCTCTGCAAAGTCTCTCTGAAGCTGTTGCTAAGCTACAGAGATGCTTCTAAGGTACGGCCGACTGTTTAGAAGCTGTTGCTAAGCAACAGTGTTTGTTGCCAGATACAGAGCTACAAATCTCCGTATGCTTCAACATTAACGCTGGTATGTCCGGCAGTTTTGATAGATCGGCACCAGCTCGGTCCCGTCGGTGCCGGATATAACAAAGTTTCCTGTACCACAAAAAGCAAGGGACCTAGTACTGAGCCCTGCGGTGGTTTTGTACCAAAGTCAACATTCGGGACAACGAAATGGCAATTTAGGAAAAAAGACAATTACATTAAGAGCTGTGAACAAAACTTTCACAGTGGTGCTACACATTTGTAGATTGCAGTGCTAATGGAGTGAGAACAAAACCCTGGTTAGATTTCTGTATGATTCACTCCCACATCTCAGCTGTGGCAGATACATTAATGGTAGGACACTGAGTAGTGTAGAGGATCAGCGGGGCCTTGGAGTGCATGTCCACAGATCCCTGAAGGCAGACAGGATACTTGCCTTTATTAGCTGAGGCATAGAATACAAGAGCAGGGGGGGTTATGCTTCAACTGTATAAAACACTAGTTAGGCCTCAGCTAGAGTACTGCGTGCAGTTCTGGTCACCACATTACAGGAAAGATGTGATTGCCCTAGAGAGGGTACAGAGGAGATTTACGAGGATGTTGCTAGGGCTGGGGAATTTTAGCTATGAGGAAAGATTGGATAGGCTGGGGTTGTTTTCTTTGGAGCAGAGGAGACTGAGGGGAGATTTAATTGAGGTGTATAAAATTATGAGGGGCCTAGATAGAGTGGGTAGGAAGGACCTATTGCCCTTAGCAGAGAGTTCAATAACCAGGGGGCATAGATTTAAAGTAATTGGTCTAAGGTTTAGAGGGGAGTTGAGGAGAACTTTTTTCACCCAGAGGGTGGTGGGGGTCTGGAACTCACTGCCTGAAAGGGTGGTCGAGGCAGAGACCCTCATCACATTTAAAAAGTGCTTGGATATGCACCTGAAGTGCCGTAACCTACAGAGCTACAGACCAAGAGCTTGAAAATGGGATTCGGCTGGATAGCTCTTTTCCGACCGGCGCCTACACAATGGGCCGAATGGCCTCCTCCTGTGTCGTAAACTTCTATGATAAAGAAGGGTTGGGTAGAGATGGTGTCTCGGGGAGAGAGAAAGCTATTGCATAGCCAGCTGAGTACAACGCCACTATATTCATGACAGCACGAACCGTATCGATAACGCACAGTAGATTGAAACTGGTTTAATACCTCGTTGCCACGTGATAGTATCAGGTTCAATGTCCAGCCTCACAAAGAGATTTATTTCTTCATCGGTCAGTGCAATGGGGTCAGTTTTGTTAATTCCAAGTTTCTGGGGGGGGGGGGGGGGGGAAGGAGGGAAAGAAATTGCAGATTAGGAATCATAGTTCAGAGAACACCAGCTGAGCCAAACAGGTGGTGAATGGCGGTGAAGGTACGTTTAAATGAAGGGCTGTTGCCCCTGCCCGGCAGGACCTTGCCTGAATGGCCATTCTCAGTTTGCTGGCCTCGACAGTCGAGCAGGCTATTCGACTGTAGGACACATCAGAGGAGCACTGAGCTTTCTCGCTCTCTAACCCAGGAGAGTTGAGGCCAATCACTGTCACTCTGGTCGAGTCCAGCTAATCTCAGCAGAGACCAGGGATCAGAGGAGATTCCTGGTCGGTATGTCCTCATCTGACACACACATGCACACTGATTAGTGATCATCAATGAGAGCCCAGGCTGATTTTTTTTTTTCCTCTAGCCTAGGAGGCACTGATGACAATTAAGAACATGAGAGAGAGGAGCAGGATAGGAGCCTGCTCCGCCATTCAATAAGATCATGGCTGATCATTGACCTCAACTTCACCTTCCCGCACTATCCCCATAACCCTTGATTCCCTTAATATTCAAAAACTATCACAGAATCACAGAAACCCCACAGTGCAGATAGAGGCCATTTTGGCCCATCGAGCCTGCACCGACACATATCCCACCCGATCCCCGTAACCCCTACACCAACACATATCCCACCCTATCCCCGTAACCCCACGTATTTAATCCCTCTAACACTAAGGGTCAATTTATCATAGCCAATCAACCTAACCCGCACATCTTTGGACTGTGGGAGGAAACTGGAGCACCCGGAGAAAACCCACGCAAACACAGGGAGAATGTGCAAACTCCACACAGACAGTCACCCGAGGCTGGATTCGAACCCGGGTCCCTGGCGCTGTGAGGCAACAGTGCTAACCACTATGCCACCGTGCTCTCTATCTTGAATATACTCAACGACTGAGCCTCCACAGCCCTCTGGGGTAGAGAATTCCAAAGATTCACCACCCTCAGTGAAGAAATTTCTCCTCATCTCAGTCCTAAATGGCCGACCCCTTATTCTGAGACTGTGGTCCCTGGTTCTGGACATCAGCCAGAGCAAACAACCTTCCAGAATGTACCCTGGCAAGCCCTCTAAGAATTTTGTATGTTTCAATGAGATCACACCTCATTCTTCTAAACTCTAGAGAATATAGGCCTAGTCTACTCAATCTCTCCTCATGGGACAATCCCCCCATCCCAGGAACCAGTCTGGCGAATCTTCATTGCACTCCCTCTGTTGCAAGTATATACTTCCTTAGGTAAGGAGACCAAAACTGTACAGACAAGGCCCTATACAATTGCAGTAAGACTTCTTTACTCTTATAATCCAATCCTTTTGTAATAAAGGCTAAAATACCATTGCTTGCTGTACCTTCATGTTGACTTTCAGTGATTCGTGTACAAGGACACCCAGGTCCCTCTGAACACCAACATTTCCCAATCTCTCACCATTTATAAAATATTCTGCTTTTCTATTTTTCCTACCAAAGTGGCTAACTTCACATTGCTGCAACCCTACTGCTGTGATATTAAACCTGTTTTTTTATTTAGCTGATTTTATCCCGCTCTTGAGCCTACATACTTATGCTGAGGAATGCACTAGGAATTAAACATTTAAAACAGCTAAATTGCGAGGCGAGATTACACAAATTAGGGTTGTATTCTCTGAAATTTAGAAGGTTAGAGGAGATTTGATCCAAGTTTTCAAGATATTAAGGGGAACTGAGTGGTAGAAGTTTGGAACTCTCTTCCGCAAATGGCAAATGATGCTCGATCAACTGTTCGATTTAAAAATCGGAAATTAATATTTTTGGTTAACAAAAATCTATCAAAGGATATGAGCCAAAGGGTATATATAGAGTTAGGTCACAGATCAGCCATGATCTTATTGAACGGCAGAACAGGCTCGAGGGGCTGAGCAGCCTTCTCCTGTTCCTATGTTAAGACTCACACCTGTAATCTCTTCAGCTGAATCTCGCTGAATGTCCGAACTCCTTTATTGGAAGGCACCAGACGATTAAATAAGGCCTGCAACAAAAGAGAGATATTGTCAGACTCTAATCATTGCCAACCGCACTGCTGGTGGGCGGATTCTTCGAAGGCAACGGTACCTTGTCGGATTGCGAGGCCTCATGGAACATGCGAGCGTCGATGGCGGCAGCGACCAGGTTGTTGGCGGCGGTGATGGCGTGGATGTCGCCCGTCAGGTGAAGATTGAACTGCGGGAACAAGAGCACCGTCAGAAAGCTTTGCCAGAGGGGGGGAACTTGAAAGCATGCGCGAGACAGGGTCTGCTCTCCTCCCTTCCCTCAACCTTCCAGTGTGCTGTTCCTGATCGGAGTTGTACAGCTGCAGGGTGGCAGTAAGCGGCAACAACTACTTGGGTTTCTGCAGTGCCGCTCATTCAAAAACGTTTCCAAGCACATCGCAAGTTGAAAAGCTGAACGGCGAACATGGGGGGTGGGGGGGGGAGAGGACATAATTAGAGGTCGGGGGGGATGAAGTGGGGAGGATCCTGTTGAAAAGCAGGGAGACAGATAGCAAGGAGACAATATTTGGGGAAAGATTTCGATGGCAGGGATGGAGAATGTCAGGTGACTCCATATAGGGGAAATTAGGGATAGAGAGTTAAGCAATTCCTACAGGTTAAAGAAAGACTTGCATGACCACTGGACGTCCCAAAGCGCTTTACAGCCAGAGGTACTTTTTGAAGTGTAGTCACTGTTGCTCTATCTTGGCTACAAAAGATGGCCTGACTCTCTCCGCGCCCCCCCCACCCCCAAACAAAAAAGACTAAGGAAGGCTGGGAAAGAGCAACTCTCCCTGGGGCTATTCAAAACATCGTCGGGACAAGTCCTGCAGCCAGGTCAGCTCATCACTGCCTGCTGGTGTCTGAAATGGGGATGAAAAATAATAACAATCAAAATGAATGGAGGCTCACCTATATATACACACACAGACAGACACAAGTTTTGAAAATACGAAAAACTTTTTATAAAAATCTAAAGCCTTTTGTTTATTCTAAATATTTTTGCAGTTTAAAAAAAAGTGAATCATGAAATTGTCAGTTCTAGGCAGGATGACTGCGAGTACAAGGTAAGCAAGGGAAGCTCTGAAACAGCGCTCTACCACGGTGATACAGTACCTCTTCCATCGGGATAACCTGGGAGTATCCGCCGCCTGCTGCTCCACCTGTAACAGCAGCAGAGAGAATGCAATCACTGCACATGGAACTGGAGACTCTTACACTGGGTTTGCAGCCCTAAGAATATCATTGTATTAAAGGAAGATGGAAAGAAAGGAATTGCATTTACAAGTGCATTAGAATTAGGAGCAGGAGTCGGCCACACGGCCCCTCGAGCCTGCTCCGCCATTCAATAAGATCATGGCTGATCTTCAACCTCAACTCCACCTTCCCGCCCGATCCCCATATCCCTCGATTCCCCTAGAGTCCAAAAATCTATCGATCTCAGCCTTGAATATACTCAACGACTCAGCATCCACAGCCCTCTGGGGTAGAGAATTCCAAAGATTCACCACCCTCCGAGTGAAGAAATTCCTCCTCATCTCAGTCCTAAATGGTCAACCCCTTATCCTTGTTAGATACAGATCAGCCATGATCTAATTGAATGGCGGAACAGGCTCGAGGGGCTGGATGGCCTCCTCCTGTTCCTATGATCTTGCAGACCCTTGGGATCCCCTCATGGACCAGCTAGAGTTTTGAACCTCAGTTTGATAACCCATGCTGTGCGGAACTCTCCTTGTTGAAACATCACGGCGTCGCTGGAGTGAAACGTCATGTCACGCAAAGGGGATTCTGCACAAAGTGACTGTCCACAGACTGCCGCAATCAGTAACAACTTGCATTTCTACAGAGCCTTTACTGTAGAAAAACATCGCAAAGCGTTTCACAGAGGAGCAATCAAAGATAGCTGAAAGGGCAAGTGAAAGACTTGAGTGATGCAATGAAATCTGTTTGTCTTGATCCTGTATTCGTTTTGCACTCATGTATATTACCCTCCCCCACTGTGTATAGTTTCACTTCCTCTTTCCCAACTAACCTGGGAGGTTCCAGGTCTTGGCTCTTGGCTCCGCCCCTGACTTCTCTTACATAAAGATCCCAGGATCTGTATGACTCATTCCTGTGAACCAGTCGGCGTGTTGAGATGTTAGCTCTGATCTTAGTGATTAAAAGCCAACTTGTTTAAGTCTGTAACTTCTAGTTTTGTGGTTATTGAAGGCCCATCAATTTTAATCACTAAAGAATACTAGGATGGATCGACTCCTAAAACCAGAGCGTCTGGACTTGGATCCACATTCTGCTGAGGCATCAAATCAATTTGGACACTGGCTCAAATGCTTCGAACTCTTCACGGGGGCCTCATCCGTTAGC
Source organism: Somniosus microcephalus (assembly GCF_052327205.1). NCBI lineage: Eukaryota > Metazoa > Chordata > Chondrichthyes > Squaliformes > Somniosidae > Somniosus > Somniosus microcephalus. The sequence continues at coordinate 9,512,821 of NC_140998.1, read as the reverse complement.
GAGGTAGATAAACTGAGTCTACTGACTACTCGCGTAAGTCATCGGATTTATTCGTTCATCCGGGACGCCACCTCTTACACGGAGGCCATCACTATCCTGAAGGCCCAATACCAGAGGCCGGTAAACGAAGTGTACGTCAGACATCTGTTGGCTACACGCAGGCAGCGACCAGAGGAATCAATGGACGATTTCTTACAGGGCCTAAAGGACCTGGTCTGGGACTGTAACTGCAAGGCCGTGACGGCCAACGCGTACTCTGACGAATTGGTCCACGATTCCTTCATCACGGGCCTCAAATCGAATTGTATCCGGCAGAGACTGCTGGAGGAGGTGGTCCTGGACTTAAAAAAGGCAGTGGCCACTGCGCGATCGCTGGACGTGGCCCAGAAAAACTCTGACTCTTATTCTTCCGGCCATGCGGCCCTCACCGCCTCGTGCGCGCCGAGGGGGCCGCCATCTTGGAATCAGCCATCTTCCCCATCCAGGTCTCAGACCAGCTCTACGCCGCCGGAGTCCCCACACAGAAGTTCACCCAGGAGTCCTACTACAGCGGCAATGTCTCGAGGCCCGAAATGCTACTTCTGTGGCCAGGCCAAGCACCCCAGACAACGATGCCTAGCGAAGGACGCTACATGCTTCAAATGTAAGAAAAAGGGGCATTTTAGCAAAGTCTGCAGGAGGAATCCGATTTCCAACTCGGTCACCGCCTCGTGCGTGCCGCCATCTTGGGATCCGCCATCTTTTCCCGACTCAACGGCCGCCCAGGGCCCAACAGTGGCTTCGATCACGGTGGATCAATCCAGGCCACACCCGTTGACAAAATCCATGATGGACATACAGGTAAACGGGAATTTAACGAAATGTTTAATTGACTGTGGGAGTACCGAGAGTTTTATCCACCCTAGCCTGGTACGGCGGCACTCATTAACGGTAACCCCTACATGGAGCAGAATTGCTATGGCTGCTAAGCCCCACACTTCGGACATTTTGGGCTACTGTGTGGTAACACTGACTGTAAAAGGCACGGACTACAAGGATTTTAAACTCCTCGTGATGCCAGAACTCTGTGTTAATGTAATCTTGGGCCTGGACTTCCATTGCCACCACGAAAGTGTCACGCTAGCATATGGCGGGTCCCAGCCGCCACTCACAGTCTGTGGCCTATCAACCTTAAAAATCAGCCTGCCCTCTTTATTCGCTAATCTCGCTCCGAACTGTAGGCCCATAGCGACCAAAAGTAGACGGTACAGTCTGGAAGACGGACACTTTATCAAGGCGGAAGTGGTTCGAATCCGGCCTCGGGCGACTGTCTGTGTGGAGTTTGCACATTCTCCCCGTGTTTGTGTGGGTTTCCTCCGGGTGCTCCGGTTTCCTCCCACAGTCCAAAGATGTGCGGGTTAGGTTGATTGGCTATGATAAGTTGACCCTTAGTGTTAGGGGGATTAAATACGTGGGGTTACGGGGATAGGGTGGGATATGTGTTGGTGTAGGGGTTACGGGGATCGGGTGGAATATGTGTCGGTGCAGGCTCGATGGGCCGAAATGGCCTCTATCTGCAGTGTGGGGTTTCTGTGATTTCTGTGGACAGACTCCTGTGGGAAGGCATTATTGAATGCAGTACCAGCCCGTGGCATGCCCAAGTAGTCATAGTTAAAAATAGCGAAAAGAAACGGATGGTAATTGACTACAGCCAGACTGTTAATATTTATACCCAGCTGGACGCCTACCCTTTACCCCGCATATCAGAAATGGTCAACCAGATTGTGCAATACCAAGTCTTCTCGACTATCGACCTCAAATCCGCGTATCACCAGCTCCCCATTAGAACGGAGGACTGCCCATACGCCGCCTTCGAGGCGAACGGGCGCCTCTACCATTTTCTCAGAGTGCCCTTCGGGGTAACAAATGGGGTCTCGGTCTTCCAACGTGAGATGGACCGCATGGTTGACGAGAATAAACTACAAGCTACCTACCCCTATCTGGACAATGTCACTATCTGCGGGCACAACCAGCAAGACCACGATCTAAATCTTGCGAGATTTTTAAAAACTGCCCTAAAGCTGAATCTAACCTACAACGAAGACAAATGTGTCTTCAACACAACCCGTCTCTGTATCCTCGGCTGTGTGGTGGAAGATGGGGTAATTGGACCGGACCCTGACCGATTACGCCCCCTAAAGGAACTGCCCCTGCCACACAATCCCAAAGCTTTAAAAAGGTGCCTGGGATTTTTTTCGTATTATGCCCAATGGGTGCCCAATTACTCTGATAAGGCCCGACCCCTCATTAAATCGACGTCCTTCCCACTATCAGCTGAAGCTCGGGAGGCTTTCACCAGTATTAAACAGGACATTGAAAGGGCTGCAGTGTGTGCAGTGGATGAATGCATTCCCTTTCAAGTCGAAAGCGATGCGTCAGACTTTGCCTTAGCTGCGACCCTCAATCAGGCTGGGAGACCTGTGGCCTTCTTCTCCCGAACCCTTCAGGGACCTGAAATCAGGCACTCTTCTGTCGAGAAGGAGGCACAGGCTATAGTGGAGGCAGTGCGGCACTGGAGACACTACCTAGCCGGCAAACGTTTCACCCTGCTCACCGACCAGCGGCTTTCATGTTTAATAACAAAGGGGGAAAATCAAGAATGACAAAATACTCAGGTGGAGGATCGAACTATCCACGTTCGACTATGATATTATGTACAGGCCGGGAGCCCTTAATGAACCCCCAGACGCCCTATCGCGGGGAATGCGTGCCAGCATTCATACGGACAAATTACAGGGTCTCCACTACGACCTCTGTCACCCAGGGGTCACCCGACTATACCATTTTATAAAGTCCCGCAATCTGCCCCACCCCATCGAGGAGGTCAGGGCAATGGCCAGAGCCTGCCGCATCTGTGCGGAATGCAAGCCTCGTTTCTACAGGCCTGACCGTGCACACCTTATCAAAGCCACACGGCCATTCGAGCGCCTAAGTCTGGACTTCAAGGGACCCCTTCCCTCTGCCGACCGTAACGTATACTTCCTCAATATCATTGATGAATATTCCCGCTTCCCCTTCGCCATTCCCTGCCCAGACATGACCAGTGCCATGGTCATCAAGTATCTCTGTAATCTATTCTGCATGTTTGGCATGCCGAACTACATACACAGCGATAGGGGGACGTCATTCACGAGTGACGAGCTGCGCCAGTTCTTGCTCTCGAAGGGGATAGCCACTAGCAGAACCACTAGCTACAACCCCCGGGGTAATGGGCAAGTGGAAAGGGAGAATGCTACTGTTTGGAAGGCTGTCACGTTAGCCTTAAAGTCAAAAGGCCTTCCGACCTCCCGCTGGCAAGAAGTCCTCCCAGACGTGCTCCACTCCATAAGGTCTCTGTTATGTACAGCCACTAACGCTACCCCTCACGAAAAGATGTTCGTTTTCCCCCGGAAATCCACCTCGGGCATATCTCTACCCGCGTGGCTGACGTCTCCGGGGACAGTACTATTGCGGCAGCACGTGAGAGGCCATAAAACGGACCCCCTTGTGGAAAAGGTACAGCTCCTCCATGCAAACCCTCAGTACGCCTATATCGAATACTCTGACGGGCGAGAGGACACTGTTTCCATAAAAGACCTCGCTCCCTCGGGGAGCGGAGAGAACGATGGGAGACTACCCGATGAAGACCTACACTACAAAGAGACAGGACGCCCAGAGGTATCAATACCCAACTTTAACCTGGAGGACACTGCAGATAACCTGGAAGACACTGCGGAGGCCCGGACAGCGGAGGAACCAGAATCCACTCCCCTAGAGGCACTCCAACCGGCTTTGCGCCGATCACCGAGAACTGCAAAACTTCCTGACAGACTCACTTATACCAACTTTTAAGAAACATCACCCCGATGGACTAAATCTATAGAAGGGGTGAATGTAATGAAATCTGTTTGTCTTGGTCCTGTATTCGTTTTGCACTCATGTATATTACCCTCCCCCACTGTGTATAGTTTCACTTCCTCTTTCCCGACTAACCTGGGAGGTTCCAGGTCTTGGCTCTTGGCTCCGCCCCGACTTCTCTTACATAAAGATCCCAGGATCTGTATGACTCATTCCTGTGAACCAGTCGGCGTGTTGAGATGTTAGCTCTGATCTTAGTGATTAAAAGCCAACTTGTTTAAGTCTATAACTTCTAGTTTTGTGGTTATTGAAGGCCCATCAAGTGAGTTTACAGTTCTCCTTTTAGAATGCCCCAAGACTGGGGCAGGGAACCAGAAAATGTTCTTGATTACACAACTGCAAGGATTTAACCCATTAACAATGCAGTTTATGAGGCCAACACGCACACAGCGCTTGCAATAATCTGACGGATACTCAGCACATTCACGTTTAAGAGCTAGTCATAATTGGAACGGAGGTTGAATAAGATAACGATGGAGGTTACCTTTGATCCCGAAGGTGGGGCCCTGCGATGGCTGCCGAACACAGGCAAAAACATTGATGTCCAGGTGAGCGCCGATGGCCTGAGCCAGACCGATCGTGGTGGTGCTCTTGCCTTCACCGAGGGGTGTGGGGGTGATGCTGCAATACAAACCGTTACCGTTGTCATAAATCGTGCCATTCATGTAGAAATGACTTATGAAATATACTGGGTGGCCTGCTGATGGCGCTGTCCAGGGAGAGTATAAATACTCGGGCACGGGCCCAGCTTGCTCAGGGACATTTTGTAAACAGGAACCAGTGAAGGATAACTAGACTTCCATGTTGTGAAACAGTCGATTAAAGCCTTGTTTAATACTCTGACCAAGTGCCTAGTAGTTTTCTTACATCAACCGTTATTTTAGAAGCGCACCCATACCTCTCTTCCCCTGCCCACCACCACAAGGGCTCGACTTGGGAGCTCTCGGGAGAGCAGGAGTATTGGGTCCAATTCTGGGCACCACACTTTAGGAAGGACATGAAGGCTTTGGAGAGGGTGCAGAGGAGATTTACTAGAATGGTTCCAGGGATGAGGGAATAGTTATGTGGATAGACTGGAGAAGCTGGGGTTTTTCGCCTTGGAGCAGAGAAGGCTAAGAGGAAATTTGATAGAGGTATTTAAAATCATGAATGATTTAGATAGAGTAAATAAAGAGAAACTGTTTCCAATGGCTGAAGGGTTGCTAACCAGAGGGCACAGATTTAAGGGGATTGGCAAAATAACCAGAGGCGACATGAGGAAAAACGTTTTTACGCAGCGAGTGGTTAGGATTTGGAATGCATTGCCTGAAAGGGTGGTGGAGGCAAATTCAACAGTAGCCTTCAAAAGGGAATTGGATAAATACTCGAAGGGGAAAAAAATTGCAGGGATATGGGGAAAGAGCAAGGGAGTGGGTCGAACGGGATTGCTCTTTGAAAGAGCCGGCGCAGACTCGATGGGCCAAATGGCCGCCTTCTGTGCTGCACTATTCTATGATTCTATTTTAAGACAGGCCAGCCGTACCCCGTGACGACAACGTATTTCCCGTTCGGTTGGTCCTTCAGGCGTTTGAGAGTGGACAGAAGCACCTTTGCCTTCGACTTCCCGTAGAGCTCCACTTCATCCGATAACAGACCAACCTCCTTAGCCATGCGGCTGATGTGCTTTGGCGTGCAAGACCGTGAGATTGCAATGTCACTGGTGGGGAAAAAAAAATTAAAACAAAAAATTTAAATAAACCCAAACACAACTAGTGCTTTAAGGCACCCAGCACTGCTGCATTAAGCTCAGATTCTGATCACCTCTCCTGAAGGCCTGGACTCATGCTGGTATGTGATTTAATGGCTACTGGCTCACCACCCAAGTGATATTATTCATTATTCGCTGTGGCTCAGTGGGTAGCACTCTCCCTGTGCTGTCTCTCTGTAGCAATTTATGTTAGTTCCTCTAACTTAACCTTACTGTATGTACTTAACTTACAGTAAGTTAAGTACATACAGTATGTATAACTCACCTGTTGGGGCCGTTGCCCCTTTAACTTACCTTTTAGGGCCAGTGCCCCTTTAAGACGCGCCCTAGCGTGCTGACGTCACGTCACGTACAACGTGACGTGCGTGAAGCGGCTGCCGGCCCAACTCGGCCTTCCAGAAAGGCCGCCGGCACAGCCCAGCCTAGCGTCTTCGGCCGCATCGACCAGCCGCCAGGAGCAGCGCGATCTTCCGCTCCCGCGGCAAGCACCAGCTCAGCCTGGCCTCCAGCTCCCGCTCCAGACTTTGGACTCAACAGCCAGCCTCCGTACCGGGAGACGCGCTGACGCAACTACGCAGTCACGTGACGCCCCAAGCGCGGGCAAACGCGACGACGCGCATCACATGACGCCCTAAGCGCGGGAAACGCGACCGAGCGATGAGGTCATCACGCTCCCCACAGGACTGCGAACTCAGTTCTCGTGGAGTCCCCGCTGGAGCAGGACCTATACCACGGTGCTCCTAAGTTGTATTGTTCCCATGCTTGAGTCTTGGATATTATTTGTCTTTTTACAATAATAAGAATCTTTCAGTAAAGCGTTACAAGAAAAGTCAAGCCTTGTGATTTTATGGGAAGATATCAAGTTGTTCGCTATCTGTCTAGCTTTGCACAGGATCGCGCTGCGAGGGCAGAACAGTAAAAAGACAACAGCACAGCGGGCTCAAGCACAAGAAGATACCACTCAGCTACCATGAGTCTACGCTCAGGAAGACAATATACCATAGAGGACGTCGACCAGTCAAGCGAGAAGCATGAGCCTCTCCTAGCAAACGATGCCAAGTCACAGCCCTCTAAAGTATCCTCTAGATCATCTCGGCGGTCCAGCAGACCATCGTCATCGACAGCTCCTACAGCAAACGATGCCAAGTCACAGCCCTCTAAAGCATCCTCCAGATCACCTCGGCGGTCCAGCAGACCGTCGTCATCGACAGCTTCTGCAGCCGCCAAAGCACGTGCCAAGGCAAAAGCTGCCCAAGCTCAATTGTCCTTCGCTGAAAAAGCTAGTGTGATGAAGCAGAGAGCTTACCTCGACGCTAGTGTTACGAAGCAGAGAGCTGACCTTGCTGCCAGTCTCCACATTCTCCAAAGCCAGAGAGCTGCTGCTGCCGCTAAAGCCGCAGCTTATGAAGAAGGTGAGGAGAATGAAGGCGGGGAGCCCAGCCAGGAAACATATGTTCTGGGACAACCCCTCAGTCCAGCGCAACGTACAAGTGAGTATGTCCAACAACACTCCAAATTGTTCTCCAAGGAAACATCCAGCTATCTCGACGCAGAACCAGCTACTCACCACAGTAGCAAACAGCCTGTTTTTGGAGACACTGAGCTTACAGGAGAAGAAACAAGCAAGACTTACCTACAGAGACCTCCACAACACTCGGCCAATCCAGCCAAGCAGTCCTCACCCGAGCCACAGGGTACACAGGACCTCGCTGGGTGCCTTATCCACCAAGAGTTGTTGAGTTCGGGCCTTCTGGAGTTAGATGGCCGTCCTGAAAGTTGTTGGTCATGGAAAGAGTCCAACCTGAGACTACACAAGGTAGCATCGAACAGTGGACAGGTGATGGAAGCCTTCCCTGCAGAGGACCGTGCCAAGGATCTGAAGAATTTGCACCTTGGAGTGGATCCTCCCCCCCTTCAACGGAGCCTGGGGCTCTCCTGGAACCTGGAAACAGACAGCGTCACATTCCTGGTGTCCCGTGAAGAAAGGCCATTCACACGGAGAGGCGTCCTGTCCACAGTCAACAGTTTGTACGACCCTTTGGGGTTCGTAGCTCCCATAACAATGCAAGGAAAAGCATTAGTACGGGAACTCTCATCGGATCAGAGTGAGTGGGATGCTCCACTCCTCCCAGAAAAAGAAGCAAAATGGAACCTACAGTTGATCAGAGACAAGATTGACATCGATGTGGGCGCCGTCAAGTTCTTCACAGACAGCAAAATTGTACTTGGTTACATCCACAACTCCACAAGAAGGTTTTATGTGTATGTTTCCAACCGGGTGACTCGTATCAGACGATCCACTCACCCTGACCAGTGGTGCTATGTCTCCACAGACCTGAACCCTGCAGACCATCCTACCAGGCCTATACCAGCAGCACACCTACAGCAAAGCGGTTGGTTCTCGGGACCCTCTTTCCTGTCTAATGTCAACACAGAGGAGACTCCTGAGTCCAATCCCTTCACCCTTGTGGAGCCTGAAGCTGATACCAAGATTCGGCCTGAAGTTACGACCCTGGTCACCAAAGCCTCAGAATCTCAGTTGGGCTCACAACGCTTCGAGCGATTCTCAAGCTGGAGAACACTCTGCCGAACCACAGCCCGACTCATTCATGTAGCAGCATCCTTCAAGGGGAATTCGGACAACATAGAACGCAAAGGATGGAAATGTTCTAAAGAAGTATCCAGCACAAGTGAGCTTTCGCAAGCCAAAGGTGTGATCATTCGCTCTGTCCAGCACATGGGTGGTTCATGGGAGAGGCTCATCGGTGTTGCCAGGCGTATTCTGGATGCTATGCTGCTTCGGACGGGACCTACTCGTCTCACACACGACGTCTTGAGCACTCTCATGGCTGAAGTCATGGCGATCATGAATGCAAGACCCCTGGTGCCGGTGTCCACCGACCCAGACATGCCTGCAGTCCTCACCCCAGCGATGCTCTTGACTCAAAAGATGAGTGCTATTTCAGCCCCCTCTGGAAACTTCGACATGGCTGAGCTGCACGGGAAGCAGTGGATGCGAGTCCAGTGTCTAGCAGACACTTTTTGGAAGAGATGGAGAGGAGAGTATTTGTCCACCCTACAGAGCCGTAGGAAATGGAAAGACAAACAAGCACACAGAGATGAATGGCCAGTGGGACTGGTTGTCAAAACTCTGCTGACCAGGGACAAGAGGGTCCGCAAGGTGGAGGTGAAGATTGTCAAGGAGGGGCCTGTCAAAGTGTTTCTGAGGCCAGTCTCAGAGATCGTAGTCTTCCTTTCTGAAGAAATCTAGAGAACGGATTCTGAGTATGTTGCAGCCAAAGGACGTTTTCTTTAGGTTTATTTTGTATCTGAAGCGGGGAGTGTGCGGTCTCTCTGTAGCAATTTATGTTAGTTCCTCTAACTTAACCTTACTGTATGTACTTAACTTACTTATGTATGTATAACTCACCTGTTGGGGCCGTTGCCCCTTTAACTTACCTTTTAGGGCCATTGCCCCTTTAAGACGCGCCCTAGCGTGCTGACGTCACATCACGTACGACGTGACGTGCGTGAAGCGGCTGCCGGCCCAACTCGGCCTTCCAGAAAGGCCGCCGGCACAGCCCGGCCTAGCGTCTTCGGCCGCATCGACCAGCTGCCGGGAGCGGCGCGATCTTCCGCTCCCGCGGCAAGCACTGGCTCAGCCTGGCCTCCAGCTCCCGACTTCGGCCTCAACGGCCAGCCTCCGTACCGGGAGACGCGCTGACGCAACTACGCAGTCACGTGACGCCCCAAGCGTGGGCAAACGCGACGACGCGCATCACGTGACGCCCTAAGCGCGGGAAACGCGACCGAGCGTGATGAGGTCATCACGCTCCCCACAGGACTGCGAACTCAGTTCTCGTGGAGTCCCCGCTGGAGCAGGACCTATACCACGGTGCTCCTAAGTTGTATTGTTCCCATGCTTGAGTCTTGGATATTATTTGTCTTTTTACAATAATAAGAATCTTTCAGTAAAGCGTTACAAGAAAAGTCAAGCCTTGTGATTTTATGGGAAGATATCAAGTTGTTCGCTATCTGTCTAGCTTTGCACAGGATCGCGCTGCGAGGGCAGAATACTCCCGCCTCTGAGTCGTGGGTTCAAGTCCCACTCTAAAGACTCGAGCCCATAATCCAGGCTCTCACTCTCAGTACAGTACTGAGGGAGTGCTGCACTGTCGGAGGTGCCGTCTTTTGGATGAAATGTTAAACTGAGGCCTCCGACTGCTCTCTCAGGTGGACACGAAAGATTCCACCGCACTATTGGAAGAGGAGCAGGGGGGGTTATCCCTGGTGGCCTGGCTAATATTCATCTCTCAACAAACTTCACTGAAACAAATGACTTGGTCATTATTGCATTGCTGTTTGTGGGATCTTGCTATATGCAAATTGGCTGCCGCGTTTCCTACATTACAACAGTGACTACACTTCAAAAGTAATTGGCTGTAAAGCACTTTGGGACGTAGTGAGGTTGTGAAAGGCGGTACAGTATATGAGCTTTAAAAAGCGAGGCCCATTGAATTGCCAGACACCCATAGGAACAGGAGGAGGCCATTCAGCCCCTCAAGCCTGTTCCGCCATTCAATGAGATCATGGCTGATCTGTATCCATGCAGGCGCACCTTCCAGCAGAGGCCTGTATGACGATCAGGAATGGGAACTGTAGTGGGGAAAGAGTTAAACTGACATCGCTGGCAGTTTCACTGAATAGTGTAAGGAAGACAGGGACTAATATGTAAGGCCACATCCATAAAGATGCGGTCAAAGATAGCTGACCTTTGGAGAGATATAAAACAATTAAATGGAGACAGGATCACAGAAATCACAGAAACCCCACAGTGCAGATAGAGGCCATTTCGGCCCATCGAGCTTGCATCGACACACATCCCACCCAATCCCCGTAACCCCTACACCAACACATATCCCCATTTAATCCCCCTAACACTAAGGGTCAATTTATCATAGCCAATCAACCTAACCCGCACATCTTTGGACTGTGGGAGGAAACCGGAGCACCCGGAGGAAACCCACGCAAACACGGGGAGAATATGCAAACTCCACACAGACAGTCGCCCGAGGCCGGATTCGAACCCGGGTCCCTGGCGCTGTGAGGCAACAGTGCTAACCACTATGCCACCGTGCTGCTGTCCAGCATTTCAACTGCCTGTAAGAACTTTATTACCTAGGTTACATTCCAAGGTATCTTTTAATTAGCATTCAGCAGTTTGAGTGATTGGTTGAGGAGGCAGCTTACACATGTTTATATTAAGATTCGTAGCCAATCTATGAAGGTGCATGCAGGCCAAGATCCAATCAGGTGGCAGGAATGAATTTAACATGAGGTGGCCATGCTTATTGTAATGTATAAAAATGTAGCGTTTTCTGTAACAATTTGGAGAAGTCTGGCTAAGACAGAGCAGACTGTCTCCCCACCGGTGCAATAAAGACAACTTGACTATCGATCGAAAACCTCGTGTCGAGTGTTGGTTTGAAATGCTCCACAACAGGAACACTAACCCCAAGGTGTCACGGTCAGCTGTAGCTAACTCAGCACAGGCCAGGAATCGTACCGGGAACCTTCCATTGTCAGTGCAGTTCGAGTACCACACTGAGCGGTGCAGTTATCGAGCTTGAAGCAGACGATTGGTTATGGAGCTCCTCTTTGGCTGGCATGATGAACAGCAACATTGGACCTCGCACTCCCGAGGTGACATCGGAGCGTCACTCCACGTCACACTGGGTGGTGGGGAAGGGGGAAAGAGTTCGACACAAAACATCTGCTTTGATGCTGCCTCTAACCAGCTTCGGGAAAGGAGAACAAGTGAGACTCATCAGTAAATGTATAGATTTCTCTGCGTGTACAGGATTCACTGCTTCCACTTTAACATTGATCTCGGATACAGACCTCTGACAGGATGCGAAGAACTCACACACGTACCTCGGGACTGGCTCTACACGGTTAAGCTTCGTGAAGTGAATGGGCCACTTGCCTGGCTTGCAGTTCTCCAAATGGCGCCTTGCACTCTCGATGGTGTTCTGTCACAGAGAAAGAACCAAGAATTAACATTTCCTTCCAACACAAAGTAGTTTTGCGCTGTGGTTTTTTTTTATTTTTTAAAGGTTTCCACTTTGCTCCCCTTCTCTGCTGATGCAGTCAACTGGTTCCACAGGGAACAGTAGCCTTATCCACGAGCCCATTCATTCCATGAGCCCAGTGAGGCGCGACAGGCCATTCGACCGAGTCTGATTCTGGCCTCACTAGACACATACATACAGACGCACTTTACAGTAGGAGTCACTGGACAGTAATCGGGAGCGGCTCTCCGTCTGATTCCTCACCAGCCCCCCTCCACAACAACAACTACTTGTATTTTTATAGCACCTTTAACGCGGTAAAACGCCCCAAGGCGCGGCACTGGAGCGTTACCAGACAAAATTTGACACCGAGCCACAGAAGGAGATATTAGGGCAGAGAGGTAGGTTTCAGGAAGCATCTTAAGGGAGGAGCGAGAAGTCGAGAGGCGGAGAGGGTTAGGGGAGGGGAATTCCAGAGCTTGGGGCCCAGGCAGCTGAAGGCACAGCCGCCAATGGTGGGGCAATTAAAATCGGGGTATGCTCAAGAGCCTAGAGTTGGAGGAGCGCAGAGAACTCGGAGGGTTGTGGAGCTGGAGGAGGTTAGAGGCAATGGAGGGATTGGAAAACAAGGATGAGAATTTTAAAATCCACCCACCAGCGAGCCTGATGGTGAAATCAGCTGTCTCAACACACACTAGGGATCACATCTGACACCATCCGGGACTGTGGGCTCAAAACTGCAACAAGCAGTGCTCTTACCCACAGAGTGATCAGGGCAGGTGCCAGCACTTGTCATTAACTGCTGCCTCAGATTTACCTAACAGGTGCTTACTTTTTCCTGCCAATTTATAGGGACAGAGAGAAACTGTTTTCACTGGCGGGAGGGTCAGTAGCCAGAGGACACAGATTTAAGATAATTGGCAAAAAAAACCAGAGGGGAGACGAGGAGAATATTTTTTTACACAGCGACTTATGATGATCTGGAGTGCGCTGCCTGAAAGGGCGGTGGAAGCAGATTCAATAGTAACTTTCAAAAGGGAATTGGAGAAATACTTGAAAAGGAAGAAATTGCAGGGCTCTGGGGAAAGAGCAGGGAGTGCGACTAATTGGAGAGCTCCTTCAAAGAGGCCCGATGGGCCCAATCTGTGCTGGATGATTCTATGAATATTCCTCTATCCTTTTCCTCAGCTGTTGTTGGATGTATCCACGGGTGCCCAGTGCATGCTGGTATCTAATCCAAACCGCCATTTACATGTCTGAGCAGAGCCAGAGTGACCCCGCGCCACTGAACTCACGGCCAGCTAGCAGGCACGGACGGTATTCATGCTGCATTCCTAACAGCTGTTCTAGGCCGGGGAGGGGAGGGGAAGGAATGGGCAAGAGAAGGAAAAGAAACAAACAAACGTCTTGACCAGTACCAGGACTCTTGCATGCGCCCTGGAGCTGCCCGCTGACGCCAGTGAGTAGAGTTCCTGTGTCAGGCATGCGTGTGCTTGGCGCTGCGCAGGACGGTGGTGATTTCTAACCCGCGAGGGAACGGACCAGAGTTAGCCTGAAAATCACTTGCTGATACCAGCAGCTCATTAGATGGTGCCTCGGGTTGTTACGGCATAAATACTGGATACTCTGGAGGACAGCTTCCTTTATTAGCCGAGGCATAGAATATAAAAGCAGGGAGGTTATGCTGTATAAAACACGAGTTAGGCCACAGCTAGAATATTGTGTACAGTTCTGGTCACCACATTACAGGAAGGACGTGATTGCACTAGAGAGGGTGCAGAGGAGATTTACGAGGATGTTGCAAGGACTGGAGATTTTAGCGATGAGGAAAGATTAGATAGGCTGGGGCTGTTTTCTTTGGAGCAGAGGAGGCTGAGGGGAGATTTAATTGAGGTGTATAAAATTATGAGGAGCCCAGATAGAGTGGATAGGAAGGACCTATTTCCCTTAGCAGAGAGGTCAATAACCAGGGGGCATAGGTTTGAAGTAATTGGTAGAAGGATCAGAGGGGAGTTGGAGAACTTTTTTCACCCAGAGGGTGGTGGGGGTCTGGAACTCTCTAATACAATAGCAAAATACTGCAAATGCTGGAAATCTGAAACAACAACAGAAAATGCTGGAAATACTCAGCAGGCCAGGCAGCATCCGTGGAGAGAGAAACAGAGTTAACGTTTCAGGTCATTCAGGCGAAGGGTCTCAGACCTGAAACATTAATTCTGTTTCTCTCTCCACGGACCAAGAGCTGGAAAGTGGGATTAGGATGAATAGCTCTTTTTTGGCCAGCACAGACATGATGGTCTCCTTCTGTGCCGTAAACTTCTATGATTCTAATTAGAAAATCTCTTGCAGGTTAACGTTCAGAATAGGTTGTGGCTTATTCAAGACAGGCTGCTGTAAGGTGCAAGGAGTTTCACCAACACGGCTTTTAGCGGTTTTCACAGAATTTACAGCACAGAAACAGGCCATTCGGCCCAGCTGGTCTCTTTCGGTGTTTATGCTCCACACGAGCCTCCTCCCACTCTATTTAATTCATCTCACACCATCAGCAAAACCGTCTATTCCTTTATCCCTCGTGCACTTATCAAGCTTCCTCTTAAATTAATCTATGCAATTCGCCTCAACTACTCCATGTGGCAGTGAGTAACAGAATGATACCTGGACTCCAAGGGTTAAATTACGAGGAGAATTACAGAAATTAGGATTGTATTCTCTGGAATGTAGAAGGTTAAGGGGTGATCTGATCAAAGTTTTCAAGATATTAAGGGGAACAGATAGGGTAGAGAGAGAGAGAAACTATTTCCGCTGGTTGGGGATTCTAGGACTAGGGAGCAGAGTTTAAAAATTAGAGCCAGACCTTTCAGGAGTGAAATTAGGAAACACTTCTACACACAAAGGGTGGGAGAAGTTTGGAACTCTCTTCCGCAAACAGCAACTGATGCTAGATCGATTGTTAATTTTAAATCGGAGATCGATAGCTTTTTGTTAACCAAAGGTATTAAGGTATATGGGCCAAAGGCGGGTATATGGAGTTAGGTCGCAGATCAGCCATGATCTCACTGATTGGGGGAACAGGCTTGAGGTGCTCAATGGCCTGCTCCTGTTCCTATGTTGCACATTCTCACCACTCTCTGGGTAAAGGTTTCATAAGGTTTTTAACCTAGTGCCTCATACAGTCTCCTTAAACAGCTAGAATCTGAGCATGTGAGCAAATCGTGGATTTCATTCGGGATGTGCATTCCAGCTCGAAGACCCTCAAAGGTGGGCGACGTTCTCACACAACCAACCTCTCCCAAATCAGGAGTGGAGCTGGTAGAGTTACAGTTTAATAAGATGGTCAAACTCACCGCCATAAGCATACAGACAGTCATTGGCCCCACGCCACCAGGCACAGGGGTGATGTACGAAGCCACCTGCTTGGCCTCTCTGTACGCCACATCGCCAACCACACGCTTTCCACTCGCCTTTGTGCTGTCTGAAATAAAACAGCGTGCAAAATTACAGCAGCATAAACACTGCCATTAGCGAGAGAAAAGATATCCAGGATTGACTCGAGGGGTTTGGGGGGTTTATATATAGAATAACAGATACCCAGGAGTGAGTTACAGGCTGGGATCTAATCGAGGGGTTCATATATAGAATAACAGATACCCGGGAGTGAGTTACAGGCTGGAATCTAATCGAGGGGTTCAGGGGGTTTATATATAGAATAACAGATACCCGGGAGTGAGTTACAGGCTGGAATCTAATCCAAGGGTTCGGGGGGTTTATATATAGAATACCGGGAGTGAGTTACAGGCTGGAATCCATTCGAGGGGTTCGGGGGGTTTATATATAGAACAACAGATACCCGGGAGTGAGTTACAGGCTGGAATCTAATCGAGGGGTTGGGGGGTTTATATATAGAATAACAGATACCCGGGAGTGAGTTACAGGCTGGAATCTAATTGAGGTGCTGAGGTTTTTTTCGATATAGATTAACAATGGATTCTCCCCGATAGATCAGTGGATAAGTGAACCTCATGACACTGAATCATGCTGACTGCTGATGCACACTAATCACAAACTCAAACAATTACAAGGGATTGTAAGTTTAGGGCACAGTGTTCAGCTGAACCCCTCAATTAGTTACTGTCCCTTAATCACAAACATCCATCTATATCAAAAGACCAACATTTCTACAGTGCCTTTCACGACCTCAATGAGCTTTAGTCAATGAAGTACTTTTTGAAGTGTAGTCACTGTTGTAATGTAGGAAACACGGCAGACAATTTGTGCACAGCAAGCTTCCACAAACAGCATGTGATAACGACCAGATAATCTGTTTTAGTGATGTTGATTGAGGGATAAATATTGGCCCCAGGACACCAGGGAGAACTCCCCTGCTCTTCTTCGAAGTAGCGCCGTGGGATCTTTTACCTCCCGAGAGGTTTAACATCTCATTTGAAAGACGGCACCTCCGGCAGTGTGGCACTCCCTAAGCACTGCACTGGGGATGTGGGCCTGGATTTTTGTGCTCGCGTCTCTGGAGTGGGGCTTGAACCTACGACCTTTTGACCCAGAGGCGAGAGTGCTACCCACTGAGCCACAGCTGACACTTAAACATCTTGCATACAACATGCACTTCTGTCCATATTACCCTTACTTCCAACATCACAATTTTTGAACTTGTGTGTCAACATTTATAATATAAAATTTCTATGTCAATATATTTCTCATAGTAAGCCCAACTTCAGTATGTGCCTGTTTAAGCTCCATTCACATACCTCCTCCCACTAGGCAAAACCGCAGCAGCTCCCCCAAACACCTCCCACATACTCACCCTCTCCCCGCCGGGCCCACTGCCCCTCACCCGCTCCCCGCCGTGCCTGCCGCCCTCTCGCCGCTGCCCCCCCTCCGCGCCCTTTGCCCTCTCCCCGCTGCCCCCTCGCCCTCTCCCCACTGCCCTCTCCCCGCTGCCCCTCCGCTCCGCGCCCCTTGCCCTCTCCCCGCTGCCTCCCGCCCTGCCCCCTTGCCCTCTCCCTGCCCCCTTGACCTCTCCCCACTGCCCCCTCCCCGCCCCTTGCCCTCTCCCCGCCGGGCCCACTGCCCCCCGCCCTGCCCCCTTGCCCTCTCCCCACTGCCCCTCCGCGCCCCTTGCCCTCTCCCCGCCGGGCCCGCCGCCCTCTCCCCGCTGCCCCCTGCCCTGCCCCCTTGCCCTCTCCCCACTCCTCACCGCACCCCCAGCCCTCTCCCCGCCGCCTCCTGCCATCGTCCCCTGCGCCACGCCCCCGCCCTATCCCCACTGCGCCCCCACCCTGTGCCCCCCGCCCTCTCCCCCGCCGCGCCCCAACCCCTGCCCTCTCCCCACTGCGCCCCCGCCCCCTCCCGCCGCGCCCCCGCCCTCTGCCTTATCCCCACTGCGCCCCCGCCCCCTCCCCACTGCGCCCCCCGCCCTCCCCACTGCGCCCTGCCGCGGCCCCCCGCTCTTTCCCATCATTAATAAAATAATTTCCTGCCCTGCCTCCGTCTGCTGCTCAGCCCCACTCTGCCTCTCCTCGCTAGCCGCCGCCCCCACCCCCTGTGCCTTTAATTTTCATGCCTGCCCCGAAATAAGTCTCAGCTGGTCCTCTACCAACCAATAGGACCGTGGACAAAATCAGCAACAAGGGGCATTGAGAGAAGCAATTTGGGGGAAAAAAGCCACACAAGGTGCGACACACTCAGTGGATCAGAGTGGCCCTTCCGCATGCTCTAGGCAACTTGGATAAAGAAATCCGTTGGCATATTTGACCCGATCCTACTGCATTCAACAACACCAACAACTTGCATTTATACAGCGCCTTTAATGTAGTAAAACGCCCCGATGCGCTTCACAGGAGCGTTATCAAACAAAATTTGACACTGAGTCACATAAGGAGGTATTAGGACAGGCAACCAAAAGCTTGGTCAAAGAGGCAGGTTTTAAGGAGTGTCTAAAAGGAGGAAAGAGAGGTAGCGAGGCGGAGAGGTTTAGGGAGGGAATTCCAGAGCTTAGGGCCCAGGCAGCTGAAGGCACGGCCACCAATGGTGGAGCGAAGGAAATCGGGGATGCGCAAAAGGCCAGAATTAGAGGAGCGCAGGGATCTCGGGAGGTTGTGGAGTTGGAGGAGGTTACAGAGATATGGGGGAGGCAAGGCCATGGAGAGATTTGAAAACAAGGATGAGAATTTTAAAATCGAGGAGTTGCTGAACCAGGAGCCAATGTGGGTCAGCGAGCACAGGGAGTGATGGGCAAACAGGACTTGGTGCGAGTTAGGACACGGGCAGCCGAGTTTTGGATGAGCTCAGGTTTACGGAGGGTGGAAGATCGGTCAGGAGAGCATTGGAATAGTCAAGTCTAGAGGTAACAAAGGCATGGATGAGGGTTACATGGACGTAAAAGATCCCTCGTCCACTATTCGTGAAGAGCAGGGGAGATAACAACCACCCTCCACCCCCACTTCCACCCCGGAGTCCTGGCCAATATTTATCCCTCAACCAACATCACTAACACAGTTGATCTGGTCGTGTATCTCACTGCTGTTGAGAGGGGACCTCATTGAAACTTATAAAATTCTAACAGGACTAGACAGACTAGATGCAGGAAGGATGTTCCCGATGGTCGGGGAGTCCAGAACCAGGGGTCACAGTCTAAGGATAAGGGGTAAGCCATTTAGGACAGAGATGAGGAGGAATTTCTTCACCCAGAGAGTGGTGAACCTCTGGATTTCTCTACCACAGAAGGCAGCTGAAGCCAATTCATTAAATATATTCAAGAAGGAGTTAGATATATTTCTTAAGGCTAAAGGGATCAAGGGATATGGGGAGAAAGCAGGGACAGGGTGCTGAATTTGGATGATCAGCCATGATCTCATTGAATGGCGGAGCAGGCTCGAGGGGCCGAATGGCCTACTCCTGCTCCTATCTTCTATGTTTCTAGGAGCTTGCTGTGCGCAAATTGGCTACATTACAACACTGACTACACTTCAAAAAGTACTTCCATTGGCTGTAAGGCGCTTTGGGACGTCTCGAGGTCGTGACAGGCGCTACAGAAATGCAAGTTCTTTGTTTCTGAGAGTGACGTAAAGACCGGGCTGACTGTAGTTTAGGGTCGGTGGTAACCGCCCCTCATCACTTCACCATCAAAGAGAGGAAGCAGAATAAACAAAGGCTCGTAAATCATCTTCCATTCGCAGTTTCTCCTTACCGGGAATGTGGTTTATTCCACAGTCGATGACGACAGCTCCGGGTTTGATCCAGTTCCCTTTCACCATTTCGGCTCTGCCAGCTCCAACCACCAGAATGTCGGCCCTCCCAACCTAAAGACAATAGCAGCACCTCGAGAATTACGAGAGTCCTCAGCTCCAAGATTAAAAAAAACAACAACTGGGCTCATTTCTCTCGGTAAGTGAATGCTGAGGTCTGATAGAGGTCCTTAAAATTACAAAGGGGGTTTGACAGGGTAGACGTAGGGAAGATGGTTCCACGTGTGGAGGAGACCAAAACTGGGGGCCATAAATATAAGACACGTCACTCATAAATCCAACCGGGAATTCAGGAGAAACTTCTTTACCCAGAGAGTGGTGAGAACGTGGAGCTCGCTACCACAGGGAGTGGCTGGGATTTGAATGTGAGGATGGAGGATTTTAAAATCGAGGCATTTGTGGACTGGGATGCACACTCCCTGTATTCAAAGTGGAAAGGGTTTGTTCTGTGGGGAGGGTGGGATGGAAGAGTAAAGGGGGAAAAGACAATCTATGTACTAAATAAATCCATGGAATTTTTTTTATTTATTCTCGGGATGTGGGTGTCGCTGGCAAGGCCGGCATTTATTGCCCATTCCTAGTTGCCCGGAGAAGGTGGTGGTGAGCCGCCTCCTTGAACCACTGCAGCCCGTGTGGTTTTGATACACCCGAGTGGCTTGCTAGGCTATTTCAGAGGGCAGTTAAGAGTCAACCACGTTGCTGAGGGTCTGGAGTCACATATAGGCCAGACCAGGTAAGGGCGGCAGATTTCCTTCCCTGAAGGACCAGGTGGGTTTTTACAACAATCCGACAGTTTCATGGTTACCATTACTGATACTAGCTTTTTATTCCAGATTTATTTAATTAACTGAATTTAAAATCCCCGTGGTGGAATTTGAACTCATGTCTCTGGGTCTGGATGAATAGTCCAGTAACATAACCATTGTGCTACTGTTCCCATAAGGTCTACTTGGTGGTTCAGAGAAACCAGCTTGCTGATGCCACCTGGTAGTGGAATTAGGAATGAAGCTTACCTCATTACTTGCAGTTTATAGACACAGACACATTTCTATATGTGAAGGAATATTCTCCACTTGCCTGCACGAGTGCAGCTTCAACAACACTCAAGAAGCTCGACACCATCCAGGACAAAGCAGCCCGCTTGATTGGCCCTAGAAATGGAAGTGGCCCTAGAAATAGTAGATGCATTGCTGGTCATCTTCCAAAATTCAATAGACTCTGGAATAGTTCCCATGGATTGGAGGGAAGCTAATGTTACCCCACTGTTCAAAAATGGTGGTAGACAGAAAACGGGGAATTACAGACCGGTAAGCCTGACATCAGTAGTGGGGAAAATGCTAGAGTCCATTATAAAAGATGTAATAGCAGAGCACTTGGAAAACAGTAACCGGATCGGACAAAGTCAACATGGATTTACAAAGGGTAAATCGTGCTTGACTAATCTACTGGAATTTTTTTGAGGATGTAACTGGTAAAATAGATAAGGGAGAACCAGTGGATGTGGTGTATTTGGACTTTCAAAAGGCTTTCGATAAGGTCCCACATAAGAGATTAGCGTGTAAAGTTAAGGCACATGGGATTGGGGGCAAGGTATTGACTTGGATAGAGAACTGGTTGGCAGACAGAAAGCAAGAGTTGGAATAAACGGGTCTTTTTCCGAGTGGCAGGCAGTGACTAGTGGGGTACCGTAGGGATCGGTCCTTGGACCCCAGCTATTCATAATATATATTAATGATCTGGACGAGGGAACTAGATGTAATATCTCCAAGTTTGCAGACGACACAAAGCTGGGTGGGCGTGTGTGCTGTGAGGAGGATGCCGAGAAACTCCAGTATGATTTGGACAGGTTGGGTGATTGGGCAGAAGCACGGCAGATGCAATATAACGCGGATAAATGCGAGGTTATCCACTTTGGTGTCAAAAACAAGGCGGCAGATTATCTGAATGGCAATAGATTGGGAGAAGGGGAAGTGCAACGAGACCTGGGCGTCCTTGTGCACCAGTCGCTGAAGGTAAGCATGCAGGTGCAGCAGGCGGTTAAGGCGGCAAATGGTATGTTGGCCTTCGTAGCGAGAGGGTTTGAGTACAGGAACAAGGATGTCTTGCTGCAGTTGTACAGGGCCTTGGTGAGACCACATCTTGAGTATTGTGTACAGTTTTGGTCGCCTTATCTGAGGAAGGATGTTCTTGCCATGGAAGGAGTGCAGCGAAGATTCACCAGGCTGATACCTGGGATGGCAGGAAGGACGTATGAGGAGAGATTGGGTTGACTGAGCTTGTACTCGCTGGAGTTTAGAAGAATGAGAGGGGATCTCATTGAAACTTATAAAATTCTAACAAGACTAGACAGACTAGATGCAGGAAGGATGTTCCCGATGGTCGGGGAGTCCAGAACCAGGGGTCACAGTCTAAGGATACGGGGTAAGCCATTTAGGACAGAGATGAGGAGGAATTTCTTCACCCAGAGAGTGGTGAACCTGTGGAATTCTCTACCACAGAAGGCAGTAGAGGCCAATTCATTAAATATATTCAAGAAGGAGTTGGATATATTTCTTAAGGCTAAAGGGATCAAGGGACATGGGGAGAAAGCAGGGACAGGGTACTGAATTTGGATGATCAGCCATGATCGCATTGAATGACGGAGCAGGCTCGAGGGGCCGAATGGCCTACTCCTGCTCCTATCTTCTATGTTTCTATTGGCACACCACCCACCACCTTAAACATTCACTCCCTCCACCACCGGCGCACCGTGGCTGCAGTGTGTACCATCTACAAGATGCACTGCAGCAACTCACCAAGGCTTTTTCGGCAGCACCTCCCAAACCCCCGACCTCTACCACCTAGAAGGACAAGGGCAGCAGGCGCATGGGAACACCACCACCTCCAAGTTCCCCTCCAAGTCACACACCATCCTGACTTAGAAATATATCGCTGTTCCTTCATCGTCGCTGGGTCAAAATCCTGGAACTCCCTCCCTAACAGCACTGTGGAAGCACCTTCACCACACGGACTGCAGCGGTTCAAGAAGACAGCTCACCACCACCTTCTCAAGGGCAACTAGGAATGGGCAATAAATGCCGGCCTTGACAGCGACGTCCACATCCCATGAATGAATAAAAAAATACACCATTACTGCAAAGATAGCAGCAGTTCAAGAAGACTGACCACCACCTTCTCAGGGCAGCCAGCAATGGGTCTTTGCCAGCTTTATCCACAACCTTTCTTTCTTCGAACCCCTTACCCCAGCAAGCTCATCAGAGTCAGTGACAATCTCATTGGCTCTTCCAAGGCAAGGCTCCGCTCCGCTCTCTGCTGCACCCGAGCCCCCATACGACAACTAAGCTTCACGACCTTCCTTTCCTATTCAGACAAGAGCTTATCCAAGCACGTTTAAACGTTTCCCGCGATCGTCGATGGCAGCGGGCCCCCTTACCTCTCCCTGGAGGTCG
Organism: Somniosus microcephalus; assembly: GCF_052327205.1. Classification (NCBI taxonomy): domain Eukaryota; kingdom Metazoa; phylum Chordata; class Chondrichthyes; order Squaliformes; family Somniosidae; genus Somniosus; species Somniosus microcephalus. Next base: position 9,490,356 of record NC_140998.1, on the reverse strand, counting down.
GCCGTCTTAGAATGGCACGTGGTTACGGTGGCATTGTTCCACACCAGCAGGTCACGCATGGGAGCGCCGACGATCTTGCTCCGTCCGATAACGACAGCCTGGGAGCCCTCCATCTTCACACCTGCAACAGAGAAAGACAAAAAGCGTTCAGTGCCAAAAACAGCTGTTAAATTACTGCTGCATTTCGCAATCAAACTCTAAAAACTTAGAAACATACAGCACAGAAAGAGGCCATTCGGCCCATCGTGCCTGTGCCGGCTCTTTGAAAGAGCTCTCCGATTAATCCCACTCCCCTCTGCTCTTTCCCCATAGCCCTGCAAATGTTTCCTTTTTAAGTATTTATCCAATTCTCTTTTCAAAGTTACTGTTGAATCTGCTTCCACCGCCCTTTCAGGCAGCACAGTCCAGATCACAACAACTCGCTGAGTAAAAAAAAATGTCCTCATCTCCCCCCAGGCTTTTTTGCCGATTATCTTAAATCTGTGTCCTCTGGTTACCAGCCCACCTGCCAGTGGAAACAGTTTCGCCCCATCTGCTCTGTCAAAACCGTTTATAACACCGCTATTAAATCTCCCCTTAGCCTACTAACTTCACCACTACAAGCTCCTCATCTGAGGCTTTTCAGCATGGCTGGGGACACAGCAGCCTGGTGAGAGCAGCACTGACAGAGCGGCCCCCGTGGGCAGACTGCTTGTCTGCCCTCCCAAAAAGTAGGACAGACAGTGCGACACCCCACAGTAAACCCCGAACCCCACTCGAGGCTCGAATGGCTTTGATCGCACACCATTCAGACCTGCAGTGCTGCCCAAGCTTAAAACATGAATGCCATGCTTACTAGAGCAGGTCAGAGGCTGGGTATTCTGCGGGTGAGCGACTCACCTCCTGACTCCCCAAAGTCCTTTCACCATCTACAAGGCACAAGTCAGGAGTGTGATGGAATACTCTCCACTTGCCTGGACGAGTGCAGCTCCAACAACACTCAAGAAGCTCGACACCATCCAGGACAAAGCAGCCCCTTGACCAGTACCCAATCCACCACCTTAACTCTCTCCACCGGCGTACCGTGGCTGCAGTGTGCACTATTCACAGGATGCACTGCAGCAACTCGCCAAGGCTGCTTCGGCAGCACCTCCCAAACCCGCGACCTCTTCCACCTAGAAGGACAAGGGCAGCAGGCGCATGGGAACACCACCACCTCCAAGTTCCCTCTCCAAGTCACACACCATCCTGACTTGGAAATATATCGCCCGTTCCTTCACCGTCGCTGGGTCAAAATCCTGGAACTCCCTCCCTAACAGCACTGTGGGAGTACCTTCACCACACGGACTGCAGAGGTTCAAGAAGGCAGCTCAGCACCACCTTCTCAAGGGCAACTATGGAGGGGTAATAAATGCTGGCCTTGCCAGTGACGCCCACATCCCGAAAAAACCACATCTATAGCAGCAGTGTCGAAATTCCATGTTCCTGGTTACTTACATCGTTGAGCTCTGTGGGCCACATATAAAGTAGGAATGGGTGCTCCTATTAATTTGCATACATCTCGGGCTGCCAATACGAACAAACCTTTGCTCAGATGGTGCCAATAAAAGTGCCCTAAATTGTCTAGGTATCTGACCTCATAAGTGGTTGCTGGTCCAATAATGACCTTGCTTAGCCTCAACACCAAAACCGTTCAAACTATAGTAGTTAGACATAAGAAATAGGAGCAGGAGTCGGCCATTCAGCCCCTCGAGCCTGCTCCGCCATTCAATAAGATCATGGCTGATCTTCTACCTCAACTCCACTTTCCTGCACTATCCCCATATCCCTTGATTCCCTTAATATACAAAAATCTAATCCATATATAATTCTTAAGACACAGCTATCAGTAGAACTTTATCTGGACATTAATACAAAAACAAAATACTACGGTGCTGGAAATCTGAAATAAAAACAGAAAATGCTGGAAACACTCAGCAGGTCAGGCAGCATCTGTGGAGAGAGAAACAGAGTTAACGTTTCAGGTCGATGACCTTTCGTCAGAACTGGAAAAAGTTGGAGATGGAACAGATTTTTAAGTAAGTGCCGGGGCAGGGAAAGGGGGGAGGGGAGGAAAGAACAAAAGGGAAGGTCTGTGATAGGGTGGAAGGCAGGAGAGATTAAAAGACAAAAGAGATGATGGTGTACGGCAAAATGAGATGGTAATAGGACAAGTTAACAAACAAAAGATGTCATTTTTTGAGGATGTAACTGGTAGAATAGATAAGGGAGAACCAGTAGATGTGGTGTATTTGGACTTTCAGAAGGCTTTCGATAAGGTCCCGCACAAGAGATTAGCGTGTAAATTTAAAGCACATGGGATTGGGGGGAAGGTACTGACTTGGATAGAGAACTGGTTGGCAGACAGGAAGCAAAGAGTTGGAATAAATGGCTCTTTTTCCGAGTGGCAGGCAGTGACTAGTGGGGTACCGCAGGGATCGGTGCTAGGACCCCAGCTATTCACAATATATATTAATGACCTAGACGAGGGAACTAGATGTAATATCTCCAAGTTTGCAGATGACACAAAGCTGGGTGGTCGTGTGCGTGAGGAGGATGCAGAGAAACTGCAGTATGATTTGGACAGGTTGGGTGATTGGGCAGATGCATGGCAGATGCAGTATAATGTGGATAAATGCGAGGTTATCCACTTTGGTGGCAAAAACAGGAAGGCAGATTATTATCTGAACGGCAATAGATTGGGAAAAGGGGAAGTGCAACGAGACCCGGGTGTCCTTGTGCACCAGTCGCTGAAGGTAAGCATGCAGGTACAGCAGGCGGTTAAGAAGGCAAATGGTATGTTGGCCTTCATAGCGAGAGGATTCGAGTACAGGAGCAAGGATGTCTTGCTGCAGTTGTACAGGGCCTTGGTGAGACCGCACCTTGAGTATTGTGTGCAGTTTTGGTCACCTTACCTGAGGAAGGACGTTCTTGCCATGGAAGGAGTGCAGCGAAGATTCACCAGGCTGATACCTAAGATGGCAGGAATGACGTACGAGGAGAGATTGTGTCGATTGGGCTTATACTCACTGGAGTTTAGAAGATTGAAAGGGGATCTCATCGAAACCTATAAAATTCTGTCAGGCCTGGACAGACTAGATGCTGGAAGTTCCTGATGGTCGGGGAGTCCAGAACCAGGGGTCATAGTCTAAGGATAAGGGGTAGGACATTTAGGACTGAAATGAGGAGGAATTTCTTCACCCAGAGTGGTGAACCTGTGGAATTCTCTGCCACAGAGGGCAGTTGAGGCCAATTCATTAAATATATTCAAGAAAGAGTTGGATATATTTCTTAAGGCTAAAGGGATCAAGGGATATGGGGAGAAGGCAGGGACAGGGTACTGAATTTGGATGATCAGCCGTGATCTCATTGAATGGCGGAGCAGGCTCGAAGGGCCAAATGGCCTACTCCTGCTCCTATCTCCTATGTTTCTAAGAAACAGGAGCAGGAGTCGGCCAATCAGCCCCTCGAGCCTGCTCCGCCATTCAATAAGATCATGGCTGATCCAATCTTGGCCTCAACACCACTTTCCCGCTCTCTCCCCACACCCCTCGACTCCCTTGTAGCTCAAATGTCTGTCTATCTCCACCTTGAATATATTCAGTGACCCCGCCTCCACAGCTCTCCGGGGTAGAGAATTCCAAAGATTTACGACCCTCAGAGAAGAAATTCCTCCTCATCTCCGTCTTAAATGGGTGCCCCCTTATTCTGAAACTATGCCCCCTAGTTCTAGATACCCCCACTGGGGGAAACATCCTCCCTGCATCTACCCTGTCAATCCCCCTCAGAATCTTAGATGTTTCAATAAGATCACCTCTCATTCTTCTAAACTCCAATGAGTATAGGCCCAACCTGCTCAACCTTTCATCATACGTCAACCCCTTCATCCCAGGAATCAACCTAGTGAACCTTCTCTGAACTGCCTCCAATGCAAGTATATCCTTCCTTAAATATGGAGACCAAAACTGTTTGCAGTACTCCAGGTGCGGTCTCACCAGCGCCCTGTAAAATTGCATCAAATCTTCCCTACTTTTATACTCCATACCCCTTGCAATAAAGGCCAACATTCCATTTCCCTTCCTAATTACTTGCTATACCTACATGCTAACATTTTGTGTTTCATGTACAAGGACCCCCAGATCCCTCTGTACCGCAGCATTTTGTAGTGTCACGCCACTTAAATAATAATTTGCTTTTTCATTCTTCCTTCCAAAGTGGATAACCTCACATTTTCCCACATTATACTCCATCTGCCAAATTTTTGCCCACTCACTTAACCTCTCTATATCCCTTTGCAGACTCTGTGTCCTCACAACTTGCTAACCCACCTATCTTTGTATCATCAGCAAATTTGGCAACAGTACACTCGGTCCCTTCATCCAAGTCATTAATATAGATTGTAAATAGTTGAGGCCCCAGCACTGATCCCTGCGGCACCCCACTAGTTACTGATTGTCAATCGGAAAATGACCCGTTTATCTCGACTCTCTGTTTTCTGTTAGTTAGCCAATCCTCTATCCAATCTAATATATTACCTCCAACCCCTTGTGCTCTTATCTTGTGCAGTAACATTTTATGTGGTACCTTATCGAATGCCTTCTGGAAATCCAAATACACTCCATCTACTGGTTCCCCTTTATCCACCCTGTTTGTTACATCCTGAAAGAACTCTAGCAAATTTTTCAAACACAATTTCCCTTTCATAAAACCATGCTGACTCTGCTTGATTGTCTTATGGTTTTCTAAATCTCCTGCTATTACCTCCTTAATAATGGATTCCAGCATTTTCCCAATGACAGATGTTAGGCTAACTGGTCTATAGTTTCCTGCTTTCTGTCTCCCTCCTTTCTTAAATAGTGGCGTTACATTTGCGGTTTTCCAATCCACTGGGACCTCTCCAGAATCCAGGGAATTTTGGTAGATTACAACCAATGCATCCACTATCTCTGCAGCCACTTCTTTTAAGTCCCTAGGATGCAGGCCATCAGGTCCAGGCCTTTAGCCCCATTAGTTTGCCTAGTACTTTTTCTCTAGTGATAAGAGATTGTTTTAAGTTCCTCCCTCCCTATAGCCCCTTGATTATCTATTATTATTGGGATGTTTTTAGTGTCTTCTACCGTGTAGACCGATCCAAAATAATTGTTGAGTCTCTGCTATTTCTCTATTTCCCATTATTAATTGCCCAGTCTCATCCTCTAAGGGACCAACGTTTACTTTAGCTACTCTCTTCCTTTTTATATACCTGTAGAATCTCTTACATTTTTTTGGTCATCCTTTGCTGGTTTCTAAAAATTTCCCAATCCTCTGGCCTACCACTAATCTTCGCAACATTGTATGCCCTTTCTTTCAATTTGATACCATCCTTAACTTCCTTAGTTAGCCACGGATGGTGCATACTTCTCGTAGAGCCTTTCTTTCTCACTGGAATATACCTTTGCTGAGATTTATGAAATATCTCCTTAAATGTCTGCCACTGCTAATCTACCGTCTTGCCCTTTAATCTATTTTCCCAGTCCACTTAAGCCAACTCTGTCCTCATACCTGTGTAATTGCCTTTATTTACGTTTAGGACACTAGTTTCAGACCCAAGTTTCTCACCCTCAAACTGAATTTGAAATTCTACCATGCTATGATCACTCTTTCCTAGGGGATCCTTTACTATGAGATCATTAATTAATCCTGTCTCATTACACATTACCAGATCTAAAGTAACCTGCCCCCTGGTTGGTTCCTCAACGTATTGCTCTAGGAAACCATCCTGAATACACTCTATGAACTCGTCCTCAAGGCTACTCTTGCCAATTTGATGTGTCCAATCTATATAATTAAAATCGCCCATGATTATTGCAGTACCTTTCTTACACGCCCCCATTTGTTCTTGATTTATACACTGTCCTACAGTATAGCTACTGTTAGGGGGCCTGTATACTACTCCCACCAGTGACTTCTTACCCTTACTATTTCTTATCTCCACCCAAACTGATTCCACATCTTGAGCTTCCGAGCCAATATCATTCCTCACCACTGCAGTGATCTCATCCTTTATTAACAGAGCTACCCCACCTCCTTTTCCTTTCTGCCTATCCTTCCTAAATGTCAAATACCCCAGAATATTTAGTTCCCAGCCTTGCTCACCTTGCAACCACGTCTCTGTAATGGCTATCAGATCATACCCATTTATTTCTATTTGTTATATACTACTCCTACCGGTGTTTTCTGCCCCTTGTTATTCCTTATCTCCACCCATACTGATTCTACTTCCTGATCTTCCGAGCCAAGATCCTTTCTCGCTACTGTCCTTGTCATTCTTTATTATCAGGGCTACTCTGCCTGTCTTTTTGAAACGTCAAGTACCCTGGAACATTTAGTTCCCAACCTTGGCCACCGTGCAACCACGTCTCTGTATTAGATCAAACCCATTTATCTCTATTTGTGCCACTAGTTCATCTATCTTGTTACGAATATAGAAACATAGAAGATAGGAGCAGGAGTAGGCCATTCAGCCCCTCGAGCCTGCTCCCCATTCAATGAGATCATGGCTGATCATCCAAACTCAGTACCCTGTCCCTGCCTTCTCCCCATATCCCTTGATCCCTTTAGCCTTAAGAAATATATCCAACTCCTTCTTGAATATATTTAATGAATTGGCCTCAACTGCCTTCTGTGGTAGAGAATTCCACAGGTTCAGCACTCTCTGGGTGAAGAAATTCCTCCTCATTTCTGTCCTAAATGGCTTACCCCTTATCCTTAGACTGTGACCCCTGGTTCTGGACTCCCCGCCATCAGGAACATCCTTCCTGCATCTAGGCTGTCCAATCCTGTTAGAATTTTATAAGTTTCAATGAGATCCCCTCTCATTCTTCTAAACTCCAGCGAGTATAAGCCCAACCGACCCAATCTCTCCTCATATGGCCTACTCCCGTTCCTAATTCTTATACTTTTGTATCAAATGCTGTTCCTACCGGTCTGTTTGATCAGCTCCAGGCAGCCTTTGGGTGTACAGGGGATAAAGCAGTCGCCCAGGTCTCCTCGAGCCAGCTTCCCTGCGTTGATGCTGGTTAACCTGGAAGGAACAGTTAGTCAACACGGGTGTTAAAAAAAACTGTATCTACTGCGAATCCAATCCACTAGACCACCCTAAAACCACCTCACAAAACACCCATCATACAGGCGCACACACAATCTGTAGCATCCAACCCTGTTGGGGCAGTTAAAGGTTCTCGGCGATACACCAGAGTGTGCCATCAGAATTCTGGCACACCCGCCATCTCTTCTCTTCCTCCCCACACACTATTCCGTGTAGAGGACCCCCCACACCCCAACATCACCTTCTCAGGGCAACGAGGGGATGGGCAATGAATGCCGGCCTCGACAGCGACACCCACAGCCCGAGAAGGAATTTTTTTTAAACTGGAGCCGCTCTACTTTAAGCATCAGTGACCGCAACTGAGCACTGATCCAGATCTACGCCATTCTGCCAAAATCCTCAGCTCAGCCTCCAGTCATCGTCCTGTTGCTCAGGTGGACGGAAAAGTCCTGGGCCCAATATTTATCCTTCAACCAACATCAGTAAAAAAACATTATCTGGTCATTTATCTAGAACTAGAACTAGGGGGCATAATCTTAGAATAAGCGGCTGCTCTTTCAAAACTGAGATGAGGAGAAACTTCTTCACTCAGAGGGTGGTAGGTTTGTGGAATTTGCTGCCCCAGAAAGCTGTGGAAGCTACATCATTAAATAAATTTAAAACAGAAATAGATAGTTTCCCAAAAGTAAAGGGAATTAATGGTTACGGGGAGCGGGCAGGAAATTGGACATGAGTCTAGGTTCGGGATGGTCATGGCCCTGTGGGTAGTGGAGCGGGCCCAGGGGCCGTGTAGCCTGGTTCTGCTCCTACTGTGTTCTAATTCAGTGTTAGATTTCAGGAGATGGTTTTATTCCTGTTCCTGGCTGGGGTGGAGATCGCCTTTACAGACGGTAAGTACTGTAGAAAATACAGGGACAGAGTGATCTCCTGGAAGAATTTCGATCGCCTAGATGGGTCGGAGAGGAATTTCCCAGATTTTTTCTCCCAAATTGGCCATTGGGTTTTTTATCTGGTTTTTCGCCTCTCCCGGGAGATCACATGGGTTCGGGTGGGATGGAGAGTGATAGAAGATTTGAAGTTAGGATCAGATCAGCCATGATCTTATTGAATGTTGGAGCGGGCTCGAGGGGCCGATTGGCCTACTCCTGCTCCTATTTCTTATGTTCTTATGCTGTTTGTGGGAGCTAACTGTGCGCAAATTGGCTGCAGCGTTTCCTACATTACAGCAGCGACTACACTTCAAAAAGTACTTCATTGGCTGGTGATCATGAAAGGCGCTGTAGAAATGTAAGTCTGTCTTTCTTTTCTCGGTTATAATGGAGCAGCCTGGCACTGAAGGAGATTCTAACCTGGATTCCTACAAGCACTTCATTTTTCTCTAAGAAATGGGGAGCGCTTTGCACCAGATACTCCCCCCCCCCCCCCCCCTCACCCCCGGGACTTCATGTCCTCTTTATCTGTTAGCTCAGAGGGTAACTGTGCCACTCGGTGTAGCGCAGAGCCAGAGAGATCAGGAAGATCCCGGTTCGATCCCCACTTTACTGACTCCAGCTGGGGCACCGATTGGGGAACAACAAATGTTCAGGGCTCGGGGGAGGGGGGTTGCCCACTTCTGGATCAGTACTTGGATACGCACCTGAAGTGCCGAATGGCCTCCTTTTGTGCCGTAAATTTCTATGATTCCATCACTGGTCAGTGACCCCTGCTGGAAAGCACGTGAGCTAGAGTGCATCCCACGACTTCCGCAAAAGCCCTCGATCCTTACCCGTCGACATCCTTCTCAGGGGCGACTGCATTCGTTACTTTTTCAACATCGATTGGGTTAATGGAGTCCAGCGGGAGCTGAACGATGAGTCCGTGCAAAGTGGGGTCCTCGTTAATGCGGGTGATCTTACTCAGCACCTGTACAGGTCAAGGACAGGCCAATCAGCAAGATGTTGCAAATCTAGCCAAGAGAGAGAGGCATCCCGAACACACACCGCCCGGGATCACTGTCCCACAGCATTCCTGAACACACTCTGCCCGGGATCAGTGTCCCACAGGATTCCCGAACACACTCTGCCCGGGATCACTGTCCCACAGGATCCCCGAACACACTCCGCCCGGGATCAGTGTCCCACAGGATCCCCGAACACACTCCGCCCGGGATCACTGTCCCACAGGATCCCCGAACACACTCCGCCCGGGATCAGTGTCCCACAGGATCCCCGAACACACACCGCCCGGGATCACTGTCCCACAGGATTCCCGAACACACTCCGCCCGGGATCACTGTCCCACAGGATCCCCGAACACACTCCGCCCGGGATCAGTGTCCCACAGGATCCCCGAACACACACCGCCCGGGATCACTGTCCCACAGGATCCCCGAACACACTCTGCCCGGGATCAGTGTCCCACAGGATCCCCGAACACACTCCGCCCGGGATCAGTGTCCCACAGGATCCCCGAACACACACCGCCCGGGATCACTGTCCCACAGGATTCCCGAACACACTCCGCCCGGGATCAGTGTCCCACAGGATTCCCGAACACACTCTGCCCGGGATCAGTGTCCCACAGGATCCCCGAACACACTCCGCCCGGGATCACTGTCCCACAGGATTCCCGAACACACTCCACCTGGAATCAGTGTGCCACAGGATCCCCGAACACACTCCGCCCGGGATCACTGTCCTGTAAAATCCCGCCCTTGAACCTGCCACTCCAGCCAGCACTCCACAGTGCTCCCCAACAGTGTTTTAAACATAATCAGCAGCAAATAAAGAGGATTCTTTTTCTTGGATATGAGCAACCTTTCCTGCCCTCTCAGGTGGACGTAAAAGATCCCATGACACTATTTCGAAGAAGAACAGGGGAGTTATCCCCATTGTTCTGGCCTCAATCAACATCACAAAAACAGATTATCTGGTCGTTATCACATTGCTGTTTGTGGGAGCTTGCTGTGCGCAAATTGGTTGCCGTGTCTCCTACATTACAACAGTGACTACACTTCAAAAGTATTTCATTGGCTCTGAAGCGCTTTGGGACGTCTGAGGTCATGAAAGGCGCTGTAGAAATGCAAGTCTTTTTTCAAAGTGCCTATGGCCTGAGATTGGAAGAAGGGATCAAATGTTAACAGCTGAGTGAAAGCACAAGATGGAAAGATACTTAACTGCCAATTAAATTCTGTAATTGGCAGCAGCAGACCACTTATCTCATTACCCTCTGAGCTGGGGAACGAAGGAACAGAAAGTGGAAACCTTTAGTAATGTGACCTTGGAGTGGCTTTTGCACAGAACAACCCTTTTAGCTTAGAAAAAGGCACATCAAATAAGGTGTCAGAGTTTGTGTGGAGTTATCTTAAGAACAGAGAGACCTGGGGGTATGTGCACAAATCGTTGAAGGTGGCAGGGCAGGTAGAGAAAGCAGTTAAAAAAGCTTACGGGATCCTGGGCTTCATAAATAGAACATAGGGCTGGATGTTGTCGGTGTGGGCGGGCTGGGGCGTGGGCGGGCTGGGGCGTGTCGGCGCGGGCGGGCTGGGGCGTGTCGGCGCGGGCGGGCTGGGGCGTGTCGGCGCGGGCGGGCTGGGGCGGGTCGGCGCGGGCGGGCTGGGGCGGGTCGGTGCGGGCGGGCTGGGGCGTGTCGGTGCGGGCGGGCTGGGGCGGGTCGGTGCGGGCGGGCTGGGGCGTGTCAGGTGGAAATCGTGTCAGGACCCCGACTCCGAAGTGAAGTGGGAAAAAGTGTGATTTTCCCCTAATTGGCCAATTGATTTCCTGCATGTGGGAACCACTGGCCCAATGAGTCTTTTCATACAGAAAGTCGCCTCCGATGACGTCATCAATGCTGTTGGATTTAAGGCCTGCAAGCAGCCTTGATTCTTCTGGAGACTGCAAAGGCTCTGCAATTTGTATGAAGGAGTTGAATTGTGGAAAATGTCAACGATCAAGCAAAAGTGTGCTCCTCAGTTTGATGAGCCCTCCCTCCAAGCTCTGGTGCACGGAGCCAGCTGTAATAAGGAGGTGCTGTTTCTTTCCTCAGGGAGAAAAAAGCCACCCCAGCAGACAAAAGCTGTGTGGCTACAAGTGACCCAGGAGGTCAACACCATTTCAATGAGCCACAGAACCTGGCTGCAATGCAGGAAGAGGTTTCATGACCTTCTCCGCACCGGAAAAGTGAGTATGACTTTCCCATCACCCTCAATCTGATCCCCATCGCCTCTCCTCACCAGCACTCTGCTTTGCCAACCTCTTCCTCCACATCCCACCTAACACTTACATCCCTGCACCCTTACCCATTCCCTCTCTCTCTATGGTCACATTCACTTAACTATTTGACCATGTAGCCCTCACACTTCCTATCACTGATGCCATGACAACAACTACTTACAACACACAGGGAGGGTCCTTTGTATCCTTCGAAGCATCTATGCTATGCATTCACTACACTCGCTCCTTCCATGGTCCATGGAGGAGCTCCGTCGCAAGGGTATTGAAAACATGGTCATTGTTCAGAATAGAATGACATCTCTTGAGGAGCGATGGTCAGCTATTGGGCAAACAAATCAGGCCTTCATGCAAGTCCTCTGGAGTAGGACTTCCAGTGCAGAAACGGGTCCACATGGCCTCCCTGCAGTGCAGCAAGGTGCTGTCAAGCCACTTGCTACCTCTGAAGTGGGGCTGACCCATGAGAGGGATGTTGGTGGCAGACAAGTGGGGGCTCCGCTCCAAGCGCTCACACGACCATGCCACAGCAAAGCCCTCAGAGCCCCACCAGAGTCCTCACCCAAATGAGATGGGCGTCTCAGCCCCTGCACAGCCGTAGGAGCAGCAGACTGTTGGCGAGCCCGCACAGGTTCGCCACCCCAGAGGATACCCACCAAAGGTGTCGAGACAGGAGCAGCAAGAGAGCGAACAAAGGGCCTCCACATCTGCTGAAGCCACAGGGGAAGCACCACGTAGGAGCACGTGTAAGAGGAAGATAAAGCACAAGTAGTCACAAGGGTAGTCACTTGGGTGCTGTGTTGTTTTGTTTTTGGACCAGCCATCATTGTGATTGTATTATAAAGTGTTTTGATGGCAAACTGTTGAAGTTGTGGCCTGTGTCATTTCGCAAATGGGACTTTCACATTGAGGGCTTAGGGAGCCTTGCAATTATCAGAATGGTGGTCAGAGTGATAGGATTCCGTAGGTTCTTCTCCATTGTTGATGATCTGGTAAGGAGGAGCGAGACTAAAGTGCTCGATCGTGCAGACTAAGCAAATCTGGCCAGGATGAGTGCATCCCGGGCAGCAATATGGTGGCGCTCTGGCGCCTTCTGGCCTGTGCATCTTCAGGTGGGTGACTAGCAGCTTGGCGCTCCTGTTGATGTTCCTGCTGTTGCTCATGGTTCTGCTGCTGCCGTGGCTGGTCTTCATCCGAATCTGATGTCCAGGAGGAAAGGAATTAAATGGTTGCCATGCTTCTGGTATATGCCTCAGTTGAGGAAGTGCTTAGTCAAGGTGGGGAGAGGGGTTTCCAAGGAGGTCAGGCTCCAAACTTCCACAACACTGAGTATGCCTGCTAAAAGTTCCCCCAGACCTGAAACAACAAAGTTCTGCCACCTTCAAATGATCATCGGTGAAAACTCCTTTGTAATGGTGGAGCTGCAGCTGTTCGTAAGCAATCCACTTGTGAGGTCGCCAGGATTATCTGGCGTGTTCCAGAGGAGGCGTGTAGGATGGGGGAGATGTGTTAAAATCGGAAAGGCCTCTCAAAATGGGATTATAGAGGCAATTAGGTGGTTAAGGGCCTTAAGGGCCTATCCCACCTCTTGGAGGCGGGATGGAAAGCGGGTCAGAAAACACGCACTTGGGAAAATTGCTCGGAGGCAGGAACAGGCCCACCCGCCAGTTTTGGCGATTTTAACAACTCGCACGCCTCCAAACCCGCCTCCTCAGGGCTGGGAAAATCGAGCCCATAGAGTACAAAAGCATGAAATTTATGATGAACCTTTATAAAAACTGGTTCGGCCTCAACTGGAGTATTGTGTCCAATTCTGGGCACCGCACTTTAGGAAGGATGTGAAGGCCTTAGAGAGGGTGCAGAAAAGATTTACGAGAATGATTCCAGGGATGAGGGACTTCAGTTACGTGGATAGACTGGAGAAGTTGGGGTTGTTCTCCTTGGAGCAGAGAAAGTTGAGAGGAGATTTGATAGAGGTGTTCAAAATCATGAGGTGTCTAGGCATTAGACTGAGAGAAACTGTTCCCATTGGCAGAAGGGTCAAGAACCAGAGGAGACAGATTTAAGGTGATTGGCAGAAGAACCAAAGGTGACATGAGGAGAAACTTTTTTACGCAGCGAGTGGTTGGGATCTGGAATGTAGTGCCTGAAAGGGTGGTGGAGGCAGACTCAATTGTGGCTTTGTACCTGAAGGAAAAAAATTTGCAGGGCTACGGGGAAAGGGTGGGGGAGTGGGACTGGCTGAAGTGCTCTTGCAGAGAGCTGGCACAGGCTCGACGGGCCGAATGGCCGCCTTTGGTGCTGTAACCATTCTAAGATTCTATCTGATCTCCACCCGGGTGCAGTGGAAACTCTAGAATTTTGGAGGGGTGGGGGGGGGGGGGGAACTGGATTAGGGAGGGGTTAAACCAGTTCGGGTTCCTACTCCTGGTTGATATCTATTGCTGGAAATGAGGACAGGACTGGGGTTCCCAGGTTAAACATTCTGCTGATGTTTGGGTTCAGATGTTGAAACGTGAAGAACGGACACTTGGAGAGGGAAGCGGCCAAGGTTTGTGGAACCGTAGCCCAGCATGAGCCAGTGCCTTCAGGAGGGGAGGGGAGAAGCATATGCTGGGGGAAAAAAGAAAGCAGGAAATATACTTGCCTCGTCTTCAGTGACAGTTTTTGGCAGCTTCATGTGGTTGGCATTCATCCCAATCTAAAGGGAGAAACAAGTATCAGCACTAGAAGGAACAGCAACATACCACAGTGGAATTTCACTGATCGCGCAACAGAATTTATTTCACAACAGAATTTATTGCAAAGCAACTGGAATGCTGCACGTGCCTTTACGACCATCTCCACAGGCTGCAGCGCAGAGTTTGTACTCCAGGTCTCCTAGATGGCCAGCAGCCGGCCAGCAGCCAACCACACCACTTGGATGAACACCAAGCAGGGGGAAGGGGCAACATGAGAGAGAGAGAGTCACTGGCCGGGTTTCTGTAACGCACCTCCGACCAGGTCAGCTCAAAAGCAGCATTCAGCGATTACAAAGAATTTACAGCACAGAAAACAGTGATCCTGTAAAACAGGACGACTTTTAATTATTTTTGGTTGTGTGGGTGTAAAGGTTTTTCAAACTTAGTACAGTGTCCGTTCCCAGATTAATACCAGTGTCCTGTCTCTGACTGCTGGGCAGGTGCCGCCCACGTGTGACCCTTGCCTTTTACATAGTATTTACAGTGTAGAAACAGGTCATTCGGTCCAACTGGTCCGTGCCGGTGTTCATGCTCCACACAAGCCTCCTCCCACCCTAATTCATATCAGCCAATCAGCATATCTTTCTATTCCTTTCGCCCTCATGAACAGATCTAGCTTCCCCTTAAATGTATCTATATTATTCGCCTCAACTACTTCCTTGTGGTAGCGAGTTCCACATTCTCACCACTCTCTGCGTAAAGAAGTTTATAAGAACATAAGAAATAGGAGCAGGAGTCGGCCATTCGGCCCCTCGAGCCTGCTCCGCCATTCAATAAGATCATGGCTGATCTGATTTTGGCCTCAACTCCACTGCCCTGCCCGCTCCCCATAACCCTCGACTCCCTTATCGTTCAAAAATCTGTCTATCTCCACCTTAAATATATTCAATGACCCGGCCTCCACAGCTCTCTGGGGAAGAGAATTCCAAAGATTCACAACCTCCTGAGAGAAGAAATTCCTCCTCATTTCTGTTTTAAATGGGCGACCCCTTATTCTGAAACTATGCCCCCTAGTTCTAGATTCCCCCACGAGCGGAAACATCCTCCCTGCATCCACCCTGTCGAGCCCCCTCAGAATCTTATATGTTTCAATAAGATCACCTCTCATTCTTCTAAACTCCTATGAGTATCGGCCCAACCTTTCTTCATAAGACAACCCCTTCATCTCCGGAATCAACCATGTGAACCTTCCCTGAACTGACTCCAATACAGTATATCCCTCCTTAAATAAGGAGACCAAAACTAGAAGCAGTACTCCAGGTGTGGTCTACCACCTACAGTTGTAGCAAGACTTCCCTACTTTTATACTCCACCCCCCTTGCAATAAAGGCCAGCATTTGCCTTCCTAATTACTTGCTGTACCTGCATGCTAACTTTTTGTGTTTCATGGATTGGAGGGTAGCTAATGTTACCCCACTATTCAAAAAAGGTGGTAGCGAAAAAGCGGGGAATTATAGACCGGTAAGCCTGACATCGGTAGTGGGGAAAATGCTAGAGTCCATTATAAAAGATGTAATAACAGAGCACTTGTAAAGCAGTGACAGGATCGGACAAAGTCAACATGGATTTACAAAAGGTAAATAATGCTTGACTAATCTACTGGAATTTTTTGAGGATGTAACTGGTAAAATAGATAAGGGAGAACCAGTGGATGTGGTGTATTTGGACTTTCAGAAGGCTTTCGATAAGGTCCCGCTTAAGAGATTAGCGTGCAAAATTAAGGCACATGGGATTGGGGCAAGGTATTGACTTGGATAGAGAACTGGTTGGCGGACAGAAAGCAAAGAGTTGGAATAAACGGGTCGTTTTCCGAGTGGCAGGCAGTGACTAGTGGGGTACCGCAAGGATCGGTCCTAGGACCCCAGCTGTTCACAATATATATTAATGATCTGGACGAGGAAATTGGATGTAATATCTCCAAATTTGCAGACGAGACAAAGCTGGGTGGGAGGGTATGCTGTGAGGAGGATGTCGTGAAACTCCAGCACGATTTGGACAGGTTGGGTGATTGGGCAGAAACATGGCAAATGCACTATAATGTGGATAAATGTGAGGTTATCCACTTTGGTGGCAAAAACAGGAAGGCAGATTATTATTTGAATGGCAATAGAGTGGGAGAAGGGGAAGTGCAAGGAGACCTGGGTGTTCTTGTGCACCAGTCGCTGAAGGTAAGCATGCAGGTGCAGCAGGCGGTTAAGAAGGCAAATGGTATGTTGGCCTTTGTAGCAAGAGGGTTCGAGTACAGGAACAAGGATGTCTTGCTACAGTTGTACAGGGCCTTGGTGAGACTGCACCTTGAGTATTGTGTGCAGTTTTGGTCGCCTTACCTGAGGAAGGACGTTCTTGCCATGGGAGGAGTGCAGCGAAGATTCACCAGGCTGATACCTGGGATGGCAGGAATGACGTATGAGGAGAGATTGTGTCGATTGGGCTTATACTCACTGGAGTTTAGAAGATTGAGAGGGGATCTCAGCGAAACCTATAAAATTCTGTCAGGCCTGGACAGACTAGATGCAGGAAGGATGTTTCTGATGGCCGGGGAGTCCAGAACCAGGGGTCATAGTCTAAGGATAAGGGGTAAGCCATTTAGGACTGAAATGAGGAGGAATTTCTTCACCCAGAGAGTGGTGAACCTGTGGAATTCACTGCCAGAGAGGGCGGTGGAGGCCAGTTCATTAAATATATTCAAGAAAGAGTTGGATATGTTTCTTGAGGCTAAAGGGATCAAGGGATATGGGGAGAAGGCAGGGACAGGGTACTGAATTTGGATGATCAGCCATGATCTCATTGAATGGCGGAGCAGGCTCGAAGGGCCGAATGGCCTACTCCTGCTCCTATCTTCTATGTTTTTATGTACGAGGACACCCAGATCCCTCTGTACCGCAGCATTCTGTATTTCTCTCTCTAAGTAATAATTTGTTTTTCATTCTTCCTACCGAAGTGGATAACCTCACATTTCCCACATTATACTCCATCGGCCAAATTTTTGCCCACTCACTTAACTTATCTATATCCCTTTGCCGACTGTGTCCTCCTCACAACTTGCTTTCCCACCTATCTTTGTACTGTCAGCAAATTTGACAACAGTACACTCGGTCCCCTCATTCAAGTTATTAATATAGATTGTAAATAGTTGAGGCCCCAGCACCAATCCCTATGGCACCCCACTGCAGGAAACACTTTTTTTATCCGGCACGGACGGGACCGGCGTGGTGCCGGTTTATCAAAGTCCGGTTTACAGAGAGTTATAGTTAAAAGGTACGAGAGCTCTGTACACAACAACAAATCCAGGCTTCCCTGTTGCTTAGCAACAGCTGCAAGAACCCCAGCCACAGACCAAGCGTCCCTGTTGCTTAGCAACAGCTGCAAGAAGCCCGGCCACAGACCAAGCATCCCTGTTGCTTAGCAACAAGTGCAGAAACCCCCGATTACACAGCCAAGAATCAAGAAACGGCCACTAATATGAAGAAGAACTTAACTGAACCTACTCCTGAATTTTGCCGGTTAACCGAGATTTCCGGTTGTTTGGGTGCTGGTAAATCGAGAGTTTCCTGTAGTTAGTTTGCCAACCTGAAAATGAATTCCCTATTGGATTTATTAGTGACTATCTTATATAGTTATGGCCTCTAGTTGTAGTCTCCCCCACGAGTGGAAACATCTTCTCTACGTCTACCCTATCGAACCCTTTCATAATCTTAAAGACCTCTAGCAGGTCACCCCTCAGTCTTCTCTTTTCTAGAGACAAGAGCCCCAGCCTGTTCAACCGTTCCTGACAGGTATAACCTCTCAGTTCTGGTATCATTCTAGGCAATCCTTTTTGTACCCTCTCCAGTGCCTGTATATCCTTTTTATAATATGGAGACCAGAATTGTTCACAGTACTCCGTGTGGTCTAATGAAGATTCTATACAAGTTGAATATAACTTCTCTGCTTTTCAAGTTAGATTCATGGGAGGGGGAATTGGACTATGTGGGAGCAGGTCCCAGAGGTGTGGAAAAAAAAAAAAAGGGATTCATATGCACAGAGGAAGATTGTTGTCACTGGATTCAATATTTATGTCCAGTTGTTCCTGGTTCATTAAACAGCAAACACAGTGTAATTAAAGTGGGTTATGTGTAGCCGCAAACCACAGAGTTCATATGGATTCATACCTCAGCTGCAGCCTTCAGCTTCATACTGATGTACAGGTTAGAATCATCCCTGTCTCCAACCTACAGAGGGAGAATTCAAAGAGAGAGGGGGTGAGAGCAGAGGGAGGGTGGCCGAGAGGCAGAGTGGAAGCGAGAAAGAATCAGAATGTGAACAAGGAAAGAAACGAGAAAGAAAACAATGAATTAGAATCTGAATAAAACATACAACTTTATAGAGCACGGCAATGGGACTCACTGGTACCATGGGTAAGCCACGGGCCCTTGACAGCCAGGACCTGCATCAAATCAAGCCCCAACAGATGGGATGAAAGCTTCCCTGTCTGCTGCTTATTAAGTCCTACGTGAAAGAAGTTTTGGATTCTCAAATCAGTTTACAAGCAGGTTTGTACCCCACAGTATCCAACCACACTACACCAGAGCTGGGAGTGTTTGATGCTGAGATGGGGTGCCTCAATTTCATCTCCACACCTTGGGCACACAGTTCACAAACAAAAATCTGTGTGAATGTTTAAACATCACAGCTCAAGAGGCAAACCCACTGATTCTGCTGCCCGTACGCAAGCATGCTACATGGTAAACGGGTACGGTAGCACAATGGTTAGGTTACTGGACTAGTAATCCAGGATCAGTATCTGGAGAAGCGAGTTCAAATCCCACCACAGGCAGTTTGTGAATTTGAATTCAATGAATTAAATAAATCTGGAATTAAAAGTAATGGTGACTGAAGCTATTGGAATGTCGTAGAAACCCATCTGGTTCACTGATGTCCTTTAGGGAAGGAAATCTGCCGTCCTTACCCGGTCTGGCCTATATGTGACTGCACACCCACAGCAACGTGGTTGACTCTTAACTGCCCTCTGAAATGGCCCAGCAAGACACACAGGTGTACCAAACCGCTACGAAAAAGTATAAGAAGAATCCTAACACTCCCCACACGGACTGCAGCAGTTCAAGGTGACGGCTCACCACCACCTTCTCAAGGGCAATTAGGGATGGGCAATAAATGCTGGCCTTGCTAGCGACCCCCCCACATCCCGAGAATCAATTCAGCTGGCCTGTCCGAACACCAACCAGGCATCTGCACCAGGACAGCTGTAGGGATAGAGGGCAAGTGGTTACTGTATCACAAGCAACTCACTGCAAGCTTGCGGGGTGTCGTCAACATTCCGTCCCTTCAAACAACACCAAAAGGAAAACGGTAACTGCTCGCTCATTTCATTACAATTTGTGGGATCTTGATGTGTGCAACAAGGCTGCTAGTATTTTACCCAGACAGCAACAGTAATTGCACGACACAGTTCATTGAATGATGTAACTTTGGGGTGTTTGAGGCACAATATCAATCCTCCTTTCATTTACCTGGCACTATGGAACCAGTGCAATTGGGATAGCGCTGCATCAAATTAACGCTCGCAGACAACATTGGACGTGCCCCTGATGGAATAAACACCACCCACACAGCTGCCCAATGGTGGGGCACTGCAGCTCAATCCACTGCATGGACTGTGGGCTCAGTTTCAATATTGCAGTAACACACCTCCTGCCTGCCGCCGCCCCGGCTCATTCTCTCTTTGCTGACTTCACTTGTGTGCTCTGATCCCAGCTGCTCCCTCTCCCACTAACACGCTAAGTCTGAACTGACTTGGAAGTTTTGCTCCCTTTTCGAAGATTCACTTCCCTCGGGTTAAACTTTTGACAGTAACTGGCGTGCAGCCGTTGTCTTGAATATTACAGTACAACTTCGAGCTCACCGGCGTATTTGGTGTACTCTGCCATACACGTAAAACCAATTCAAAACACATGTGGAATATTGAAATGGACAAGAGACAAACTTTCTCTATGTCTCTCTCCCTCTCCAAGCGATCAAGATGTGATACTTACCTGCAGAATAGCCAGCCCAGGCTGAAAGCCAGGAACCTTTTCCTTCATCTGCATCACTTCATTCTTCAATTGTTCCCTGACTTGTCTGTGAAAAGGAAGAAGAGGATCACTCGCTTGCTCGCTCTCGGGACAGGTTTAAGCACTGAACCCTTCAGGCACGATTCAAAAGCAAAAGTTTGTATAAACGTTGCAATTCTTACGTCGAAGTTTTAACTCCAGACACAACGCTCGCTGAAGTCCTCACACTGCCCCAATTCTTCCACGGGTTTAAGAGGTAGGAAAGCATGCCAGGTAGATTGGAGCCCCAGCAAAGGGGGAGGGCAGAGAGAGAGAGAACGAGCGAGTTGCCCTGTGCTTTTACAAAGGAAATGGATGAGAACAACACCAGGAGGAAAACAGCTAAACGTGCCAAAATTCAGCCCGAAAACTGGAGTGTACCGGCCTGTGGTGCTTGTTGGAACAGTGATAGCATTACTTGTTTGCCTGGTCATTGCCTGTGAATTCAGTTACAATTTTCAGATGTGTTCCCTCTCTTCCTTGCCCCCTTCCCCCTACTCCAGCCCAGACAAATCCTTCAGCTGACTATCACACCACTGATTAGGGTACAAGGAATATTTAAGTGTGAGCCAGAAGCCTATACGGTTGAGAATTACTTGATGTCGTTTAATGGAGTTTTTGCACAGTCAAGGCCACCCAAACAGGAATGGGTCCAAATTCCAAATTCCTCCTTTACAGCTGCACTTACGGTTGAACTTTAATAGACGAGCAATAAAATAAACATCTCTATTCGGAAACATGTTAAATTATAAAGAGTAAAAGGGGAAACAGGAGGGGGTGAATTTCATGGTGATAATTACTTCCCTCACCTGATCCCTTCCTTTGAAGGAGGCGGGAACAATTACATAGGATATACGGCACAGAAACAGGCCATTCGGCCCAACCAGTCCATGCCGGTGTTTATGCTCCACTCGAGCCTCCTCCCGTCTTTCCTCATCAATATCTATCAGCATAACCCTCTATTCCCTTCTCCCTCATATACTTGTCCAGCCTCCCCTTAAATGCATCGATACTATTCACTTCAACCACTCCCTGTGGCAGCGAGTTCCACATTCTCACCACTCTCTGGGTAAAGAAGTTTCTTCTGAATTCCCTATTGGATTTCTTGGTGACTATCTTATATTGATGGCCTCTAGTTATGCTCTTCCCCACAAGTGGAAACATTCTCTCTGTATCCACTCTATCAAACCTTTCATCATTTTAAAGACCTCTATTAGGTCACCACTCAGCCTTCTTTTTTCAAGAGAAAAGAGACCCAGCCTGTTCATCCTTTCCTGATATGTATACCCTCGCATTTCTGGTATCATCCTTGTAAATCTTCTCTGCACCCTCTCCAGTGCCTCTATATCCTTTTTATAATATGGAGACCAGAACTGTACGCAGTACTCCAAGTGTGGTCTAACCAAGGTTCGATACAGGTTTAGTATAACTTCCCTACTTTTCAATTCTTTCCCTCTAGCAATAAACCCTGGTGCTTGGTTTAATAAACCCTAGTGTGCTTATTGTCCTAGACGGTACCTGTAGTTACCCCTCGTTAGTGTTCAACTGATGGTTAGGAACAGGCCACAAGAGGGTTTTTCATGCTGAACTCCCTCTGCTTTGAGATGAAGAGGAACAGAGGGCAGCGCTCCCCACTCATGGTGTCACACATCTGTCGTTCTACACATCTGTCATCTCCCTGACCAACGCAGTAACCGAGGGGTGAGAGAGTAAGGGGACAGGAATATCCATTCCAACATTCAGAAACTGCAGGGCAACTTATTTCCCCTTTCACCATAACTCCAAACACAGTAAAAGCCTCCTAATGGAATCACAAATAAAAACATCTATTTTAGGCAATTCTATTCAACTAGCGCCAGAGTCAGAAGGTCACGGGTTCATAAGAACATAAGAATTAGGAGCAGAAGTCGGCCCCTCGAGCCTGCTCCATCATTCAATAAGATCATGGCTGATCTTCAACCTCAACTCCACTTTCCCGCCCTATCCCCATATCCCCCTTGATTCCCTTAGTAACAAGGACATAAGAAATAGGAGCAGGAGTAGGAAAGACTGCACCTCCAACAGTGTAACACTCCCTCAGTACTGCACTGACATGGCAGCCTAGATTATGTACTCCAGTCTCCAGAGTGGGACTCGAAACACAACCTTTTGACTCAGAGGCTAGAGTGCTACCCACTGAGCCACAGCTGACTAAGTCCCACCACAGCGACTTGAGCCCATAATCTCGGCTGACGCTCCCAGTACAGTACTGAGGGAGCGCTGCACTGTCGGAGGGGCAGTACTGAGGGAGCGCTGCACTGTCGGAGGGGCAGTACTGAGGGAGCGCCGCACTGTCGGAGGGGCAGTACTGAGGGAGCGCCGCACTGTCGAAGGGACAGTACTGAGGGAGCGCCGCACTGTCGGAGGGGCAGTACTGAGGGAGCGCCGCACTGTCGGAGGGGCAGTACTGAGGGAGCGCCGCACTGTCGGAGGGGCAGTACTGAGGGAGCGCCGCACTGTCGAAGGGACAGTACTGAGGGAGCGCCGCACTGTCGGAGGGGCAGTACTGAGGGAGCGCCGCACTGTCGGAGGGGCAGTACTGAGGGAGCGCCGCACTGTCGGAGGGGCAGTACTGAGGGAGCGCCGCACTGTCGGAGGGGCAGTACTGAGGGAGCGCCGCACTGTCGGAGGGGCAGTACTGAGGGAGCGCCGCACTGTCGGAGGGGCAGTACTGAGGGAGCGCCGCACTGTCGGAGGGGCAGTACTGAGGGAGCGCCGCACTGTCGGAGGGGCAGTACTGAGGGAGCGCCGCACTGTCGGAGGGGCAGTACTGAGGGAGCGCCGCACTGTCGGAGGGGCAGTACTGAGGGAGCGCCGCACTGTCGGAGGGGCAGTACTGAGGGAGCGCCGCACTGTCGGAGGGGCAGTACTGAGGGAGCGCCGCACTGTCGGAGGGGCAGTACTGAGGGAACGCCGCACTGTCGGAGGGGCAGTACTGAGGGAGCGCCGCACTGTCGGAGGGGCAGTACTGAGGGAGCGCCGCACTGTCGGAGGGGCAGTACTGAGGGAGCGCCGCACTGTCGGAGGGGCAGTACTGAGGGAGCGCCGCACTGTCGGAGGGGCAGTACTGAGGGAGCGCCGCACTGTCGGAGGGGCAGTACTGAGGGAGCGCCGCACTGTCGGAGGGGCAGTACTGAGGGAGCGCCGCACTGTCGGAGGGGCAGTACTGAGGGAGCGCCGCACTGTCGGAGGGGCAGTACTGAGGGAGCGCCGCACTGTCGGAGGGGCAGTACTGAGGGAGCGCCGCACTGTCGGAGGGGCAGTACTGAGGGAGCGCCGCACTGTCGGAGGGGCAGTACTGAGGGAGCGCCGCACTGTCGGAGGGGCAGTACTGAGGGAGCGCTGCACTGTCGGAGGTGCCGTCTTTCAGATGAGACGTTAAACCGAAGCCCCGTCTGCCCTCTCTGGTGGACGTAAAAGATCCCACGGCCACTATTCAAGATGAGCAGAGGAGATTTTCCCCCGTACCCTCCGTCGGTGTCCTTGGCCAATATTTATTCCTCAACCAACATCAGGAACAGGTTATCTGGTCATCATCACATTGCTGTTTATGGGAGCTTGCTGTATTATAACAGTGAGTACACTCCAAAAAGTACTTCATTGGCTGTAAAGATGCTTTGGGACGTCCCGAGGCCGTTCAAGGTGCTGTAGAAATGCAAGTTCTTTCTTTCTGTTAAAAATAGAAAGGCCACCTTTCAATTCAGCGGTGTGGTAACGAGCCGTACAGCCATAGAACGTTTTGGGTTTGCTCGCTGCTTTGTGCCACGCTGGCTGCCGTCAGTCAGGGGCTTCAGTGCCTAAGCTCTCATGTGCATGGTCACACGTGGGTGAACCACTGCAGAACTGGCTACTGCCCATGGAACTGGACCCCAGCAAGAAGCAGTCGCTTCAGGATCAGGAGGGAGAAAACTAGAGACGGAGAAAGGGTGCTCGGATCTCCACGGTGAAGGAGGGGAGCAAAAAAGGCTATTCAAAATTAGGAATTTAAAACACAAACAAAAAATTAATGGAACATGACTACACTCGTAGCCTGAAAATGATGTGATTAAATTTGCTAATGTAGTTTTAGAATAATCATGCAACTATTTCTGTCCATTTTATTATTAAATTGCTGGAAAACCAGGAGCGGGCTGTCTGACGCTGTGCACCAACCCCCACATATAGAACAGACACTGTGGTCTCGATTTTCATTGGGCCATGGAGGCGGGATTGGAGACATCTGGGGGGTTAAATTCCCGAAATCGGGGGGTCCCGACCCCATCCCGCCTCCATGCCAGTTTCAAAGGAGGCGGGTACCCGCCCCGCACTGGGACCCGCCTCCCCGAGACGGGAAGGGGATTAGTGCCGATTAACTGCCTGTTAACAGGTAGTTAACAGGCAGTTTTTAGCCTAATCCCTATTTTTAAGCGTGAACTGTGGGAATCCCAACGGCTCCAAACCACGCCAAGTTGGAGGAGTCGGGCCGTCGGGTTGAAGGGCTTGGAGGGGTCGAGATGTCGGTGTTCAGGTGAGTGATGTGTGCATGAGTGCAAAGGTAAGTGTGTCTGGTGCGTCTAAAGTGATTAAATACGTTTTACATACATTTTCTTACCTTTTCAGCCTTCCTTCCTTTAGGTTTCGGGAGTCCCTCATCTCACCGGCACAGAAAGCAGAATGGCTGCGAACTGTCAAAAGTGACAGCCTTCAGCTTTCTGTGCCGATGAGATTTCTAACTGAGTCTGTGGAGAAGGACTCCAGTTAGAAGTAAGACTGTCAGTGTTTGACAGCTTCAAACAGCTGTGAAACGCTGATATTTCATCTGTCAAAACCTCTTGGCAGATGAAATTTCAGTCTGTGAGGTCACCTGTTGCTGGGTGGCCCTTAATTGGCCTGCTGAGCCCGCTGGGTGGGCTCAACAAGGTCAATCAAGTTAAAATCGCGTGGATTGGCCGCATCTCGATGGAGGCGGGACTACAACCCCGAAAGTTGTAGTCCCGACTTCTGAATGAAAATCACCCCGTCTCTCTGGCACCCTAGCCTGCTCCCGAGCTCCTTCACACTACAGACCGACAGAAGGTCATGCCTTTGAAAACCCCACTGCTTTTGAGGGGCACCTACCTGGAGTGTTACAATTTCAGAGGACAGCAATTGTGCATGAACATCCCTCCAGGGAAGCAGTGCACTTTTACTTAGCCGGGACAACTGTGGCTCTGGGTCACACACTCGTCTCTGAGTCAGAAGGTCGTGGGTTCAAGTCCCACTCCAGAGACTTGAGCACAAAAATCTAGGCTGACACTCCACTGCAGTACTGAGGGAGTGCTGCACTGTCGGAGGTACTCTCTCAGATGGACGTAAAAGATCACACAGCACTATTTCGAAGAAGAGCAGGGGAGTTCTCCCCTATCACCTGGGGCCACTATTTATCCCTCAACCAACATCACTAAAGAAAACAGATGATCTGGTCATTATCACATTGCTGTTTGTGGGAGCTTGCTGTGTGTAAATTGGCTGTCGTGTTTCCTACATTACAACAGTGACTACACTTCAAAAAGTGCTTCATTGGCTGAAAAGTGCTTTGGGAGATCCGGCGGTCATGAAAGGCGCTGTAGAAATGCCAGTCTTTCTTTTTCCAGCAACGCTGATCACTCGCGTGCATCCGGTGGCCAAGCACTGATATTACGAGCGTAAACTTTACGTTTAGAAGCTTAATGATATCTACAGATAATCCCCACATCCTTTAAAAATTAAATCTTAGAGATTTGCACTATTGCCCCTACTGTAAATAATCCCCCCTACCCACACATAAAAGGTGCAATGTTTGAATGATTTCAGTCCCCGTCTGCAATGAGGGACAGCAAGGTCATGCCATACTCTTTCGGTCACAAGTCAGGTGAGTTTAAACAAACGTTAAGCAATAACCATGTAATCAGGTCACAAGATGGTCCTAACCAGTGAACAACTTCGAACTCAATAAAATTGCTGCCGTCTGGCTTGTCCCAACACAAAGACAGAGACACCGCTCTGCAGGAGAGACCCAGAGTACAAATGAGCCTTGAACGGCGAGTCCTGGCATTTCAATCTGTACCGCCCCTCACTGATACAAACCTGAGCACTGTTAATGAATTACTACCATAATCCCCACCCACTCCCTCACTCCAGAGAATTCACCTTGCAAGGGGCCGGAATTTGTGGTGGGTAATAATGGCGAACTAACAGCGTTCACTGTTGTTATCCCTTTAAACCTACCGCTGTTATCCCTTTAAACCTACTGCAACTTCAGGATGCAGCGCATGCGCATCTGAACACGGAAATCCTGAAGTTGTGGTCAGTCATTCACTGCTCCGACATTGGCTCCGTTGTGGGCCCCTTTCCCATAGCCGGCAATCAGTGAAATGGACAAAAACTTGGGCTTCTCTGCGGTGGGATGGCAGGAATGACGTATGAGGAGAGATTGGGTCGATTAGGCTTATATTCACTAGTTTAGAAGAATGAGAGGGGATCTCATTGAAACTTATAAAATTCTAACAGGACTAGACAGACTAGATGCAGGAAGGATGTTCCTGATGGTCGGGGAGTCCAGAACCAGGGGTCACAGTCTAAGGATAAGGGGTAAGCCATTTAGGACAGAGATGAGGAGGAATTTCTTCACCCAGAGAGTGGTGAACCTGTGGAATTCTCTACCACAGAAGGCAGTTGAGGCCAATTCATTAAATATATTCAAGGAGTTGGATATATTTCTCGAGGCTAAAGGGATCAAGAGATATGGGGAGAAAGCAGGGACAGGGTACTGAATTTGGATGATCAGCCATGATCTCATTAAATGGCGGCGCAGGCTCGAGGGGCCAAATGGCCTACTCCTGCTCCTATCTTCTATGTTTCTATGTAATATCGTTGTTAAATACCCCATTATGTTAAGCCTTGTTGGATTAGGTGTAATTGGCGTATTGACTGCTAAACAAACGTTATGGTCCTGATAAACTAATTTTAATTTCGTGGAGTGTCAAATTTCTCCACTATGATAAAATTAAAAATTAAGAAACATTAAAAAAAACTTTAAAAAAAAAAAAATTCTTAAAAGTTTGTTCATGATATTTCAGGTTCTACCTTATCCCCGTGTGAGCATCCTAATTTTTATTTCGCTCTCTAACATTTTTTAAAAAGTCTGGAAAAAAGCAGCTTCTCATTTCCTGGTTTCCTGACTCTGAGAATTCTGCAATGTGATTGGCTGTTTAGACAGCTTATTGATATCACACAGCTCGCGTTCGGAATTCCCATTAGAGCGCCGAAACCACTTGAACGTCGAAAAAGGCAAACTTCTCGCCACAGAGATTGCGAGATCCCTGTGGGCAGCTTTCTTTGGGGCCAGCGGCGAACGTCTTTGCTTCACCGCTGACCGCAAATTCCGGGTCATGGTATCCAAGTTGCATCCCAATCCCATATCTGTAGCCGCGAATGCTTTGTTCTACCAGCCGCGTCGTGTCTAATGTCCAGTCATAACTAGAATTCAGCCACGACACCTAATTGGCGTCAATGCATGCCAGGCAAAACACGGCCCGGCCAACATTGCACATCACCGGATACACTTTAGCAGCCACGTGGTATCCCTGCTACTGATACAAGTTCAGGAAGAGTTAATTCTGTCCTAATGTTGGTGGAGTTTACCCATACTCACTATAGAGCAGATTCACTCAGAGGGTGGTGAATTTTTGCAATTCTCTACCCCAGAGGGCTGTGGATGCTCAGTCATTGAGTATATTCAAGACAGAGATCAACAGATTTTTTGGACTCTAGGGGAATTAAGGGATATGGGGATAGTGCAGCAAGGTGGAGTTGAGGTAGATCAGCCATGATCTTATTGAATGGCGGAGCAGGCTCGAAGGGCCGAATGACCTACTCCTGCTCCAATTCTTGTGTTCTAAGTACTATGGGTAAACTGTGCCTCCATCATTACAAAACTGGCAGAATTAAAAATAAAATAATCCTAAGGTTAAAAAGAAACACAATATTTGACTCCCATCCTAGTGGGGTACCGCAGGGGTCGGTCACTGGACTCCAGTTGTTCACAATATATATTAATGATGATCTAGACGAGGGAACTAATGTAATATCTCCAAGTTTGCAGACGACACAAAGCTGGGTGGGCATGTGTGCTGTGAGGAGGATGCCGAGAAACTCCAGTATGATTCGGACAGGTTGGGTGATTGGGCAGATGCATGGCAGATGCAGTATAACGTGGATAAATGTGAGGTTATCCACTTTGGTGGCAAAAACAGGAGGGCAGATTATTATCTAAATGGCAATAGATTGGGAGAAGGGGAAGTGCAATGAGACCTGGGTGTCCTTGTGCACCAGTCGCTGAAGATAAGCATGCAGGTGCAGCAGGCGGTTAAGAAGGCAAATGGTATGTTGGCCTTCGTAACGAGAGGATTCGAGTGCAGGAACAAGGATGTCTTGCTGCAGTTGTACAGGGCCATGGTGAGACCACATCTTGAGTATTATGTGCAGTTTTGGTCGCCTCATCTGAGGAAGGATGTTCTTGCCATGGAGGGAGTGCAGCGAAGATTCACCAGGCTGATACCTGGGATGGCAGGAATGACGTATGAGGAGAGATTGGGTCAATTGGGCTTGTACTCGCTGGAGTTTAGAAGAATGAGAGGGGATCTCATTGAAACTTATAAAATTCTAATAGGACTAGACAGACTAGATGCAGGATGTTCCCGATGGCGGGGGAGTCCAGAACCAGGGGTCACAATCTAAGGATAAAGGGTAAGCCATTTAGGACAGAGATGAGGAGGAATTTCTTCACCCAGAGTGGTGAACCTGTGGAATTCTCTACCACAGAAGGCAGTAGAGGCCAATTCATTAAATATATTCAAGAAGGAGTTAGATATATTTCTTAAGGCTAAAGGGATCAAGGGATATGGGGAGAAAGCAGGGACAGGGTACTGAATTTGGATGATCAGCCATGATCTCATTGAATGGCGGAGCAGGCTTGAGGGGCCGAATGGCCTACTGCTCCTATCTTCTATGGTTCTATGGCGCTCTCAATCTAGGCTTGCGCAGGAAGAACGAGCACTTGGATCAGGTGCTGGAGAGAACCATGGAACTGTACCCCAGCAACAGCCCGTGCCTGTGAGAGGAGGGGAGATGCGAGCGATTGTAAACTGCCTGCACAGAGCTGAAATGATTTGATGGACGTTGACTTTTGGAATTTGTTTTCCTCTCTTTATCGTCAAGTCATCTTTATGGTGCTGGTGCGGATTTTTAAATGCCCGGCTCAGCGTTAATGCGCTTTGTTTTAACAGCTTGGGATATTGTTTTTGAAGCTGGGGTCCTAGGACCGATCCTTGCGGTACCCCACTAGTCACTGCCTGTCACTCGGAAAAAGACCCGTTTATTCCAACTCTTTGCTTTCTGTCTGTCAACCAGTTCTCTATCCAAGTCAGTACCTTGCCCCCAATCCCATGTGCCTTAACTTTACACGCTAATCTCTTATGCGGGACCTTATCAAAAGCCTTCTGAAAGTCCAAATACACATCCACTGGTTCTCCCTTATCTATTTTACCAGTTA
Organism: Somniosus microcephalus; assembly: GCF_052327205.1. Lineage (NCBI taxonomy): Eukaryota > Metazoa > Chordata > Chondrichthyes > Squaliformes > Somniosidae > Somniosus > Somniosus microcephalus. Next base: position 9,460,627 of record NC_140998.1, on the reverse strand, counting down.
CATCCTCAAAAAATTCCAGTAAATTAGGCAAGCATGATTTACCTTTTGTAAATCCATGTTGACTTTGTCCGATCCTGTCACTGTTTACCAAGTGCTCGGCTATTACATCTTTTATAATGGACCCCAGCATTTTCCCCACTACCGATGTCAGGCTTACCGGTCTATAATTCCCCGTTTTCTCTCTACCACCTTTTTGAATAGTGGGGTAACAACAGCTAGTTGTTCAACAACGGGAGTCCTCACAGACAAACCTGTCTGCAATCTAGCACCACTTCAGCTAAGTTCAAAAGAACTTGCATTTCTATAGCGCCTTTCATGACCTCAGGAGGTCCCAAAACGCTTTACACCCAATGAAGTACTTTTGAAGCGTGGTCACTGTTGTAATGCAAGGAATCACAGCAGCTAATTTGTGCACAGCAAGCTCTCACAAACAGCAATTTGAAAATGATCAGATAAGCTGTTTTAGTGATGCTGGTTGAGGGATAAATATTGGCCAGGACACCGGGGATAACTCCCCTGCTCTTCTTCAAAATGGTGGCCGTTGGATCTTTTACATCCACCTGAGAGAGCAGACGGAGCCTCAGTTTAATGTCTCATCCGAAAGACGGCACCTCCGACAGTGCAGCGCTCCCTCAGTACTGGGAGTGTCAGCCTAGCTTTATGTGCTCAAGTCTCTGGAGTGGGGCGTGAACCCACAACCTTTTGATCCAGAGGCGAGAGTGCTGCCCACTGAGCCACGGCAGTATTGCTCACCTGCAAAAATCCACTCAGCATCACGGAATGGGAAGACCTCAAATTCAGTCCTTCTGTCTGTTCAGTTCCCATTTTGAGGTGCACAAATGTTGGGTCGAGTTAAGCTGGTACTGGTCTTGCCGCTGCCTCAGAAAGTTGTGGGTTCAAAATGAACTCCAGGCACGTAATCTGGGCCGAGGGTCCTGGGCTATTGGAGGTACAGTCCCCACCGTTTAAAGCACTGGTGTCAGCGCAATTTGCCCGCTATACACAGTGGACGCTATACCAAAGACATTTTAGAGAGTAATTTGGTTCAAGAGAGGACAAAGCTCCTTCCAAAGCCCATGTGAAAGCATCAGGGCCGTGTCCTCGAATATCTGACAGCCAGCGGTTTTCACCACTGACTGTCTAATCAATTAAGTGACTCCTCAGCAAAACAATATTTTGCCAGCAAGTGCTGAAGGCAATGTTTGATATTTGTAGGGCTGATTTTTTTAAAATGTGTTTATGGGATGTGGGCGTCGCTGGCAAGGCCAGCATTTATTGCCCATCCCCAATTGCCTGTGAGAAGGTGGTGGTGAGCCGCCTTCTTGAACCGCTGCAGTCCGTGTGGTGAAGGTACTCCCACAGTGCTGTTAGGGAGGGAGTTCCAGGATTTTGACCCAGCGACACTGAAGGATCGGCCGATATATGTCCAAGTCAGGATGGTGTGTGACTTGGAGGGGAACTTGGAGGTGGTGATGTTCCCACGCGCCTGCTGCTCGTCCTTCTAGGTGGTAGAGGTCGCAGGTTCGGGGGGTGTTGTCGAAGAAGCCTTGGCGAGTTGCTGCAGTGCATCTTGTAGATGGTACACACTGCAGCCACGGTTTGCCGGTGGTGGAGGGAGTGAATGTTTAAGGTGGTGGATGGGGTGCCAATCAAGCGGGCGGCTTTGTCCTGGATGGTGTCGAGTTTCTTGAGTGTTGTTGGAGCTGCACTCATCCAGGCAAGTGGAGAATATTCCATCACACTCATTACTTGTGCCTGTAGATGGTGGAAAGACTTTGGGGATTCAGGAGGTGCGACACTCGCTGCAGAATACCCAGCCTCTGACCTGCTCTTGTTACCACAGTATTTATGTGGCTGGTCCAGTTAAGTTTCCGGTCAATGGTGACCCCCCAGGATGTTGATAGTGGGGGATTCGGCGATGGTAATGCCATTGACTGTCAAGGGGAGGTGGTTAGACTCTCACTTGTTGGAGCGAAGTCATTGCCTGGCACTTCTGTGGCGCGAATGTTACCTGCCACTTATCAGACCAAGCCTGAACGTCGTCCAGGTCTTGTTGCATGCAGGCATGGACTGCTTCATTATCTGAGGAGTTGTGAATGGCACTGAGTCATCAGCGAACATCCCCATTTCTGACCGTATGTTGGAGGGAAGGTCATTGATGAAGCAGCTGAAGATGGTTGGGCCGAGGACACTGCCCTGAAGAACTCCTGCAGCAATGTCCTGGGGCTATGATGACTGACCTTCAACCACCTTCCTTTGTGCTAGGTATGACTCCAGCCAAAACGCGATTCCCATTGACTTCAGTTTTACTAGGGTTCTTTGATGCCAGACTCGGTCAAATGCTGACTTGATGTCACTGCCCACTCCCCCCCCTGATTCTGCCCAATGCCCATCCCCCCCAACACTGCCACCTGCTCATCTCCCCTACCCTGCCCACTCCCCTCTGGACCTGCCCAACCCCTGCCCGCTGCCCATCCACCCAACCCTGCCCACTTCTCAAAACACTCGACCCACTGCCCCGACCCCACCCACTGCCCACTCACTCCCTTTCCTCAGTGAGCACTGGACCTTTGCTCAAATTTAGCATTTAACATTAAACAATTTCTAAGGCGCTTCACTGGAGCATTATCAAAAAACAAAATTTGACACCGAGCCACATAAGGGCATATTAAAACAGGTTTGGTCAGAGGTAGGTTTTAAGGAGCATTTTAAAGGACAGAGAGGCAGGGAATTCCAGAGATTGGGGCCAGGCAGCTGAAGGCACGGCCGCCAATGGTGAAGCGATGAAAATCGGGGATTTGCAAGAGGCCAGAAGTGGCAGAGCGCAGAGATTATAGGGCTGGAGGAGATTACAGAGATAGGGAGGGGCGTCACCATAGTTGAGCGAAGAGCGTCAACCACTTATTCTCCAACTAACACATCTTTTTCCAAAGCAGTGTTCAATCCCAGTGCTCTGCATGCCTTGCGAAGCACAAACTGAACAGTGATATCACCAGCACAATGTCACCTTCACACCCTCTTAGCACCAGCGTCCAGGATTAGGGCAGTGATTCTGACATTGCAATAAATCCCACTTTTTTGTACACTGACGGCTTGCAACACAATTTGATGTCTGACTATTGTAAATTTTCTTTAAATAAGGTGGTGAAAATCCAGGATCCTGAGCGGATCAAATCAATCCATCCCTACCCACCAATAACTATGAGGGAATTTTTGCATTGTCTCCAAGTTTGAGCTGCAACTTCTCCTAAGCTGGTCTCAGGGATCGCTCTCTCACCTCTGCGTCAGAACGCCGTGGGTTTAAGCCGCACCCCAGAGAATTGAGCGCATAATCCAGACCGACACTGGCACTGTCGGAGGGACAGTAGTGAGGGAGCGCCGCACTGTCGCAGGGGCAGTGCTGAGGGAGCGCCGCACTGTCGCAGGGGCAGTGCTGAGGGAGCGCCGCACTGTCGCAGGGGCAGTGCTGAGGGAGCGCCGCACTGTCGCAGGGGCAGTGCTGAGGGAGTGTCGCAGGGGCAGTGCTGAGGGAGCGTCGCAGGGGCAGTGCTGAGGGAGCGTCGCAGGGGCAGTGCTGAGGGAGCGTCGCAGGGGCAGTGCTGAGGGAGCGCCGCACTGTCGCAGGGGCAGTGCTGAGGGAGCGCCGCACTGTCGCAGGGGCAGTGCTGAGGGAGCGCCGCACTGTCGCAGGGGCAGTGCTGAGGGAGCGCCGCACTGTCGCAGGGGTCGTACTGAGGGAGCGCCGCACTGTCGGAGGGGCAGTACTGAGGGAGCGCCGCACTGTCTTTCTATTGAATGCAGCTGTCCCGGTCCACGAGGCGCCATGTTGGCGGGAGCCTGAAGCGCGCGTGGACTTTTCCGCTGAGGTAAAACTCGCTCGAGCATAACTGGAGCTGTAGTGAGGGGGAGGCCCAGGCTGGTGACACGCCGATGCCGATCCCGCGCACTTACTCCGCCAGATTCTTGCCGCTCAGCACTGAAGCCTCCATCTTCACCACCGCCGCCATCTGAGTCCCGAGCCCGCTCAAAGCGCCGCCCCGCCTCCTCCGCGCTCCGCCAATCCCCGCTCAGAGCGCCGCCCCGCCCCCTCCGCGCTCCGCCAATCCCCGCTCAGAGCGCCGCCCCGCCCCCTCCGCGCCCCGCCAATCCCCTCAGTGCGCTGCTCCTCGCTCCGCCAATCCTCGCACAGTGCGTAGCCCCGCCCCCTCCGCGCCCCGCCAATCCCCGCTCAGAGCGCAGCTCCACGCTCCGCCAATCCCCGCACAGTGCGCAGCCCCGCCCCCTCCGCGCCCCGCCAATCCCCGCTCAGAGCGCAGCTCCTCGCTCCGCCAATTCCCGCACAGTGCGCAGCCCCGCCCCCTCCGCGCTCCGCCAATCCTCGCTCAGAGCGCAGCTCCACGCTCCGCCAATCCCCGCACAGTGCGCAGCCCCGCCCCCTCCACCAATCCCAGCCTAGCCGGGACCCGCCGCCACATCGCTCCACCAATCCCCACGGAGTGCCGTCCCTGACGCCTCCGCCAATCGCAGCACAGAGCGCTGCCCCGCCCCCCTCCTCGCTCCGCCAATCCCCGCCCAGCTCAGCCCCGACCTCCCACACACCTGTCACAGGCCCCGACCTCCCACACACCTGTCACAGGCCCCGCCCTCTCACACACCTGGCCGCAGGCCCCGCCCTCCCACACACCTGTCGTAGGCCCCGCCCTCCCACACATCTGTCGCAGGCCCCGCCCTCTCACACGCCTGGTCACAGGCCCCGCCCTTCCACACACCTGTCACAGGCTCCGCCCTCCCACACACCTGGTCCCACACACCTGTCGTCGGCCCCACCCTCTCACAGACCTGGCCGCAGGCCCCGCCCTCCCACACACCTGTCGCAGGCCCCGCCCTCCCACACACCTGTCGCAGGCCCCGCCCTCTCACACACCTGTCGCAGGCCCTGCCCTCCCACACACCTGTCGCAGGCCCCGCCCTCTCACACACCTGGTCGCAGGCACCGCCCTCCCACACACTTGTCGCAGGCCCCGCCCTCCCACACACCTGTCGCAGGCCCCGCCCTCCCACACACCTGTCGCAGGCCCCGCCCTCTCACACACCTGGTCACAGGCCCCACCCTCCCACACAACTGTCGCAGGCCCCGCCCTCCCACACACCTGGTCGCAGGCCCCGCCCTCCCACACACCTGTCGTTGGCCCCGCCCTCTCACAGACCTGGTCGCAGGCCCCGCCCTCCCACACTCCTGTCGCAGGCCCCGCCCTCCCACACACCTGTCGTAGGCCCCGCCCTCCCACACATCTGTCGCAGGCCCCGCCCTCTCACACACCTGGTCACAGGCCCTGCCCTCCCACACACCTGTCGCAGGCTCCGCCCTCCCACACACCTGGTCCCACACACCTGTCGTCGGCCCCGCCCTCTCACAGACCTGGTCGCAGGCCCCGCCCTCCCACACACCTGTCGCAGGCCCCGCCCTCCCACACATCTGTCGCAGGCCCCGCCCTCCCACACACCTGTCGCAGGCCCCGCCCTCTCACACACCTGTCGCAGGCCCTGCCCTCCCACACACCTGTCGCAGGCCCCGCCCTCTCACACACCTGGTCGCAGGCACTGCCCTCCCACACACTTGTCGCAGGCCCCGCCCTCCCACACACCTGTCACAGGCCCCGCCCTCCCACACACCTGTCATCGGCCCCGCCCTCCCACACACCTGGTCGCAGGCCCCGCCCTCACCCTCAGGCCCTGCACTCCAACACCTGTCGCAGGCCCCACCCCCACCCTCAGGCCCTGCACTCCAATACCTGTCGCAGGCCCCGCCCTCACCCTCAGGCCCTGCACTCCAACGCCCCTGCTCACAGGACCCACCTTCCCACACCATTCACAGGCCCCGTCCCCGCCCTCCCACACACCTGTCACAGGCACTGCAATGTGAAGTGAACAAGGGCAGACATCGATGACGAAGATCAACACTGCCTTCAGTGTGCCAGTGCAGCCTTCGGTCGCCTGAGGAAGAGAGTGTTTGAAGACCAGGACCTCAAACCCGGCACCAAGCTCATGGTCTACAGAGCAGGAGTGATACTCGCCCTGCTGTATGCCTCAGAGACATGGACCATGTGCAGCAGGCACCTCAAAGCACTGGAGAGGTATCACCAACGCTGCCTGTGCAAGATCCAGCAAATCCATTGGCAGGGTAGGCGCACCAACGTCAGTGTTCTTGCTCAGGCCAACATCCCCAGCATCGAAGCTTTGACCACGCTCGATCAGCTCCGATTGACGGGTCACATTGTCTGCATGCCCGATACAAGACTTCCAAAACAAGCGCTCTACTCGGAGCTCCGGCACGGCAAGAGAGCCCCAGGTGGGCAGAGGAAACGCTTTAAGGACACCCTCAAAGCCTCCTTGAAAAAGTGTAACATCCCCACTGACACCTGGGAATCCCTGGCCCAAGACCGTACAAAGTGGAGGAGAAGCACCCGGGAAGGCGCCGAACACCTCGAGACTCTTCGCCGGGAGCAAGCAGAAGCCAAGCGCAGGCAGCACAAGGAGCGCACGTCAACCCAAGCACCCCACCCACCCGCCCCTTCAACCACCGTCTGCCCCACCTGTGACAGAGACTGTAGGTCCCGCATTGGACTCATCAGTCACCTGAGAACTCATTTTTAGTGTGGAAGCAAGTCATCCTCAGTTCCGAGGGACTGCCTCATCCTCGGTTCCGAGGGACTGCCTCATCCTCGGTTCCGAGGGACTGCCTCATCCTCGGTTCCGAGGGACTGCCTAAGAAGAAGAAGCAGGAAGAAGTGAATCTTCAGAGCAGATGTTGATAACCACTCCAGTCTATTTCAGAGGCTGACCCACTTTCGGTTTTCATTGCACAATAACTGCAGATGGGTTTTGCAGAGTTACAGGCAGGGGTGCAATAAACACCCTTCCTGTTGGGGTTGTATATAAATGGGGCTTTTAAAAGGCAGATTTGGAGAAGATATAATCAAATTGCCAGTGATTAGAAGGACTAAAGTTAGGTTGGATAGCAGGAAGTATTTCTATCCTTAGAGTGTTATCACCCTTTGGAACGGAGGTAAGTGTGGGATGGCTACAAAAGGCTAGATTGCGGACAGGTTTGTCTGTGAGGACTCCCATTGTTGAACACCTAGCTGGCGCTCTCAAACTAGGCTTGCGCAGGAAGAACGAGCACCTGGACCAGGTGCTGGAGAGAAACATGGAACTGTACCCCAGCAACAGCCCGTGCCTGTGAGAGGAGGGGAGATGCGAGCGATTGTAAACTGCCTGCACAGAGCTGAAATGATTTGATGGACGTTGACTTTTGGAATTTGTTTTCCTCGCTTTATCTTCAAGTCATCTTTATGGTGCTGGTGCGGATTTTTAAATGCCCGGCTCAGCATTAATGCGCTTTGTTTTAACAGCTTGGGATATTGTTTTTGAAGATGACAATGTTGATGTTTTATTTCTGTTGTAGTGTATGTCGTCGCTAAGCAAAAGGAAAAATATCTGTCATATTGGGCAGAAACAACAAAAACCCAAAGCAAACTCAATTGCTACTTGGCCCTAAACAGACAATACAACATAGCTGATTACCTGACCATGGTAAAGGATAACAAACTGAGAAGAACCTTGACAAGGTACAGACTTAGCGAACATAGCCTAGCGATCGAAAAAGGCAGACACAGGCAGACCAGGCTGCCAAGAGAAGACAGGATATGCTCTCACTGCAGTCAGGGAGTAGTTGAGACAGAGATGCACTTCCTCACAGCCTGTGGAAAATATCAGGGCATCAGAGAGAATTTCTATCAAAAATTCTCACAAATATGCCCTGAATTCAGAAATCTGACTGACAACCAAAAACTCCCATTCCTACTGGGGGAGGAGAGAAGCTGTGTAACACTGGCGGCACACTATGTTACAGCTTGCCATGAACAGAGGGACAACCAGTAAACTAAGACAAGAGTATATATAAACAAGGCGAAAATATATTTATAAACTCAGGGATATACCTGTTTATACACTGTATGAATGGAACCGCGTTTATGTGTTCAACCATAAATGTATTTTGATGCTTTGGCAACATAAGATGTACCTTATCATGCCAATAAAGCGATTTGTATTGTATTATTGTATTGTATGTAACCGTTCTACCTTTAAGAGAACTATTGTATGTAACCGTCCACCTTTAAGAGAACTATTTTAGGTGTTGCACTACTTTATCTTGCCTGCTGTATACTGTAATACCGGGAGTGACCACACCGGTATATAAGTGCTGTGTAAGGATTTATTGGGCAGATTCGCCCTGACCTTCGAATAGTAAAGTCCTGTTAAAGTTACTCTTGTAGTCTGTGTATTAATTCACCATATAACCCACAGACTTTACAGTGGCGACGGGTTCGATCTTACCCTGCGGCAGCGACACACCCGAAGCAGTTAACGAGCGTCGAGAAGAGGCACCCGCCCTCGTCGTTCGGCTGAGAGAAGACTCGAGTCTGCAGAGCAAGGAAGAAGGAAGGATTCAGACACGAAGCCTTCCATCAGCAACAGGCTGTTATTGTCCCTTCTGCCACGGCGGTGAGTGAGCCGATCAGCCAAGAGAAGCAAGTCGGCCACGTTGACTGTGAGTAGGGGGAAAATAAAAAGAAACGGAGGATAAGGGCGGTGAACTCGACCACGGTCGGGGGAAAGGAGCCGGACAGAAGTCGGGCCCAGAGGCGCTGAGACTGGGGCAGCGTAGGGCACGGAAGCTGCGGTACAAGCGGGAACGCAGCCGGTGTGAGAGACCGGGCTACAAGCGGGAACGCAGCCGGTGTGAGAGACCGGGCTACAAGTGGGCTGGGAGACGCAACAGCGTCGTGAGACAGCTAGACCGCGACCGGCGAAAAAGGCCGGGCAGCTACCGAGGCCACGAGGCGCTGCGACCGGGATTGTAAGGCGCGGGAAGATATAAAAATAAATAAAACCGCGGAGAACTCAGCCGCAGCCGGGGGAGGAAAGGACCGGACTGCGAGAGGGCTGGGAGGCGCGATTGGAAGCCGCTGAGGGAGAGACAGAGCCCGAGCGAGCGGGAGAGACAGAGCCGAGCGAGGGAGACCGAGCGAGATTCCGCCCAGCGGCTGGAACTGTTCGCCGCCAACGGGTTGTCCCCAGCGCCGGTTGCCGGCCGAGAAAAGGGAACAAGGAACGCACTGAAGTCAGCGCGCAGGCTGCGAACTCCGAAAGCCAGCGGTCATCGCCCGAAGGAAAGCTTACCCCCCCCCGCCAGGGGAAGAAACGCGGGAAGCCGCCAGTAGGCGGGGGCGAAGACATACGGGCTATTGAAGCATCTTCTATCACCAGCTAAACCGGCGGATCAGACTTTCGCTGATATTGTTGCTGTCCTGAAGGATCATTTGAACCCCACACCGCTGATGTTGACGGAACGATTCAAATTTTATGCGAGAACGCAACGGAAAGAGGAAAGCAACGCGGAATACTTGGTCGAACTGCGTAGACTAGCGAAATACTGCCAGTTTGGGGAAAATCTGACAGAGGCATTGAGAGACAAGTTTGTGTGCGGGTTGTCGAAGGAAGGAACACAAAAGCGACTGCTCGAAGAGAACGATCTTACACTTGACAAGGCTGTCCTTATTGCAGCATCACACGAAGCAGCCGCGAGAGGCACTGCGGAAATGCAGCTGAAGGCAGCGGTACTCAGCGTGGATCAAATGACTTCGGGTACAACAAAATGTTATCGTTGTGGGAAGACAACACACGACCAGAACCAATGCTGGTTTAAAAACCAGGAATGTAGAAAATGTGGCAAGCTTGGTCACATAGCTAAAGTATGCCGGTCAGGAAAGAAGACCAACAACAGAAAAAAGTCACCGCAGGAAAAGTACAGCAAGGTACACAAGGTGGCTGAGAAGAGTTCAGATGAACAGAATTCAGATTCAGACCCGAACGGCCAGGAACTGGGTAGTCTGAGAATTTACAATGTGAGTAAGGAAGCTGACCTACCAACTATCTGGGTCACACTAAAAGTAGCCGGAGTCCAAGTGAAAATGGAATTGGACACAGGATCAGCCCTATCAGTCATAAATCGATGGGATTACAACCGGCTATTCTCACATATACCCTTGAGAGATACCAAGATCGTATTGCAGACATACACGGGGCATAAAGTATACCCCATGGGAAAGATACAAGTCAAGGTGAGAGACAGGGGCAAAGAACACCAAGGAATGGACTTATATGTACTACCTGAGGGAGGTCCACCACTTCTGGGACGGGAGTGGATCAGGGAAATAAACATGGAATGGCACTACCTAAAAGCAATAACGAGTGAGAACTCGGTGAAGACAATCAGCTCAGACTCTGAAACGGATGACAACAAGACCAGCCCAGGTGCGAAAGACAAGTCTAAAATGGACTTGCTGACTAAGGTTGGAAAAACGAAGGAGTGCATAAATACTGATGCTTCAAAGGAGAGCAAAGTTTCAGAACAGAATTCCATTGAACAACAACAACATAGTTTGGCAGAGAATTCTGAGTCTGTCCAGTTTGCAGACATGCACAAGTCTGAGGAACACCGGGCTCGAACTCAACTCCATTTCAAATTACAACAGCAATTAGAACAATTGAGTTGCCGTCTCGAGCAAGAGATAAAAGCAATGAAAACGTTCTTTGACACAGAGTGGGAGAATCTGGAAAGACAACAGAAACAGCTGAGGGAGAAAAGGGAGCAGGAGCACACAAACCGTCTGCGCAAGGAGGCCAAACGAATCAAAGCTGATTCGGTTTCTGAAGGTGCGTGCTCTAATCTGGTGGAGCAAGATGTTCAGCAACTGAAGGCGCTTGTTAGCAGATTGCAGGCAGAAAAGGCTGAGTTGGTCGCCATGAATTCCGAGCTCCTACTGAAGTTGGGTGCAGCATCACCGGACGATTCATTTGTGGAAATTCGAATGGTGGAGGCTGCGGATGATGGCGAAGTAGAAACAGCAAAGGAGCCCCAGGGCAAGGTTATAAACAGCCCTGCAGCTACTGGGAAACGGATGAGGCCAGAAGAGTCAACGGTCAGCCAACTCCTTTATATGCTGAGGGACAAGACTCTGAAATGGGAACAATTTGGACATGAGTCTAAATCTTCAAAGGAGAGGGGTTTGGAGCTCCCAAAAGTTATTGGAATAGCTGAGGTTGCAACACAGACTGAGAAGATGGCAGCAGAGCAAACCTTGGATGCCAAAAGTACGCTGATTCACGTCAATGTTGAACAACAGAATGCTGAAACAGCTGCTCCAGTAGAGGGATTGAATAATACAATCAATCAATCTCCCAATGAAGTTGAAGTATTGAAATCACGAATGAGGTCATTAGTAAAAGACTTGCAGGAAGCCCAGAAAAAGCTGGATGAAACTGAACGCATGAAGAAGTCTCTTCAGGAAAGATGTCTGGATTTGGAACAAAAGCTGGCTAATGTCCAGCTGGGTATGGAGGAAATAGAAGACCCTCTCGCTGGCCTAGCTCAGGACGACACCGAATATTACCATGACCTGTTGGACGACACCGAATATTACGATGACCTGCTCTGCCCAGCTTGTGATGAAAACTCCCAAAGTGCAGAAACCATGAAGAATCACCTAAAGTCTAAGGAACAGCGGGAGATGGTGGCGCTACTACGGAAAAAGGAGGACGAGAAGGAGGAACGGTGCATGCAGCTGGCAGCTGACAGTGGAGCCCAGAGAGTCTCCAAGAAGCAGAAAAGGAAAAGACGAAGCAGAAGATGATGACCATCTGAACCATTATCACCTCTACCAGGTCACGCACGTGGTCTCTCCGTACGGAGCCAAATCAGTTTGGAAGTAGAAAAACTTCCCAAGGTACTCAAGCTTTTAGAAGTCAACAATGCTGGTTCAGAAGTGACGGAAGTTCAAGCTGTTAAGTCCAGTGAAAGACTATTGGATGAGTCACTCCAGCAACGTGAACCGACTACACCGAGACTGAATCTGTGAACTGTTTTCCCGCAGAGACTGAATCTGTGAACTGTTTCTGCAGAGACTACATCTGTGAACTGTTTTTACATGAAGTTGGATATATGTTATGTTTAATGGGGAATAAGTATGTTGTAAGCTAAAAAGGGAGGATTGTAGTGTATGTAACCGTTCTACCTTTAAGAGAACTATTGTATGTAACCGTCCACCTTTAAGAGAACTATTTTAGGTGTTGCACTACTTTATCTTGGCTGCTGTATACTGTAATACCGGGAGTGACCACACCGGTATATAAGTGCTGTGTAAGGATTTATTGGGCAGATTCGCCCTGACCTTCAAATAGTAAAGTCCTGTTAAAGTTACTCTTGTAGTCTGTGTATTAATTCACCATATAACCCACAGACTTTACATCTGTCTGTTAGTCTTTGTGTTTATCTCATTTGTATCAGGACTGGAGAATTTTAGCTCTGAGGAAAGATTGGCGAGGGTGGGGTTGTTTTCTTTGGAACAGAGGAGGCTGAGGGGAGATTTAATTGAGGTGGATAAAATGATGACTTATTTCCCTTAGCAGAGAGGTCAATAACCAGGGGGCATAGATTTAAAGTAATTGGTAGAAGGATTAGAGGGGAGTTGAGGAGAAATTTCTTCACCCAGAGGGTGGTGGGGGTCTGGAACTCACTGCCTGAAAGTGGGGTAGAGGCAGAAACCCTCATCACATTTAAAAAGTACTTGGATATGCACTGGAAGTGCCGTAACCTACAGGGCTACGGACCAAGAGCTGGAAAGTGGGATTAGGCTGGAGAGCTCTTTTTTGACCGGCACAGACACAATGGACCGAATGGCCTCCTTCTCCTGTGCCGTAAATTTCTATGATTCTTTGATTTATCGGCTAAATCGGACAACTTGCCTTTTTAGGCATTGCTCTGTCCTCCTCGGGGAGAGGGGAGTGTCTGTTCTTTCAAAAGTACTTCACTCACCCCGATAGTGTTCCCAGAAGCTGGCAATTTTAATTTTTCAAAACTTTAAAGATTCCCACCATCCCAACCCCCCAAAACACACTCGGCCCATTGACTGGTCATTTCATGTTTCATTAAGCACAGGATGCCAAAAACTGATGAAATGCAAAGAGGGAACAGGAAGGATATTGCAGGAAATATAAAGGACAATGCAAAAGAAAGAACTTGTATTTCTGCAGCGTCTTTCACCTCCTCGGGACGTCCCAAAGCGCTTTACAGCCAATGAAGTAATTTTTGAAGTGTACTCACTGTTGTAATGTAAGAAACCAATTTGCGCACAGCAAGCTCCCACAAACAGCAATGTGATAATGACCAGATCATCTGTTTTTAGTGATGTTGATTGAGGGAGAAATATTGGCCCAGGACACCGGGGAGAACGCCCCTGCTCCTCTTCGAAACAGTGCTGTGTGATTTTTTACGTCCACCTGAGAGGGCAGATGGGGCTACAGGCCTTTAAGAAGGGTCTGAGCAAATCCAATGGGGTGTGGGTATCATTTGAGTAGACTAAGGCTTGTTCTTTACAGCTAGTCAGCATTTAACTTTATTTGTTGCAGTCCGTCTCCAGAAATTATGCAACTTCACCACAAGGACTGCCGCGGTTCAAGAAGGGAGGCTCACCATCACTTTCTCAAGGGCAAATAGGGATGGGCAATAAATGCTGGCCTCACCAGCGACGTCCACATCCCAGGAACGAATATAAAAAAAACTACTTGAGCAAACACTCTGTTGTAATTGTATGACATTCTCTTAAAGTGGAACTACATAGAATCATAGAATGGTTACATCACAGAAGGAGGCCATTCGGCCCTTCGAGCCCGTGCTCTGCAAGAGCTCTTCAGCTAGTCCCACTCCCCCGCCCTTTCCCTGTAGCCCTGCAAAATGATTTCCTTCAGATACTTATCCAACTCCCTTTGAAAGCCACGATTGAGTCTGCCTCCACCACCCTTTCAGGCAGTGCATTCCAGATCCCAACCACTCGCTGCATCAAAAAGTTTTTTCTTACGTCGCCTTTGGTTCTTTTGCCAATCACCTTAAATCTGTGTCCTCTGGTTCTCGACCCTTCCGCCAATGGGAACAGTTTCTCTCTCTCTGTCCAGACCCCTCATGATTTTGAACACCTCTATCAAATCTCCTCTCAATCTTCTCTGCTCCAAGGAGAACAACCCCAGCTTCTCCAGTCTATCCACGTAACTGAAGTCCCTCATTCCTGGAATCATTCTCGTAAATCTTTTTTGCACCCTCTCTAAGGCTTTCACATCCTTCCTAAAGTGTGGTGCCCAGAATTGGACACAATACTCCAGTTGGGGCCGAACCAATGTTTTATACAGGTTCATCATAATTTTCACAATTTTGTACTCTATGGGGGAGATTTTAACTCGGGTGCGGGATGGTGTCATGTTATCCAAATTTCATGTTTCCCACACGAATCTAAATGGATGTGGGAGATTGATGCAATTTTAACTGAATTGGCCAATTGATTTCCAACGTGTGGGAAGCCTTTGCAAATGGGTTTTTCATGACTGAAAGTCCCCTCCGATGACGTCATCATTGCTGCTGCATTTAAGGTCCACAGCAAGCCTTGCTTCTTCTGCAGACTGCCAAGCTTCTTGACTGTGCAGTGTGAGGAAGCTGCAACAAATATGACAAGCAGGAGGGCCAGATCAGCTCCTCGCTTTGACGAGGCGGCACTGCAGACATTAGTCGATGGGGCTAGGGCCAACAGGGTGGTGCTCTTCCCTTCATCAGGGAGAAAGAGGCCTCCCACTCAGACCAAGGCAGTGTGGATGCAGGTGGCTGAGGAGATCAACTCCTTGGGAGTCACCCGTAGAACCTGGATACAGTGCAGGAAAAGATTTCATGACCTTCAGCGCACTGGAAAAGTGAGTATGAATTTCCCATCACCCTCAATCTGATCCCCATTGCCTTTCCTCACCAGCACTCAGCTTTAGCAATCTCTTCCTCCACATCCCACTTGACACTGACATCCATGCACCCTTACCCATTCCCTCTCTCTCTCTATGCTCACATAACTATTCGACCATGCAGCCCTCACACTCCCTATCACTCTGATGCTTTGAACACAACTGATAACACACAGGGAGGGCCCTTGGTCTTGCAACCTCACTCCATCTTTGTCTCCTTCTAAGTATCTATGCTGTGCAATCTCTACACTCACTCCTTCATTCTCACTCAACCTCCACTTGTCTCCCTCATTGCAGGAAAAGAGAGCTCATAACAAAAGAGAGCGTGCCAGGACAGGAGGAGGGCCACCCTCAATAGCCCACCTGACCCCCTGGGAGGAGGCCGTCCTGGAAATTATGGGCATTGGGGATGATTCGTGCGTGGGGGACGGACAGACGGGTGCAACACAGCAAGCTGGTGACAGAAAAGTTTCCCATCTCTCTCTTTGACATTGCATGAGTCGCTGATAATGATTGTGAAGCTGTAATAGATGGACTTATGAGCATCTGCAAAAAGCTATGTGCATGTAGCCTTTGCATCACATCTCTGACTCTTTCCTTTACTCCCCCACAGGACCATCACAAGCATCCGTCCCCCCTAGCCAGGAAGAAGAGGCTGAGCAGCCAGACTCCTCAGAGGAAGCTGCAACCTCTGAGGGCACAACGTCACCAGAATTCAGCGCACCCAGCACCAGCGCAGACACTCACACCTCTGTGGGACCTTCAGGACATAGAGTAGTGTTGTCACCTGGTGTATCACAGCTCACAAGTGAGCATCAGCAGATTGTGGAGACAGGGACAGCAGTGGAGAGTCCTAGTCAAGGGCGCAGGACTCTGACAGCTCAGCTCGGCTCAGCAGCATGTTGACCCTCTGCCTCAGGGTCCATCCATGAGATCAGCGGTGATGGAACTCCAGGCACAGATGCAGGAGTCTCTGGCAGGTTTTGTCTCTAGGGTCGCTGCGAGTGTGGAGCGAATGGAGGAGTCCATAGCGAACATGAGCAGAGCCTTTGTGGAGTCATTGGCGCATGAACGCATCACCATGGAAAGGATGGCTACCTCCGTGGAAAGGATTGCTACCTTCATGGTAAGGCTGGCTACCGTAGAGGAGAGGATGGCTACGGTAGAGGAGAGGATAGCTATGGCCATGGAAGAGCTTAGTCGCCAAGGTATGGAACACATGGTCATTGTTCAGAATAGAATGACATCTCTTGAGGAGCGACGGGCATCTATTGAACAGAGAAACCGGACCTTCATGTAAGTCCTTCTGAGTAGGACTGCCATTGCAGATACGGGTTCCCATGGCCCCCCTGATGTGCAGCAAGGTGCTCTCCAGCCACTTGCAAGCGCTGAGGGGGACCTGATCCATGAGAGGGAGGTTGGTGGCAGACCTCAAGGAAGTGGGGGCTCCTCTCCAAGCGCTCACACTTCCATGCCACTGCAGAGCCCTCGGTCAGAGCCCCACCGGAGTCCACACCCAAGTGAGATAGGCGCCTCAACCCCTGCACAGCCGCAGGAGCAGCAGACTGTTGATGAGCCCTCACAGGCTCGCAACCCCAGAGGACGCCCGGCAAAGGTGTCGAGACAGGAACAGCAGCAAAGTGAGCAAAGGGCCTCCACATCTGCTGAAGCCACAGGGGAGGCACCACGTAGGAGCACGCATAAGAGGAACATTTTGCACAAATAGTCACAAGGGTAGTTGATATACCTATCAATTCATCCAATGAAAAGCGACGAGTTAAGATAGTAACTATAGGTTTTTATTGGCTAAATAACAGAGCCCACCCTCGTGGGCGATCGGGTCCAACAAGGAGGAATACCAGCCAGTCGACCACCTTTATACCTGGGCAAGCAGGCGGAGCCATGGGCGGAGTCAGCTGTGGTCAGCCCAGGTATAACAGCGTGACAAGAGGTGACCTTGTGTAGTGACACAACAGTGTAAACAGTGATAACCATAGTGTAACGATATAAACAGTGATAACCATAGTGTAACGATAGTGAACGATAAAAGTGGTTTACCACATTCACCCCTTGTTTAGATTTGAGTCCGGCGGGGTGAAGTGTACTACCAGTTCGGGTATGTCAGTCTGTCCGGAGGCCTCGTAAGTCTTTCTGATCGGCGCAGCAGCGGCGGCGGTGATGCAGTATCCGATGTTAATGCTGGTGTCTGCGTGGTCGGCGAAGGCTCGTAGGGTTCCGGCATGCCGTCTACCTGGGCTGGATTTGGGGGGGTGGGGGGTAACGGTGGTGTCTCAGGGGTGCCCGAGGGTGCAAGGTCTCGTAAGGAGACTGTGTCCTCCCGCCCGTCTGGGTATGCCACATAGGCGTACTGGGGGTTGGCGTGCAGGAGGTCCACCCTCTCGACCAGGGGGTCCGTTTTATGGGCCCTCACGTGCTTTCGCAGCAAGACGGGCCCCGGAGAAGTCAGCCATGTTGGTAGCGAGGTTCCCGTAGTCGACTTCCTGGGGAAAGCAAACATTCGTTCATGGGGGGTGGCGTTAATGGCCGTGCAAAGCAGTGACCGGATGGAATGCAGCGCTGCCGGGAGGACTTCCTGCCAGCGAGAGGTTGGCAGGCCCTTAGACTTTAAGGCTAAGAGAACGACCTTCCAGACAGTCGCGTTCTCTCTTTCCACCTGGCCGTTCCCTCGGGGGTTGTAGCTGGTGGTCCTGCTTGCAGCAATGCCTCTCGCTAGTAGGAACTGGCGAAGTTCCTCGCTCATGAAGGATGAGCCCCGGTCGCTATGTATATAGTTCGGGAACCCGAACAAGGCGAAGAGGTCATTCAGGCATTTGATGACCGTGGTACTGGTCATGTCTGGGCAGGGGAAGGCAAAGGGGAAACGGGAGTACTCATCAATGATGTTGAGGAAGTACACATTATGGTCAGAGGACGGGAGGGGCCCCTTAAAATCGATGCTCAAGCGCTCGAAGGGGCGGGTGGCCTTGATCAGGCTTGCTCTGTCCGGCCTAAAGAAATGCGGTTTGCATTCGGCACAGGTTTGGCAGTTCCTGGTCATGGTCCTGACCTCCTCGATGGAGTAGGGCAGGTTGCGGGCCTTAATGAAGTGGTAAAGTCTGGTGACTCCGGGGTGGCAGAGGTCGTTGTGGAGGGTCTGCAGTCTATCAATTTGCGCGTTGGCGCATGTACTTCGTGATAGAGCATCTGAGGGTTCGTTCAGTTTACCCGGCCGGTACAAGATATCATAATCATAGGTGGAGAGCTCGATTCTCCACCTCAAGATCTTGTCGTTCTTGATTTTACCCCTCAGCTTGTTATTAAACATAAAAGCGACCGAACGCTGGTCGGTGAGGAGGGTAAATCGTTTGCCTGCCAGGTAATGCCTCCAGCGTCTTACTGCCTCCACGATCGCCTGGGCCTCCTTCTCGACCGAAGAGTGTCGGATCTCAGGGCCCTGGAGGGTCCTTGAGAAGAAGGCCACAGGTCTCCCCGCCTGGTTAAGGGTTGCTGCTAGGGCGAAGTCGGATGCATCGCTCTCCACTTGGAAAGGGATGGACTCATCCACCGCGTGCATTGTGGCCTTAGCAATGTCTCCCTTTATGAGGGAGAAGGCTGCGCACGCTTCTGCCGTCAGGGGGAAGGAGGTTGACTTCATGAGGGGTCTGGCTTTGTCCGCATAATTTGGCACCCATTGGGCATAGTAGGCGAAGAGCCCCAGGGTTCTCTTCAGTGCCTTTGGACAGTGGGGGAGGGGAAGCTCCATGAGGGGGCGCATTCTTTCGGGGTCGGGGCCGATGACTCCGTTCTCTACTACGCAGCCGAGGATGGCGAGACGCGAGGTGTTAAACACGCATTTCTCCTTATTGTAAGTGAGGTTCAGCCGTTCGGCCGTACGGAGGAATTTCTCCAGATTAACATCGTGGTCCTGCCGGTCGCGGCCGCAGATGGTGACGTTATCTAGATAAGGGAACGTGGCCTGCAGCCCGTTCTGGTCAACCATCCGGTCCATCTCCCTTTGGAAGACCGAAACCCCGTTGGTGACGCCGAAGGGAACCCTAAGGAAGTGGTAGAGGCGGCCATTCGCCTCGAAGGCGGTATACTGGCGGTCCTCTGGGCGGATAGGGAGTTGGTGATAGGCCGACTTAAGGTCGATGGTGGAGAATACCCGGTACTGTGCAATCTGATTGACCATATCAGATATGTGGGGAAGGGGGTATGCGTCCAGCTGGGTGTACCGGTTTATGGTTTGGCTGTAGTCGATGACCAGGCGGTTTTTATTGCCGGTCTTAATGACTACGACCTGGGCACGCCAGGGGCTGTTGCTCCTCTCGATGATGCCCTCCTTCAGGAGACGCTGCACCTCAGAGCTAATAAAAGCTCTGTCCCCGGCGCTGTACCGCCTGCTCTTGGTGGCGACGGGTTTACAGTCGCGGGTGAGGTTAGCGAACAGGGAGGGGGGCGGGACCTTGAGGGTGGATAGGCCGCAGGTGGTACGCGGTGGGCGGTTTAAAGGCTGCTGGTTGTCGACTGTGAGTGGAGGGAGGGGTCCACCGTATGCCAAAGTGACACTTTGAAGGTGGGATTGGAAGTCCAGCCCTAGTAGGACGGCAGCGCAGAGTTGGGGCAGGACGAGGAGTTTAAAATTTTTATACTCCGTGCCCCTAACCGACAGGGTCACAGCACAGTAGCCGCTGATGTCTGTAGAATGGGACCTCGATGCCATCGAGATCCGGTTGCGCGTTGGCTGGACAGTGAGGGAGTAGTGGCTCACCGTGTCTGGATGGATGAAACTCTCCGTGCTTCCGCTGTCGAACAGGCAGGTCGTGGCGTGGCCGTTTACTTTGATGTCCATCATGGACTTGGACAGGTGATGCGGGCGAGTTTGGTCCAGTGTGACGGAGGCTAGTGTATGGCTGAGCGAGCTGCTGTAGTCTGCGGGTGAGGCGGTGGTCGGGTCTGGAGACAAGGTGGCGGTCGAGTGTGGTGGGCAAAATGGCGGCGCCCACGACGTTGAATAAAATGGCGGAGAAGATGGCCGCCCCCACAATTCACATGAGGCATTGCTGGCGTCGGTGGCCTTGATCAAAGATGGCCGCCCCCACGACTCACACGAGGGGATACTGGCATCTGTGGCCTTGATGAAAGATGGCCGCCCCACAACTCGCATGAGGCACTGCTGGCGTCTGTGGCTCTCCCCCTGCAGGCCTTAGCGAAGTGGCCTTTCTTGTGGCAGTCGGAGCAAGTCGCGTTTCTTGCAGGGCAGCGCGTCCTCGGGTGTTTCGCCTGGCCACAGAAGAAGCAGCCAGCGGCCCGATCGCGGGGCTCCGATGTCGCAGCCAGTACCGGGGGTGGCGGTCCCGATCGGTTCTGGGACGCCGACGCTGAGGTAGGTCCCAGAGGCGGCGGTGCGAGGGGTATTGCGGCTGGGGTTGGGCCGGAGTCCCAGGGTCGCGCAGCACAGTACCTGGAGTACGCCTCGAGGTCCCGATGGGCCACTTCCAGAGAGCGAGCGAGGGCTGCAGCTGTGTTCAGGTCGAGGTCCTTTGATTCGAGCAGTCTTTGCCGTGAGTAGTCGGACCGAAGGCCTTTCACGAAGGCATCGTGGATATTCTCTTCAGTATTTTCTGCAGCCGTTACAGCTTTAAAGTCACAGTCCCTGCCGAGTGTTTGTAGCGCCCATAAAAATTCATCTACAGACTCTCCTGGCTGTTGCGAGCAGGATCTTAGGAGATGTCTGGCATACATAGAGTTTACCGGGTTCCGGTACTGCTCTTTCAGCAGGTTGAGGGCGTCCTCGTATGTAGCAAGGTCCCGGATGAATGCAAATACTTTAGGGCTCACTTGGGCGGTCAGAACTCTTAGTTTGGATCCCGGTGGCACGCCGGATTCTCCCAGGTAGGATTCGAAACAGCTCAGCCAGTGTTTGAAGTCGAGGGCTGAGTTCGCTGCCTGTGGGTTTAGATCCAGGTACGGCGGTCGGAGGGCTCGCAGCCAGGCCGGCTGCTGTGGCTGTTGTAGCTGGCCGTTTGGCTGGTCGTTTTGCTGCTCCGATCCACTCATTTCAAAATTTAGCCAATAAAATTGATATACCTATCAATTCATCCAATGAAAAGCGACGAGTTAAGATAGTAACTATAGGTTTTTATTGGCTAAATAACAGAGCCCACCCTCGTGGGCGATCGGGTCCAACAAGGAGGAATACCAGCCAGTCGACCACCTTTATACCTGGGCAAGCAGGCGGAGCCATGGGCAGAGTCAGCTGTGGTCAGCCCAGGTATAACAGCGTGACAAGAGGTGACCTTGTGTAGTGACACAACAGTGTAAACAGTGATAACCATAGTGTAACGATATAAACAGTGATAACCATAGTGTAACGATAGTGAACGATAAAAGTGGTTTACCACAGTAGTCACTTGGGTGCAATTTTGTGTTTATTGTATAAATGCCATCACGTCGTTATTGAACATAAACATTCTGATGACAAATGTTGCAGTTGTGGCGTCTGTCATTTTGCTATTGGGACTTCCACATTGAGGGCTTAGGAATACTTGCAACTGTCAGTATGGTTGTCAGAGTGCTAGGAATCCTCTGGTTCTTGGCCATTGTCAAAGCTCTGGTAAGAAGCAGCGAGGCAAAAGTGTTTGATTGACTAGTCTAAGCAAATCTGGCCAGGATGAGTGCGTTCCTTGCATCCCGGGCAGCAATGTTCTTGCGTAATGCTGCCGCTGGTTGATGGGTCTCTGCAGGATATTCGTTTTCGCACTCCTCCTCCTCATCTGAGGAGGATATGTGAGGAGCCACTTGGCCCTCAGGAATCTGCAAGCCACGACGCTGTGCCATGTTGTGAAGTGCACAGCAAACCACGATGATTCTGGAGACCCTGGCTGCTGAGTACTGTAGGGCTCCACCTGATCTATCAAGGCATCTGAAGCACATCTTCAGCAAACCAATGGTTTGCTCGATAATGGATCTGGTGGAAATGTGGCTGGAGTTGTAGCGCTCCTCAGCTTCATTGGCTGGCCTCCTCAACGGCGTCATTAGCCACGTCCTCAGGGGATAGCCCTTGTCTCCAAGTAGCCATCCGTTAAGTTGGTCTGGCGGACTGAATAGCGGAGGCACACTAGACTGGCGCAGCATGATGGAGTCATGGCAACTGCCAGGGTACATGGCACAAACATGCAAAATTTCCTTCTTGTGGTCACACACCAGCTGAACGTTGAGGGAGTGGAAGCCCTTGTGGTTGACAAAAATACCTGGATTGTGATGGGGTTCCCTAAGGAACACATGTGTGCAGTCAACGACGCCCTGCACCCTTGGAAAGCCTGCCAGATGAGCTAATCCAACCGCTCGCGCCGTGACACTTGCTCGATCCTTGGTGAAATGGATGTGATTGTGCGCGAGGGCAAAGAGGGCATCGGTTACCTGCATGATGCAAGTGTGTGCGGCCGCCTGGGAGATGCCGCTGATGTCTGCTGCTGATCCCTGGAATGAGCCTGAGGCAAAAAATTTGAGTGCGGTGGTGACTTTGACGGCCACTGGTAATGCTTGTCCACCTGGTCCTCTGGGCAGCAGGTCTTGCTGTAGCATTGCGCAGATGTCAGTCACTACCTCTCGCGAAAGTCGCAGCCGTCTTTGGCACTGCTGCTCAGACATGTTAAGGTAGGTGACCCTGCATCTGTAGACCCTGTTTGGGGAGTATCTCGTGCGCCGACGGGCTTCCAGGCGCTGGCCCCTTCTGGCCTGTGCAGCTTCAGGTGGGTGAGCAGCAGCCTGGCGCTCCTATTGTTGCTGCTGCTGTTCCTGGTGCTGCTGTTGTTCCTGGTTCTGCTGCTGCCGCAGCTGGTGCTCGAGCTCCTCTAATGCCCAGATGGAAAGTAAATAAATGGCTCCCATGCTTCTGGTATATGCCTCCGTTGAGGAAGCGCTGAGTGAAGGTGGCGAGAGGGGTTTCCCAGGAGGTCACACTGAGATGGGTGTGAGGCTTCAACCTTCCACAGCTGTGGTTAAGCCTTCTAAAAGTTGCCCCAGGCCTGAGACAACAAAGTCCTGCCACCTGCAAATTATGGCTGATCAAATCTCCTCTTTAATGGTTGACCTGCAGTTGATAGTCAGCAATCCAATAGTGCTCCCGCCAGGTTTCACATTCGTGTTTCCCACCAGGCGTGTTTCAAGTGGGAAAAGGGTTAACTTCGCAAGGGCCTTTCAAAATAGGATTATAGAGGTCATTTAGTGGTTGCTAAGGGCCTTAATGACCAGTCCCGCCTGTTGGATGCGGGACGGAGTCGGGACCATCAGACACGCCCGAGTTAAAATTGCTCGGAGTCGGGGAGCAGGCGGGGGGGGTCCCGCCCACCAGTTTTTGTGATCTTAACCCCCCGCACGCCTCCAAGCCCGCCTCCACGGCTCAATGAAAATCGAGGCCCATGCCTCTATTTATGAAGTCCAGGATCCTGTAAGCCTTTTAACCACTTTCTCGACCTGCCCTGCCATCTTCAATGATTTGTGCACATATACCCCCAGGTCTCTCTGTTCGTGCACCCCCTTTAGGATTGTACCCTTTAGTTTATATTTCCTCTCCTCATTCTTTCAACCAAAATGTATCACTTCACACTTTTTTGCATTAAATTTCATCTTCCACGTGTCTGCCCATTCCACCAGCCTGTCTATGTCCTCTTGAATTTTATCACTAACCTCCTCAATGTTCACTATACTTCCAAGTTTTGTGTCATCTACAAATTTTGAGATTGTGCCCTGTACACCCATGTCCAAGTGATTAATATATATCAAGAAAAGCAGTGGTCCTAGTACCGACCCCTGGGGAATACCACTGTACACCACCACAGTATACCTTCCTCTAGTCCGAATAACAACTGTTCACCACTACTCTCTGTTTCCTGTCACTTAGCCAATTTCGTATCCATGCTGCCACTGTCCCTTTTATTCCATGGGCTTCAACTTTGCTGGTGAGCCTATTATGTGGCACTTTGTTGAATGCCTTTTGGAAATCCATGTACACCACATGAACCCTCTGTGTTACCTCATCAAAAAACTCAATCAAGATGGTTAAACACGATTTGTCTTTAACAAATCCGTGCTAGCTTTCCTTAATTAATCCAAACCTATCCAAGTGGCTGTTAATTTTGTCCGTGATTACTGTTTCTAAAAGTTTTCCCACTACCGAGGTTAAACTGACTGGCCTGTAGTTGCTGGGTTTATCTTTACACCCTTTTTTGAACAATGGTGTTGTGGCGTACCGATCACAGAAAGGACACAATCCGCTTTCCGGTCCGTAGACTATAAATCAGGCGTCATGCCTTTAAGAAGGATCACACCTTTAAGAAACTTGATCTGCAACATAGTTAAGCCCAGAGCGGGGGAGGAGCAGTAGAAGCTGTGCACTGATGAAAGGCAGTCGTACTTTGTGTAGCCTCTGACTCCATTTTGTGTTCAGCATGCAGCCTCAACAATTAAACCTTTTCTGTTGAACCTCTCCAAGTTCAGTATTTTTTGCTAGGAGCACGTAGACTCCTACATTGGTGACCCCGACGCTCAGGATGACTCCTAAGTGTAACCATGGCTGACACAAACGCAGTTTCTGTGAAGCTGCCGGAGTTCTGGGAGAACCTGGCCACCGCCTGGTTCCTTCAAGCCGAATCGCAATTGCGACTCCGCGGCATCACCGCCGACGCAACGATGTACGACAACCTCCTCGCCTCCCTGGGCAGCTCCACAGTCACGAAAGTCTGGACAACACTACAAAACCCTCCGGAGGAAGGCAAGTACGCACATCTCAAGGCCGCGCTCATTAAAAAATTCACAACCCCCCAATTCTTGCGCAACTGCCACCTCCTCGACCTCCCGGGCCTCGGTGACTCCACGCCGTCAGACTTGCTCTCACACATGCTTGCTCTGACCGACGAGAAACCGCCCGGCTCCCTCTTCCGCACGCTCTTTATCCGCCAACTACCTCCCAGCATCCGCCCGGCGATCGTGGCGTCCAGCCTCACGGACCTCGAGGCCCTGGCCGACGAAGCCGATAAGCTCCTGTCCGCCAGCTCCAACCACGCCGTCACCCCCGACCTGGCCTCCGTAGCATCAGCGCGCGCTCCACCCTCTATCGCGCGGCCACACAGCTCGGCCACGAGGCCCCCCAGGCCCCCACGTCCCCCAAGCCCTCCAACCCAGGGCTACTGCTACTTCCATACCCGGTTCGGCGCACGGGCACGCCGCTGCAGCCATCCCTGCACATTTCCAACCGCCCCCACACCGGCCTACACGATGGCCGTGGGGCAAGCAGGCGCGCTGTTGTACGTTACGGACAGCGCCTCCGGGCGCCGTTTCCTATGCGACACGGGCGCGCAGCGCAGCATCATCCCCGCGTCCGCCCTCGAGATCCAGCGAGGTGGCCACGGCCCTGCGCTGGCTGCCGTCAATGGCACCGACATCCGGACGTACGGCACCCGCACCGTCACCATCGACCTCGCAGGCCGCCGCTACCACTGGGAGTTTATCACCGCCAAGGTGCTCTCCCCGCTCCTCGGTGCGGATTTCCTGTGCGCCCACGGCCTGTTGGTCGACATGCCTCGGCGCCGCCTCGTGGACATGAACACCATGTCACCTATCCCGGGCGCCATGGCCCCCCACCAACCCGCCAAAATGGCGTGGCAGTGCCGCGCCCGCTCAACGGACGACTACTCAGCACTCCTGGCTGAGTTCCCAGCCCTCACCAACCCGACCTTCTCCGCGAAGGTTGCTAAGCACGGGGTAGAACACTTCATCCCCACCACAGGCCCACCGGTGTATGCCCACGCCCGCAGGCTGGACCCGGCCAAGCTGGAGATCGCGCGGGCCGAGTTCGCCACAATGGAACAGCTCGGCATCATCCGCTGCTCCAACAGCCCCTGGGCCTCCCCACTCCACATCGTCACCAAACCCAACGGGGGATGGCGCCCCTGCGGGGACTACTGGCGCCTAAACGACGCCACCACGCCAGATCGGTACCCCATACCGCACATTCAAGACTTCTCGGCTAGACTGGCCGGCCGCTCAGTCTTCTCCAAAGTCGACCTGGTGCGCGGTTACCATCAGGTGCCAGTCCACCCCACGGACGTTCCCAAAACGGCCATAATCACCCCTTTTGGGCTATTCGAGTTCCTCCGAATGCCCTTCGGCCTCAAAAACGCGGCCCAGGCCTTCCAGCAGCTCATGGACTCGGTCCTCCAGGACCTGAAGTTCCTCTTTGTCTACCTGGATGACATCCTGGTAGCTAGTTCCTCCAAGCAGGAACACATCGAGCACCTCCGCACCCTGTTCCAGCGGTTCAGTGAGCATGGGCTCATCATCAGCCCAGCCAAGTGCCAATTCGGCCTCAGCAGGATCGAATTCCTCGGCCACCACATCACGCAGGACGGAGCCATTCCCCTGCCCGCCAAGGTGCAAGCCATCCAGCAGTTCCCCCGGCCTACCACCATCAAAGGCCTCCAGGAGTTCTTGGGGATGATCAACTTTTACAACCGCTTCATTCCCGGAGCGGCCTCCCTCATGCGGCCCCTATACGAAGCCCTCCAGGGTAAGAAAGACAGAATGGCGATCGAGTGGTCGGCGGACATGTTGACCGCTTTCGACTCGACCAAAAAGGCGCCTGCCGACGCCACCATGCTCGCTCACCCACAGCCCAATGCCAGGGTGGCCCTCACCACGGATGCTTCCGACCACACGGTCGGCGCCGTGTACGGACAGTGGGTCGACGGGGCCTGGCAACCGCTGGCCTTTTTCAGCCGCCAACTGCGCCCCCCGGAGGCCAAATACAGTGCCTTTGACCGCGAGCTCCTCGCACTGTACCTGGCAGTCCGCCATTTTAGATTTCTTCTGGAGGGCCGCCCCTTCACTGCGTTTGTCGACCACAAACCCCTGACATTCGCGATGGCGAAATCTGCGGACCCGTGGTCAGCCAGGCAACAACGCCAGCTCACCGCGGTGTCCGAATTCACCACGGACATCCGGCACGTCTCCGGTTGAGACAACGTGGTGGCCGACTGCCTATCCTGCCCCGCCGTCCACGGCGCCCACCTGGCAGTGGACTGTGCTCAACTGGCAGCGGAGCAATGCACCGACCCCGATCTCTCCGTGCCCACAACCCTCCCAGGGCTGCGACTGACCGACGTCGCCTGCGGCCCGTCCGCCGTCACAGTCAAATGCGACACATCCTTGGCGCAACCCCGCCCCGTAGTCCCGGCGTCCTGGTGAAAACGGGTGTTCGACATTGTCCACGGCCTCTCACACCCCGGCACCCACGCGTCCATTAGACTGGTGGCCAACCGATTTGTCTGGCGCGGCCTGCGCAAAGATGTGCGCGTCTGGTCCAGATCCTGCATAGCTTGCCAGCGTGCCAAAATCCACCAGCACGTCAAAGCCCCACTCGAGGAGTTCACCGTGCCAGAAAGAAGGTTCGACCACGTCCACATCGACCTCGTCGGCCCCCTGCCGCCATCACAAGGTCACACGCACCTGCTGACAATCGTGGACTGTACCACCCGCTGGCCCGAGGCCATTCCACTGACGTCCACCACCGCCGCCGACATCGCGAGGGCGTTCATCGGTACCTGGGTCGCTCGGTTCGGCGTCCCCTCCGACATGACGTCGGATAGAGGCCCGCAGTTCACCTCTGATCTGTGGGCCGCCATCACCCGAAACCTCGGGGTGGCCGTTCACTGCACCACGGCTTACCACCCCCAAGCCAACGGACTGTGCGAGTGATTCCACAGGTCCATGAAGGCGTCCCTCCATGCCAGCCTCGAGGACGAGGCTTGGATCGACCGCCTCCCGTGGGTGCTACTCGGGCTACGCTCTGCAGTCAAGGAAGACCTGCAAGTCTCGGCGGCGGAACTCATGTACGGCCAGCCACTGCGCGTACCCGGAGAGTTCCTGCCCACTGCTACGACCCCCTGGTCGGCTGACCAGCAACGCCGTGCTTTCGCCAACCGAGCACAACAGTTCGCTCCGGTACCCACTGGCCGGCACGGCGAACCAGCAACCCGCGTACCACCTAGCCTGCACATGGCCAAATTTGTTTTTGTGCTCCATGACGCCCACCGAGGACCTCTACGGCCCCCATACGACTGACCCTACAAGGTACTCCAGACGGGGAACAAGTTCTTCCTCCTCGAAGTGGGCGGCAGAACTGACAAGGTGTCGGTCGACTGGCTCAAGCTGGCGCACCTAGAGCCCGATGAACCCGTTCAAGTGGGCCAACCCCCACCGTGGGGCAGACCGCCTAAGAGCCCGACGCATCCGACCGCCCCGCTCCCGACACCAACCGCCAAGAGCCGTTCCGGCCGTGCCATCAAGCCACCACGCCGGTTCGTACACTCCCTACTAGCGGATTCTGGGGGGAGCTGTGTGGCGTACCGATCACAGAAAGGACACAATCCGCTTTCCGGTCCGTAGACTATAAATCAGGCGTCATGCCTTTAAGAAGGATCACACCTTTAAGAAACTCGATCTGCAACATAGTTAAGCCCAGAGCGGGGGAGGAGCAGTGGAAGCTGTGCACTGATGAAAGGCAGTCGTACTTTGTGTAGGCTCTGACTCCATTTTGTGTTCAGCATGCAGCCTCAACAATTAAACCTTTTCTGTTGAACCTCTCCGAGTTCAGTATTTTTTGCTAGGAGCACGTAGATTCCTGCAGTGTAATATTTACAATTCTCCAGTCCTCTGGCACCATCCCCATATCTAAGGAGGATTGGAAGATTATGGCCAGTACCTCCGCGATTTCCTCCCTCAATTCCTTCACCATCCTACGATGCATCCCATCTGCTCCTGGTAAATTATCTGCTTTAAGTACAGCCAGCCTTTCTAATACCTCTTCTTATTCAATTCTAATCCCATCCAGTATCTCCACTACCTCCTCCTTCACTATGTCTATGGCAGCATCCTCTTCCTTGGTGAAGACAGATGCAAAGTACTCGTTTAGTACTTCAGCCATACCCTTTGCCTCCATGCATAGGTCTCCTTTTTGGTCCCTAATCAGCTCCACCCCTCCTCTTACTACCCTTTTACTATTTATATGGCTATAGAACACTTTTGGATTACCTGTTATGTTGGCTGCCATTCTATTCTCATACCCTCTCTTTTGAACTAGTGAAGCAAACACAACCTAACTCAGCTTCAGGTAAATTACCTTAGCTCTGACAACACACCAGGAGATTATTATCCGAATATGGTAGTTTTCTGTCACTAATCTCTTTAATGAATTGTTTTTCACACAAACCCGCCGTGGGAGTTAGGAGGTAATTAAAAAATAGGACCTCAAAGGTAGTAATCTCAGGATTGCTACCAGTGCCACATGCTAATCAGAGTAGAAATAGAAGGATATTTCAGATGAATACATGGCTAGAGGAATGGTGCAAGGGGGAGGGATTCAAATTCCTGGGACATTGGAACCGGTTCTGGGGGAGGTGGGACCAGTACAAACTGGACGGTTTGCACCTGGGCAGGACCGGGACCAATGTCCTAGGGGGAGTGTTTGCTAGTGCTGTTGGGGAGGGTTTAAACTAAAATGGCAAGGGGTTGGGAACCTGTGCAGGGAGACAGGGGAAAGGGAAGCAAGGATAGAAACAAAAGACAGGAAGGAAAAAAGCAAAAGTGGAATGCAGAGAAATCAAGGGTGTAAATCAAACAGGGCTACAGTAAATAATAATCCTAAAAGGACTAAGAATGTTAAAAAAACAAGCCTGAAGGCTTTGGGCTGGATTTTCAGTGTAGACAGTTTTGGGGCGCTAACCTTAGCGCCCGCCCGAAGTTAGCGCCCGCCCCAAAGTAGCGCCCCATTGCCGGAAATTCAGTGGCTTCGCCCTAAGAGGTTGGTGGAGCGCTAAAAGAGGCGTTCCACTACTATCTTTAGGCGCTAAGCCGGCGGTGCAGAGTGCAACACCCGAGCTCGGGCGCAGCGCACGGCACACACTCTGGGGCCAGTGAGCTCTTAAAGGGGAAGGGTGCATGTGTTTTTTTCAAAGGCAGAGTCTGGGGGGGGAAAAGAGGAGGAGGAGGAGGAGGAGGAGGAGGACGGAAACATAAATACACCGTTCACAACAACACACTGGATCCTTCCACACAACACATGCAGACTGCCGTTTATAGTGCAGGGGGAGTGCCCTTTAATTTGCGCTCCCCAGGGTGTGTTGCGTTCCATTTTACAAACGCTCTGGACACCAGCCGCACAATGGGGCGGTCCGACTGAAGTTTGGATTCGGGGCGGCCAAAGGGCGTTGCACGAGGATGTGACGTCATTTTCTGCGCGCGCATCCGGGCGGCCGCTAAACTTTGCGCCGGCGCTAACGGGCAACTTAATTTGGGGCGGGGTGCAAACTGCGCTGCGTCCGGGCGCTACACGCATAGCGCCCGAAAATCACTTCTCTTAAGGCGCTAACTGCTGGCGCAAGCAACTGAAAATCTAGCCCTATGTGTCTTAGTGCGAGGAGCATTCGTAATAAGGTGGATGAATTAGCTGCACAAATAGATGTAAATGTGTATGATATGATTGGGATTACGGAGACATGGCTCCAGGGTGACCAAGGCTGGGAACTCAACATCCAGGGGTATTCAATATTCAGGAAGGGCAGGCAAAAAGGAAAAGGAGGTGGGGTAGCATTGCTGGTTAAAGAGGAGATTAACACAATAGTAAGGAAGGATATTAGCTCTGATGATGTGGAATCTGTATGGGTAGAGCTGAGAAATACCATGGGGCAGAAAACGTTAGTGGGAGTTGTATACAGACCCCCAAACTGTAATGCTGAGGTTGGGGATTGCATTAAATGGGGAATTAGAGACACGTGCAATAAGGACACAGCAGTTATCATGGGTGACTTTAATCTACATATAGATTGGGCTAACCAAATTAGTAACAATACTGTGGAGGAGGAATTCCTAGAGTGTATACGGGATGGTTTCCTGGACCAATATGTCGAGGAACCAACTAGAGATCAGGCCATCTTAGACTGGGTGTTATGTAATGAGAAAGGATTAATTAGCAATCTTGTTGTGCGTGGCCCCTTGGGTCGGAGTGATCATAATATGATAGAATTCTTCATTAAGATGGAGAGTGAAGTAGTTGACTCAGAGACTAGGGTCCTGAATTTAAATAAAGGAAATTATGATGGTATGAGGCGCAAGTTAGCAAGGATGGATTGGGTAATGTTACTTAAAGGGTTGATGGTGGATAGGCAATGGCAAACATTTAAAGATCGTATGGATGAACTGCAGAATTTGTTCATCCCTGTTTGGCATAAAAATAAAACAAAAAACGTGACTCAACCATGGCTAACAAGGGAAATTAGGGATAGCATAAGATCCAAGGAGAGGACATGTAAATTGGCCAGAAAAAGCAGCAAACCTGAGGATTGGGAGCAGTTCAGGATTCAGCAAAGCAGGATTAAGTAAGAGCGGGAAAATAGAATATGGGAGTAAGCTTGCAGGGAACATTAAAAGTGACTGTAAAAGCTTTTATAGATATGTGAAGAGCAAAAGATTGGTGAAGGCAAGCGTAGGTCCCTTGCAGTCAGAATCAGGGGAATTTATAATGGGGAACAGAAAAATGGCAGACCAATTAAATACATACTTTGTATCTATGTATCTATGTTCTTATGGAACGATGTTCACGATGGTCGGTGAGTCCAGGAACAGTGGTCATAGTCTAAGGATAAGGGGTTGGCCATTCAGGACTGAAATGAGGAGGAATTTCTTTCCCAGAGAGTGGTGAACCTGTGGAATTCTCTGCCACAGAGGGCGGTGGAGGCCAGTTCATTAAATATATTAAAGAAAAAGTTGGATATATTTCTTAAGGCTAAAGGGATCAAGGGATCTGGGGAGAAGGCAGGGAGAGGGTACTGAATTTGAATGATCAGCCATGATCTAATTGAATGGCGGAGCAGGCTCGAAGGGCCGAATGGCCTACTCCTGCTCCTATCTTCTATGTTCTGTCTTCACAAAAGAGGACACAAATAACCTTCCAGGGATGTCGGGGAACATAGGGTCTAATGAGAGGGGGGAATTGAATAAAATCAGTATTTGTAGGGAAATGGTGTTAGGGAAATTGATGGGATTGAAGGCCAATAAATCCCCTGGGCCTGATAATCTACATCCTAGGGTACTTAAGGAAGTGGCCCTCGAAATAGTAGATGCATTGCTGGCCATCTTTCAAAATTCTATAGACTCTGGAATAGTTCCCATGGATTGGAGGGTAGCTAATGTTACCCCACTATTCAAAAAAGGTGGTAGAGAGAAAACGGGGAATTATAGACCGGTAAGCCTGACATCGGTAGTGGGAAAATGCTAGAGTCCATTATAAAAGATGCAATAGCAGAGCACTTGGAAAACAGTGACAGGATCAGACAAAGTCAACATGGATTTACAAAAGGTAAATCATGCTTGACTAATCTACTGGAATGTTTTGAGGATGTAACTGGTAGAATAGATAAGGAAGAACAAGTGGATGTGGTGTATTTGGACTTTCAGAAGGCTTTCGATAAGGTCCCACATAAGAGATTAGCGTGCAAAGTTAAAGCACATGGGATTGGGGGTAAGGTACTGATTTGGATAGAGAACTGGTTGGCAGACAGGAAGCAAAGAGTTGGAATAAACGGCTCTTTTTCCGAGTGGCAGGCAGTGATTAGTGGGGTACCGCAGGGATCGGTGCTCGGACCCCAGCTAGTCACAATGTATGTTAATGATCTGGACAAGGGAACTAAATGTAATATCTCCAAGTTTGCAGGCGACACAAAGCTGGGTGGGCGTGTGTGCTGTGAGGAGGATGCAGAGAAACTCCAGTATGATTTGGACAGGTTGGGTGATTGGGCAGATGCATGGCAGATGCAGTATAATGTGGATAAATGCGAGGTTATCCACTTTGGTGGCAAAAATTGGAAGACAGGTTATTATCTGAATGGCAATAGATTGGGAAAAGGGGAAGTGCAACGAGACCTGGGTGTCCTTGTGCACCAGTCGCTGAAGTTAAGCATGCAGGTGCAGCAGGCGGTTAAGAAGGCAAACGGTATGTTGGCCTTCATAGCGAGTGGATTCGAGTACAGGAGCAAGGATGTCTTGCTGCAGTTGTACAGGGCCTTGGTGAGACCACACCTTGAGTATTGTGTGCAGTTTTGGTCGCCTTATCTGAGGAAGGATGTTCTTGCCATGGAGGGAGTGCAGCGAAGATTCACCAGACTGATACCTGGGATGGCAGGAATGACGTATGAAGAGAGATTGGGTCGATTAGGCTTATATTCGCTAGAGTTTAGAAGAATAAGAGGGGATCTCATTGAAACTTATAAAATTCTAACGACTAGACAGACTAGATGCAGGAAGGCTGTTCCCGATGGCGGGGGAGTCCAGAACCAGGGATCACAGTCTAAGGATAAGGGGTAAGCCATTTAGGACTGAGATGAGGAGAAATCTCTTCACCCAGAGAGTGGTGAACCTATGGAATTCTCTACCACAGAAGGCAGTTGAGGCCAACTTATTAAATATATTCAAGAAGGAGTTCAAGTGTGGCAGCGGCGGGAATCCGAGCGGCAGCAAGCTATACAAGGTGAGCCCGAGGCGCGGGTAGGCCTCAGTGCGGCAGCGGCGGGAATCCGAGCGGCGGCAAGCTATATAAGGTGAGCCTGAGGCATGGGTAGACCTCAGTGCGGCAGCGGCGGGAATCCAAGCGGCGGCAAGCTATACAAGGTGAGCCAGAGGCGCGGGTAGACCTCAGTGCGGCAGCGGCGGGAATCCGAGCGGCAGCAAGCTATATCAGGTGAACCAGAGGCGCGGGTAGGCTTACCAATCACCAATCTCAGAGGGAGAGAAGTAAAAAGTAATCGAGGTGTGATGTCACCAGAAAGCAGGTAAGTGATTGGTTGGTGAGTATTTCTCTCTTTTTTAAAACTTTAACTCTGTGGTTTATACTTTCTAATCTCTCTGTGGTGTAGCGGGGACTGTTTGTAAACCAGGGCCCTTAAGTATATCATTTAACTGTAGTGAAATTGGTGGGATTGATTTGATTTAATTTAATTGCAATTAATTAAAGGGTAAGTCATGGCAGGATAGCCCGGTGCCGTGGTATGCTCCTCCTACGCTATGTGGGAACTCAGGGACACTTCCTGTGTCCCTGACAACAATGTGTGCAGGAAGTGTGTCCAGCTGCAGCTACTGGCAGACCGCATTGCGGCGCTGGAGCAGCGATTGGATACGTACTGGACCATTCGCAATGCTGAGGTCATAGTGAATAGCATGTTTAATCAGTTGGTCACACCGCAGGTAAAGGTGGCACAGGCAGAAAGGAACGGGTGACCAACAGGCAGTGTAGTAGGCACAGGCAGGTAGTGCAGGGGTCCCCTGTGGCCATCCCCCTCTCAAACAGATATATCGCTTTGGATACTGATGGGAGGGATGGCTTACCAGGGGAAGGCAGCAGCAGCCAACTTCCTGGCACCAGGGGTGGTTCTGCTGCACAGGACGGGAGGAAAAAGAGGGGGAGAGCTATCGTAATAGGGGATTCTACTGTAAGGGGAATATATAGGCGTTTCTGCGGCTGCAAACGAGACTCCAGGATGGTGTGTTGCCTCCCTGGTGCAAGGGTCAAGGATGTCTCAGAGCGGCTGCAGAACATTTTGGAAGGGGAGGGTGAACAGCTAGTTGTCGTGGTGCATATAGGTACCAACGATATAGGTAAAAACCAGGATGAGGTCCTAAAAGCTGAATATAGGGAGTTAGGAGGTAAATTAAAAAATAGGACCTCAAAGGTAGTAATCTCAGGATTGCTACCAGTGCCACGTGCTAGTCAGAGTAGAAATAGAAAGATATTTCAGATGAATACGTGGCTAGAGGAATGGTGCAAGGGGGAGGGATTCAAATTCCTGGGACATTGGAACCGGTTCTGGGGGAGGTGGGACCAGTTCAAACCGGACAGTTTGCACCTTGGCAAGGCCGGGACCAATGTCCTAGGGGGAGTGTTTGCTAATGCTCTGGGGGAGGGTTTAAACTAAAATGGCAGGGGGTTGGGAACCTGAGCGGGGAGACAGAGGAAAGGGAAACAATGATAAAAGCAAAAGACAGGAAGGAGAAAAACAAAAGTGACAGGCAGAGAAATCAAGGGTTTAAATCAAACATGGCCACAGTAAATAATAATTCTAAAAGATCTAAGAGCGTTAAAAAAACAAGCCTGAAGGCTTTGTGTCTTAATGCGAGGAACATTCGTAATAAGGTGGATGAATTAGCTGCACAAATAGAGGTAAACGAATATGATATGATTGGGATTATGGAAACATGGCTCCAGGGTGGCCAAGTCTGGGAACTCAACATCCAGGGGTATTCAATATTCAGTAAAGATAGACAAAAAGGAAAAGGAGGTGGGGTAGCATTGCTGGTTAAAGAGGGGATTAACACAATTGTAAGGAAGGATATTAGCTCTGATGATGTGGAATTGGTATGGGTAGAACTGAAAAATAACAAGGGGCAGAAAACGTTAGTGGGAGTGGTATATAGACCTCCAAACAATAATGCGGAGGTCGGGGATGGCATTAAATGGGAAATTAGAGAAGCGTGCAATAAGGGCACGGCAGTTATCATGGGTGACTTTAATCTACATATAGATTGGGCTAACCAAATTAGTAACAATACTGTGGAGGAGGAATTGCTGGAGTGTATATGGGATGGTTTCCTGGACCAATATGTCGAGGAACCAATTAGAGATCAGGCCATCTTAGATTGGGTATTATGTAATGAGAAAGGATTAATTAGCAATCTTGTTGTGCGAGGCCCCTTGGGTCAGAGCGATCATAATATGATAGAATTCTTCATTAAGATGGAGAGTGAAATAGTTGACTCAGAGACTAGGGTCCTGAATTTAAATAAAGGAGACTACGATGGTATGAGGTGCGAGTTGGGTAGGATTGATTGGGGAATGTCACTCAAAGGGTTGACGGTGGATGGGCAATGGCAAACATTCAAAGATCGCATGGATGAACTACAGAATTTATTCATCCCAATTTGGCATAAAAATAAAACAAAAAAGGTGACTCAACCGTGGCTAACAAGGGAAATTAGGGATAGCATAAGATCCAAGGAGAGGACATATAAATTGGCCAGAAAAAGCAGTAAACCTGAGGATTGGGAGCAGTTTAGGATTCAGCAAAGGAGGTCAAAGGGATTAATTAAGAGGGGGAAAATAGATTATGAGAGTAAGTTGGCAGGCAGAAAGCAGAGTTGGAATAAATGGCTCTTTTTCCGAGTGGCAGGCAGTGACTAGCGGGGTACCGCAGGTATCAGTCCTTGGACCCCAGCTATTCACAATATATATTAATGAGCTGGACAAGGGAAGTAGATGTAATATGAAACTCCAGTATGATTTGGACAGGTTGGGTGATTGGGCAGATGCATGGCAGATGCAGTAAACGTGGATAAATGTGAGGTTATCCACTTTGGTGTCAAAAACAGGAAGGCAGAGTATTATCTGAATGACAATAGATTGGGAGAAGGGGAAGTGCAATGAGACCTGGGCATCCTTGTGCACCAGTCGCTGAAAGTAAGCATGCAGGTGCAGCAGGCGGTTAAGAAGGCAAATGGTATGTTGGCCTTCGTAGCGAGAGGGTTTGAGTACAGGAACAAGGATGTCTTGCTGCAGTTGTACAGGGCCTTGGTGAGACCACATCTTGAGTACTGTGTGCAGTTTTGGTCGCATAATTTGAGGAAGGATGTTCTTGCCATTGAAGGAGTGCAGCGAAGATTCACCAGGCTGATACCTGGGATGGCAGGAATGACGTACGAGAAGAGAATGGGCCGATTGGGCTTGTACTCGCTGGAGCTTCGAAGAATGAGAGGGGATCTCATCGAAACTTATAATATTCTAACAGGACTAGACAGACTAGATGCTGGAAGGATGTTCCCGATGGTCGGGGAGTCCAGAACCAGGGGTCACAGTCTAAGGATAAGGGGTAAGCCATTTAGGACAGAGATGAGGAGGAATTTCTTCACCCAGAATTCTCTACCACAGAAGGCAGTAGAGGCCAATTCATTAAATATATTCAAGAAGGAGTTAGATATATTTCTTAAGACTAAAGGGATCAAGGGGCATGGGGAGAAAGCAGGGACAGGGTACTGAGTTTGGATGATCCGCCATGATCTCATTGAATGGCGGAGCAGGCTCGAGGGGCCGAATGGCCTACTCCTGCTCCTATCTTCTCTGTTTCTATGGCTCAGTGGGAAGCACTCTCACTTCTGAGCGTTCTGGGTTCAAGCCCCGCTCCTGAGGCTTGAGCACAAAAATCCAGGCTGAAACTCCAGCGCAGTGCTGAGGCAGCGCTGCACGGTCCGAGGTGCCGTCTTTTGGATGAGCCATTAAACCAAGACCTCGCCTGCCCTCTCAGGTGGATGTAAAAGAAAGATCCCATGGCCACTATTTCAAAGAAGAGCAGGGGAGTTCTCCCCGGTGTCCTGGGGCCAATATTTATCCCTCAATGAACATCGCTAAAACAGATTATCTGGTCATTATCACATTGCTGTTTGTGGGCTCTTGCTGTGCTCAAATTGACTGTGTTTCCTACATTACAACAGTGACTACACTTCAAAAAGTACTTCATTGGCTGTAAAGCGCTTTGGGACATCCTGAGGTGGTGAAAAGTGCTGTAGAAATGCGAGTCTTTCTTTTCTCATTAGAAGTTTTGCCATCTCAGGTTTTGGTGCTTCTTCTGTTTGTATTGGTGCTCCTGGATAGTAGATGACACCTGAACGACGGGATCTGCAGACTCGGATTCTCCTGCTGCTGATGGTAGCTCACTCTCCTGCAAATCTTACCTGTCCCCATTTTCCTTTGAACTCTGAATGAATGAATGAATTGCAGAAAACTCCGGCTCCTGCGTGATAGTGCCATTAGCTTGGACATCTAGTCCTCACTATTCACTGTTGCAAGACCTCTGTCTCTATCAAGTCCCACTCCAGGGACTTGAACACAAAATCTAGGCTGACACGCCCAGTGCAGGAGTGAGGGAGCGCCGCATTGTTGGAGGTCCGGTCTTTCAGATAAGACATTAAACCAAGGCCCCGTCATCTCGCTGGTGAACGTAAAGGATTCCATGGCACTATTTTGAAGAAGAGCAGGGGAGTTCTCCCTGGTGTCCTTGCCTCCATGTATAATAGGGTCCAGTAATGGTCAGTATAAGAACATCAGAAATTATTCTCAAGAAAAGAGAAGACTGAGGGGTGAGCTAATAATGGTCTTTACATAGAAACATAGAAACATAGAAGATAGGAGCAGGAGTAGTCCATTCGGCCCCTCGAGCCTGCTCCGCCATTCAATGAGATCATGGCTGATCATCCAAATTCAGTACCCTGTCCCTGCTTTCTCCCCATACCCCTTGATCCCTTTAGCCTAAAGAAATATATCCAACTCCTTCTTGAATATATTTAATGAACTGGCCTCCACCGCCTTCTGTGGTAGAGAGTTCCACAGGTTCACCACTCTCTGGGTGAAGAAATTCCTCCTCATTTCTGTCCTAAATGGCTTACCCCTTATCCTTAGACTATGACCCCTGGTTCTGGACTCCCCGACCATCGGGATCATCCTTCCTGCATCTAGTCTGTCCAGTCCTGTCAGAATTTTATAAGTTTCAATGAGATCACCTCTCATTCTTCTAAACTCCAGTGAGTACAAGTCCAATCGACCCAATCTCTCCTCATACGTCATTCCTGCCATCCCAGGTATCAGCCTGGTGAATCTTCGCTGCACTCCCTCCATGGCAAGAACATCCTTCCTCAGATGAGGCGACCAAAACTGCACACAATACTCAAGGTGCGGTCTCACCAAGGCCCTGTACAACTGCAGCAAGACATCCTTGCTCCTGTACTCAAACCCTCTCGCTACGAAGGCCAACATACCATTTGCCTTCTTAACCGCCTGCTGCACCTGCATTCTTATCTTCAGCGACTGGTGCACAAGGACACCCAGGTCTCGTTGCACTCCCCCTTCTCCCAATCTATTGCCATTTAGATAATAATCTGCCTTCCTGTTTTTGCCACCAAAGTGGATAACCTCACATTTATCCACGTTATATTGCATCTGCCATGTTTCTGCCCAATCACCCAACATGTCCAAATCATCCTGGAGTTTCTCGACATCCTCCTCACAGCACACACGCCCACCCAGCTTTGTGTCGTCTGCAAATTTGGAGATATTACATCTAGTTCCCTTGTCCAGATCATTTATATATATTGTGAATAGCTGGGGTCCAAGGACCGATCCCTGTGGTACCCCACTAAAATTATGAAGGAGTTTGATAGGGTTCACGTAGAGAAGATGTTTCCACTTGCAGGTTCGACCAAAACTAGGGGCCATCAATATAAGATAGTAACCAAAAAATCTAATAGGGAATTCAGGAGAAACTTCTTTCCCCAGAGAGTGGTGAGAATGTGGAACTCACTACCACAAGGAGTAGTTGAAAAGAATAGCATAGATGCATTTAAGGGGAAGCTAGATAGGCCCATGAGGGAGAAAGGAATAGAGGGATATATTGATAAGTTGAGATGAAGTAGGGGTGGGAGGAGGCTCGTGTGGAGCAGAAACACCGACACAGACCAGTTGGGCTGAATGGCCTGTTTCTGTGTTGTAAATACTTTTTAATTCTTTGTAATAAACCATGTTCCAGTATCGGCAATAAGTCCCACAGGAAAATCTCAAGAAGAACATCTGTTCTTAAGCTTTCCAATAACGTGATGACCTATCACATCGGACAGATGAACTACTTTGAGACACTGCAATAATAATCGATAGCTACAGTCGATTAACCTTGTTTTTCTTCAGATGTAGGTGATACGGGCAAGGCTCAAACCTCGTTACACAGAGCGCATTGCGAGTCGACCACATAATCGCAGCTGGCACTCCAGGGCAGTACTGAGGGAGCGCTGCACTGTCAGAGGGTCAGTACTGAGGGAGCACTGCACTGTCGGAGGGTCAGTACTGAGGGAGCACTGCACTGTCAGAGGGTCAGTACTGAGGGAGCACTGCACTGTCAGAGGGTCAGTACTGAGGGAGCACTGCACTGTCGGAGGGTCAGTACTGAGGGAGCACTGCACTGTCAGAGGGTCAGTACTGAGGGAGCGCTGCACTGTCAGAGGGTCAGTACTGAGGGAGCACTGCACTTTCGGAGGGTCAGTACTGAGGGAGCACTGCACTGTTGGAGGGTCAGTACTGAGGGAGCACTGCACTGTCGGAGGGTCAGTACTGAGGGAGTGCTGCACTGTCAGAGGGTCAGTACTGAGGGAGCGCTGCACTGTCAGAGGGTCAGTACTGAGGGAGCACTGCACTGTCGGAGGGTCAGTACTGAGGGAGCGCTGCACTGTCAGAGGGTCAGTACTGAGGGAGCACTGCACTGTCAGAGGGTCAGTACTGAGGGAGCACTGCACTGTCGGAGGGTCAGTACTGAGGGAGTGCTGCACTGTCAGAGGGTCAGTACTGAGGGAGCACTGCACTGTTGGAGGGTCAGTACTGAGGGAGCGCTGCACTGTCAGAGGGTCAGTACTGAGGGAGCGCTGCACTGTTGGAGGGGCAGTACTGAGGGAGCGCTGCACTGTCCAAGGGGCAGTACTGAGGGAATGCTGCACTGTCGGAGCGGCAGCACTGAGGGAGCACTGTACTGTCGAAGGGGCAGTGCTGAGGGAGTGCTGCACTGTCGGAGGGGCAGTACTGAGGGAGCGCTGCACTGTGGGAGGGGCAGTACTGAGGGAGCGCTGCACTGTCGGAGGGGCAGTACTGAGGGAGCGCTGCACTGTCGGAGGGGCAGTACTGAGGGAGCGCTGCACTGTCGGAGGGTCACTACTGAGGGAGTGCTGCACTGTTGGAGGAGCAGTACTGAGGGGGTGCTGCACTGTTGGAGGGGCAGTACTGAGGGAGCACTGCACTGACGGAGGGGCAGTACTGAGGGAGCGCTGCACTGTTGGGGGGCAGTACTGAGGGTGCGCTGCACTGTTGGAGGGTCAGTACTGAGGGAGCGCTGCACTGTCGGAGGGTCAGTACTGAGGGAGCACTGCACTGTCGGAGACGCAGTACTGAAAGAGCCCTGCACTGTTGGAGGGGCAGTACTGAAGGTGTGCTGCCTTTCTGGTGAAATATTAAACTGGTCTGTTGGTCTGGGTGGACTGACTTGATCCCACAACACTATTTGATGAAGAGCAGGGGAGTTCTGGCCAACATTTATCCCTCAACCAATACCAGGAAAGGCACTTATCTCATTGCTCATTTGCGGGATCGTGCCGAGCTTGGCGGCTTCATTCGTCATCACACCACCAGTGACCAAACTTCTAAAGCAAGCCATTGTCTAGCAAGCACTTTGGGACGTCCTGTGGATGTGAAAGGCGCTATTGAAATGCCAGTTCTTTTTCCTCCTCTACTATTGTTGCCAGCAGTAATTTATCACCTCAGGTATTTATAAACAGGAAGTGTTTGATTGCACAGCAGGTTGGTGAGGAGGAGATGGGTTAACTTTAGGGACCTTGATTCTAAAGTCCGTTGTGATGACATTGCCTCACCCGCAATCCATCTGAAGGGTTTGAAAATGAATCTTGTTCATTTAGAATGGTTAAATCAGAGCACCTTCCATCTGGATAGTCCCCCGCCTGTCTCTGGGCTCCCAGGGAGTCTGGGCTAGGGACAGATGTGATACGAGGCACTGTTATCTTGTCAATGTGAATGTTCTAAAAGGTTTCATGTCCCAAATTAACACGTTGTCTCTGTGGTTCGACACCCAGTAAAAGAAACTGGCCCCAGGAATGTTGACTTGAAGTGGCTCCAACTCCTTTTCTGTAGTCTGGACTTATCTTAAAGAAAAATCAGTAACCTTTCCAAGAGAAACAATTGTTGGCTTGAAAGGCAGCTTTAAAGTAGATTCTGAAATGCCATAAAATGCTTCGGTTAACCTGCTGTAAGTCATAACTTTGAGGGCAGTGGCAGTGTCCAGACCCTGTGAGGGATGACATTTCACTTGATTTCCAAGTTTAACAGCAAGCCGCCCAATTTTACAATTTTGAAGCCAAAATTGAAGAAGAGCAAGTTAATTTCCCAAGGATTTAGCTTTTAAAGCTCTTATTGTGGCCAGTACAAATATATCTTCAATTTGCTGCCCATTGTATTATTATAATATATGTACTGAAAGATAATATGAGACAAGTACAATAAGCACATTGCATAATACTTATTTTATTAACATATACACCAGTACATTAAGTTGTCTGGTTAATTAACTGGAATGCTTGTAACATTGAGTCCCCACTTTGTAAACAAAGCCTCGTATTGACGGATTATTTGATTAGATTCACTCATTATATAAATACTCCCCATTATGTTTCCTTTCAGTGTAACCAGAGGACACATATTTAAGATAATTGACAAAAGAACCAGAGGTGAAATGAGGAGAATTTTTTTACACGGCGAGTTGTTGTGACCTGGGATGCTCTGCTTGAAAGGGCGGTGGAAGCAGATTCAATGGTAACGTTCAAAAAGGATTTGGATAAATACTTGAAGGGGAAAGATTTGCAGGGCTATGGGGAGAGAGCGGGGAGTGGGACTAATTGGAGAGCTCTTTCAAAGAGCCGGCACAGGCACGATGGGCCGAATGGCCTCCTTCTATTCTGTATGATTCTATGATTCTACAAGGAAAGACTTGCATTTCTATAGCGCCTTTCACAACCTCAGGACGTCCCAAAGTGTTTTACAGCCAATGAAATACTTTTGAAGTGTAGTCAATGTTGTCCTAACATCTCCTTATGTGGCTCGGTGTCAAATTTTGTTTGATAAT
Source organism: Somniosus microcephalus (assembly GCF_052327205.1). NCBI lineage: Eukaryota > Metazoa > Chordata > Chondrichthyes > Squaliformes > Somniosidae > Somniosus > Somniosus microcephalus. The sequence goes on along the minus strand of NC_140998.1, from coordinate 9,417,911 downwards.
CGTTCCTGTGAAGCACCTTGGAATGTTTTATCACGTGAAAGGTGCTACATAAATGCAAGTTGTTGTTGTAGTAATGCAGGAACATTTCCACTTGTTTTTGTTAATAGTTAGAAAAGATTAATGCTAATAGTTTCAAACGATGAGTTTGAGGTTCTAATTTCTAACCCGTGAGAGAGAGACACACACACAAGTGGAGAGAAAGGCAGACAGAAAGTGTCTTTCTCCAATTCTCCTTTGGTTTTTTTAAAGATAGGAGTTGAAATTTCAAAGTTTTTTGAAGGGAAACTGATGGGAAAGGAGGTTGGGGGGAGGAGGGGGGAAACTGGTTGAAGGCGAGGATTGTTTCTGGGCTCATGTCACCTGCTCCTGCCTTTGGGAAAAGCCAGAGAGAGTGAATAATGGATTCAGGGTGGAGCGAGTGACAGCAGAGCAAGGGGAGGGGTTTGATGGGTAGCTCAAAGGGAAATGTATAGATGCAGTAATAATAGTGAGGGGATGGCAGGAAGGGGTATGGATACAATGGGAGCGAGGGGGGGGGGGAAGCATGGAATTGGGGAGGGAATGGGAAAGAACACAAGCAATAGGAGCAGGAGTCGGCCATTCGGCCCCTCGAGCCTGCTCCGCCATTCAATAAGATCATGGCTGATCTTCTACCTCAACTCCACTTTCCTGCACTATCCCCATATCCCTTGATTCCCTTAATATCCAAAAATCTATCGATCTCTGTCTTTAATATACTCGATACTGAGCCTCCACAGCCCTCTGGGGTAGAGAATTCCAAAGATTCACAGCCCTGAGGAGCCCCCCAAGGGCTTAATTTTCCCCAAAGAACCCACCCCAAATGCAGCCCGGAGCCATAGGTAACTCCTTTCCCCGTCACACCGCAACCCCCGCCCCACAACTGAAAGGAAGGAAGATAAAAAAAAGAGAAACTAATGAAGATCTACAAAGGAGCGAAATGAAGTCAGCAGTGGCAGGTAAAAGAGAGACCGTATTCTCCGACTTACCATGTTCAACATCAGAGTAGATTGACTAGTTATCTTATGTCTGTGCATAATTCCTGTAAACTGTGTCAGCCATGGCTCACTGGGTGGCCCTCTTGCCTCTGAGTCAGAAGGTTGTGGGTTGAAGTCCTGCTCCAGAGACTCGAGCACAAAAATCTAGGCTGACACTTCAGTGCTGTACTGAGGGAGTGCCGCACTGTCAGAGGGGCAGTACTGAGGGAGTGCCGCACTGTCAGAGGGGCAGTACTGAGGGAGTGCTGCACTGTCAGAGGGGCAGTACTGAGGGAGCGCCGCACTGTCGGAGCAGCAGTACTGAGGGAGCGCCGCACTGTCGGAGGGGCAGTACTGAGGGAGTGCCGCACTGTCGGAGCGGCAGTACTGAGGGAGCGCCGCACTGTCGGAGGGGCAGTACTGAGGGAGTGCCGCACTGTCGGAGCGGCAGTACTGAGGGAGCGCCGCACTGTCGGAGGGGCAGTACTGAGGGAGTGCCGCACTGTCAGAGGGGCAGTACTGAGGGAGTGCCGCACTGTCAGAGGGGCAGTACTGAGGGAGTGCCGCACTGTCAGAGGGGCAGTACTGAGGGAGCGCCGCACTGTCGGAGCGGCAGTACTGAGGGAGCGCCGCACTGTCGGAGGGGCAGTACTGAGGGAGCGTCGCACTGTCGGAGGGGCAGTACTGAGGGAGTGCCGCACTGTCGGAGGGGCAGTACTGAGGGAGGGCTGCACTGTCGGAGGGGCAGTACTGAGGGAGTGCTGCACTGTCGGCAGGGCAGTACTGAGGGAGTGCCGCACTGTCGGAGGGGCAGTACTGAGGGAGCGCCGCACTGTCGGAGGGGCAGTACTGAGGGAGCGCCGCACTGTCGGAGGGGCAGTACTGAGGGAGCGCCGCACTGTCGGAGGGGCAGTACTGAGGGAGAGCCGCACTGTCAGAGGGGCAGTACTGAGGGAGCGCCGCACTGTCGGAGCGGCAGTACTGAGGGAGCGCCGCACTGTCGGAGGGGCAGTACTGAGGGAGCGCCGCACTGTCGGAGGGGCAGTACTGAGGGAGCGCCGTACTGTCGGAGGGGCAGTACTGAGGGAGGGCTGCACTGTCGGAAGGGCAGTACTGAGGGAGTGCTGCACTGTCGGCAGGGCAGTACTGAGGGAGTGCTGCACTGTCGGAAGGGCAGTACTGAGGGAGCGCCGCACTGTCGGAGGGGCAGTACTGAGGGAGCGCTGCACTGTGGGAGGGGCAGTACTGAGGGAGCGCCGCACTGTCGGAGGGGCAGTACTGAGGGAGCGCCACACTGTCGGAGGGGCAGTACTGAGGGAGCGCCGCACTGCCGGAGGGGCAGTACTGAGGGAGTGCTGCACTGTCGGAGGGGCAGTACTGAGGGAGTGCCGCACTGTCGGAGGGGTAGTACTGAGGGAGTGCCGCACTGTCGGAGGGGCAGTACTGAGGGATCGCCGCACTGTGGGAGGGGCAGTACTGAGGGAGTGCCGCACTGTCGGAGGGGCAGTACTGAGGGAGTGCCGCACTGTCGGAGGGGCAGTACTGAGGGAGTGCCGCACTGTCGGAGGGGCAGTACTGAGGGAGCGCCGCACTGTCGGAGGGGCAGTACTGAGGGAGCGCTGCACTGTCGGAGGGGTAGTACTGAGGGAGTGCTGCACTGTCGGAGGGGCAGTACTGAGGGAGTGCCGCACTGTCGGAGGGGCAGTACTGAGGGAGCGCCGCACTGTCGGAGGGGCAGTACTGAGGGAGCGCTGCACTGTCGGAGGGGTAGTACTGAGGGAGTGCTGCACTGTCGGAGGGGCAGTACTGAGGGAGAGCTGCACTGTGGGAGGGGCAGTACTGAGGGAGTGCCGCACTGTCGGAGGGGCAGTACTGAGGGAGCGCCGCACTGCCGGAGCGGCAGTACTGAGGGAGCGCCGCACTGTCGGAGCGGCAGTACTGAGGGAGCGCCGCACTGTCGGAGGGGCAGTACTGAGGGAGCGCCGCACTGTCGGAGGGGCAGTACTGAGGGAGTGCCGCACTGTCGGAGGGGCAGTACTGAGGGAGTGCTGCACTGTCGGAGGGGCAGTACTGAGGGAGTGCCGCACTGTCGAAGGGGCAGTACTGAGGGAGTGCCGCACTGTCGAAGGGGCAGTACTAAGGGAGCGCTGCAATGTCGGAGGGGCAGTACTGAGGTTGTACTGAAATGTCGGAGGTGCCGTCTTTTGGATGAGACATTAAACTGAGGCCCCGTCCTCTCTGAGGTGGACGTAAATGATCCCACGGCCACTATTTTGAAGAAGAGCATGGGAGTTCTCCCCGGTGTCCTGGCCAAAATTTATCCCTCAATTAACATCACTAAACAGATTAGCTTGCTGTGCGCAAATTGGCTGCCGCATTTCCTACATTACAACAGTGACTACACTTCAAAAAGTACTTCATTGGCTGTAAAGCACTTTGGGCCATCCCTAGGTTGTGAAAGGCGCTGTAGAAATGCAAGTCTTTCTTTCCATTATAAATTCCTACATCCACATTTATAACTGTCTTTGTAAACAAGTCACGCTGTAATTAAACCCCTTCACCAGTGGAGGGGCTGCAGGAGGGTATACTTACAATGTGGCAACTTTCCATGTTACATGAAGAGGATATTTATGATGGTAAAACTAAAAATAAAGAAAGAGTGCCTGACTTTAAAATAAGGATGGAGTCACATTTACACAGCAAGATCCATTTGTTCTCACCCTCTGAGGTCCAGAGTCTCCAGGTGCAACGTGACTAGCCTTAGGGGGAAAATTTTGGTTGATTTGTGCCTCCCGTTAGTGTCCTAAGGGCCGCAAAGCAACTAGTGCCTGGGCGCGGTGACCCTAACGCCTCCTACGAAAGTCAGTGGGAGGTTAGCGGCGGCGGTAACCGTTAGAGCCCCGCGGCACTGTGCCACCGGCGATGACGTCATCGGCGTGCGCAGCGTTCCGCTTGCGAACTTCGGTAGCGCCCCATGACTTACCGCCGGACGCTATGTCCGACAGGGTCAGGGGAGCCTACCTACGGCCGGGGGCGGCGCAAGTTAAAGGGAAGGTGCCGGGCAAGCCATTTTCTGTTGCTGGCCGCCTGCCAGCACCTGTCCGCTTTGCTGTCCCCAGCCTCCTGACCCACCCCCCCACCCTGCGGAGTGCCGGCTGCGCTCCGTGAGCCCGGCACTTCCCTTGAGTGCCGGGCTCTTTTGCCGGTACTCCGATCCCCAGTGGCCCAGCTGGGCCCCGGGTCGCGCTGCACCAGGCCCCTCCCCTTTAAGAAGGGGAGGAATGCTTGTAGTATTGTGGCGCGACGTGCCGCGGTGCATGGCGCTGCGGCACGTAGCGCCAGCGATATTCACTTGCAGCGCCCCAAGAGGGAGGCGGGGTGCTTCCAGTAGCACCTCACCTCCTGCTTGGGGCGCTACTGGTGAATTTTGGGCACGGGGGCGCTAACTTTAGTTAGCTAACACTAAAAGTAGCGCCCCGGCGAAGTTAGCACCCCAAAGGGGGCGCGACCCAATTGTTCCCCTTAGTATATATATCGTCATAGCGTAGCTAACTGCTGGGGCTCTCAGGGTGAGGGCGGTGACAGGAAAGAGACTGGGTATTGTCGGGATAATTGCCCAGCTCTCCGGTGACAGTCTGTTTGTGCAGTTTCTGTAGAGATGTGACAACACACTCTTTCTCTCAACAACAGTCGTCGCAACACCTTCAGCAAACCTCTGCTCAGAGACGCTGTGACTGGCATCTCACACAGCCACTTGGAAGCCAGGCTTCCCCGGACACAGAGCTGCCAGCTCCTATGGCCGAGCACGGGGGGGGGGGACACGGGACAGGGCGGGATGATGTGTCTGGGAGGTGGCAGCTGCTTTGTAGTGTTGTAGCCCGGTTACGAGGGAGTGCTAGCTCCCGCTGAAATGCAACTTTGAAGTTTTTATATATATTTCCTACTTACAAAGGGGAAAACTCATAATGTTGAACTATAGAGCATTGGATCATCCAACCAGTGCGAATCTAATGGATGTAAGTGTTGACAGTAAGTTTGTCATTCAACAAGCCCTCTCCTCTGCAAACTCTCTCTCCAGCAACACTTTCTGGTCTCTTATTTTATTGGCGCAGTGCAAGCGGCCTGGCGGGGGTGTGGGGGGATGCTGGGGGCGGGGGGTGGGGGGTGCTGGTCGCTCCAGCATGCAGTGTTACCCGTGTCCTAACTCGCACCAAGTCCCGTTCGCCCATCACCCCTGTGCTCGCTGACCTACATTGGCTCCCGGTTAAGCAACGCCTCGATTTCAGAATTCTAATCTTTGTTTTCAAATCCCTCCGTGGCCTCCTCGCCCCCCCTCCCTATCTCTGTAATCTCCTCCAGCCCTACAACCCCCCGAGATATCTGCGCTCCTCTAATTCTGGCCTCTTGCGCATCCCCGATTTCCATCGCTCCACCATTGGCGGCCGTGCCTTCAGCTGCCTGGACCCTATACTCTGGAATTCCCTCCCTAAACCTTTCTGCCTCTCTACCTCTCTCTCCTCCTTTAAGACGCTCCTTAAAACCTACCTCTTTGACAAAGCTTTTGGTCATCTGCCTAATATCGCCTTTTGTGGCTCGGTATTTGATAACGCTCCTGTGAAGCGCCTTGGAATGTTTTACTACGTTAAAGGCGCTATATAAATACAATTTGCGTTGTTGTTGTTGGTGTGATGCACGGTGGGAAGCGAGGGGAGGCGCTCAAGCATGCGGTGTTACCCATGGTGTAACATGTCGGTTGTTCGCAGTTGATTATATCTTTCTTCCATTCACAGCTCGAGGAACAACTGAAGATCTACCGCAGGCAACTGGCGAAGAAGGATGAGGTTATCAGAACACTGACCCTGCTGAGGTGAGGGTCGGAGAACTCCCGGCGACTGAGCCATTGTCCGAAAAGACACTTCAAGGCTGCAGTCCCAGCCACCCTTGCCCCTTCCGCCCTCTGTCCCAGGCAGTGGGCGTGAATCCTGGGATTACAGTTCAAACCCGGTGTCAGGGCCCAGTTTCATCCCCGGTCTGTGCTGACTTGGCTAATCTCAGTTGGAACGCTGGAATTGTTCACGGTTCACCCAGGCTAGGGAGGGGATGAGCATAGAATCGTAGAAACTTGCAGCACAGAAGGAGGCCATTCGGCCCGCCGTGCCTGTGCTGTCTCTTTGAAAGAGCAGTGGTGCTCAGTCCCACAGCCCCGCTTTCTGTGGGGAACCCTGTCAGTGCCTCATCCCCAAGGACCGTCCAACTCCCGTTTAAAATTACTGCTGGGATCAGCTTCCACCACCTGTTCAGGTCGAGCGTTCCCGATCCCCACAACTCTGTGAAAACATTCTCATCTCACTCGCTATAGATTTTCTCTCTCTACTCTATCAAAACCCCTCACCATCGAGAAAACCTCTATTCGGTCACCTCTTAACCTTCTCTGCTCGAAGGAGAACAGTCCGAACTTTTCCAACCTCTGCTCATAACTGAAGTGAACTCATCAGTCAGGGTTCCTGCTCCTGAACGCTAGCCAGTGACCCTTGCTGGAAGGTGGCAGTCTGGAGACTGTAGCAGTCTGGATAACAAGCAAAGACCTTGGATTTCTATAGCATCTTTCATGGCCTACAGCCAATGAAGTACTTTTTGAAGTGTAGTCACTGTTGTAATGTGGGAAACGCGGCAGCCAATTTGCGCACAGCAAGCTCCCACAAACAGCCACGTGATAATGACCAGGTAATCTGTTTTAGTGATGTTGGTTGAGGGATAAATATTAGCCCCAGGATACCGGGGAGAACGCCCCTGCTCTTCTCCAAATACTGCCATGGGATCTTTTCCGTCCACCTGAGAGAGCTGACAGGGCATCGGTTTAACATGTCATCTGAAAGACGGCACCTCCGACAGTGCAGCACTCCCTCAGCACTGCACTGGGAGTGTCAGCCTGGATTTTGTGTTCAAGTCTCTGGGAGTGGGACTCGAACACACAACCTTCTGACTCAGAGGTCGAGCATCTTGTCAATGCTCACTGTTTAGGCTGACACATGAAGAATGACTGGTGAGATACTGAAGCCTGTGGATTCCACTCCCCCAGCAAAGAATCAGTGTCCTGGAGGGAGGAGGGGCAATCGCGGGAGAGGTCGTGCTGATACAGTAACTGCAGAGCAACAATCCCACCACTCAGAGATGAGACCTTTCTTTCTGATATTCATTCAATGTTCCCCAGGTGTCGGCATTAATGATTTGTGTGTTTCTCTTCACAGGGGGACTGAGGATTCAACGATGGGCATTACCAGTAATCGAGGCCTGTCAAAGGTAGGTGTCCAGCCAGCCACATCCATACAGCATCACTGGAGCATAAACCAGCCTCGGCCTGAGGCTCCTCCCCCCGTGACATCACACCTCCCCATGACATCACACCACACTCAGCCTGAGGCTCCTCCCCCCGTGACATCACACCACCCCGTGACATCACACCACCCTCAGCCTGAGGCTCCTCCCCCGTGACATCACAACTCCCCGTGACAGCACACCCACCCTCGGCCTGAGGCTCCTCCCTCTGTGACATCACACCACCCCCGGCCTGAGGATCCTCCCCCCGTGACATCACACCTCCCCGTGACATCACACCAGCCTCGGCCTGAGATTCCTCCCCCCGTGACATCACACCACCCTTGGCCTGAGGCTCCTCTCCCCGTGACATCACACCACCCTCGGCCTGAGGCTCCTCCCCCGTGACATCACACCACCCGCGACCTGAGGCTCCTCCCACTGTGACATCACACCACCTTCGACCTGAGGCTCCTCCCCCTGTGACATCACACCACCCTCGGCCTGAGGCTCCTCCCCCCGTGACATCACACCTCCCCGTGACATCACACTCACCCTCGGCCTGAGGCTCCTCCCCCCGTGACATCACACCACCCTCGGCCTGAGGCTTCTCCCCCCCGTGACATCACACCTCCCCGTGACAGCACACCCACCCTCGGCCTGAGGCTCCTCCCCCTGTGATATCACACCTCCCCGTGACATCACACCACCCTCGGCCTGAGGCTCCTCCCCCCGTGACATCACACCTCCCCGTGACATCACACCCACCCTCGGCCTGAGGCTCCTCCCCCCGTGACATCACACCACCCTCGACCTGAGGCTCCTCCCCCTGTGACATCACACCACCCTCGACCTGAGGCTCCTCCCCCTGTGAATTCACACCTCCCCGTGACATCACACCACCCTCGGCCTGAGGCTCCTCCCCCGTGACATCACACCTCCCCGTGACATCACACCACCCTCGACCTGGGGCTCCTCCCCCGTGACATCACACCTCCCCGTGACATCACACCCACCCTCGACCAGAGGCTCCTCCCCCGTGACATCACATCACCCTCGGCCTGAGGCTTCTCCCCCGTGACATCACATCACTCTCGGCCTGAGGCTCCTCCCCCGTGACATCACACCTCCCCGTGACATCACACCCACCCTCAAGGCCTGAGGCTCCTCCCCCGTGACATCACACCACCCGCGACCTGAGGCTCCTCCCACTGTGACATCACACCACCCTCGACCTGAGGCTAATCCCCCTGTGACATCACACCACCCTCGACCTGAGGCTCCTCCCCCTGTGACATCACACCTCCCCGTGACATCACACCACACTCGGCCTGAGGCTCCTCCCCCGTGACATCACACCTACCCGTGACATCACACCACCCTCGGCCTGAGGCTCCTCCCCCGTGACATCACACCTCCCCCGTGACATCACACCTCCCCGTGACATCACACCCATCCTCGACCTGAGGCTCCTCCCCCGCTGACATCACACCACCCTCAGCCTGCGGCTCCTCCCCCTGTGACATCACACCTCCCCGTGACATCACACCACCCTCGGCCTCGGCCTGAGGCTCCTCCCCCGCACACCACCCTCAACCTGAGGCTCCTCCCCATGACATCACACCTCCCCGTGACATCACACCACCCTTGGCCTGAGCTCCTCCCCCATGACATCACACCTCCCCGTGACATCACACCCACCCTCGACCTGAGGCTCCTCCCCCCGTGACATCACACCACCCTCGGCCTGAGGCTCCTCCCCCGTGACATCACACCTACCCGTGACATCACACCACCCTTGGCCTGAGGCTCCTCCCCCGTGACATCACACCTCCCCGTGACATCACACCCATCCTCGACCTGAGGCTCCTCCCCCGTGACATCACACCACCCTCGGCCTGAGGCTCCTCCCCCGTGACATCACACCTCCCCGTGACATCACACCCATCCTCGACCTGAGGCTCCTCCCCCGTGACATCACACCACCCTCGGCCTGAGGCTCCTTCCCCCGTGACATCACACCACCCTCGGCCTGAGGCTCTTCCCCGTGACATCACACCTCCCCGTGACATCACACCCACCCTCAACCTGAGGCTCCTCCTCCCGTGACATCAAATCACTCTCGGCCTGAGGCTCCTCCCCGTGACATCACACCCACTCTCGACCTGAGGCTCCTCCCCCGGTGACATCACACCATCCCTGTGACATTACACCCTCCCTCGACCTGAGGCTCCTCCCACTGTGACTTTACACCTCCCCATGACATCACACCACCCTCGACCTGAGGCTCCGCCCCGTGACATCACACCACCCTCGACCTGAGGCTCTGCCCCCGTGACATCACACCACCCTCGATCTGAGGCTCCTGCCCATGACATCACACCTCCCGTGTGACATCACACCCACCCTCGACCCGAGGCTCCCACCCGTGACATCCACACATACACTGTGACATCACACCCACCCTCGATCTGAGGCTCCTCCCACTGTGACACCACACATCCCCTGTGACATCACACCCACCCTCGACCTGAGGCTCCTCCCCATGACATCACACCTCCCCTGTGACATCACACCCACCTGCGATCCAAGGCTCCTCCCCTGTGACATCACACCTCCCTGTGACATCACACCCACTGTCGACCTGAGGCTCCTCCCCTGTGACATCACACCCACTGTCGACCTGAGGCTCCTCCCCTGTGACATCACACCCACCCTCGACCTGAGGCTCCTCCCCCAGTGACATCACACACACCCTGTGACATCACACCCACCCTCGACCTGCGGCTCCTCCCCGTGACATCACACACACCCTGTGACATCACACCCACTCTCAAGCTGAGGCTCCACCCCCTGTGACATCACCCCTCCCCTGTGACATCACACCCACCCTCAGCCTGAGGCTCCTCCCCGTGACATCACACCTCCCCGTGACATCACACCACCCTTGGCCTGAGGCTCCTCCCCCGTGACATCACACCTCCCCGTGACATCACACCCACCCTCGACCTGAGGCTCCTCCCCCCGTGACATCACACCACCCTCGGCCTGAGGCTCCTCCCCCCGTGACATCACACCTACCCGTGACATCACACCACCCTCGGCCTGAGGCTCCTCCCCCGTGACATCACACCTCCCTGTGACATCACACCCATCCTCGACCTGAGGCTCCTCCCCCGTGACATCACATCACCCTCGGCCTGAGGCTCCTCCCCCGTGACATCACACCTCCCTGTGACATCACACCCATCCTCGACCTGAGGCTCCTCCCCCGTGACATCACATCACCCTCGGCCTGAGGCTCCTTCCCCCGTGACATCACACCACCCTCGTCCTGAGGCTCCTCCCCCCGTGACATCACACCCACCCTCGACCTGAGGCTCTGCCCCCGTGACATCACACCCACCCTCGACCCGAGGCTCCTCCGCGTGACATCACACCTCCCCTGTGACATCACACCCACCTGCGATCCAAGGCTCCTCCCCTGTGACATCACACCCACACTCGACCTGAGGCTCTTCCCCATGACATCACACCTCCCCTGTGACATCACACCCACCTGCGATCCAAGGCTCCTCCCCTGTGACATCACACCTCCCCTGTGACATCACACCCACTGTCGACCTGAGGCTCCTCCCCTGTGACATCACACCCACACTCGACCTGAGAATCCTCCTCGTGACATCACACACACCCTGTGACATCACACACACCCTGTGACATCACACCCACTCTCAAGCTGAGGCTCCACCCCGTGACATCACCCCTCCCCTATGACATCACACCCACCCTCAGCCTGAGGCTCCTCCCCGTGACATCACACCTCCCCTATGACATCACACCCACCCTCAGCCTGAGGCTCCTCCCCGTGACATCACACCTCCCCGTGACATCACACCACCCTTGGCCTGAGGCTCCTCCCCCGTGACATCACACCTCCCCTGTGACATCACACCCACACTCGACCTGAGGCTCTTCCCCATGACATCACACCTCCCCTGTGACATCACACCCACCTGCGATCCAAGGCTCCTCCCCTGTGACATCACACCTCCCTGTGACATCACACCCACTGTCGACCTGAGGCTCCTCCCCTGTGACATCACACCCACTGTCGACCTGAGGCTCCTCCCCTGTGACATCACACCCACACTCGACCTGAGAATCCTCCTCGTGACATCACACCTCCCCCGTGACATCACACCCACCCTCGACCTGAGGCTCCTCCCCCAGTGACATCACACACACCCTGTGACATCACACCCACCCTCGACCTGCGGCTCCTCCTCGTGACATCACACACACCCTGTGACATCACACCCACTCTCAAGCTGAGGCTCCACCCCGTGACATCACCCCTCCCCTATGACATCACACCCACCCTCAGCCTGAGGCTCCTCCCCGTGACATCACACCTCCCCGTGACATCACACCACCCTTGGCCTGAGGCTCCTCCCCCGTGACATCACCCCTCCCCTATGACATCACACCCACCCTCAGCCTGAGGCTCCTCCCCGTGACATCACACCTCCCCGCGACATCACACCACCCTTGGCCTGAGGCTCCTCCCCCGTGACATCACACCTCCCCGTGACATCACACCCACCCTCGACCTGAGGCTCCTCCCCCCGTGACATCACACCACCCTCGGCCTGGGGCTCCTCCCCCCGTGACATCACACCTACCCGTGACATCACACCACCCTCGGCCTGAGGCTCCTCCCCCGTGACATCACACCTCCCTGTGACATCACACCCACCCTCGGCCTGAGGCTACTTCCCCCGTGACATCACACCACCCTCGACCTGAGGCTCCTCCCCCCGTGACATCACACCACCCTCGTCCTGAGGCTCCTTCCCCCGTGACATCACACCACCCTCGTCCTGAGGCTCCTCCCCCCGTGACATCACATCCACCCTCGACCTGAGGCTGCTCCCGCCGTGACATCACACTACCCTCGGCCTGAGGCTCCTCCCCCGTGACATCACACCTCCCCATGACATCACACCCACCCTCGGCCTGAGGCTCCTCCCAATGTGACATCACACCGCCCTCGGCCTGAGGCTCCTCCCCCCGTGACATCACACCACCTTCGGCCTAAGGCTCCTCCCCGTGACATCACACCTCCCCGTGACATCACACCCACCCTCGACCTGTGGCTCCTCCTCCCGTGACATCACACGACTCTCGGCCTGAGGCTCCTCCCCGTGACATCACATCACCGTCGGCCTGAGGCTCCTCCCCCCGTGACATCACACCCACCCTCGACCTGAGGCTCATCCCCCCGTGATATCACACCTCCCCCTGTGACATCACACCACCCTCGGCCTGAGGCTCCTCCCCCCGTGACATCACACCCATCCTCGACCTGAGGCTCCTCCCCCGTGACATCACACCACCCTCGACCTGAGGCTCCTCACCCTGTGACATCACACCCACCCTCGACCTGAGGCTCATCCCCCCATGACATCACACCTCCCCCTGTGACATCACACCACCCTCGGCCTGAGGCTCCTCCCCCCATGGCATCACACCACCCTCGACCTGAGGCTCCTCCCCCATGACATCGCACCACCCTCGACCTGAGGCTCCTCCCCCTGTGACATCACACCCACCCTCGACCTGAGGCTCCTGCCCCCGTGACATCACACATACCCTGTGACATCACACCCACCCTCGACCTGAGGCTCCTCCCACTGTGACATCACACATCCCCTGTGACATCACACCCACCCTCGATCTGTGGCTCCTCCCCGTGACATCATACCTCCCCTGTGACATCACACCCACACTCGACCTGAGGCTCTTCCCCAAGACATCACACCTCCCCTGTGACATCACACCCACCTGCGACCCAAGGCTCCCCCCCCTGTGATGTCACACCCACTGTCGACCTGAGGCTCCTCCCCTATGACATCACACCCACCCTCGACCTGAGGCTCCTCCCCCAGTGACATCACACCTCCCTGTGACATCACACCCACACTCGGCCTGAGAATCCTCCTCGTGACATCACACCTCCCCCGTGACATCACACCCACCCTCGACCTGAGGCTCCTCCCCCAGTGACATCACACACACCCTGTGACATCACATTCACACTCGACCTGAGGCTCCTCCCCTTGTGACATCACACCCACCCTCGACCTGCGGCTCCTCCCCGTGACATCACACACACCCTGTGACATCACACCCACTCTCAAGCTGAGGCTCCACCCCCTGTGACATCACCCCTCCCCTGTGGCATCACACCCACCCTCGACCTGAGGCTGCTCCCTGTGACATCACGTCCACTGTCGACCTGAGGCTCCTCCCTGTGACATCACACCTCCCCATGACATCACACCACCCTTCGAACTGAGGCTGCTTCCCCCGTGACATCACACCTCCCCCGTGACATCACACCCACCCTCGACCTGAGGCTCCTCCCCCAGTGACATCACACACACCCTGTGACATCACATTCACACTCGACCTGAGGCTCCTCCCCTTGTGACATCACACCCACCCTCGACCTGCGGCTCCTCCCCGTGACATCAGACACACCCTGTGACATCACACCCACTCTCAAGCTGAGGCTCCACACCCTGTGACATCACACCCACCCTCGACCTGAGGCTGCTCCCTGTGACATCACATCCACTGTTGACCTGAGGCTCCTCCCCCGTGACATCACACCTCCCCATGACATCACACCACCCTCGAACTGAGGCTGCTTCCCCGTGACATCACACCTCCCCTGTGACATCACACCCACCCTCGACCTGAGGCTCCTCCCCCGTGACATCACACACACCCTGTGACATCACATTCACACTCAACCTGAGGCTCCTCCCCTTGTGACATCACACCCACCCTCGACCTGCGGCTCCACCCCGTGACATCACACCTCCCCTGTGACATAACACCCACATTCAACCCGAGGCTCCTCCCCCTGCAACATCACAACTCCCCTGTGACATCACACACACTCTTGACCTAAGGCTCCGCCCCTTGTGACTACACAGCTCCCCTGTGACATCACATCCGCCCTCGACCTGAGGCGCCTCCCCCTGTGACATCACACACTACCCTCGTCCTGAGGCTGCTCCCCCGTGACATCATACCTCCCGTTGTGACATCACACCACCCTCAACCTGAGGCTTTGCCCCCGTGACATCACACCACCCTCGATCTGAGGCTCCTGCCCATGACATTACACCTCCCGTGTGACATCACACCCACCATCGACCTGAGGCTCCTCCCCCCGTGACATCACACATACCCTGTGACATCACACCCACCCTCGACCTGAGGCTCCTCCCACTTTGACATCACACATCCCCTGTGACATCACACCCACCCTCGATCTGTGGCTCCTCCCCCATGACATCACACCTCCCCTGTGACATCACACCCACCCTCGGCCTGAGGCTCCTCCCCGTGACATCATACCTCCCCTGTGACATCACACCCACTGTCGACCTGAGGCTCCTCCCCTGTGACATCACACCCACTGTCGACCTGAGGCTCCTCCCCTGTGACATCACACCCACCCTCGTCCTGAGGCTCCTCCCCCAGTGACATCACACCTCCCTGTGACATCACACCCACACTCGACCTGAGACTCCTCCTCGTGACATCACACCTCCCTGTGACATCACACCCACACTCGACCTGAGACTCCTCCTCGTGACATCACACACACCCTGTGACATCACATTCACACTCGACCTGCGGCTCCTCCCCGTGACATCACACACACCCTGTGACATCACACCCACCCTCAAGCTGAGGCTCCACCCTCTGTGACATCACATCCACCCTCGACCTGAGGCTCCTCCCTGTGACATCACACCCACTGTCGACCTGAGGCTCCTCCCCCATGACATCACACCTCCCCATGACAACACACCCACCCTTGACCTGAGACTCCTCCCCCAGTGACATCAAACCTCCCCTGTGACATCACAGCCACACTCGACCTGAGACTCCTCCTCGTGACATCACACCCACCCTCGACCTGAGGCTCCTCCCCCAGTGACATCACACACACCCTGTGACATCACATTCACACTCAACCTGAGGCTCCTCCCCCATGACATCACACCTCCCCGTGACATCTCACCCACCCTCGACCTGAGGCTCCTCCCCCAGTGACATCAAACCTCCCCTGTGACATCACAGCCACGCTCGACCTGAGACTCCTCCTCGTGACATCACATATACCCTGTGACATCACACCCACCCTCGACCTGAGGCTCCTCCCCCATTGACATCACACACACCCTGTGACATCACATTCACACTCAACCCGAGGCTCCTCCCCCTGTGACATTACAACTCCCTGTGACATCACACCTCCCCTGTGACATCACACCCACCCTCGACCTGAGGCTCCTCCCCCAGTGACATCACACACACCCTGTGACATCACAGTCACACTCGACCTGAAGCTCCGCCCCTTGTGACATCACACCCACCCTCGACCTGTGGCTCCTCCCCGTGACATCACACACACCCTGTGACATCACACCCACCCTCAAGCTGAGTCTCCACCACCTGTGACATCACACCCACCCTCGACCTGAGGCTCCTCCCTGTGACATCACACCCACTGTCGACCTGAGGCTCCTCCCTCATGACATCACACCTCCCCATGACAACACACCCACCCTTGACCTGAGACTCCTCCCCCAGTGACATCAAACCTCCCCTGTGACATCACAGCCACACTCGACCTGAGACTCCTCGTGACATCACATATACCCTGTGACATCACACCCACCCTTGACCTGAGGCTCCTCCCCCGTGACATCACACACACCCTGTGACATCACATTCACATTCAACCTGAGGCTCCTCCCCTTGTGACATCACACCCACCCTCGACCTGCGGCTCCTCCCCGTGACATCCACATTCAACCCGAGGCTCTTCCCCCTGCAACATCACAACTCCCCTGTGACATCACATCCACCCTCGACCTGAGGCTACTTCCCCTGTGACATCACACCTCCCCTGTGACATCGCACACTACCCTCGTCCTGGGGCTTCTGCCCCGTGACATCACACCTCCGGGATTCACTCACTCTGTCTCTGGGATCCACTCTCACTCTGTCTCTGGGATCCACTCTCACTCTGTCTCCGGGATCCACTCTCACTCTGTCTCCGGGATTAACTCTCACTCTGTCTCTGGGATCAACTCACTCTGTCTCCAGGATCCACTGTCACCCTGCCTCTGGGATCCACTCTCTCTTTGTCTCTGTGATCTACTCTCACCCCATCACTGGGATCCACTCTCACTCTGTGTCCAGGATCCACTCTCTCTGTCTCTGGGATCCACTCTCATTCTGTGTCCAGGATCCAATCTCTCTGTCTCTGGGATCCACTCTCACTCTGTGTCCAGGATCCACTCTCTCTGTCTCTGGGATCCATTCTCACTCTGTCTCTGGGATCTACTCTCACTCGGTGATTGGGATCCACTCTCAATCTGTCTCCAAGATCCACTCTCACTCAGTCTCTGGGATCCACTCTCACTCTGTCTCTGGGATCCACTCTCACTCTCTGTCCGGGATCCACTGCACAATGTGCAGTCGCTGATTCCCAGCAAGATTCGGTCCCGACACTCATCGAAGAGCTGACTGCCAAAAGTGAGCTGATGTTTTGGAGTTCTCCATGATGTTGCAGGACCAGTGAACAGAATGTGCTTTCCCTGGGTGGAGGCAAAACCAATCTTGAGGGATGGCTTGAAAGCAACGCAGTTTGAAGCGAAAAAAGACAAACTGAAATAAAATGAACTCCAACATTGAGCAGTAGTTTTCAACTTTCACCACCAGGAGACACTGTTTCATCATAAATGGAGCTGTAAGGGCGGCAGACTCGACATTTAAGTGGGCCATTGGCCTCGTAACACAGCACTGAAACAAGTTGATTCTCGTTGCCTCTGGGCTAGCTTCTCTTGATTCGGAGAGGGCAATCCCTGCTCACCTCCAGACGCGAAGCATTTTTGATTAGATTTCGTCAAAATTGTACTCTTGCACACTGTCCCATCAAACACACTCAGGGCACGTACAGCAGGGGTTAGATACAGAGTAAAGCTCCCGCGACACTGTCCCATTAAACACTCCCAGGACAGGTACAGCACGGGTTAGATACAGAGTAAAGCTCCCTCTACACTGTCCCATCAAACACTCCCAGGGCAGGTACAGCAGGGGTTAGATACAGAGTAAAGCTCCCTCTACACTGTCCCATCAAACACACTCAGGGCACGTACAGCAGGGGTTACATACAGAGTAAAGCTCCCTCTACACTGTCCCATCAAACGCTCCCAGGGCAGGTACAGCACGGGTTAGATACAGAGTAAAGCTCCCTCTACACTGTCCCATCAAACGCTCCCAGGGCAGGTACAGCACGGGTTAGATACAGAGTAAAGCTCCCTCTACACTGTCCCATCAAACACTCCCAGGGCAGGTACAGCAGGGGTTACATACAGAGTAAAGCTCCCTCTACACTGTCCCATCAAACGCTCCCAGGGCAGGTACAGCACGGGTTAGATACAGAGTAAAGCTCCCTCTACACTGTCCCATCAAACACTCCCAGGGCAGGTACAGCAGGGGTTAGATACAGAGTAAAGCTCCCTCTACACTGTCCCATCAAACACTCCCAGGGCAGGTACAGCACGGGGTTAGATACAGAGTAAAGATCCCTCTACACTGTCCCCATCAAACACTCCCAGGGCAGGTACAGCACAGGTTAGATACAGAGTAAAGCTCCCTCTACACTGTCCCATCAAACACTCCCAGGGCAGGTACAGCACGGGGTTAGATACAGAGTAAGGCTCCCCCTAAACTCTCCCATCTAACACTCCCAGGGCAGGTACAGCACGGGTTAGATATAGAGTAAAGCTCCCTCTACACTGTCCCATCAAACACTCCCAGGGCAGGTACAGCACGGGTTAGATACAGAGTAAAGCTCCCTCTACACTGTCCCATCAAACACTCCCAGGGCAGGTACAGCACGGGTTAGATACAGAGTAAAGCTTCCTCTACACTGTCCCATCAAACACTCCCAGGGCAGGTACAGCACGGGTTAGATACAGAGTAAAGCTCCCTCTACACTGTCCCATCAAACACTCCCAGGGCAGGTACAGCACGGGTTAGATACAGAGTAAAACTCCCTTAACACTGTCCCATCAAACAATCCCAGGGCAGGTACAGCACGGGTTAGATACAGAGTAAAGCTCCCTCTACACTGTCCCATCGAACACTCCCAGGGCAGGTACAGCACGGGTTAGATACAGAGTAAAGCTCCCTCTACACTGTCCCATCAAACACTCCCAGGAAAGGTACAGCCCGGGTTAGATACAGAGTAAAGCTCCCTCTACACTGCCCCATCAAACACTTCCAGGGCAGGTACAGCACAGGTTAGATACAGAGTAAAGCTCCCTCTACACTGTCCCCATCAAACAATCCCAGGACAGGTACAGCCCGGGTTAGATACAGAGTAAAGCTCCCTCTACACTGTCCCCATCAAACAATCCCAGGACAGGTACAGCCCGGGTTAGATACAGAGTAAAGCTCCCTCTACACTGTCCCATCAAACACTCCCAGGGCAGGTACAGCATGGGATAGAAACAGAGTAAAGCTCCACCTATGCTGTTCCATCAAACACTCCCAGGGCAGGTAAAGCACGGGTTAGATACAGAGTAAAACTCGCTCTACACTGTTCCATCAAACACTCCCAGGGCAGGTACAGCATGGGATAGAAATAGAGTAAAGCTCCCTCGATACTGTCCCATCAAACACTCCCAGGGGAGGTACAGCACGGGTTAGATACAGAGTAAAGCTCCCTCTACACTGTCCCATCAAACACTCCCAGGGCAGGTACAGCACGGGTTAGATACAGAGTAAGGCTCCCTCTACACTGTCCCACCAGACACTCCCAGGGCAGATACAGCACTAAGGCTCTCTCTACGCTATCCAATCAAACACTGCCAGGGCAGGTACAGCATGGGTTAGATACAGAGTAAAGCTCCTTTAACACTGTCCCATCAAACACTCCCAGGGTAGGTACAGCACGGGTTAGATACAGAGTAAAGCTCCCTCTACACTGTCCCATCAAACACTCCCAGGGCAGGTACAGCACGGGTTAGATTCAGAGTAAAGTTCCCTCTACACTGTCCCATCAAACACTCCCAGGGCAGGTACAGCACAAGAAAGATACAGAGTAAAGCTCCCTCTACACTGTCCCATCAAACACTCTCAGGGCAGGTACAGCACAAGAAAGATACAGAGTAAAGCTCCCTCTACACTGTCGCATCAAACACTCCCAGGGCGGTACAGCACGGATTAGCTACAGAGTAAAGCTCCCTCTACACTGTCCCATCAAACACTCCCAGGGCAGGTACAACAGGGGTTAGATACAGAGTAAACCTCCCTGAACACTTTCGCATCAAACACTCCCAGGGCAGGTACAGCACGGGTTAGATACAGAGTAAAGCTCCCTCTACACTGTCCCATCAAACACTCCCAGGGCAGGTACAGCACGGGTTAGATACAGAGTAAAACTCCCTTAACACTGTCCCATCAAACACTCCCAGGGCAGGTACAGCACGGGTTAGATACAGAGTAAAGCTCCCTCTACACTGTCCCATCGAACACTCCCAGGGCAGGTACAGCACGGGTTAGATACAGAGTAAAGCTCCCTCTACACTGTCCCATCAAACACTCCCAGGAAAGGTACAGCCCGGGTTAGATACAGAGTAAAGCTCCCTCTACACTGTCCCATCAAACACTCCCAGGGCAGATACAGCACGGGTTAGATACAGAGTAAAGCTCCCTCTACACTGTCCCCATCAAACAATCCCAGGACAGGTACAGCACGGGTTAGATACAGAGTAAAGCTCCCTCTACACTGTCCCATCAAACACTCCCAGGACAGGTACAGCCCGGGTTAGATGCAGAGTAAAGCTCCCTCTACATTGTCCCATCAAACACTCCCAGGACAGGTACAGCCCGGGTTAGATGCAGAGTAAAGCTCCCTCTACACTGTCCCATCAAACACTCCCAGGACAGGTACAGTATGGGTTAGATACAGAATAAAGCTCCCTCTGCACTGTCCCATCAAACACTCCCAGGGCAGGTACAGCACGGGTTAGATACAGAGTAAATATCCCTTAACACTGTCCCATCAAACACTCCCAGGGCAGGTACAGCACGGGTTAGAGACAGAGTAAAGCTCCCTCTACACTGTCCCATCAAACACTCTCAGGGCAGGTACAGCACGGGTTATATACAGAGTAAAGCTCCCTCTACACTGTCCCATCAAACACTCCCAGGGCAGGTACAGCACGGGTTAGATTCAGAGTAAAGTTCCCTCTACACTGTCCCATCAAACACTCCCAGGGCAGGTACAGCACAAGAAAGATACAGAGTAAAGCTCTCTCTACACTGTCCCATCAAACACTCTCAGGGCAGGTACAGCACAAGAAAGATACAGAGTAAAGCTCCCTCTACACTGTCGCATCAAACACTCCCAGGGCGGTACAGCACGGATTAGCTACAGAGTAAAGCTCCCTCTACACTGTTCCATCAAACATTCCCAGGGCAGGTACAGCGCGGGTTAGATACAGAGTAAATCTCCCTCTACACTGTCCCATCAAACACTCTCAGGGCAGGTACAGCACGGGTTATATACAGAGTAAAGCTCCCTCTACACTGTCCAATCAAACACTCCCAGGGCAGGCACAGCACGGGTTACATACAGAGTAAAGGTCCCTCTACACTGACCCATCAAAGACTCCCAGGGCAGGTACAGCACGGGTATGATACAGAGTAAAGCTCTCTCTACACTATCCAATCAAACACACCCAGGGCAGGTGCTGCACAGGTTAGATACAGAGTAAATATCCCTTAACACTGTCCCATCAAACACTCCCAGGGCAGGTACAGCACGGGTTAGAGACAGAGTAAAGCTCCCTCTACACTGTCCCATCAAACACTCTCAGGGCAGGTACAGCACGGGTTATATACAGAGTAAAGCTCCCTGTACACTGTCCAATCAAACACTCCCAGGGCAGGTACAGCACGGGTTACATACAGAGTAATGGTCCCTCTACACTGTCCCATCAAAGACTCCCAGGGCAGGTACAGCACGGGTATGATACAGAGTAAAGCTCTCTCTACACTGTCCCATCAAACACTCCCAGGGCAGGTACAGCACGGGTTAGATACAGAGTAAGGCTCCCTCTACACTGTTCCATCAAACATTCCCAGGGCAGGTACAGCGCGGGTTAGATACAGAGTAAATCTCCCTCTACACTGTCCCATCAAACACTCTCAGGGCAGGTACAGCACGGGTTATATACAGAGTAAAGCTCCCTCTACACTGTCCAATCAAACACTCCCAGGGCAGGCACAGCACGGGTTACATACAGAGTAAAGGTCCCTCTACACTGTCCCATCAAAGACTCCCAGGGCAGGTACAGCACGGGTATGATACAGAGTAAAGCTCTCTCTACACTGTCCCATCAAACACTCCCAGGGCAGGTACAGCACGGGTTAGATACAGAGTAAGGCTCCCTCTACACTGTTCCATCAAACATTCCCAGGGCAGGTACAGCGTGGGTTAGATACAGAGTAAATCTCCCTCTACACTGTCGCATCAAACACTCCCAGGACAGGTACAGCATTGGTTAGATACAGAGTAAAGCTCCCTCTACACTGTCCCATCAAACACTCTCAGGGCAGGTACAGCACGGGTTGATACAGAGTAAAGCTCCCTCTACACTGTCCAATCAAAAACTCCCTGGGCAGGTACAGCATGGGTTAGATACAGAGTAAAACTCCCTTTACGCTGTCCCGTCAAACACTCCTAGGGCAGGTACAGCACGGGTTAGATACAGAGTAAAGCTCCCTCTACACTGTCCCACCAAACACTGCCAGCGCAGGTACAGCACGGGTTAGATACAGAGTAAGTCTCCCTCTACACTGTCCCATCAAACACTCTCAGGGCAGGTACAGCACGGGTTAGATACAGAGTAAAGCTCCCTCTACACAGTCCCATCACACACTCCCAGGGCAGGTACAGCACGGGTTAGATACAGAGTAAAGTTCCCTCTACACTGTCCCATCAAACACTCTCAGGGCAGGTACAGCACGGTTTAGACAAAGAGTAAAGTTCCCTCTACACTGTCCCATCAAACACCCTCAGGGCAGGTACAGCACGGGTTAGATACAGAGTAAAGCTCCCTCTACACTGTCCCATCACACACTCCCAGGGCAGGTACAGCACGGGTTAGATACAGAGTAAAGCTCCCTCTACACTGTCCCATCAAACACTCCCAGCGCAGGTACAGCACGGGTTAGATACAGAGTAAAGCTCCCTCTACACTGTCCCACCAAACACTCCCAGCGCACAGCACGGGTTAGATACAGAGTAAAGCTCCCTCTACACTGTCCCATCAAACACTCTCAGGGCAGGTACAGCACGGGTTAGATACAGAGTAAGTCTCCCTCTACACTGTCCCATCAAACACTCTCAGGGCAGGTACAGCACGGGTTAGATACAGAGTAAAGCTCCCTCTACACTGTCCCATCAAACACTCTCAAGGCAGGTACAGCATGGTTTAGATACAGAGTAAAGCTCCCTCTACACTGTCCCATCAAACACTCCCAGGGCAGGTACAGCACGGGTTAGATACAGAGTAAGTCTCCCTCTACACTGTCCCATCAAACACTCTCAGGGCAGGTACAGCACGGGTTAGATACAGAGTAAAGCTCCCTCTACACTGTCCCATCAAACACTCCCAGGGCAGGTACAGCACGGGTTAGATACAGAGTAAGTCTCCCTCTACACTGTCCCATCAAACACTCTCAGGGCAGGTACAGCACGGGTTAGATACAGAGTAAAGCTCCCTCTACACTGTCCCATCAAACACTCTCAAGGCAGGTACAGCATGGTTTAGATACAGAGTAAAGCTCCCTCTACACAGTCCCAGCAAACACTCCCAGGGCAGGTACAGCACTAAAGCTCTCTCTACACTGTCCAATCAAACACTCCCAGGGCAGCATGTAGAAAGTCCTACAAGAGAGGGGGCGGTACTGGACCTAATTCTAGGGAACGTGGCCGGGTAAGTGGTAGAAGTGTTAGTAGGTGAGCACTTTGGTGACAGTGACCATAATTCGGTGAGATTTAAGGTAGTCATGGAAAAGGGCAGAGATGGACCGGAAATAAAGGTTCTAAATTGGGGGAAGGCCGATTTTAATATAATAAGGTAGGATCTGGCCAAAGTGGACTGGGATCAGCTACTTGTAGGAAAATCCACATCGGAGCAATGGGAGTCTTTCAGAAAGGAAATTGAGAGAGTACAATGGCAACATGTTCCCGTAAAAGTCAAGGGTGGGACCAGCAAGCCCAGGGAACCTTGGATGTCAAGGCATATACAAGAATGGATTAGGAAAAAAAGGGGGGCTTTTGGCAGATACAAAGGACTAAAGACAGAGGAAGCCCTAGAGGAGTATAAAAAGTGCAGGGGGATACTTAAAAAAGAAATTAGGAGAGCGAGGAGGGGCCATGAAATAACACTGGCGAGCAAAATAAAGGAAAATCCTAAGGTGTTTTATAAGTATATTAAGGGCAAGAGGATAACTAGGGAAAGAGTAGGGCCCATTCGGGACCAAAGTGGCAATCTGTGTGTGGAGCCAGAAGATGTAGATGGGTTTTTAAATGAATTTTTTGCATCTGTGTTCACTATGGAGAAGGACGATGTAGACATAGAAATCGGGCAGGGGGATTGTGATAAACTTGAACATATCAGCACCGAGAGGGAGGAGGTACTAGCGGTTTTAGCAGGCTTAAAAGTGGATAAATCCCCAGGCCCGGACAAGATGTATCCCAGACTGCTGTGTGAGGCAAAGGAGGAGATTGCAGGGGCTCTGACACAAATTTTCAGAACCTCTCTGGCCACAGGGGATGTGCCAGAGGACTGGAGAACAGCTAACATAGTACCATTATTCAAGAAGGGTAGTAGGGATAAACCAGGGAATTACAGGCCAGTGAGCCTAACATCAGTGGCAGGGAAATTATTGGAAAAAATTCTGAGGGACAGAATTAGTCTCCACTTGGAGAGGCAGGGATTAATCAGGGATAGTCAGCATGGCTTTGTCAAGGGAAGATCATGTCTGACCAATTTGATTGAATTTTTCGAGGGGGTGACTAGGTGTGTGGATGAGGGTAGTGCAGTGGATGTGGTCTACATGGATTTCAGAAAGGCTTTTGATAAAGTCCCGCATAGGAGACTGGTCAAGAAGGTAAGAGCCCATGGGATCCATGGTGCCTTGGCACATTGGATCCAAAACTGGCTTAGTGGCAGAAGGCAGAGGGTGATGGTGGAAGGTTGTTTTTGTGACTGGAAGCCTGTGTCCAGTGGGGTACCGCAGGGATCGGTGCTGGGTCCCTTGCTGTTTGTGGTCTACATTAATGATTTGGATGTGAATGTAAAAGGTATGATCAGTAAGTTCGCAGATGACACGAAAATTGGTGGGGTGGTAAATAGTGAGAAGGGTAGCCTCAGTCTGCAGGACGATATAGATGGGTTGGTCAGATGGGCGGAACAGTGGCAAATGGAATTTAACCCTGAAAAGTGTGAGGTGATGCATTTTGGAGGGACTAACAAGGCAAGGGAATACACAATGAATGGTAAGACCCTAGGAAAGACAGAGGATCAGAGGGACCTTGGTGTGCATGTACATAGATCCCTGAAGGCAGCAGAACAGGTGGATAAGGTGGTTAAAAAGGCATATGGGATACTTGCCTTCATTAGCCGAGGCATAGAATATAAGAGCAGGGAGGTTATGATGGAGCTGTACAAAACGCTGGTTAGGCCACAGCTGGAATACTGTGTGCAGTTCTGGTCACCACACTCTAGAAAGGATGTGATTGCCTTGGAGAGGGTGCAGAGGAGATTCACCAGGATGTTACCTGGGCTGGAGCGCTTCAGCTATGAAGAGAGACTGGACAGGCTGGGGTTGTTTTCCTTGGAGCAGA
This sequence comes from Somniosus microcephalus, assembly GCF_052327205.1. Classification (NCBI taxonomy): domain Eukaryota; kingdom Metazoa; phylum Chordata; class Chondrichthyes; order Squaliformes; family Somniosidae; genus Somniosus; species Somniosus microcephalus. The sequence goes on along the minus strand of NC_140998.1, from coordinate 9,392,576 downwards.
GAAGGCCGGGGAGGGACCTGATTGAGGTGTACAAAATTATGAGGGGCATAGATAGAGTAGATAGAAAGGAACTTTTTCCCTTAGTAGAGGGATCAATAACAAGGGTACATAGATTCAAGGTAAGGGGCAGGAGGTTTAGAGGGGATTTGAGGAAGAACTTTTTCACCCAGAGGGTGGTTGGAATCTGGAACTCACTGCCTGAAAGGATGGTAGAGGCAGGAACCCTCACAACATTCAAGAAGCATTTGGGTGAGCACTTGAAATGCCATAGCATAAAAGGCTACGGACCAAATGCTGGAAAATGGGATTAGATTAGACAGGGCTTGATGGCCGGCGCGGATGCGATGGGCTGAAGGGCCTCTTTCTGTGTTGTATAACTCTATGACTCTAGGTACAGCATGGGTTAGATGCAGAGTAAAGCTCCCTTTACACTGTCCCGTCAAACACTCTCAGGGCAGGTACAGCATGGGGTAGATACAGAGTAAAGCTCCCTCTACACTGTCCCATCAAACACTCCCAGGGCAGGTACAGCACGGGTTAGATACAGTGTAATGCTCCCTCTACACTGAGACATCAAACACTCCCAGGGCAAGTACAGCATGGGATAGATACAGAGTAAAGCTCCCTTTACACTGTCCCATCAACCACTCCCAGGGCAGGTACAGCTCGTGTCAGATACAGAGTAAAGCTCCCTCTACACTGTCCCATCAAACACTCCCAGAACAGGTACAGCATGGGTTAGATACATAGAAACATAGAAGATAGGAGCAGGAGTAGGCCATTCGGCCCTTCAAGCCTGCTCCGCCATTCAATGAGATCATGGCTGATCATTCAAATTCAGTACCCTGTCCCTGCCTGCTCCCCATATCCCTTGATCCCTTTAGCCTTAAGAAATATATCCAACTCTTTCTTGAATATATATAATGAACTGGCCTCCACCACCCTCTGTGGCAGAGAATTCCACAGGTTCACCACTCTTTGGGTGAAGAAATTCCTCCTAATTTCAGTCCTAAATGTCCTACCCCTTATCCTTAGACTATGACCCCTGGTTCTGGACTCCCCGACCATCGGGAACATCCTTCCAGCATCTAGTCTGTCCAGGCCTGACAGAATTTTATAGGTTTCGATGAGATCCCCTCTCAATCTTCTAAACTCCAGTGAGTATAAGCCCAATCGACGCAATCTCTCCTCATACGTCATTCCTGCCATCCCAGGTATCAGCCTTGTGAATCTTCGCTGCACTCCTTCCATGGCAAGAACGTCCTTCCTCAGATAAGGCGACTAAAACTGCACACAATACTCAAGGTGCGGCCTCACCAAGGCCCTGTACAACTGTAGCAAGACATCCTTGTTCCTGTACTCGAACCCTCTTGCTACGAAGGCCAACATACCATTTGCCTTCTTAACCGCCTGCTGCACCTGCATGCTTACCTTCAGCGACTGGTGCACAAGAACACCCAGGTCTCTTTGCACTTCCCCTTCACCCAATCTATTGCCATTCAAATAATAATCTGCCTTCCTGTTTTTGCCTCCAAAGTGGATAACCTCACATTTATCCACATTATAGTGCATTTGCCATGTTTCTGCCCAATCACCTAACCTGTCCAAATCGTACTGGAGTTTCATGACATCCTCCTCACAGCATACCCTCCCACCCAGCTTTGTGTCATCTGCAAATTTGGAGATATTACATCCAATTCCCTCATTCCAGATCATTAATATATATTGTGAACAGCTGGGGTCCTAGGACCGATCCTTGCAGTACCCCACTAGTCACTGCCTGCCACTCGGAAAACGACCCGTTTATTCCAACTCTTTGCTTTCTGTCCGCCAACCAGTTCTCTATCCAAGTCAATACCTTGCCCCCAATCCCATGTGCCTTAATTTTGCACGCTAATCTCTTATGTGGGACCTTATCGAAAGCCTTCTGAAAGTCCAAATACACCACATCCACTGGTTCTCCCTTATCTATTTTACCAGTCACATCCTCAAAAAATTCCAGTAGATTAGTCAAGCATGATTTACCTTTTGTAAATCCATGTTGACTTTGTCCAATCCTGTCAATGCTTTCCAAGTGCTCTGCTATTACATCTTTTATAATGGACTCTAGCATTTTCCCCACTACCGATGTCAGGCTTACCGGTCTATAATTCCCCGCTTTTTCTCTACCACCTTTTTTGAATAGTGGGGTAACATTAGCTACCCTCCAATCCATGGGTACTGTTCCAGAGTCTATTGAGTTCTGGAAGATGACCAGCAATGCATCTACTATTTCTAGGGCCACTTCCTTAAGTACCCTGGGATGTAGATTATCAGGCCCTGGGGATTTATCGGCCTTCAGTCCCATCAATTTTCCTGACACCATTTCCCTACAAATACTGATTTCTTTCAGTTCCACCTTTTCATCAGACCCTATGTTCCCTGGTATTTCTGGGAGGTTATTTGTGTCCTCCTTTGTGAAGACAGAACCAAAATATGTATTTAGTTGGTCTGCCATTTCTTTGTTTCCCATTATAAATTCCCCCGATTCTGACTGCAAGGGACCTACGCGTGACTTCACCAATCTTTTTCTCTTCACATATCTATAAAAGCTTTTACAGTCAGTTTTTATGTTCCCTGAAAGCTTACTCTCATATTCTATTTTCCCTTTCTTAATTAATCCCTTTGTCCTTCTTTGTTGAATCCTGAACTGCTCCCAATCCTCAGGATTATTGCTTTTTCTGGCCAATTTGTATGTCCTCTCCTTGGATCTTATGCTATCCCTAATTTCCCTTGTTAGCCACGGTTGAGTCACCTTTTTTGTTTTATTTTTATGCCAAACTGGGATGAACAACTTCTGTAGTTCATCCATTCGGTCTTTGAATGTTTGCCATTGCCTATCCACTGTCAACCCTTTGAGTGCCATTCCCCAATCAATCCTACCCAACTCGCTCCTCAGACCATCGTAGTTTCCTTTATTTAAATTGAGGACCCTAGTTTCTGAGTCAACTGCTTCATTCTCCATCTTAATGAAGAATTCGATCATATTATGATCGCTTCGACCCAAGGGGCCTCGTACAACAGAGTAAAGCTCCCTCTAAACTGTCCCATCAAACACTCCCAGGGCAGGTAAAGCATGGGTTAGATACAGAGTACAGCTCCCTCTAAACTGTCACATCAAACACTCCCAGGAGAGGTACAGCACGGGTTAGATACAGAGTAAAGCTCCCTCTACACTGTCCCAACAAACACTCCCAGGGCAGGTACAGCACGGCTTAGATACAGAGTTAAGCTCCCTCTACACTGTCCCACCAAACACTCTCAGGAGAGGTACAGCACGGTTTAGATACAGAGTAAGGCTCCCTCTACACTGTCCCATCAAACACTCCCAGGGCAGGAACAGCATGGGTTAGATACAGAGTTAAGCTCCCTCTACACTGTCCCATGAAATACTCCCAGGGCAGGAACAGCATGGTTTAGATACAGAGTTAAGCTCCCTCTACACTGTCCCATCAAACACTCCCAGGAGAGGTACAGCACGGGTTAGATACAGAGTAAGGCTCCCTCTACACTGTCCCATCAAACACTCAATTCAATTCAATTCAATTCAATTCAAATCGCTTTATTGGCATGACAAGGTACATCTTATGTTGCCAAAGCATCGAAAAACATTTATGGTTGAACACATAAACGCAGATCTATCCATACAGTGTATAAACAGATATATCCCTGAGTGTATAAATATACATTCATATAATTTGTATATACTCTTTTCTTAGATTTAATGGTTGTCCCTCTGTTTATGGCAAGCTGTAACATCGTGTGCTGCTAGGGTTACACAATTTCTCTGTTCCCCTAGTAGGTATGGGAGTTTTTGGTCATCATTCAAATTTCTGAATTCAGGGCATATTTTTGTGAAATTTGGGTAGAAATTCTCCCTTATGCCCTGATATTTTCCACAAGCTGTGAGGAAGTGCATCTCTGTCTCCACCACTCCCTGACTGCAGTGAGAGCATATCCTGTCCTCTCTTGGCAGCTGGGTCTGCCTGTGTCTGCCTTTTTCGATGGCCAGGCTATGTTCACTAAGTCTGTACATTGTCAAGGTTTTTCTCAGTTTGCTATCCTTTACCATGGTCAGGTATTCAGCCATGTTGTATTGTCTGTTTAGGGCCAAGTAGCAATTGAGTTTGTTTTGGGTTTTTGTTGTTTCTGCCCAATATGACAGATATTTTTCCTTTTGTTTATTGATAATTGTGTTGGGTCGAATTCTCTGTGCGACGATGTCACTGTCCTGGGACTGGTTATTGTTAGTAGTGTTAGTAGTTACTTCACTGAGTCCCAGGACTAGTTGATTGAGGGTATTCTTCTTTATGATCCTCTCTTGGCATTCCAGGGCTTCGTAATGATAGCAGTGGGGGTTGCTCATTTTTAGGTGTTTCCAAAATTTGGTGGCTCTTTTTTGGATAGTAATTATTAATGGATATTGGCCTAGTTCTGCCCTGCATGCATTGTTTACAGTTTTCCTTTGAGTTCGGAGGATACTTTTACAGAATTCTGCATGTAGGATCTCAATTGGGTTTTTGTCCCATTTTGCAAATTCTTGTTGTGTTAGCGGTCCCCACACTTCACTGCCATAGAGTGCAACTGGTTCAATTACTGATTTAAAAATTTTGAGTCAAATGCTAATTGGGCTTTCTATTTGGATTGATTTTTTAATGGCATAGAAAGCCCTTCTTGCTTTCTCTTTCAGTTCATTCACAGCCAGCTGAAAATTTCCCGTAGAACTGATTTTTAAGCCCAAGTATGTGTAGTTAGTGGTTTGCTCAATTTTAGTTGTTCCTAGTGTGAAATTTATTCTGGGTCCCTGATGTCTGGATCTTTGCTGGAACACAAGGACTTTGGTTTTTTGGGTGTTTATTGTCAGGGCCCAGGTCTGACAGAATGACTCTAGTAGATCCAGGTTCTGCTGTAGACCCTCCTTAGTTGGTGACAGCAGAACCAGGTCATCTGCATAGAGGAGGAATTTAACCTTGGATTCATATAGGGTGAGGCCGGGTGCTGTAGATTGTTCAAGTAGTTTTGCCAATTCATTTATGTAAATATTAAAGAGTGTCGGTGAGATGGGTGAGCCCTGCGTCACACCACACCCCTGTGGGAAGTATTTTGTTTGTTTGTCTCCAATTTTAACTGCACATTTATTGTTTGTATACATTGATTTAATTACATCATATGTTTTTCCCCCTACACCACTTTCAATAAGTTTCAAGAATAGACCGTCGTGCCAGATGGAATCGAACACTGTCCCACCAAACACTCCCAGGGCAGGTAAAGCACGGGTTAGATACAGAGTAAAGCTCCCTCTACACTGTCCCATCAAACACTCCCAGGGCAGGTACAGCACTAAAGCTCTCTCTACACTGCCCAATCAAATACTCCCAGGGCAGGTACAGCACGGTTTAGATACAGAGCAAAGCTCTCTCTACACTGCCCCATCAAACACTCCCAGGGCAGGTAAAGCACGGGTTAGATACAAAGTAAAGCTCCCTTAAGTAAAGGGGAAAAGTTAAATATTTGGGATTCTGTTGGTTTAAGAAGAGTAAAACAAGGTTACACTGCAATAGGAGTAAATTGGCACAGCAGGCAGTGGAAACCAGTTTTCTAACCAATCAGCAGGGGTGACTCATTTGGCTGTAAACAAACAAACAGTATAAAAAGACCAGGCTAATGTGAGCAAGCACTGAGTGCGAGTCAGCAGAGAGTGCTGGGAGTTTGGGTAACGGTGTGAGTTAGGGTAAGTGGGGTGTTAGGTGCTCTTTTCAAACTTTAACTCTGTGGGTTGTAGTTAATAAGGCCTTTCTGGTGCAGAGTGACTGTTGGTAAACCATTTAACTTGTGTAATTAGAGGGATTGATTTAAATTAAATCCAATTAATTAAAGGGGATACTAGCATCTATAATCAGGCAGAGGGTGTCCATAACTAACAATAAAAAATTTAATTAATTACATAGAATGGAGCAGGTGATGTGTTACTGTTGCGAGATGTGGGAGCCGGTGAACCCCATTGAGGCTCACGGTGATTACGTCTGTGACAAGTGTCTGCTGCTACAGGAACTCCAGATCCGTGTTGATGAGCTGGAGTCTGAGCTTCAGACACTGCGACACATCAGGGAGGGGGAGAAGTACCTGGACTCTGTGCATCAGGAGGTGGTCACACCTATGAAGTTAATTAATTCAGATGTAGCCCATGGTCAGGGACAGGACAGTGTGACTACGAGTGAGGCAGGTACGGGGATCCAGGAGGTAGAGCTGGAGGAGCCGCAGCCCTTGCTCTTGTCCAGCAGGTTCGAGGTTCTTACTCCCTGTGGGGACGGGAGCAGGGACTGCATGGAGGATGAGCAACCTGGCCACAGCACTGTGGAACGGGGGGCCATTCAAGAGGGGGGAGTAATAGAAATGTTGTAGTGGTAGGGGATAGTATTATTAGGGGGATAGATAGAGTTCTCTGCAGCCGAGAGTGAGAGTCCTGAAGGCTGTGTTGCCTACCAGGGTTAAGGACATCTCCTCTGGGCTGGAAAGAAACTTGCAGTGGGAGGGGGTGGATCCAGTTGTCGTGGTCCATGTTGGTACAAACGACGTAGATAGGATTAGGAAGCCGGTTCTGTTAAAGGAGTATGAGCAGCTAGGGGTCAAATTAAAAAACAGAACCGCAAGGGTAATAATCTCTGGATTATTACCTGAGCCACGAGCGAATTTGGCTAGGACAAATAAAATTAGAGAGTTAACTGCGTGGCTCAAAGACTGGTGTGGGAGAAATGGGTTTTGCTTCCTGGGACACTGGCACCAGTACTGGGGCAGGAGGGAGCTGTTCTGTTGGGATGGGCTTCACTTGACCAGTGCTGGGACTAGAGTCCTGGCGGATCATATAACTAGGGCGGTAGAGAGGGCTTTAAACTAACTAGTGGGGGGGAGGTTCCTAGAGAGCAAATAATAAAAATGACAACAGAGAAGGTCATAGACTTAGGTAGCAGTGGGGAAATTAAAAACCAGAGCGTGTCAGGAAGGGGCAGAAGGTATGGAGTAAAAGGTAAAGTAATAAAAAGGGCAAAAGCAGGAACTAAGTGTCACAAAACATATTTGAAAGTTCTCTATCTGAATGCATGTAGCATTCATAACAAAATAGACAAGTTAATGGCACAAATAACTACATATGGGTATGATCTTGTGGCCATTGCAGAAACATGGCTGCAGGGTGACAATGCCTGGGAATTAAACATACCAGGTTATTTAACGGTCAGGAAGGACAGGCAGGAAGGAAGGGGAGGTGGGGTGGCTATGTTAATAAAGGAAGGAATCACTGTAATACAGAGAAATGATATTGGGTCAAAAGATCAGGATAATGAAACAGTTTGGGTGGAGGTAAGGAATAATAAGGGGAAAAAAACACTAGTGGGCGTAGTCTATAGTCCTCCGAACAGTTGCAACTATGTTGGACGGAGTATCAATCAGGAAATAGTTGAGGCTAAGGGAACATCTATAATTATGGGGGATTTTAACTATCATATTAATTGGACAAATCAAATTGGGCAGGGCTGCCTTGAGGATGAGTTCATTGAGTGTATTAGGGATGGGTTTCTTGAGCAGTATGTAACTGAACCGACCAGGGGGCAAGCAACCTTAGATCTGGTCCTGTGTAACGAGACAGGATTAATTAAAAATGTCCTAGTAAAGGATCCCCTTGGAATGAGTGACCATAACATGGTTGAATTCTATATTCAATTAGAGGGTGAGAAGGTTGGATCTCAAACAAGCATGCTAAGCTTGAATAAAGGAGACTGTGAAGGTATGAGAGCGGAATTGAGCAGAGTGGATTGGGAAAATAGATTAAAGGGTAAGATGATACATGATCAGCGGTGTACATTTAAGGAGTTATTTTACAACTTCCAAAAAAAATATATTCCACTGAGAAGAAAAGGGTGTAAAAGAAAAGACAGCCATCCGTGGCTAAGTAAAGAAATTAAGGATAGTATTCGACTAAAAACAAGGGCATATAAGGTAGCCAAATCTAGTGGGAGGATAGAGGATTGGGAAAACTTTAAAAGACAGCAAAAAATGACAAAAAGATTGATTAAGAAAGGGAAGATAGATTATGAAAGTAAATTAGCAAAAAATATAAAAACAGATAGTAAGAGTTTTTATAGTTATATAAAAAGAAAAAGGGTGGCTAAAGTAAATGTTGGTCCCTTAGAGGATGAGACCGGGAAATTAATGGTGGGAAATATGGAGATGGCAAAAACACTGAATGAATATTTTACATCAGTCTTTACAGTAGAAGACACTAAGAATATCCCAACACTGGACAAACAGGGGGCTATAGGGGGAGAGGAGCTAAACACGATCAAAATCACTAAGGAAGTGGTACTCGGTAAAATAATGGGACTCAAGGCGGATAAATCACCTGGACCTGATGGCTTACATCCTAGGGTCTTGAGGGAAGTGGCGGTAGGGATTGTGGATGCATTGGTAATAATTTTCCAAAACTCCCTGGACTCAGCAAAGGTCCCGGCAGACTGGAAAACTGCTAATGTAACACCCTTATTTAAAAAGGGCAGTAGACAGAAGGCTGGAAACTATAGACCGGTTAGCCTAACATCTGTGGTAGGTAAAATTTTGGAGTCCATTATTAAGGAGACAGTAACAGGACATTTGGATAATCATCATTTAATAGGACAAAGTTAGCATGGTTTTATTAAGGGAAAGTCATGTTTGACAAATTTGCTGGAGTTCTTTGAGGAAGTAACATATAGGGTGGATAAAGGGGAACCAGTGGACGTAGTGTATTTAGACTTCCAAAAGGCATTTGACAAGGTGCCACACAAAAGATTATTGCTTAAGATAAAAAATCACGGGATTGGGGGTAATATTCTGGCATGGATAGAGGATTGGCTATCTAACAGAAGACAGAGAGTTGGGATAAATGGTTCATTCTCAGACTGGCAATCAGTAACTAGTGGTGTTCCGCAGGGGTCGGTGCTGGTTCCCCAACTCTTTACAATCTATATTAATGATTTGGAGGAGGGGACCAAGTGTAACATATCAAAGTTTGCAGATGATACTAAGATGGGAGGGAAAGTAGTGAGTGAGGAGGACATAAGAAACCTGCAAGGGGACATAGACAGGCTAAGTAAGTGGGCAGAGATTTGGCAGATGGAATACAATACTGGAAAGTGTGAGGTTATGCACTTTGGCAGGAAAAATCGTAGCGCAAGCTATTATCTTAATGGCAAGAAACTGGAAAGTACTGAAGTACAAAGGGATCTGGGGGTCCTGGTGCACGAAACTCAAAAGGTTAGTATGCAGGTGCAGCAAGTGATTAAGAAGACCAATGGAATGTTGGCTTTCATTGCAGGGGGATAGAATATAAAAATAGGGAGGTATTGCTTCAGTTGTACAAGGTATTGGTGAGACCGCACCTGGAATACTGCATACAGTTTTGGTGTCCATACTTGCTCTCGAGTCAGTACAAAGAAGGTTCACTCGGTTAATCCCGGGGATGAGGGGATGGACATATGAGGAGAGGTTAAGTAGATTGGGACTCTACTCATTGGAGTTCAGAAGAATGAGAGGCGATCTTATTGAAACATATAAGATTGTGAAGGGGTTGGATCGGGTGGATGCGGGGAGGATGTTCCCGATGATGGGTGAAACTAGAACTAGGGGGCATAGTCTTAGAATAAGGGGCTGCTCTTTCAAAACTGAGATGAGGAGGAACTATTTCACTCAGAGGGTGGTAGGTCCATGGAATATGCTGCCCCAAAAAGCTGTAGAAGCTACATCATTACATAAATTTAAAACAGAAATAGACAGTTCCTATAAGTAAAGGGAATTAAGCGTTATGGGGAGTGGGCAGGAATTTGGGCATGAGTTTAGGTTCGGATCGGACATGGCCCTGTGGGTAGCGGAGCGGGCCCAGGGGCCGTGTAGCCTGATCCTGCTCCTATTTCGTGTGTCTAATTCTGTTAGATTCAGGAGATGGTTCTGTGATAGTAGATTGGCGGTGAGGATCAGATCAGCCATGATCTTATTAAATGGCAGAGCAGGCTCGAGGGGCTGATTGGCCTACTCCTGCTCCTATTTCTTATGTTCTTATGTTCTTATGTTCTTACACTGTCCCATCAAACACTCCCAGGGCAAGAACAGCATGGGTTAGATACAGAGTTAAGCTCCCTCTGTACTGTCCCACCAAACACTCCCAGCGCAGGTACAGCACGGGTTAGATACAGAGTAAGTCTCCCTCTACACTGTCCCATCAAACACTCCCAGGGCAGCTACAGCACTAATGCTCTCTCTGCACTGCCCATTCAAACACTCCCAGGGCAGGTACAGCACAGTTTAGATACAGAGCAAAGCTCTCTCTACACTGTCCCATCAAACACTCCCAGGGCAGGTACAGCACGGGTTAGATACAGAGTAAAGCTCCCTCTACACTGTCCCATCAAACACTCCCACGGCGGTACAGCACGGGTTAGTTACAGAGTAAGTCTCCCTCTACACTGTCCCATCAAACACTCCCAGGGCAGTTACAGCACGGGTTAGATACAGAGTAAATCTCCCTCTACACTGTCCCATCAAACACTCCCAGGGCAGGTACAGCATGGGTTAGATACAGAGCAAAGCTTCCTCTACACTGTCCCATCAAACACTCCCAGGGCAGGAACAGCACAGGTTAGATACAGAGTAAAGCTCGCTCTACACTGTCCTATCAAACACTCCCAGGGCAGGTACAGCACGGGTTAGATACAGAGTAAAGCTCGCTCTACACTGTCCCATCAAACACTCCCAGGGCAGGTACAGCATGGGTTAGATACAGAGTAAACTCCCTCTACACTGCCCCATCAAACACTCCCAGGGCAGGTACAGCATTGGTTAGATACAGAGTAAAGCTCCCTCTACACTGTCCCATCAAACACTCCCAGGGCAGGTACAGCACAGATTAGATACAGAGTAAAGCTCCCTCTACACTGTCCCATCAAACACTCCCAGGGCAGGTACAGCACGGGTTAGATACAGAGTAAAGCCCCCTCTTCACTGTCCGATCAAACACTCCCAGGGCAGGTACAGCACGGGTTAGATACAGAGTAAAGCTCCCTCTACACTGTCCGACCAAACACTCCCATGGCAGGTACAGCACGAGATAGATTCAGAGTAAAGCTCCCTCTACACTGTCCCCATCAAACACTCCCAGGGCAGGTACAGCACGAGATAGATACAGAGTAAAGCTCCCTCTACACTGTCCGATCAAACACTCCCATGGCAGGTACAGCACGAGATAGATACAGAGTAAAGCTCCCTCTACACTGTCCCATCAAACATTCCCAGGGCAGGTACAGCACGAGATAGATACAGAGTAAAGCTCGCTCTACACTGTCTGATCAAACACTCCCAATGCAGGTACAGCACGAGATAGATACAGAGTAAAGCTCCCTCTACACTGTCCCATCAAACACTCCCAGAGCAGGTACAGCACGTGTTAGATACAGAGAAAGCTCCCTCTAGACTGTCCTGTGCTTTGGGGCGGGCAGTTAAAGCAGTGCTGACGTCCAAAGTTTCTCCGTATGCGTCAATTTGGAGTTGAACGCCGATTGACGTCTCGCTCGTGATCATTAGAATTTTCAAGGCTTGTGTTGGCAGGCTGCCCACTATGGGGTCCGCCGCGTTATGTACCGGAAATGGGCGGAAACGAGGTGGCTGCCATTTTTCTTCAAATCCAGCCTTAACAGTTGGCGCTAAATGTTCCAATTGCAAGGCCTTAATTTTTTAAATGGTGAGGAACTTTTAAACGTGGGTGTTCAGGGAGATTTGGGTGTCCTCGTACGGGAAACACAGAGAGTTAGCATGCAGGTACAGCAAGCAATAAGAAAGGCAACTGGCATTTGGCCTTTATTGAACAGGGGTTGGAGTATAAGAGTAAGGAAGTCTTGCTCCAGTTGTACAGGGCTTGGTACAGCTTTTGTCTCCTTATCTTAGGAGGGATTAACTGCTTTGGAGGTGGTACAACAACGTTTCATTCCTGCGATGAGAGGGCTGCCCTCTGAGGAGAGATTGAGTAGATTGGGCCTATACTCTCTGGAGTTTAGAAGAATGAGAGGTGATCTTGTTGAAACATACAAGAATCTGGGGGGAATTGACAGGGTAGAGGCTGAGAGGTTGTTTCCCCTGGCTGGAGAGTCTAGAACTAGTCTCAGAATATGGGGTCGCCCATTTGAGACTGAGATAAGGAGGGATTTCTTCACTCAGAGGGTTGTGAATCTTTGGAATTCTCTACCCTAGACGGTTGTGGATGATGAATCGTTGAGTATATTCAAGGCTGAGATCAATAGATTTTTGAACTCTAAGGGAATCAAAGGATATGGAGATCGGGCGGGAAAGTGGAGTTGAGGCTGAAGATCAGCCATGATTTTATTGAATGGCGGAGCAGGCTCGCGGGGCCGTATGGCCGACTCCTGCTCCTATTTCTTATGTTCTTTTATGTTTAGCGTGGGTGGAAGTTTGCTGACCTAGTTACAGACTCACTGCAGCTGAATGACCAGCGACTAACCAGGACTCCATCTCCTACAGGTGACCTTTGCCCCTCCTCCGGTGGACGCGTCTCCCCCCAGGGACCCGTTGCCTCACTACGGCCTGCCAGTGGATACACTGCGCTCCGAGTATGCCGCACTGCTGGTGAAATACGAGGGTTCAGAGATCGAGGTACCAAACACTCTATGTCCTTTCACATTTTCTGTGTCTCCAGTGTTACTGTGAATGGTTTAATTCTGGTGCACTTTCGATGAAGATAAACTATGTTTTATTATATTTTCTTACTGAATTCTACACGTAATCAAGGTGAAGAACAGCAATGCTGGGGAACATCCATTGTCACTGTCAGAACTATACAGACTAGATGCAGGAAGGATGTTCCCGATGGCCGGGGAGTCCAGAACCAGGGGTCACAGCCTAAGTGTTAAGTCTGTGAATTATTTAGTTAATTAAGACACAGACTAATGAGTAACAATAAAACAGGTCTTTACTGGTTGGAGGTAGGGACTATACTGAATACAAGATTACTGCACAGTGCTTATATACCGGTGTGTTCACCCCCGGTATTACGTCTACAGCAGCCTGAGAAAGTAGTACATCTCTTAAGGTGGAACAGGCTTAAGCTCTCTTAAGGTGGAACAGGTTACATACACAACACTCCTCCCTTCTTAGCTTTATAGTCATCCCCCCCATTTAACATAACGTAATAACATATATACATATATAACTTCATGTTTAACGTAACATATCACAGATTCAGTCTCTGCGGAAAACAGTTCACAGATTCAATCTCTGTGGTGTAGTCGGTTCACGTTACTCATTCAATAGTCCTTTCATGGATTTAACAGCTTGAACTTCCGAACTGATTTGGCTCCGTTCGGAGGGACCACGTGTGTGATCTGGTAGAGGTGATAATGGTTCAGATGGGTCATCTTCTGTTTTTACTTTTCCTTTTCTGTTTCTTGGAGACTCTCTGGGCTCCATTGTCAGCTGCCACAGCTGCCAGCTGCATGCGCAGTTCCTCCTTCTCTTCCTCCTTTTTTTGTAGTAGAGCCACCTTCTCCCGATGTTCCGTAGACTTTCGGTGCTCCTCCATGATTTCTGTATGGTGGGAGTCGAAGTTACAAGTTGGGCAGGACAGGACATAGTAATATTCGGAGTCGTCCGACAGGTCAGCGAGAGGGTCGTCTATTTCCTCCATACCCAGCTGGACGTTAGCCAGCTCTTGTTCCAAATCCAGGCATCTTTCCTGAAGAGACTTCTTCATGTGTACCTCTGCCTCCAGCTTTTTCTGGGCTTTCAGCAAGTCGTTTACTAGTGACCTCATTTGTGATTTTAATACTTCAACTTCCTTTGGAGATTGATTGATCGGACTATGCAATCCCTCTACCGGAGCAGCTGTTTCAGCGGTCTGTTGTTCTACATTGACGTGAGTCAGCGTACTTTTGGCATCCAATGGCTGCTCTGTTGCAGTCGTTTCAGTCTGTGTCGTCACATCAGCCATCTCAATGACTTTTGAGAGCTCCGAACCCTTTTCCTTTGAAGATCGCAGCTCGTGTTCAAGTTTTTCCCATTTCAGAGTCTTGTCCCTCAGCATATGAAGGAGTTGGCTGACCGTTAACTCTTCTGACACCAGATTATGGCACGCACCTTCAGAACCTGAATCAGCTTTGATTCGTTCGGCCTCCTCGCGCAGATGGTTGGTGTGCTCCTGCTCCATTTTCTCCATCAGTTGCTTCTGTTGCCTTTCCAGATTCTCCCACTCTGTAACAAAGAACTTTTTTATTTCATTCATCTCTTGCTCAAAACGGCGAATCATTTGTTCTAATTGCTGTTGTAGTTTGAAATGGAGTTGAGTTCGAGCCCAGTGTCCCTCAAAAATGTGCATATCAGTAGACTTGACAGACTCAGAATTCTCTGTTAAACTATGTTGTTGTTGCTCAGTGGAATTCTGTGCTGAAACTTTGTCTTTTGCACATGGGTTGGTCTTACCATCATCAGTTCTAGAGTCTGGGCTGATTATCTGCACCGAGTTCTCACTCTTTATGGCTTTTAGCGAATGCCAGTCCATATTTATGTTTCTAAACCACTCCCGGCCTAGTAGTGGTGGACCTCCGTCCGGTAGCACATATAAGTCCATTATTTGACTTCCTTCGCCCTTGTTGGCCACTGCAACCTTTATTGTCCCGATGGGGTACACTCTCTGCCCCGTGTAGGTTGTCAATATAATCTCCGTATCCTGTAGGGGAATATGTTGGAATAACCTTCTGTAATCTTTCTTATTCATGACCGACAATGCCGATCCAGTGTCCAATTCCATTTTTACTTGGACTCCTTCTATCTGAAGAGTAACCCAAATTGTCTGGAGGTCTGCACCCTTACCAACGTTGAGTACCCTTAAGCTAGCCAGTTCAATACTGCTTGCGTCTGAATTGGACTCCTGTTCGGCCACCTTGTGTACCTTTGCGTATTTCCCTTGCGGTGACTTCTTGTTGCTGGTCTTCTTCCCTGACCTGCATACTCTAGCTATATGTCCAAGCCTACCACAAATTCTACATTCTTGGTTTTTAAACCAACACTGGTTCTGATCATGCGTTGTCTTTCCACAACGATAACATTTGCCAGAACTCACACCCAATTTGTGTGCACTGAGCTCCGGTGACCGTAGCTGCATTACTGCCGTGCCTCTCGCTGCGGCTTCGTGTGCTGCTGCCATAGTGACCGCCTTCTCAAGCGTCAGCTCATTCTCCTCGAGCAGTCGCTTTTGTGTATCCTGTTTAAATAAACCACACACAAATTTGTCTCGTAGTGCATCTGTCAGTCCCGTTCCAAACTGGCAATATTTCGCTAATTTACGCAATTCCAGCAAATATTCAGCATTGCTTTCATGCTGTAGCTGCCTTCTGTCGTAAAATTTAAATCGTTCCGCTAGCATCAGCGGCGTGGGGTTTAGATGATCTTTCAGGACAGTAACAATCTCATCGAACGTCTTATCCGCCGGTTCATCTGGTGATAACAGGTGTTTCAATTGCCCGTATGTCTTCGCACCCATTAAATTTAATAATGTTAGAGCTTTATCTTGGTCACGAATTTTATTGGCCTTACAATAATTTTTTACTCTTTCAACATATATGGCCCAATCTTCGAGGTCACTATCAAAGGTGCTAATATTCCCGTGTTTAGGCATTGTAGATTTGCAATTTCTCAGATTTTATTTTCTTTACTTGTTATTAAAGATGGCGGCTTCCCGCTCTTGCCGTCGTCCTCCGCCCACAAAATGGCGGTTTTCCCGCGCTTGGCGGTCTTCACCCGTCCCCCGACGCCGTCTCCCTTCAGCCCCCGAGTGCGGCCCTTATCGGTGGTTGCGATCGATGGCCCGGCTGCGCCCCTCACTTCAAAGCGGCCCGGCCCTTATCTGCCGATCGCTATCGCCCTGTACCTGTCTTCCCCAGCCCTGTCTTCTACTCCGGTTCACAAGCTGATGGAGGCTTCAGGGTCCTAATGCCTGTCGCTTCCAGTGGGGTGGTGTGGTTTGAAACCTCTCTTCAACCGCCGTGGAATAACTGCCGCAGGGTAAGAACCTGACTCGTCGCCAGTGTTAAGTCTGTGAATTATTTAGTTAATTAAGACACAGACTAATGAGTAACAATAAAACAGGTCTTTACTGGTTGGAGGTCCTCTTTTTATTTGAACCAAAATTTAAAATTTAAACCAGATCAACTGTAAATAAACAAAAGTTCAACTAAACCTTAATAAATCAAATTAAAATTTGGTGTTCCAAATTGACGATGCACTCCAGCCCCCGCGGCGCCCAACGGTCGCGGAAATACTCAAGCGTACCAGCGGACACCGCGTGCTCCATCTCCAGGGCTACCCGGCCGCGAACATGGCCGTGGAAGAGAGGCAGGCAATCCGGCTGGATGACCCCCTCGATCGCCCGCTGCCTGGACCAATTGATTGCTCTTTTAGCCAGGCCCAGGAGCAGGCCCACAAGGAGGTCCTCCAGCCTACCCGCTCCCCTCCGCACCGGGTGACCGTAGATCAAGAGCGTGGGACTGAAGTGCAACCAAAAATCGAGGAGCAGCCCCTTTAAGTAGTGAAAGAGGGGCTGCAACCTCTCACACTCCATATAAACGTGGAAAACGGACTCCTCCAGGCCGCAAAAAACACAGGCGGCCTGGGAGTCCGTGAACCTACTTAAAACCTTATTGCACGGGACCGCTCCGTGCAACACCCTCCAGGCCAAGTCCCCGATGGAACAAGGGAGGACTCCTGCGTAGAGAGCCCTCCATTGGGGACCTCCGCCACCGCCAGTCGGCAAGACGCCATGCCAAGGCGTGTCTGGACGGCAGACGAAGATGGCAAAGTGGAGAGTGTGCAGGAGCAGCCCGTACAGGAAACCCCTCCGCGCGGAATGAAAAGGCACGGAGGGTATTTCCTCGAGACGGCTCAATAAGGAATTCCGTCCGTACGGGGGTAAGCTCGGACGGGATCGCCCCACGTGCTTGAGCCGCCTCGATACACCTAGTGGAATCGGGGCCCAGTGCCACTTTCACCGACTCGATGGCTTCGGCCGCGAGCCGGACATTGGCCCAGGACAGGCGCCACGCCAGCTCCTCCGGCGCCATCCAGCCCGCTCCTCCGACATCGAGCAGGTCCCCGACTCTGGTCACACCGCCAGCCACAGGCCCGCCCTCCGCCAGCCGCCCGAACCCACATTCACGGAGGTGCGGATTCCTGAGCAGCGGCTCCCGAAGGAGAGCCGCCGCTCCTGACGGGGGAGAGCTCCGCCTGGAAGCGACACAGTTCCAAACCCATAGTAGTTCCTGGTAGAAGACAGACAGCTCCTGCAGGCCGGCACGCCTGCAGCCCACTTTCACAAACAGGAGCTGTGTGTCGTAATTGAGGCCGTGCAGCTGGCGGAAGAAAAACGTCGCCAGCGCACACCATCTCGGAGGATTCTCTACGTACAGGTATCTCTGCAGCGTCTGAAGACGGAAAGTCGCCGCCTGGGTGCGAAGGCACACCAGCGCCTGACCGCCCTCCCTAAGCGGGAGACACAGAACCGCAGCAGAGACCCAGTGCTTCCTTTTGTCCCAGAAGAAGTCGATGAGCTTCTTCTGTATCTTGGCGACAAACGCAGGGGGAGGGATCAAAGTGACCAACCGGTACCACAACATGGCAGCCACCAGCTGGTTTATGACCAGCGCTCGACCCCTGTAGGACAACACTCGGAGCAGTCCTGTCCAGCGTCCTAGGTGAGCGGTGACTTTGGCCTCCAGCTCCTGCCAGTTTGCCGGCCAGGCGTCCTCGGCAGGGCTAAGGTAGACTCCCAAATAGAGGAGGTGCGTGGTGCTCCAGGCGAAAGGCCTGAACTCCTCCGGCAGGGAGTCCACCCGCCACTGACCCACCAGGAGTCCGGAACATTTCTCCCAGTTGATCTTGGCGGAGGATGCGTCCGAGTAAATCTGCTGGCATTCCCGCATCCTCCGCAAGTCAGCGGGATCCGTGACCGTGAGGAGCACGTCATCGGCGTAAGCCGAGAGGACCACCTCCACGCCCGGCCCTTGCAGAGCCAGTCCCATCAACCTCTTCCGCAAGAGGCGCAGGAATGGCTCCACGCAAATGGCGTATAACTGACCGGACATGGGGCATCCCTGACGCACCCCCCTCCCGAAGCGAAGGGGCGCCGTCAAGGACCCGTTAACTTTAATCAGACACTCTGCGGCGGCGTACAGAAGTCGGATCCGGGCGACGAAATGCGTCCCGAACCCGAATGCGCGCAGAGTCCCGAAAAGATACTCGTGATCCACCCTGTCGAACGCCTTCTCCTGATCCAGGGAGAGGAAGGCGACCGACAGACCAGCCCTCTGGGAGTGGTGGACCAGGTCCCGGACCAGATGGATGTTGTCGTGGATGGTCCGGCCCGGGACCGTGTAGGACTGGTCGGGGTGGATCATGTGGGCCAGCACGGTGCCAAGGCGAGCAGACATAGCCCTGGCAAAGATTTTATAGTCCGTGCTAAGGAGGGAGACCGGGCGCCAGTTCTTGAGGAGGCGGAGATCGCCCCTCTTAGGCAGCAGGACAATGACCGCCCTGCGCCAAGAGAGGGGCATCTCCCCGGTCGCCAAACTTTCCCCCAGGACCCGCGCGTAGTCGCCCCCCAAGACGTCCCAGAATGCCCTGTGGAACTCCACGGTCAGCCCGTCCAGCCCCGGGGACTTTCCCCTAGAGAGCTGGCGGAGGGCGCCGGTCAGCTCCGCCAGGCTTAGCGGAGCGTCCAGTTTTTCGGCGCCCTCCGGACTGACCTTCGGCAGGTCCTCCCACAAAACTCTGCGCGCATCCTCGCTGGACGGATCCGGAGAGAACAGAGCCCCGTAGTAGGCGCGGGTCTCCGCGCTGATTCCCTCCGGATCCGAGACCAGAGATCCGTCGTCGGCCAGCAGCCCCAAGAGCTGCTTACAGACCCCTCGTCTTTTTTCCAGCGAGTAGAAGAAGGGGGAGCCGCGGTCCAGGTCCCGCAGGAGCTGGATCCGCGACCTCACGTACGCGCCTCGGGACCCGACGAGCTGCAGGTCCTTCAGCGCGCCCTTCTTCTCTTCGTACACCTTCCGCAGGGCCGAGTCCCCGACGACTTGACCGAGACGGGACTCCAGGTCGAGCACCTCCTTCTCCAACCGCCCGACCCGGGCCTCCCGCCTCTTGGTCGACCCCTTCGCATACTCCTGACAGAAGAGACGCACGTGAGCCTTGCCCACGTCCCACCACAGCCTCAAGGAGGGGAAGCCCCCTTGCTTCCTTCTCCAGTCGGCCCAGAACCGCCGAAACGAATCCCGGAACCGCGCGTCCTCCAGCAGCAGGTTGTTAAAGTGCCAGTACGCGGACCCTCCCCGAGCGCGCAGCGGGACGAGCTCCGCCCACACCAGGTGGTGGTCCATGCACGGCACTGGCCGCATGGAAGCCGCCGGAACGCAGGATACGTACGCCCGGGAAATGTAGAGGCGGTCGATTCTGGACCCTCCTCCTCCAGACCTCACGTAAGTGAAGGCGCTGGAGTCGGGATGAAGATTTCGCCAGACGTCCACCAAGTCGAAGGACCCGACCAGGTCCCTCAACTTCTCCATCGCCGGCGGGCATCGCGGGGGACCCGTACGGTCCCTCGCCTCGAGGGTACAGTTAAAATCCCCCCCGAGGATGACGCACTCGCCCACGTCGATGGAGCCCAGAAGAGCGGACACTTCTTCAAAGAAGCGCACTTGCTGCGCACCGGCCTGAGGGGCATACACGTTCACTAGATGGAGCGGCACGCCCCCCAGGCGAACAGTGACCTGGAGCAAGCGGCCCGGCACGTGCTCCTTGACCCCCAAGATCTCCGGCTGAAAATGCGGGGCCAGCAAGATAGCCACCCCGCTGGAATTATTGGAGAGGTGACTCATGCTGACCCCTCCTTGCCACTCCAGGAGCAACGTGGCTTCGTCTCCCGGAACGGTGTGGGTTTCTTGCAGGAAGCACACCGCATACTTCCCGTCCCGAAGGACCGAGAAGTTATTGAATCTGCGGCGCGCCTCCCCGCTGCCGTTGATGTTGAGGCTGGCTATGGCTTTGACGCAGGCCTCGATGGTCATAGTGGGGTGAGTGTAGCTCTTCACCCCAAGCTTTTTCGTTATCAGTTGAAATGGTGACGGGGCAGCAGAAGCAGCGGGAGCAGCTGTGGCTGTGGCTGCCGCCCCCGCATAAGTCTTGGCTTGCCCTGCCACCGGCGATGATGTAGCCGCCATTCTGGGGTGCTTTAAGGGCTACACTCACCCCAAGTCACAGGCCTGAAGGTGTTAATGGCCTCAGGTAATATATATATTTTTTTGTCCTCTATTGAGC
This sequence comes from Somniosus microcephalus, assembly GCF_052327205.1. Lineage (NCBI taxonomy): Eukaryota > Metazoa > Chordata > Chondrichthyes > Squaliformes > Somniosidae > Somniosus > Somniosus microcephalus. Next base: position 9,372,146 of record NC_140998.1, on the reverse strand, counting down.
AGAGGGAGCTGATTAATATGAGGACACACCTCTCCCCTTACTGAATGAAATTGGGGGAGGGGCCCTCTCCCCTCTGCTCAATAGGCAATTAATAAAAGGTGATGGGACTGAGGTGCCTTAGAAAGACAGGCAGAGAGAGATAGAGAGAGAGAGAGAGAGGGGGGTAGGAAGGAGGGAGACCACAAGGGCAGTGTTGCCACTCAGGATGGTGGGTGGGTGTTGGCAGGGGGGCACTCTCTGATGTAGTTTAAAAGTCTTTGGTGATGGTCTTCTGGCAGGGGGAGAAGATGTCTTCACCTGGAAAAGCTGGAGAAGCCCAGGCTCAGTCCTGCAACAGGTCTTAATGATGTAATGAATGAAATTAGAGACTTCACCTGGTCAGCTCCAGCTCTCCCAGGACAGGCAATAGTAGGGGTGCTAATTAGTGGTGTGTGTGGCCTAGCTTTTAACAAGAGCCACACACACACACTACACCCCTTGATGGTCCGGCCTTGCTTCTTCTTTTCTCCCCCCACCTAAAATACAAAGTCTTGGGAGAGTGCCCCAAATAACACCCACCTGTAGATGTTTCAACGAGATGAATCTTCCCTCCTTCCAAACAGTTGGTGGTTTTTTTTCCGATGTTTCTCTCCCCTCTCTCCTGAAGTGGAGGCCAATTTGGGGAGGCAGTGATAGAAAAGGCCTCTCCCCGGTTGATGCTGATATAGGCCTCCTTTCTCCTTCTCCTCCTCTGCCCAATCTCTCCAGGCACCTCAGTTGTTTGAAGATGTTGGAGGAGGTGGAGGTGGTGATCTATCTTTCAGCTACTCCTCTTCCTGGTCAGGAGACCACCACTCTCCACTCTCTTCTTTTGGCAGCTCCTTCTCCTCTTGCTGCTTGAGACAGCCAGAAAAGCACACAGGTCTTTACTGGTTGGAGGTAGGGACTATACTGAATACAAGATTACTGCACAGTGCTTATATACCGGTGTGTTCACCCCCGGTATTACGTCTACAGCAGCCTGAGAAAGTAGTACATCTCTTAAGGTGGAACAGGCTTAAGCTCTCTTAAGGTGGAACAGGTTACATACACAACACTAAGGATAAGGGGTAAGCCATTTAGGACAGGGATGAGGAGGAATTTCTTCACCCAGAGAGTGGTGAACCTATGGAATTCTCTACCACCGAAGGCAGTTGAGGCCAATTCATTAAATATATTCAAGAAGGAGTTAGATATATTTCTTAATGCTAAAGGGATCAAGGGCTATGGGGAGAAGGCAGGGACAGGGTACTGAATTTGGATGATCAGCCATGGTCTCATTGAATGGTGGAGCAGGCTCAAGGGGCCGAATGGCCTACTCCTGCTCCTATCTTCTATGTTTCTATGTCACCATAACACACACCCGCTAAGTCCTATTCACCCATCACCCCTGTGCTCGCTCACCCGCACAAGCCCCCAGTCCAGCAAGGCGTCAATTTTAAAATTCTCATCCTTGTTCGCAAATCCATCCGTGGTCTCGCCCACTCCCTTTCTCTGTAACCTCCTCCAGCCATACAACCCTTCAAGATCTCTGCGCTCCCACAATTCTGGCCTCTTGTGCATCCCTGATTATAATCATTTCACGATTGGTGGTCATGCCTTCAGCTGCCTAGACAGAAACTCTTCCATACAGAGTAAAGCTCCCTCTACACTGTCCCATCAAACACTCCCAGAGCAGGTACAGCACGGGTTAGATACAGAGTAAAGCTCCCTCTACACTGTCCCATCAAACACTCCCAGGGCAGGTACAGCATGGGTTAGATACAGAGTAAAGATCCCTCTACACTGTCCCATCAAACACTCCCAGGGCAGGTACAGCACGGGGTTAGATACAGAGTAAAGCTCCCTCTACACTGTCCCCATCAAACACTCCCAGGGCAGGTACAGCATGGGTTAGATACAGAGTACAGCACCCTCTACACTGTCCCCATCAAACACTCCCAGGGCAGGTATAGCACGGGTTAGATACAGAGTAAAGCTCCCTCTACACTGTCCCCATCAAACACTCCCAGGGCAGGTACAGCACGGATTAGATACAGAGTAAAGCTCCCTCTACACTGTCCCATCAAACACACCAAGGGCAGGTACAGCACGGGTTAGATACAGAGTAAAGCTCCCTCTACACTGTCTCATCAAACACTCCCAGGGCAGGTACAGCAAGGGTTAGATACAGAGTAAAGCTCCCTCTACACTGTCCCATCAAACACTCCAAGGGCAGGTACAGCACGGATTAGATACAGAGTAAAGCTCCCTCTACACTGTCCCATCAAACACTCCCAGGGCAGGTACAGCACGGGTTAGATACAGAGTAAAGCTCCCTCTACACTGTCCCATCAAACACTCCCAGGGCAGGTACGGCACAGGTTAGGTAAAGAGTAAAGCTCCCTCTACACTGTCCCATCAAACACTCCCAGGGCAGGTGCAGCACGGGTTAGATACAGAGTAAAGCTCCCTCTACACTGTCCCATCAAACACTCCCAGGGCAGGTACATCACAGGTTAGATACAGAGTAAAGCTCCCTCTACACTGTCCCACCAAACACTCCCAGGGCAGGTACAGCACGGGTTACACACAGAGTAAAGCTCCCTCTACACTGTCCCATCAAACACTCCCAGGGCAGGTACAGCACGGGTTAGACACAGAGTAAAGCTGCCTCTACACTGTCCCATCAAACACTCCCAGGGCAGGTACAGCACGGGTTAGACACAGAGTAAAGCTCCCTCTACACTGTCCCACCAAACACTCCCAGGGCAGGTACAGCACGGGTTAGATACAGAGTAAAGCTCCCTCTACACTGTCCGATCAAACACTCCCAGGGCAGGTACAGCATGGGTCAGATACAGAGTAAAGCTCCCTCTACACTGTCCCATCAAACACTCCCAGGGCAGGTACAGCATGGGTCAGATACAGAGTAAAGCTCCCTCTACACTGTCCCATCAAACACTCCCAGGGCAGGTACAGCACGGGTTAGATACAGAGTAAAGCTCCCTCTACACTGTCCCATCAAACACTGCCAGGGCATAGAAATATAGAAGATAGGAGCAGGAGCAGGCCATTCGGCCCCTCGAGCCTGCTCTGCCATTTAATGAGTATGGCTGATCATCCAGATTCAGTACCCTGTCCCTGCCTTCTCCCCATATCCCTTGATCCCTTTAACCTTAAGAAATATATCTAACTCCTTCTTGAATATATTTAATAAGTTGGCCTCAACTGCCTTCATCGTCATTTGGTCAAAATCCTGGAACACCTCCCTAACAGCACTGTGGGAGCACCTTCACCACATGAACTGCAGCGGTTCAAGGACGCGGCTCACCACCACCTTCTCAAGGTCAACTAGGGATGGGTAATAAATGCTGGCCTTGCCAGCGACGTCCAGATCCTATAAGAGAATTAAAAACAAAAAATTAACATGGCTAGTTTCTCTCAGCACCTTTCCCTTCTTATCCCAGTCGCCTCCTCTCCTGAAGGTGCTGACTCTCACTGGGGTACGGGTCCCCTCCTCTCCAGAAGGCGCTGACTCTCACTGGGGTACGGGTCCCCTCCTCTCCTGAAGGTGCTGACTCTCACTGGGGTACGGGTCCCCTCCTCTCCAGAAGGTGCTGACTCTCACTGGGGTACGGGTCCCCTCCTCTCCTGAAGGTGCTGACTCTCACTGGGGTACGGGTCCCCTCCTCCCCTGAAGGTGCTAACTCTCACTGGAGTACAGGTCCCCTCCTCTCCTGAAGGTGCTGACTCTCACTGGAGTACGGGTCCCCTCCTCTCCTGAAGGTGCTGACTCTCACTGGGGTACGGGTCCCCTCCTCTCCTGAAGGTGCTGACTCTCACTGGGGTACGGGTCCCCTCCTCTCCTGAAGGTGCTGACTCTCACTGGGGTACGGGTCCCCTCCTCTCCTGAAGGTGCTGACTCTCACTGGGGTATGGGTCCCCTCCTCTCCTGAAGGTGCTGACTCTCGCTGGGGTACGGGTCCCCTCCTCTCCTGAAGGTGCTGACTCTCACTGGGGTACGGGTCCCCTCCTCTCCTGAAGGTGCTGACTCTCACTGGGGTACGGGTCCCCTCCTCTCCTGAAGGTTGATACGCTTATCAATTACTTCATAAAAGGTGATGAGTCGAAGAAGAGATGATGAGTCGAAAGAAGAGATGAATAAGGCTTTTATTAGCTAAGAAGAGACCATGCTTCTTCGTGAGTGACTGAACAAGTCTGAACGAAACCCACACAGTGGTGGGTGGAGTCAGCTGAGGCATGCCTCCATACACAGCGCCACCCAGAGGTGGCAATATACAATACAGTGGTTTACCACATTCACCCCTTGTTTAATGTGAAGTCCGGCGGGGTGAAGGGTACTACAAGTTAAGTCTATCAGGAGGCCTTGTCTGACGTCCTGATCGTCGTGGTGGCGGCGGTGGTGTTGCAGCATCCGACGTCGGGTCTGGTGTCTGGGTGGTTGGCGAAGATTCCTGGGGCTTTGGCATGCCGTCTGCAGGGGTTGGGTTGGGAGGGGTGGTGGGGGATAACAGTGGTAAGGGGGATAACGGTGGTAAGGGGGATAACGGTGGTAATTCAGGGGTACCCGAGGGTGCGAGATCTCGTATGGAGACCGTGTCCTCCCGCCCGTCTGGGTATGTCACCCAGGCATACTGGGGGTTGGCGTGTAGGAGGTGCACCCGCTCGACCAGGGGGTCCGTTTTATGCGTCCTCACGTGCCTCCGCAGTAGGACGGGCCCAGGAGAAGTCAACCATGCCGGTAGCGAGGTTCCCGATGTAGACTTCCGGGGGAAAACGAACATTTTCTCATGAGGGGTCGCATTAGTGGCAGTACAAAGCAGTGACCGAATGGAGTGAAGCGCTGCAGGGAGGACCTCCTGCCAGCGGGAGGTCGGAAGGCCCTTAGATTTTAGTGCTAAGAGGACTGCCTTCCAAACCGTCGCGTTCTCCCTTTCCACCTGGCCGTTCCCCCGGGGGTTGTAACTGGTGGTCCTGCTCGTGGCGATACCTCTTGTTAGCAGGTACTGCCGAAGTTCGTCGCTCATGAACGATGAGCCCCTGTCGCTATGTATATAGCTGGGGAACCCGAACAGAGCGAAGATGTCATTCAGACACTTGATGACCGTGGTACTGGTCATGTCTGGGCAAGGGATGGCAAAGGGGAAACGGGAGTACTCATCAACTATGTTGAGGAAGTACACATTGCGGTCAGCGGAGGGGAGGGGCCCTTTAAAATCGACGCTCAGGCGTTCGAAGGGGCGGGTGGCCTTGATCAGGCTTGCTCTGTCCGGCCTATAGAAGTGCGGTTTGCACTCGGTGCAGATTTGGCAGCTCTTGGTCATGGTCCTGACCTCCTCGATGGAGTAGGGCAGGTTACGGGATTTGATAAAATGGAAAAACCTGGTGACCCCCGGGTGGCAGAGGTCATTGTGGAGGGACTGCAGCCTATCACTCTGCGCGTTGGCGCATGTACCACGTGATAGGGCATCTGGGGGCTCATTGAGTTTCCCTGGCCGATACAAGATATCATAATTGTAGGTGGAGAGTTCGATTCTCCACCTCAAGATCTTGTCGTTCTTGATTTTACCCCTCTGCTTATTATTAAACATAAAAGCTACTGAACGCTGGTCAGTGAGCAGGGTAAATCGTTTCCCGGCCAGGTAATGCCTCCAGTGACGCACCGCTTCTACAATAGCCTGGGCCTCCTTTTCGACGGAGGAGTGTCTCGTCTCGGGGCCCTGGAGGGTCCTTGAGAAAAAGGCCACGGGTCTGCCCGCCTGGTTAAGGGTCGCGGCTAGGGCGAAGTCGGAGGCATCGCTCTCCACTTGGAAGGGGATGGACTCATCCACCGCGTGCATTGCGGCCTTCGCGATATCGTTCTTGATAAGAGTGAAGGCTGCACACGCCTCTGGTGTCAGGGGGAAGGAGGTGGCTTTGATGAGGGGCCTGGCTTTGTCTGCATAGAGGGGCACCCACTGGGCGTAGTAGGAGAAAAACCCCAGGCATCTCTTCAGTGCTTTTTGGCAGTGGGGAAGGGGTAGCTCCATTAGGGGGCGCATTCTGTCGGGGTCGGGCCCGATGACTCCGTTCTCCACCACGCAGCCGAGGATGGCCAGGCGCTTGGTGTGAAACATACATTTTTCCTTATTGTACGTTAGGTTCAGCCGTTGGGCCGTACGGAGGAAATTTGCTAGATTAACGTCGTGGTCCTGCTGGTCGTGGCCGCAGATGGTGACGTTATCCAAATAGGGGAAGGTTGCCCGCAGCGCGTTCTGGTCAACCATTCGGTCCATCTCCCTTTGGAAGACCGAAACCCCGTTGGTGACGCCGAAGGGGACCCTAAGGAAGTGGTTGAGGCGGCCGTTTGCCTCGAAGGCAGTATACTGGCGGTCCTCATGGCGGATGGGCAGCTGGTGGTACGCTGACTTAAGGTCGATGGTGGAGAATACTTTGTATTGCGCAATCTGATTGACCATATCAGATATGCGAGGGAGGGGGTACGCGTCCAGCTGGGTGTACCGGTTTATGGTTTGGCTGTAGTCGATTACCATGCGGCGTTTTGCAGTGGTTTTAACGACTACAACCTGGGCTCGCCAGGGGCTAGTGCTACCTTCGATAATGCCCTCCTTCAAGAGCCGCTCCACCTCAGAGCTGATAAAAGCTCTGTCCCCGGCACTGTACCGCCTGCTTTTGGTAGCGATGGGCCTTGATCCAGCGTCACGGAGGCCAGTATGTGGCTTAGTGAGTCACTATAGTCATCCGCCGAGACGGTGGTCGGTTCCGGTGACGAAATGGCGGTTGAGTGCGTTGGATACGATGGCGGCGGATGCCATGCGGCCGGGGGTACACAAAATGGCGGATAAGATGGCTGCTCCCACGGCCCGCACGCTGCGCTGCTGGCTGGCTTCCCCTTGCAGGCGTTAGCGTAATGGCCTTTCTTCCCGCAGCCCGAGCAGGTAGCTGTCTTAGCTGGGCAGTGCGCTCTGGGATGTTTTAACTGGCCACAGAAATAGCATTTTTGGGCCTGGTTACTGGGCATCGAAGCAGTTCTTACCGGAGGCTGCTGTCTCGGTTGGGTCGCTGCAGCGGTTGGTGCCGGGGACGGCGGTCCCGTGTCCCACGGTTTCGATTGCCATGTCTCGGCGCCGTTACGGGGGTATGCCTCGAGGTTTCGGTGGGCCTCCTCTAACGAGAGCGCAAGGGCAATGGCCGTCTTCAGGTCGGGTTCCTTGCTTTCTAGCAGTCTCTGCCGGGTGTGGTCTGACTGGAGGCCCCTGACGAAGGCATCACAGGCGAGTCCCTGCGCGTGCTCCACAGCCGTTACCGCTTTACAATCGCAGTCTCTGCAGAGTGCCAGTAGCGCCCGTGCAAATGCCCCTACCGATTCTCCCGGTTGCTGCCTGCGGGATCCCAAGAGGTGTCGGGCGTAAATTGTGTTCACTGGGCGCGTATATTGCCCTTTTAGTAGCTCGAGGGCCGCCACGTACGTATTAGAGTCCCGGATTAGCATATATACTTGATGGCTCACCTGGGCGGTCAAAATTTTCAGTTTGTGATCCTCCTCTGCAACCTGTGAGATTGCGAGGAAGGATTCAAAGCAGCTCAGCCAGTGTTCAAACTTGGCTGATGCACCCACATCTTGAGGGTCGAGGTCCAGGCGTGGTGGTCTGAGGGCTCTCAGCAATGTCTGCTGTATCCGTTGCTGTTGTTGCTCCTCAGGTGTCGCCATTTAACTTTTATTAGCTAATAAAATTGATACGCTTATCAATTACTTCATAAAAGGTGATGAGTCGAAGAAGAGATGATGAGTCGAAAGAAGAGATGAATAAGGCTTTTATTAGCTAAGAAGAGACCATGCTTCTTCGTGAGTGACTGAACAAGTCTGAACGAAACCCACACAGTGGTGGGTGGAGTCAGCTGAGGCATGCCTCCATACACAGCGCCACCCAGAGGTGGCAATATACAATACAGTGGTTTACCACAAAGGTGTTGACTCTCACTGGGGTACGGGTCCCCTCCTCTCCTGAAGGTGCTGACTCACACTGGGGTACGGGTCCCCTCCTCTCCTGAAGGTGCTGACTCTCACTGGGGTACAGGTCCCCTCCTCTCCTGAAGGTGCTGACTCACACTGGGGTACGGGTCCCCTCCTCTCCTGAAGGCGCTGACTCTCACTGGGGTACGGGTCCCCTCCTCTCCTGAAGGTGCTGACTCTCACTGGAGTACGGGTCCCCTCCTCTCCTGAAGGTGCTGACTCTCACTGGGGTACGGGTCCCCTCCTCTCCTGAAGGTGCTGACTCTCACTGGGGTACAGGTTCCCTCCTCTCCTGAAGGTGCTGACTCTCACTGGGGTACGGGTCCCCTCCTCTCCTGAAAGTGCAGACTCTCACTGGGGTACGGGTCCCCTCCTCTCCTGAAGGTGATTACTCTCACTGGGGTACGGGTCCCCTCCTCTCCTGAAAGAGCTGACTCTCACTGGGGTACGGGTCCCCTCCTCTCCTGAAAGTGCTGACTCTCACTGGGGTACGGGTCCCCTCCTGTCCTGAAGGTGCTGACCATCACTGGGGTACGGGTCCTCTCCTCTCCTGAAGGTGCTGACTCTCACTGGGGTAAAGGTCCCCTCCTCTCCTGAAGGTGCTGACCCTCACTGGGGTACAGGACCCCTCCTCTCCAGAAGGTGCTGACTCTCACTGGGTTACGGGTCCCCTCCTCCCCTGAAGGTGCTGACTCTCACTGGAGTACGAGTCCCCTCCTCTCCTGATGGTGCTGACTCTCACTGGAGTACAGGTCCCCTCCTCTCCTGAAGGTGCTGACTCTCACTGGAGTACAGGTCCCCTCCTCTCCTGAAGGTGCTGACTCTCACTGGGGTACGGGTTCCCTCCTCTCCTGAAGGCGCTGACTCTCACTGGGGTACGGATCCCCTCCTCTCCTGCAGGTGCTGACTCTCACTGGGGTACGGGTCCACTCCTCTCCTGAAGGTGCTGTCTCTCACTGGGGTACGGGTCCCTTCCTCTCCTGAAGGAGCTGACTCTCACTGGGGTACGGGTCCCCTCCTCTCCTGAAGGCGCTGACTCTCACTGGGGTACGGCTCCCCTCCTCTCCTGAAGGCGCTGACTCTCACTGGGGTACAGGACCCCTCCTCTCCTGAAGGTGTTGACTCTCACTGGGGTACAGGTCCCCTCCTCCCCTGAAGGTGCTAACTCTCACTGGAGTACGAGTCCCCTCCTCTCCTGATGGTGCTGACTCTCACTGGCGTACCGGTCCCCTCCTCTCCTGAAGGTGCTGACTCTCACTGGAGTACAGATCCCCTCCTCTCCTGAAGGTGCTGACTCTCACTGGGGTACGGGTCCCCTACTCTCCTGAAGGTGCTGACTCTCACTGGGGTACGGGTCCCCTCCTCTCATGAAGGCGCTGACTCTCACTGGGGTACGGGTCCCCTCCTCTCCTGCAGGTGCTGACTCTCACTGGGGTACGGGTCCACTCCTTTCCTGAAGGTGCTGATTCTCACTGGGGTACGAGACCCTTCCTCTCCTGAAGGTGCTGACTCTCACTGGGGTACGGGTCCCCTCCTCTCCTGCAGGTGCTGACTCTCACTGGGGTATGGGTCCACTCCTCTCCTGAAGGTGCTGACTCTCACTGGGGTACGGGTTCCCTCCTCTCCTGAAGGTGCTGACTCTAACTGGGGTACAGGACCCCTCCTCTCCTGAAGGTGCTGACTCTCACTGGGGTACGGGTCCCCTCCTCTCCTGAAGGCGCTGACTCTCACTGGGGTACGGGTCCCCTCCTCTCCTGAAGGTGCTGACTCTCACTGGGGTACAGCACCCCTCCTCTCCTGAAGGTGCTGACTCTCACTGGGGTACGGGTCCCCTCCTCCTCTGAAGGTGCTGACCCTCACTGGGGTACAGGACCCCTCCTCTCCAGAAGGTGCTGACTCTCACTGGGGTACGGGTCCCCTCCTCCCCTTAAGGTGCTGACTCTCACTGGAGTACGAGTCCCCTCCTCTCCTGATGGTGCTGACTCTCACTGGAGTACAGGTCCCCTCCTCTCCTGAAGGTGCTGACTCTCACTGGAGTACAGGTCGCCTCCTCTCCTGAAGGTGCTGACTCTCACTGGGGTACGGGTTCCCTCCTCTCCTGAATGCGCTGACTCTCACTGGGGTACGGGTCCCCTCCTCTCCTGAAGGTGCTGACTCTCAGTGGGGTACGGGTTCCCTCCTCTCCTGAAGGCGCTGACTCTCACTGGGGTACGGGTTCCCTCCTCTCCTGAAGGCGCTGACTCTCACTGGAGAACGAGTCCCCTCCTCTCCTGATGGTGCTGACTCTCACTGGAGTACAGGTCCCCTCCTCTCCTGAAGGTGCTGACTCTCACTGGGGTACAGCACCCCTCCTCTCCTGAAGTTGCTGACTCTCACTGGGGTACGGGGTCCCTCCTCTCCTGAAGGCGCTGACTCTCACTGGAGTACAGGTCCCCTCCTCTCCTGAAGGTGCTGACTCTCACTGGGGTACGGGTCCCCTCCTCCCCTGAAGGTGCTGACTCTCACTGGAGTACGAGTCCCCTCCTCTCCTGATGGTGCTGACTCTCACTAGAGTACAGGTCCCCTCCTCTCCTGAAGGTGCTGACTCTCACTGGAGTACAGGTCCCCTCCTCTCCTGAAGGTGCTGACTCTCACTGGGGTACGGGTTCCCTCCTCTCCTGAAGGCGCTGACTCTCACTGGGGTACGGGTCCCCTCCTCTCCTGCAGGTGCTGACTCTCACTGGGGTACGGGTCCACTCCTCTCCTGAAGGTGCTGTCTCTCACTGGGGTACGGGTCCCTTCCTCTCCTGAAGGAGCTGACTCTCACTGGGGTACGGGTCCCCTCCTCTCCTGAAGGCGCTGACCCTCACTGGGGTACGGGTCCCCTCCTCTCCTGAAGGCGCTGACTCTCACTGGGGTACAGGACCCCTCCTCTCCTGAAGGTGTTGACTCTCACTGGGGTACGGGTCCCCTCCTCCCCTGAAGGTGCTAACTCTCACTGGAGTACGAGTCCCCTCCTCTCCAGAAGGTGCTGACTCTCACTGGGGTACGGGTTCCCTCCTCTCCTGAAGGCGCTGACTCTCACTGGGGTACGGGTCCCCTCCTCTCCTGCAGGTGCTGACTCTCACTGGGGTACGGGTCCACTCCTCTCCTGAAGGTGCTGTCTCTCACTGGGGTACGGGTCCCTTCCTCTCCTGAAGGAGCTGACTCTCACTGGGGTACGGGTCCCCTCCTCTCCTGAAGGCGCTGACTCTCGCTGGGGTACGGGTCCCCTCCTCTCCTGAAGGCGCTGACTCTCACTGGGGTACAGGACCCCTCCTCTCCTGAAGGTGTTGACTCTCACTGGGGTACGGGTCCCCTCCTCTCCTGAAGGCGCTGACTCTCACTGGAGTACGAGTCCCCTCCTCTCCTGATGGTGCTGACTCTCACTGGCGTACCGGTCCCCTCCTCTCCTGAAGGTGCTGACTCTCACTGGAGTACAGATCCCCTCCTCTCCTGAAGGTGCTGACTCTCACTGGGGTACGGGTCCCCTACTTTCCTGAAGGTGCTGACTCTCACTGGGGTACGGGTCCCCTCCTCTCATGAAGGCGCTGACTCTCACTGGGGTACGGGTCCCCTCCTCTCCTGCAGGTGCTGACTCTCACTGGGGTACGAGACCCTTCCTCTCCTGAAGGTGCTGACTCTCACTGGGGTACGGGTCCCCTCCTCTCCTGCAGGTGCTGACTCTCACTGGGGTATGGGTCCACTCCTCTCCTGAAGGTGCTGACTCTCACTGGGGTACGGGTTCCCTCCTCTCCTGAAGGTGCTGACTCTAACTGGGGTACAGGACCCCTCCTCTCCTGAAGGTGCGGACTCTCACTGGGGTACGGGTCCCCTCCTCTCCTGAAGGCGCTGACTCTCACTGGGGTACGGGTCCCCTCCTCTCCTGAAGGTGCTGACTCTCACTGGGGTGCAGCACCCCTCCTCTCCTGAAGGTGCTGACTCTCACTGGGGTACGGGTCCCCTCCTCTCCTGCAGGTGCTGACTCTCACTGGGGTACGGGTCCACTCCTCTCCTGAAGGTGCTGTCTCTCACTGGGGTACGGGTCCCTTCCTCTCCTGAAGGAGCTGACTCTCACTGGGGTACGGGTCCCCTCCTCTCCTGAAGGCGCTGACCCTCACTGGGGTACGAGTCCCCTCCTCTCCTGAAGGCGCTGACTCTCACTGGGGTACAGGACCCCTCCTCTCCTGAAGGTGTTGACTCTCACTGGGGTACGGGTCCCCTCCTCCCCTGAAGGTGCTAACTCTCACTGGAGTACGAGTCCCCTCCTCTCCAGAAGGTGCTGACTCTCACTGGGGTACGGGTCCCCTCCTCCCCTGAAGGTGCTGACTCTCACTGGAGTACGAGTCCCCTCCTCTCCTGATGGTGCTGACTCTCACTGGAGTACAGGTCCCCTCCTCTCCTGAAGGTGCTGACTCTCACTGGAGTACAGGTCCCCTCCTCTCCTGAAGGTGCTGACTCTCACTGGGGTACGGGTTCCCTCCTCTCCTGAAGGCGCTGACTCTCACTGGGGTATGGGTCCCCTCCTCTCCTGCAGGTGCTGACTCTCACTGGGGTACGGGTCCGCTCCTCTCCTGAAGGTGCTGACTCTCACTGGGGTACGGGTCCCTTCCTCTGCTGAAGGTGCTGACTGTCACTGGGGTACGGGTCCCCTCCTCTCCTGAATGCGCTGACTCTCACTGGGGTACGGGTCCCCTCCTCTCCTGAAGGTGCTGACTCTCAGTGGGGTACGGGTTCCCTCCTCTCCTGAAGGCGCTGACTCTCACTGGGGTACGGGTTCCCTCCTCTCCTGAAGGCGCTGACTCTCACTGGAGAACGAGTCCCCTCCTCTCCTGATGGTGCTGACTCTCACTGGAGTACAGGTCCCCTCCTCTCCTGAAGGTGCTGACTCTCACTGGGGTACAGCACCCCTCCTCTCCTGAAGTTGCTGACTCTCGCTGGGGTACGGGGTCCCTCCTCTCCTGAAGGTGCTGACTCTCACTGGAGTACAGGTCCCCTCCTCTCCTGAAGGTGCTGACTCTCACTGGGGTACGGGTCCCCTCCTCCCCTGAAGGTGCTGACTCTCACTGGAGTACGAGTCCCCTCCTCTCCTGATGGTGCTGACTCTCACTGGAGTACAGGTCCCCTCCTCTCCTGAAGGTGCTGACTCTCACTGGAGTACAGGTCCCCTCCTCTCCTGAAGGTGCTGACTCTCACTGGGGTACGGGTTCCCTCCTCTCCTGAAGGCGCTGACTCTCACTGGGGTACGGGTCCCCTCCTCTCCTGCAGGTGCTGACTCTCACTGGGGTACGGGTCCACTCCTCTCCTGAAGGTGCTGTCTCTCACTGGGGTACGGGTCCCTTCCTCTCCTGAAGGAACTGACTCTCGCTGAGGTACGGGTCCCCTCCTCTCCTGAAGGCGCTGACTCTCACTGGGGTACGGGTCCCCTCCTCTCCTGAAGGTGCTGACTCTCACTGGGGTACAGGTCCCCTCCTCTCCTGAAGGTGCTGACTCTCACTGGGGTACGGGTCGCCTCCTCTCCAGAAGGTGCTGACTCTCACTGGGGTACGCCTCACCTCCTCCTCTGAAGGTGCTAACTCTCGCTGTAATACGAGTCCCCTCCTCTCCTGAAGGTGCTGACTCTCACTGGGGTACTGGTCCACTCCTCTCCTGATTTTGCTGACTCTCACTGGGGCACGGGTCCCCTCCTCTCCTGAAGGTGCTGACTCTCACTGGGGTACGGGTCCCCTCCCCTCCTGAAGGTGCTGACTCTCACTGCGGTACGGGTCCCCTCCCCTCCTGAAGGTGCTGACTCTCACTGAGGTACAGGTCCCCTCCTCTCCTGAAGGTGCTGACTCTCACTGGGGTACGGGTCCCCTCCCCTCCTGAAGGTGCTGACTCTCACTGAGGTACAGGTCCCCTCCTCTCCTGAAGGTGCTGACTCTCACTGGGGTACGGGTCCCCTCCTCTCCTGAAGGTGCTGACTCTCACTGGGGTACGGGTCCCCTCCTCCCCTGAAGGTGCTGACTCTCACTGGGGTACAGGTCCCCTCCTCTCCTGAAGGTGCTGACTCTCACTGGGGTACAGGTCCCCTCCTCTCCTGAAGGTGCTGACTCTCACTGGGGTACGGGTCCTCTCCTCTCCTGAAGGTGCTGGCTCTCACTGGGGTACAGGTCCCCGCCTCTCCTGAAGGTGCTGACTCTCACTGAGGTACAGGTCCCCTCCTCTCCTGAAGGTGCTGACTCTCACTGGGGTACGGGTCCCCTCCTCCCCTGAAGATGCTGACTCTCACTGGGGTACGGGTCCCCTCCTCTCCTGAAGGTGCTGACTCTCACTGGGGTACGGGTCCCCTCCTCTCCTGAAGGTGCTGACTCTCACTGGGGTACGGGTCCCCTCCTCTCCTGAAGGAGCTGACTCTCACTGGGGTACGGGTCCCCTTCTCTCCTGCAGGTGCTGACTCTCACTGGGGTACAGGTCCACTCCTCTCCCGAAGGTGCTGACTCTAACTGGGGTACGGGTCCCTTCCTCTCCTGAAGGTGCTGACTCTCACTGGGGAACGGGTCCCCTCCTCTCCTGAAGGTACTGACTCTCACTGGGGTACGGGTCCCCTCCTCTCCTGCAGGTGCTGACTCTCACTGGGGTACGGGTCCGCTCCTCTCCTGAAGGTGCTGACTCTCACTGGGGTACGGGTCCCTTCCTCTGCTGAAGGTGCTGACTCTCACTGGGGTACGGGTCCTCTCCTCTCCTGCAGGTGCTGACTCTCACTGGCGTACGGGTCCCCTCCTCTCCTGAAGGTGCTGACTCTCACTGGGGTACGGGTTCCCTCCTCTCCTGAACGTGCTGACTCTCACTGGGATACGGGTCCCCTCCTCTCCTGAAGGTGCTGACTCTCACTGGGGTACGGGTCCCCTCCTCTCCTGCAGGTGCTGACTCTCACTGGGGTACGGATCCACTCCTCTGCTGAAGGTGCTGACTCTCACTGGGATACGGGTCCCCTCCTCTCCTGCAGATGCTGACTCTCACTGGAGTACAGGTCCCCTCCTCTCCTGAAGGTGCTGACTCTCACTGGGGTACGGGTCCCCTCCTCTCCTGAAGTTGCTGACTCTCACTGGGGTACGGGGTCCCTCCTCTCCTGAAGGCGCTGACTCTCACTGGGGTACGGGTCCCCTCCTCTCCTGAAGGTGCTGACTCTCACTGGGGTACGGGTTCCCTCCTCTCCTGAAGGCGCTGACTCTCACTGGGGTACGGGTCCCCTCCTCTCCTGCAGGTGCTGACTCTCACTGGGGTACGGGTCCCCTCCTCTCCTGAAGGCGCTGACTCTCGCTGAGGTACGGGTCCCCTCCTCTCCTGAAGGCGCTGACTCTCACTGGGGTACGGGTCCCCTCCTCTCCTGAAGGTGCTGACTCTCACTGGGGTACAGGTCCCCTCCTCTCCTGAAGGTGCTGACTCTCACTGGGGTACGGGTCGCCTCCTCTCCAGAAGGTGCTGACTCTCACTGGGGTACGCCTCACCTCCTCCCCTGAAGGTGCTAACTCTCGCTGTAATACGAGTCCCCTCCTCTCCTGACGGTGCTGACTCTCACTGGGGTACTGGTCCACTCCTCTCCTGATTTTGCTGACTCTCACTGGGGCACGGGTCCCCTCCTCTCCTGAAGGTGCTGACTCTCACTGGGGTACGGGTCCCCTCCCCTCCTGAAGGTGCTGACTCTCACTGCGGTACGGGTCCCCTCCCCTCCTGAAGGTGCTGACTCTCACTGAGGTACAGGTCCCCTCCTCTCCTGAAGGTGCTGACTCTCACTGGGGTACGGGTCCCCTCCTCCCCTGAAGGTGCTGACTCTCACTGGGGTACAGGTCCCCTCCTCTCCTGAAGGTGCTGACTCTCACTGGGGTACGGGTCCTCTCCTCTCCTGAAGGCACTGACTCTCACTGGGGTACGGGTCCCCTCCTCTCCTGAAGGTGCTGACTCTCACTGGGGTACAGGTCCCCTCCTCTCCTGAAGGTGCTGAGTCTCACTGGGGTACGGGTCCCCTCCTCTCCTGAAGTTGCTGACTCTCACTGGGGTATGGGGTCCCTCCTCTCCTGAAGGCGCTGACTCTCACTGGGGTACGGGTCCCCTCCTCTCCTGAAGGTGCTGACTCTCACTGGGGTACGGGTTCCCTCCTCTCCTGAAGGCGCTGACTCTCACTGGGGTACGGGTCCCCTCCTCTCCTGCAGGTGCTGACTCTCACTGGGGTACGGGTCCCCTCGTCTCCTGAAGGCGCTGACTCTCACTGGGGTACGGGTCCCCTCCTCTCCTGAAGGCGCTGACTCTCGCTGAGGTCCGGGTCCCCTCCTCTCCTGAAGGCGCTGACTCTCACTGGGGTACGGGTCCCCTCCTCTCCTGAAGGTGCTGACTCTCACTGGGGTACAGGTCCCCTCCTCTCCTGAAGGTGCTGACTCTCACTGGGGTACGGGTCGCCTCCTCTCCAGAAGGTGCTGACTCTCACTGGGGTACGCCTCACCTCCTCCCCTGAAGGTGCTAACTCTCGCTGTAATACGAGTCCCCTCCTCTCCTGAAGGTGCTGACTCTCACTGGGGTACTGGTCCACTCCTCTCCTGATTTTGCTGACTCTCACTGGGGCACGGGTCCCCTCCTCTCCTGAAGGTGCTGACTCTCACTGGGGTACGGGACCCCTCCCCTCCTGAAGGTGCTGACTCTCACTGCGGTACGGGTTCCCTCCCCTCCTGAAGGTGCTGACTCTCACTGAGGTACAGGTCCCCTCCTCTCCTGAAGGTGCTGACTCTCACTGGGGTACGGGTCCCCTCCTCCCCTGAAGGTGCTGACTCTCACTGGGGTACAGGTCCCCTCCTCTCCTGAAGGTGCTGACTCTCACTGGGGTACGGGTCCTCTCCTCTCCTGAAGGCACTGACTCTCACTGGGGTACGGGTCCCCTCCTCTCCTGAAGGTGCTGACTCTCACTGGGGTACAGGTCCCCGCCTCTCCTGAAGGTGCTGACTCTCACTGGGGTACGGGTCCCCTCCTCTCCTGAAGGTGCTGACTCTCACTGGGGTACGGGTCCCCTCCTCTCCTGAAGGAGCTGACTCTCACTGGGGTACGGGTCCCCTTCTCTCCTGCAGGTGCTGACTCTCACTGGGGTACAGGTCCACTCCTCTCCCGAAGGTGCTGACTCTCACTGGGGTACGGGTCCCCTCCTCTCCTGAAGGCGCTGACCCTCACTGGGGTACGGGTCCCCTCCTCTCCTGAAGGCGCTGACTCTCACTGGGGTACAGGACCCCTCCTCTCCTGAAGGTGTTGACTCTCACTGGGGTACGGGTCCCCTCCTCCCCTGAAGGTGCTAACTCTCACTGGAGTACGAGTCCCCTCCTCTCCAGAAGGTGCTGACTCTCACTGGGGTACGGGTCCCCTCCTCCCCTGAAGGTGCTGACTCTCACTGGAGTACGAGTCCCCTCCTCTCCTGATGGTGCTGACTCTCACTGGAGTACAGGTCCCCTCCTCTCCTGAAGGTGCTGACTCTCACTGGAGTACAGGTCCCCTCCTCTCCTGAAGGTGCTGACTCTCACTGGGGTACGGGTTCCCTCCTCTCCTGAAGGCGCTGACTCTCACTGGGGTACGGGTCCCCTCCTCTCCTGCAGGTGCTGACTCTCACTGGGGTACGGGTCCACTCCTCTCCTGAAGGAGCTGACTCTCACTGGGGTACGGGTCCCCTTCTCTCCTGCAGGTGCTGACTCTCACTGGGGTACAGGTCCACTCCTCTCCCGAAGGTGCTGACTCTAACTGGGGTACGGGTCCCTTCCTCTCCTGAAGGTGCTGACTCTCACTGGGGCACGGGTCCCCTCCTCTCCTGAATGTACTGACTCTCACTGGGGTACGGGTCCCCTCCTCTCCTGCAGGTGCTGACTCTCACTGGGGTACGGGTCCGCTCCTCTCCTGAAGGTGCTGACTCTCACTGGGGTACGGGTCCCTTCCTCTGCTGAAGGTGCTGACTGTCACTGGGGTACGGGTCCCCTCCTCTCCTGAATGCGCTGACTCTCACTGGGGTACGGGTCCCCTCCTCTCCTGAAGGTGCTGACTCTCAGTGGGGTACGGGTTCCCTCCTCTCCTGAAGGCGCTGACTCTCACTGGGGTACGGGTTCCCTCCTCTCCTGAAGGCGCTGACTCTCACTGGAGAACGAGTCCCCTCCTCTCCTGATGGTGCTGACTCTCACTGGGGTACGGGTCCCCTCCTCTCCTGAAGGTGCTGACTCTCACTGGAGTACAGGTCCCCTCCTCTCCTGAAGGTGCTGACTCTCACTGGGGTACAGCACCCCTCCTCTCCTGAAGTTGCTGACTCTCACTGGGGTACGGGGTCCCTCCTCTCCTGAAGGTGCTGACTCTCACTGGGGTACGGGTCCCCTCCTCCCCTGAAGGTGCTGACTCTCACTGGGGTACGGGTCCCCTCCTCCCCTGAAGGTGCTGACTCTCACTGGAGTACAGGTCCCCTCCTCTCCTGAAGGTGCTGACTCTCACTGGGGTACGGGTCCCCTCCTCTCCTGAAGGTGCTGACTCTCACTGGGGTACGGGTCCCCTCCTCCCCTGAAGGTGCTGACTCTCACTGGAGTACGAGTCCCCTCCTCTCCTGATGGTGCTGACTCTCACTGGAGTACAGGTCCCCTCCTCTCCTGAAGGTGCTGACTCTCACTGGAGTACAGGTCCCCTCCTCTCCTGAAGGTGCTGACTCTCACTGGGGTACGGGTTCCCTCCTCTCCTGAAGGCGCTGACTCTCACTGGGGTACGGGTCCCCTCCTCTCCTGCAGGTGCTGACTCTCACTGGGGTACGGGTCCACTCCTCTCCTGAAGGTGCTGTCTCTCACTGGGGTACGGGTCCCTTCCTCTCCTGAAGGAGCTGACTCTCACTGGGGTACGGGTCCCCTCCTCTCCTGAAGGCGCTGACCCTCACTGGGGTACGGGTCCCCTCCTCTCCTGAAGGCGCTGACTCTCACTGGGGTACAGGACCCCTCCTCTCCTGAAGGTGTTGACTCTCACTGGGGTACGGGTCCCCTCCTCCCCTGAAGGTGCTAACTCTCACTGGAGTACGAGTCCCCTCCTCTCCAGAAGGTGCTGACTCTCACTGGGGTACGGGTCCCCTCCTCCCCTGAAGGTGCTGACTCTCACTGGAGTACGAGTCCCCTCCTCTCCTGAAGCTGCTGACTCTCACTGGAGTACAGGTCCCCTCCTCTCCTGAAGGTGCTGACTCTCACTGGAGTACAGGTCCCCTCCTCTCCTGAAGGTGCTGACTCTCACTGGGGTACGGGTTCCCTCCTCTCCTGAAGGCGCTGACTCTCACTGGGGTACGGGTCCCCTCCTCTCCTGCAGGTGCTGACTCTCACTGGGGTACGGGTCCACTCCTCTCCTGAAGGTGCTGTCTCTCACTGGGGTACGGGTCCCTTCCTCTCCTGAAGGAGCTGACTCTCACTGGGGTACGGGTCCCCTCCTCTCCTGAAGGCGCTGACTCTCGCTGGGGTACGGGTCCCCTCCTCTCCTGAAGGCGCTGACTCTCACTGGGGTACAGGACCCCTCCTCTCCTGAAGGTGTTGACTCTCACTGGGGTACGGGTCCCCTCCTCCCCTGATGGTGCTAACTCTCACTGGAGTACGAGTCCCCTCCTCTCCTGATGGTGCTGACTCTCACTGGCGTACCGGTCCCCTCCTCTCCTGAAGGTGCTGACTCTCACTGGAGTACAGATCCCCTCCTCTCCTGAAGGTGCTGAATCTCACTGGGGTACGGGTCCCCTACTTTCCTGAAGGTGCTGACTCTCACTGGGGTACGGGTCCACTCCTCTCATGAAGGCGCTGACTCTCACTGGGGTACGGGTCCCCTCCTCTCCTGCAGGTGCTGACTCTCACTGGGGTACGAGACCCTTCCTCTCCTGAAGGTGCTGACTCTCACTGGGGTACGGGTCCCCTCCTCTCCTGCAGGTGCTGACTCTCACTGGGGTATGGGTCCACTCCTCTCCTGAAGGTGCTGACTCTCACTGGGGTACGGGTCCCCTCCTCTCCTGAAGGTGCTGACTCTCACTGGGGTACGGGTTCCCTCCTCTCCTGAAGGTGCTGACTCTAACTGGGGTACAGGACCCCTCCTCTCCTGAAGGTGCGGACTCTCACTGGGGTACGGGTCCCCTCCTCTCCTGAAGGCGCTGACTCTCACTGGGGTACGGGTCCCCTCCTCTCCTGAAGGTGCTGACTCTCACTGGGGTACTGCACCCCTCCTCTCCTGAAGGTGCTGACTCTCACTGGGGTACGGGTCCCCTCCTCCTCTGAAGGTGCTGACCCTCACTGGGGTACAGGACCCCTCCTCTCCAGAAGGTGCTGACTCTCACTGGGGTACGGGTCCCCTCCTCCCCTTAAGGTGCTGACTCTCACTGGAGTACGAGTCCCCTCCTCTCCTGATGGTGCTGACTCTCACTGGAGTACAGGTCCCCTCCTCTCCTGAAGGTGCTGACTCTCACTGGAGTACAGGTCCCCTCCTCTCCTGAAGGTGCTGACTCTCACTGGGGTACGGGTTCCCTCCTCTCCTGAATGCGCTGACTCTCACTGGGGTACGGGTCCCCTCCTCTCCTGAAGGTGCTGACTCTCAGTGGGGTACGTGTTCCCTCCTCTCCTGAAGGCGCTGACTCTCACTGGGGTACGGGTTCCCTCCTCTCCTGAAGGCGCTGACTCTCACTGGAGTACGAGTCCCCTCCTCTACTGATGGTGCTGACTCTCACTGGAGTACAGGTCCCCTCCTCTCCTGAAGGTGCTGACTCTCACTGGGGTACGGGTCCCCTCCTCTCCTGAAGTTGCTGACTCTCACTGGGGTACGGGGTCCCTCCTCTCCTGAAGGCGCTGACTCTCACTGGGGTACGGGTCCCCTCCTCTCCTGAAGGTGCTGACTCTCACTGGGGTACGGGTTCCCTCCTCTCCTGAAGGCGCTGACTCTCACTGGGGTACGGGTCCCCTCCTCTCCTGCAGGTGCTGACTCTCACTGGGGTACGGGTCCCCTCGTCTCCTGAAGGCGCTGACTCTCACTGGGGTACGGGTCCCCTCCTCTCCTGAAGGCGCTGACTCTCGCTGAGGTACGGGTCCCCTCCTCTCCTGAAGGCGCTGACTCTCACTGGGGTACGGGTCCCCTCCTCTCCTGAAGGTGCTGACTCTCACTGGGGTACAGGTCCCCTCCTCTCCTGAAGGTGCTGACTCTCACTGGGGTACGGGTCGCCTCCTCTCCAGAAGGTGCTGACTCTCACTGGGGTACGCCTCACCTCCTCCTCTGAAGGTGCTAACTCTCGCTGTAATACGAGTCCCCTCCTCTCCTGAAGGTGCTGATTCTCACTGGGGTACTGGTCCACTCCTCTCCTGATTTTGCTGACTCTCACTGGGGCACGGGTCCCCTCCTCTCCTGAAGGTGCTGACTCTCACTGGGGTACGGGTCCCCTCCCCTCCTGAAGGTGCTGACTCTCACTGCGGTACGGGTCCCCTCCCCTCCTGAAGGTGCTGACTCTCACTGAGGTACAGGTCCCCTCCTCTCCTGAAGGTGCTGACTCTCACTGGGGTACGGGACCCCTCCCCTCCTGAAGGTGCTGACTCTCACTGAGGTACAGGTCCCCTCGTCTCCTGAAGGTGCTGACTCTCACTGGGGTACGGGTCCCCTCCTCTCCTGAAGGTGCTGACTCTCACTGGGGTACGGGTCCCCTCCTCCCCTGAAGGTGCTGACTCTCACTGGGGTACAGGTCCCCTCCTCTCCTGAAGGTGCTGACTCTCACTGGGGTACAGGTCCCCTCCTCTCCTGAAGGTGCTGACTCTCACTGGGGTACGGGTCCTCTCCTCTCCTGAAGGTGCTGGCTCTCACTGGGGTACAGGTCCCCGCCTCTCCTGAAGGTGCTGACTCTCACTGAGGTACAGGTCCCCTCCTCTCCTGAAGGTGCTGACTCTCACTGGGGTACGGGTCCCCTCCTCCCCTGAAGATGCTGACTCTCACTGGGGTACGGGTCCCCTCCTCTCCTGAAGGTGCTGACTCTCACTGGGGTACGGGTCCCCTCCTCTCCTGAAGGTGCTGACTCTCACTGGGGTACGGGTCCCCTCCTCTCCTGAAGGAGCTGACTCTCACTGGGGTACGGGTCCCCTTCTCTCCTGCAGGTGCTGACTCTCACTGGGGTACAGGTCCACTCCTCTCCCGAAGGTGCTGACTCTAACTGGGGTACGGGTCCCTTCCTCTCCTGAAGGTGCTGACTCTCACTGGGGAACGGGTCCCCTCCTCTCCTGAAGGTACTGACTCTCACTGGGGTACGGGTCCCCTCCTCTCCTGCAGGTGCTGACTCTCACTGGGGTACGGGTCCGCTCCTCTCCTGAAGGTGCTGACTCTCACTGGGGTACGGGTCCCTTCCTCTGCTGAAGGTGCTGACTCTCACTGGGGTACGGGTCCTCTCCTCTCCTGCAGGTGCTGACTCTCACTGGCGTACGGGTCCCCTCCTCTCCTGAAGGTGCTGACTCTCACTGGGGTACGGGTCCCCTCCTCTCCTGAAGGTGCTGACTCTCACTGGGGTACGGGTCCCCTCCTCTCCTGAACGTGCTGACTCTCACTGGGGTACGGGTCCCCTCCTCTGCTGAAGGTGCTGACTCTCACTGGGATACGGGTCCCCTCCTCTCCTGCAGATGCTGACTCTCACTGGAGTACAGGTCCCCTCCTCTCCTGAAGGTGCTGACTCTCACTGGGGTACGGGTCCCCTCCTCTCCTGAAGTTGCTGACTCTCACTGGGGTACGGGGTCCCTCCTCTCCTGAAGGCGCTGACTCTCACTGGGGTACGGGTCCCCTCCTCTCCTGAAGGTGCTGACTCTCACTGGGGTACGGGTTCCCTCCTCTCCTGAAGGCGCTGACTCTCACTGGGGTACGGGTCCCCTCCTCTCCTGAAGGTTCTGACTCTCACTGGGGTACAGGTCCCCTCCTCTCCTGAAGGTGCTGACTCTCACTGGGGTACGGGTCCCCTCCTCTCCTGAAGGCGCTGACTCTCGCTGAGGTACGGGTCCCCTCCTCTCCTGAAGGCGCTGACTCTCACTGGGGTACGGGTCCCCTCCTCTCCTGAAGGTGCTGACTCTCACTGGGGTACAGGTCCCCTCCTCTCCTGAAGGTGCTGACTCTCACTGGGGTACGGGTCGCCTCCCCTCCAGAAGGTGCTGACTCTCACTGGGGTACGCCTCACCTCCTCCCCTGAAGGTGCTAACTCTCGCTGTAATACGAGTCCCCTCCTCTCCTGACGGTGCTGACTCTCACTGGGGTACTGGTCCACTCCTCTCCTGATTTTGCTGACTCTCACTGGGGCACGGGTCCCCTCCTCTCCTGAAGGTGCTGACTCTCACTGGGGTACGGGTCCCCTCCCCTCCTGAAGGTGCTGACTCTCACTGCGGTACGGGTCCCCTCCCCTCCTGAAGGTGCTGACTCTCACTGAGGTACAGGTCCCCTCCTCTCCTGAAGGTGCTGACTCTCACTGGGGTACGGGTCCCCTCCTCCCGTGAAGGTGCTGACTCTCACTGGGGTACAGGTCCCCTCCTCTCCTGAAGGTGCTGACTCTCACTGGGGTACGGGTCCTCTCCTCTCCTGAAGGCACTGACTCTCACTGGGGTACGGGTCCCCTCATCTCCTGAAGGTGCTGACTCTCACTGGGGTACAGGTCCCCTCCTCTCCTGAAGGTGCTGAGTCTCACTGGGGTACGGGTCCCCTCCTCTCCTGAAGTTGCTGACTCTCACTGGGGTACGGGGTCCCTCCTCTCCTGAAGGCGCTGACTCTCACTGGGGTACGGGTCCCCTCCTCTCCTGAAGGTGCTGACTCTCACTGGGGTACGGGTTCCCTCCTCTCCTGAAGGCGCTGACTCTCACTGGGGTACGGGTCCCCTCCTCTCCTGCAGGTGCTGACTCTCACTGGGGTACGGGTCCCCTCGTCTCCTGAAGGCGCTGACTCTCACTGGGGTACGGGTCCCCTCCTCTCCTGAAGGCGCTGACTCTCGCTGAGGTACGGGTCCCCTCCTCTCCTGAAGGCGCTGACTCTCACTGGGGTACGGGTCCCCTCCTCTCCTGAAGGTGCTGACTCTCACTGGGATACAGGTCCCCTCCTCTCCTGAAGGTGCTGACTCTCACTGGGGTACGGGTCGCCTCCTCTCCAGAAGGTGCTGACTCTCACTGGGGTACGCCTCACCTCCTCCCCTGAAGGTGCTAACTCTCGCTGTAATACGAGTCCCCTCCTCTCCTGAAGGTGCTGACTCTCACTGGGGCACGGGTCCCCTCCTCTCCTGAAGGTGCTGACTCTCACTGGGGTACGGGACCCCTCCCCTCCTGAAGGTGCTGACTCTCACTGCGGTACGGGTTCCCTCCCCTCCTGAAGGTGCTGACTCTCACTGAGGTACAGGTCCCCTCCTCTCCTGAAGGTGCTGACTCTCACTGGGGTACGGGTCCCCTCCTCCCCTGAAGGTGCTGACTCTCACTGGGGTACAGGTCCCCTCCTCTCCTGAAGGTGCTGACTCTCACTGGGGTACGGGTCCTCTCCTCTCCTGAAGGCACTGACTCTCACTGGGGTACGGGTCCCCTCCTCTCCTGAAGGTGCTGACTCTCACTGGGGTACAGGTCCCCGCCTCTCCTGAAGGTGCTGACTCTCACTGGGGTACGGGTCCCCTCCTCTCCTGAAGGTGCTGACTCTCACTGGGGTACGGGTCCCCTCCTCTCCTGAAGGAGCTGACTCTCACTGGGGTACGGGTCCCCTTCTCTCCTGCAGGTGCTGACTCTCACTGGGGTACAGGTCCACTCCTCTCCCGAAGGTGCTGACTCTAACTGGGGTACGGGTCCCTTCCTCTCCTGAAGGTGCTGACTCTCACTGGGGCACGGGTCCCCTCCTCTCCTGAATGTACTGACTCTCACTGGGGTACGTGTCCCCTCCTCTCCTGCAGGTGCTGACTCTCACTGGGGTACGGGTCCGCTCCTCTCCTGAAGGTGCTGACTCTCACTGGGGTACGGGTCCCTTCCTCTGCTGAAGGTGCTGACTGTCACTGGGGTACGGGTCCCCTCCTCTCCTGAAGGTGCTGACTCTCACTGGGGTACGGGTCCCCTCCTCTCCTGAAGGTGCTGACTCTCACTGGGGTACGGGTCCCCTCCTCTGCTGAAGGTGCTGACTCTCACTGGGATACGGGTCCCCTCCTCTCCTGCAGATGCTGACTCTCACTGGGGTATGGGTCCACTCCTCTCCTGAAGGCGCTGACTCTCGCTGAGGTACGGGTCCCCTCCTCTCCTGAAGGCGCTGACTCTCACTGGGGTACGGGTCCCCTCCTCTCCTGAAGGTGCTGACTCTCACTGGGATACAGGTCCCCTCCTCTCCTGAAGGTGCTGACTCTCACTGGGGTACGGGTCGCCTCCTCTCCAGAAGGTGCTGACTCTCACTGGGGTACGCCTCACCTCCTCCCCTGAAGGTGCTAACTCTCGCTGTAATACGAGTCCCCTCCTCTCCTGAAGGTGCTGACTCTCACTGGGGCACGGGTCCCCTCCTCTCCTGAAGGTGCTGACTCTCACTGGGGTACGGGACCCCTCCCCTCCTGAAGGTGCTGACTCTCACTGCGGTACGGGTTCCCTCCCCTCCTGAAGGTGCTGACTCTCACTGAGGTACAGGTCCCCTCCTCTCCTGAAGGTGCTGACTCTCACTGGGGTACGGGTCCCCTCCTCCCCTGAAGGTGCTGACTCTCACTGGGGTACAGGTCCCCTCCTCTCCTGAAGGTGCTGACTCTCACTGGGGTACGGGTCCTCTCCTCTCCTGAAGGCACTGACTCTCACTGGGGTACGGGTCCCCTCCTCTCCTGAAGGTGCTGACTCTCACTGGGGTACAGGTCCCCGCCTCTCCTGAAGGTGCTGACTCTCACTGGGGTACGGGTCCCCTCCTCTCCTGAAGGTGCTGACTCTCACTGGGGTACGGGTCCCCTCCTCTCCTGAAGGAGCTGACTCTCACTGGGGTACGGGTCCCCTTCTCTCCTGCAGGTGCTGACTCTCACTGGGGTACAGGTCCACTCCTCTCCCGAAGGTGCTGACTCTAACTGGGGTACGGGTCCCTTCCTCTCCTGAAGGTGCTGACTCTCACTGGGGCACGGGTCCCCTCCTCTCCTGAATGTACTGACTCTCACTGGGGTACGTGTCCCCTCCTCTCCTGCAGGTGCTGACTCTCACTGGGGTACGGGTCCGCTCCTCTCCTGAAGGTGCTGACTCTCACTGGGGTACGGGTCCCTTCCTCTGCTGAAGGTGCTGACTGTCACTGGGGTACGGGTCCCCTCCTCTCCTGAAGGTGCTGACTCTCACTGGGGTACGGGTCCCCTCCTCTCCTGAAGGTGCTGACTCTCACTGGGGTACGGGTCCCCTCCTCTGCTGAAGGTGCTGACTCTCACTGGGATACGGGTCCCCTCCTCTCCTGCAGATGCTGACTCTCACTGGGGTATGGGTCCACTCCTCTCCTGAAGGTGCTGACTCTCACTGGGGTACGGGTCCTCTCCTCTCCTGAAGGCGCTGACTCTCACTGGGGTATGGGTCCCCTCCTCTCCTGAAGGTGCTGACTCTCACTGGGGTATGGGTCCCCTCCTCTCCTGAAGGTGCTGACTCTCACTGGGGTACGGGTCCCCTCCTCTCCTGAAGGCGCTGACTCTCACTGGGGTACGGGTCCCCTCCTCTCCTGAAGGTGCTGACTCTCACTGGGGTACGGGTTCCCTCCTCTCCTGAAGGCGCTGACTCTCACTGGGGTACGGGTCCCCTCCTCTCCTGCAGGTGCTGACTCTCACTGGGGTACGGGTCCCCTCGTCTCCTGAAGGCGCTGACTCTCACTGGGGTACGGGTCCCCTCCTCTCCTGAAGGCGCTGACTCTCGCTGAGGTACGGGTCCCCTCCTCTCCTGAAGGCGCTGACTCTCACTGGGGTACGGGTCCCCTCCTCTCCTGAAGGTGCTGACTCTCACTGGGGTACAGGTCCCCTCCTCTCCTGAAGGTGCTGACTCTCACTGGGGTACGGGTCGCCTCCTCTCCAGAAGGTGCTGACTCTCACTGGGGTACGCCTCACCTCCTCCCCTGAAGGTGCTAACTCTCGCTGTAATACGAGTCCCCTCCTCTCCTGAAGGTGCTGACTCTCACTGGGGTACTGGTCCACTCCTCTCCTGATTTTGCTGACTCTCACTGGGGCACGGGTCCCCTCCTCTCCTGAAGGTGCTGACTCTCACTGGGGTACGGGACCCCTCCCCTTCTGAAGGTGCTGACTCTCACTGCGGTACGGGTTCCCTCCCCTCCTGAAGGTGCTGACTCTCACTGAGGTACGGGTCCCCTTCTCCCCTGAAGGTGCTGACTCTCACTGGGGTACAGGTCCCCTCCTCTCCTGAAGGTGCTGACTCTCACTGGGGTACGGGTCCTCTCCTCTCCTGAAGGCACTGACTCTCACTGGGGTACGGGTCCCCTCCTCTCCTGAAGGTGCTGACTCTCACTGGGGTACAGGTCCCCGCCTCTCCTGAAGGTGCTGACTCTCACTGGGGTACGGGTCCCCTCCTCTCCTGAAGGTGCTGACTCTCACTGGGGTACGGGTCCCCTCCTCTCCTGAAGGAGCTGACTCTCACTGGGGTACGGGTCCCCTTCTCTCCTGCAGGTGCTGACTCTCACTGGGGTACGGGTCCCTTCCTCTGCTGAAGGTGCTGACTGTCACTGGGGTACGGGTCCCCTCCTCTCCTGAAGGTGCTGACTCTCACTGGGGTACGGGTCCCCTCCTCTCCTGAAGGTGCTGACTCTCACTGGGGTACGGGTCCCCTCCTCTGCTGAAGGTGCTGACTCTCACTGGGAAACGGGTCCCCTCCTCTCCTGCAGATGCTGACTCTCACTGGGGTACGGGTCCACTCCTCTCCTGAAGGTGCTGACTCTCACTGGGGTATGGGTCCCTTCCTCTCCTGAAGGTGCTGACTGTTACTGGGGTACGGGTCCTCTCCTCTCCTGAAGGCGCTGACTCTCACTGGGGTATGGGTCCCCTCCTCTCCTGAAGGTGCTGACTCTCACTTGGGTATGGGTCCCCTTCTCTCCTGCAGGTGCTGACTCTCACTGGGGTACAGGTCCACTCCTCTCCCGAAGGTGCTGACTCTCACTGGGGTACGGGTCCCTTCCTCTCCTGAAGGTGCTGACTCTCACTGGGGTACGGGTCCCCTCCTCTTCTGAAGGTACTGACTCTCACTGGGGTACAGGTCCCCTCCCCTCCTGAAGGTGCTGACTCTCACTGGGGTACGGGTCCCTTCCTCTGCTGAAGGTGCTGACTGTCACTGGGGTACGGGTCCCCTCCTCTCCTGAAGGTGCTGACTCTCACTGGGGTACGGGTCCCCTCCTCTCCTGCAGGTGCTGACTCTCACTGGGGTACAGGTCCCCTCCTCTCCTGAAGGTGCTGACTCTCACTGGGGTACGGGTCCCCTCCTCTCCTGAAGGTGCTGACGCTCACTGGGGCACGGGTCCCCTCCTCTCCTGAAGGTGCTGACTCTCACTGGGGTACGGGTCCCCTCCTCTCCTGAAGGTGCTGACTCTCACTGGGGTACGGGTCCCCTCCTCTCCTGAAGGCGCTGACTCTCACTGGGGTACGGGCCCCCTCCTCTCCTGAAGGTGCTGACTCTCACTGGGGTACGGGTCCCCTCCTCTCCTGCAGGTGCTGACTCTCACTGGGGTACGGATCCACTCCTCTCCTGCAGGTGCTGACTCTCACTGGGGTACGGGTCCCCTCCTCTCCTGAAGGAGCTGACTCTCACTGGGGTACGGGTCCCCTCCTCTCCTGAAGGTGCTGACTGTCACTGGGGTACGGGTCCTCTCCTCTCCTGAAGGCGCTGACTCTCACTGGGGTACGGGTCCCCTCCTCTCCTGCAGGTGCTGACTCTCACTGGGGTATGGGTCCCCTCCTCTCCTGAAGGTGCTGACTCTCACTGGGGTACGGGTCCCCTCCTCTCCTGAAGGCGCTGACTCTCACTGGGGTACGGGTCCCCTCCTCTCCTGAAGGTGCTGACTCTCACTGGGGTACGGGTCCACTCCTCTCCTGAAGGTGCTGACTCTCACTGGGGTACGGGTCCACTCCTCTCCTGAAGGTGCTGACTCTCACTGCGGTACGGCTCCCCTCCTCTCCTGAAGGTGCTGACTCTCACTGGGGTACGGGTCCCCTCCTCTCCTGAAGGTGCTGACTCTCACTGGGGTACAGGTCCCCTCCTCTCCTGAAGGTGCTGACAATCACTGGAGTACAGGTCTCCTCCTCTCCTGAAGGTGCTGACTCTCACTGGAGTGCGGGTCCCCTCCTCTCCTGAAGGTACTGACTCTCACTGGGGTACGGGTCCACTCCTCTCCTGAAGGTGCTGACTCTCACTGGGGTACGGGTCCCCTCCTCTCCTGAAGGTGCTGACTCTCACTGGGGTACGGGTCCCCTCCTCTCCTGAAGGTGCTGACTCTCACTGGGGTACAGGCCCCTCCTCTCCTAAAGGTGCTGACTCTCACTGGAGTACAGGTCCCCTCCTCTCCTGAAGGTGCTGACTCTCACTGGGGTACGGGTCCCCTCATCTCCTGAAGGTGCTGACTCTCACTGGGGTACAGGTCTCCTCCTCTCCTGAAGGTGCTGACTCTCACTGGGGTACGGGCCCCCTCCTCTCCTGAAGGCGCTGACTCTCACTGGGGTACGGGTCCCCTCCTCTCCTGAAGGTGCTGACTCTCACTGGGGTATGGGTCCCCTCCTCTCCTGAAGGTGCTGACTCTCACTGGGGTACGGGTACCCTCCCCTCCCGAAGGTGCTGACTCTCACTGGGGTACAGGTCCCCTCCTCTCCTGAAGGTGCTGACTCTCACTGGTGTACAGGTCTCCTCCTCTCCTGAAGGTGCTGACTCTCACTGGGGTACGGGTCCACTCCTCTCCTGAAGGCGCTGACTCTCACTGGGGTACGGGTCCACTCCTCTCCTGAAGGTGCTGACTCTCACTGGGGTACGGGTCCCCTCCTCTCCTGAAGCCGCTGACTCTCACTGGGGTACGGGTCCCCTCCTCTCCTGAAGGTGCTGACTCTCACTGGGGTGCGGGTCCCCTCCTCTCCTGAAGGTGCTGACTCTCACTGGGGTACAGGTCGCCTCCTCTCCTGAAGGTGCTGACTCTCACTGGGATACGGGTCCCCTCCTCTCCTGCAGGTGCTGACTCTCACTGGGGTACGGGTCCCCTCCTCTTCTGAAGGTGCTGACTCTCACTGGGGTACGGGTCCCCTCCTCTCCTGAAGGAGCTGACTCTCACTGGGGTACGGGTCCCCTTCTCTCCTGCAGGTGCTGACTCTCACTGGGGTACAGGTCCTCTCCCGAAGGTGCTGACTCTCACTGGGGTACGGGTCCCCTCCTCTCCTGAAGGTGCTGACTCTCACTGGGGTACGGGTCACCTCCTCTCCTGAAGGATCTGACTCTCACTGGGGTACGGGTCCCCTTGTCTCCTGCAGGTGCTGACTCTCACTGGGGTACAGGTCCACTCCTCTCCTGAAGGTGCTGACTCTCACTGGGATACGGGTCCCCTCCTCTCCTGCAGGTGCTGACTCTCACTGGGGTACGGGTCCCCTCCTCTCCTGAAGGTGCTGACTCTCACTGGGGTACGGGTCCCCTCCTCTCCTGAAGGTGCTGACTCTCACTGGGGTACAGGTCCCCTCCTCTCCTGAAGGTGCTGACTCTCACTGCGGTACGGGTCCCCTCCTCTCCTGAAGGTGCTGACTCTCACTGGGGTACGGGTCCCCTCCTCTCCTGAAGGTGCTGACTCTCACTGGGGTACGGGTCCACTCCTCTCCTGAAGGTGCTGACTCTCACTGGGGTACGGGTCCACTCCTCTCCTGAAGGTGCTGACTCTCACTGCGGTACGGGTCCCCTCCTCTCCTGAAGGTGCTGACTCTCACTGGGGTACGGGTCCCCTCCTCTCCTGAAGGTGCTGACTCTCACTGGGGTACAGGTCCCCTCCTCTCCTGAAGGTGCTGACTCTCACTGGAGTACAGGTCTCCTCCTCTCCTGAAGGTGCTGACTCTCACTGGAGTGCGGGTCCCCTCCTCTCCTGAAGGTGCTGACTCTCACTGGGGTACGGGTCCACTCCTCTCCTGAAGGTGCTGACTCTCACTGGGGTACGGGTCCCCTCCTCTCCTGAAGGTGCTGACTCTCACTGGGGTACGGGTCCCCTCCTCTCCTGAAGGTGCTGACTCTCACTGGGGTACAGGTCCCCTCCTCTCCTAAAGGTGCTGACTCTCACTGGAGTACAGGTCCCCTCCTCTCCTGAAGGTGCTGACTCTCACTGGGGTACGGGTCCCCTCATCTCCTGAAGGTGCTGACTCTCACTGGGGTACAGGTCTCCTCCTCTCCTGAAGGTGCTGACTCTCACTGGGGTACGGGCCCCCTCCTCTCCTGAAGGCGCTGACTCTCACTGGGGTACGGGTCCCCTCCTCTCCTGAAGGTGCTGAGTCTCACTGGGGTATGGGTCCCCTCCTCTCCTGAAGGTGCTGACTCTCACTGGGGTACGGGTCCCCTCCTCTCCTGAAGGTGCTGACTCTCACTGGGGTACGGGTCCACTCCTCTCCTGAAAGTGCTGACTCTCACTGGGGTACGGGTCCACTCCTCTCCTGAAGGTGCTGACTCTCACTGGGGTACGGGTCCCCTCCTCTCCTGAAGGTGCTGACTCTCACTGGGGTACGGGTACCCTCCCCTCCCGAAGGTGCTGACTCTCAGTGGGGTACAGGTCCCCTCCTCTCCTGAAGGTGCTGACTCTCACTGGTGTACAGGTCTCCTCCTCCCCTGAAGGTGCTGACTCTCACTGGGGTACGGGTCCCCTCCTCTCCTGAAGGCGCTGACTCTCACTGGGGTACGGGTCCACTCCTCTCCTGAAGGTGCTGACTCTCACTGGGGTACAGGTCCCCTCCTCTCCGGAAGGCGCTGACTCTCACTGGGGTACGGGTCCCCTCCTCTCCTGAAGGTGCTGACTCTCACTGGGGTGCGGGTCCCCTCCTCTCCTGAAGGTGCTGACTCTCACTTGGGTACAGGTCCCCTCCTCTCCTGAAGATGCTGACTCCCACTGGGATACGGGTCCCCTCCTCTCCTGCAGGTGCTGACTCTCACTGGGGTACGGGTCCCCTCCTCTCCTGAAGGTGCTGACTCTCACTGGGGTACGGGTCCCCTCCTCTCCTGAAGGAGCTGACTCTCACTGGGGTACGGGTCCCCTTCTCTCCTGCAGGTGCTGACTCTCACTGGGGTACAGGTCCACTCCTCTCCCGAAGGTGCTGACTCTCACTGGGGTACGGGTCCACTCCTCTCCTGAAGGCGCTGACTCTCACTGGGGTACGGGTCCACTCCTCTCCTGAAGGTGCTGACTCTCACTGGGGTACGGGTCCCCTCCTCTCCTGAAGCCGCTGACTCTCACTGGGGTACGGGTCCCCTCCTCTCCTGAAGGTGCTGACTCTCACTGGGGTGCGGGTCCCCTCCTCTCCTGAAGGTGCTGACTCTCACTGGGGTACAGGTCGCCTCCTCTCCTGAAGGTGCTGACTCTCACTGGGATACGGGTCCCCTCCTCTCCTGCAGGTGCTGACTCTCACTGGGGTACGGGTCCCCTCCTCTTCTGAAGGTGCTGACTCTCACTGGGGTACGGGTCCCCTCCTCTCCTGAAGGAGCTGACTCTCACTGGGGTACGGGTCCCCTTCTCTCCTGCAGGTGCTGACTCTCACTGGGGTACAGGTCCTCTCCCGAAGGTGCTGACTCTCACTGGGGTACGGGTCCCCTCCTCTCCTGAAGGTGCTGACTCTCACTGGGGTACGGGTCACCTCCTCTCCTGAAGGATCTGACTCTCACTGGGGTACGGGTCCCCTTGTCTCCTGCAGGTGCTGACTCTCACTGGGGTACAGGTCCACTCCTCTCCTGAAGGTGCTGACTCTCACTGGGATACGGGTCCCCTCCTCTCCTGCAGGTGCTGACTCTCACTGGGGTACGGGTCCCCTCCTCTCCTGAAGGTGCTGACTCTCACTGGGGTACGGGTCCCCTCCTCTCCTGAAGGTGCTGACTCTCACTGGGGTACAGGTCCCCTCCTCTCCTGAAGGTGCTGACTCTCACTGCGGTACGGGTCCCCTCCTCTCCTGAAGGTGCTGACTCTCACTGGGGTACGGGTCCCCTCCTCTCCTGAAGGTGCTGACTCTCACTGGGGTACGGGTCCACTCCTCTCCTGAAGGTGCTGACTCTCACTGGGGTACGGGTCCACTCCTCTCCTGAAGGTGCTGACTCTCACTGCGGTACGGGTCCCCTCCTCTCCTGAAGGTGCTGACTCTCACTGGGGTACGGGTCCCCTCCTCTCCTGAAGGTGCTGACTCTCACTGGGGTACAGGTCCCCTCCTCTCCTGAAGGTGCTGACTCTCACTGGAGTACAGGTCTCCTCCTCTCCTGAAGGTGCTGACTCTCACTGGAGTGCGGGTCCCCTCCTCTCCTGAAGGTGCTGACTCTCACTGGGGTACGGGTCCACTCCTCTCCTGAAGGTGCTGACTCTCACTGGGGTACGGGTCCCCTCCTCTCCTGAAGGTGCTGACTCTCACTGGGGTACGGGTCCCCTCCTCTCCTGAAGGTGCTGACTCTCACTGGGGTACAGGTCCCCTCCTCTCCTAAAGGTGCTGACTCTCACTGGAGTACAGGTCCCCTCCTCTCCTGAAGGTGCTGACTCTCACTGGGGTACGGGTCCCCTCATCTCCTGAAGGTGCTGACTCTCACTGGGGTACAGGTCTCCTCCTCTCCTGAAGGTGCTGACTCTCACTGGGGTACGGGCCCCCTCCTCTCCTGAAGGCGCTGACTCTCACTGGGGTACGGGTCCCCTCCTCTCCTGAAGGTGCTGAGTCTCACTGGGGTATGGGTCCCCTCCTCTCCTGAAGGTGCTGACTCTCACTGGGGTACGGGTCCCCTCCTCTCCTGAAGGTGCTGACTCTCACTGGGGTACGGGTCCACTCCTCTCCTGAAAGTGCTGACTCTCACTGGGGTACGGGTCCACTCCTCTCCTGAAGGTGCTGACTCTCACTGGGGTACGGGTCCCCTCCTCTCCTGAAGGTGCTGACTCTCACTGGGGTACGGGTACCCTCCCCTCCCGAAGGTGCTGACTCTCAGTGGGGTACAGGTCCCCTCCTCTCCTGAAGGTGCTGACTCTCACTGGTGTACAGGTCTCCTCCTCCCCTGAAGGTGCTGACTCTCACTGGGGTACGGGTCCCCTCCTCTCCTGAAGGCGCTGACTCTCACTGGGGTACGGGTCCACTCCTCTCCTGAAGGTGCTGACTCTCACTGGGGTACAGGTCCCCTCCTCTCCGGAAGGCGCTGACTCTCACTGGGGTACGGGTCCCCTCCTCTCCTGAAGGTGCTGACTCTCACTGGGGTGCGGGTCCCCTCCTCTCCTGAAGGTGCTGACTCTCACTTGGGTACAGGTCCCCTCCTCTCCTGAAGATGCTGACTCCCACTGGGATACGGGTCCCCTCCTCTCCTGCAGGTGCTGACTCTCACTGGGGTACGGGTCCCCTCCTCTCCTGAAGGTGCTGACTCTCACTGGGGTACGGGTCCCCTCCTCTCCTGAAGGAGCTGACTCTCACTGGGGTACGGGTCCCCTTCTCTCCTGCAGGTGCTGACTCTCACTGGGGTACAGGTCCACTCCTCTCCCGAAGGTGCTGACTCTCACTGGGGTACGGGTCCCCTCCTCTCCTGAAGGTGCTGACTCTCACTGGGGTACGGGTCACCTCCTCTCCTGAAGGATCTGACTCTCACTGGGGTACGGGTCCCCTTCTCTCCTGCAGGTGCTGACTCTCACTGGGGTACAGGTCCACTCCTCTCCTGAAGGTGCTGACTCTCACTGGGATACGGGTCCCCTCCTCTCCTGCAGGTGCTGACTCTCACTGGGGTACGGGTCCCCTCCTCTCCTGAAGGTGTTGACTCTCACTGGGGTACGGGTCCCCTCCTCTCCTGAAGGTGCTGACTCTCACTGGGGTACAGGTCCCCTCCTCTCCTGAAGGTGCTGACTCTCACTGGTGTACGGGTCCCCTCCTCTCCTGAAGGTTCTGACACTCACTGGGGTACGGGTCCACTCCTCTCCTGAAGGTGCTGACTCTCACTGGGGTACGGGTCCACTCCTCTCCTGAAGGTGCTGACTCTCACTGGGGTACGGGTCCCCTCCTCTCATGAAGGTGCTGACTCTCACTGGAGTACAGGTCTCCTCATCTCCTGAAGGCGCTGACTCTCACTGGGGTACGGGTCCACTCCTCTCCTGAAGGAGCTGACTCTCACTGGGGTACGGGTCCACTCCTCTCCTGAAGGTGCTGACTCTCACTGGGGTACGGGTCCACTCCTCTCCTGAAGGTGCTGACTCTCACTGGGGTACGGGTCCCCTCCTCTCCTGAAGGTGCTGACTCTCACTGGGGTACGGGTCCCCTCCTCTCCTGAAGGTGTTGACTCTCACTGGGGTACAGGCCCCCTCCTCTCCTGAAGGTGCTGACTCTCACTGGAGTACAGTTCTCCTCCTCTCCTGAAGGTGCTGACTCTCACTGGGGTACGGGTCCCCTCCTCTCCTGAAGGCGCTGACTCTCACTGGGGTACGGGTCCCCTCCTCTCCTGAAGGTGCTGACTCTCACTGGGGTACGGGTCCACTCCTCTCCTGAAGGTGCTGACTCTCACTGGGGTACGGGTCCACTCCTCTCCTGAAGGTGCTGACTCTCACTGGGGTACGGGTCCCCTCCTCTCCTGAAGGTGCTGACTCTCACTGGGGTACGGGTCCACTCCTCTCCTGAAGGTGCTGACTCTCACTGGGGTACAGGTCCCCTCCTCTCCTGAAGGTGCTGACTCTCACTGGAGTACAGGTCTCCTCCTCTCCTGAAGGTGCTGAGTCTCACTGGGGTACGGGCCCCCTCCTCTCCTGAAGGTGCTGACTCTCACTGGGGTACAGGTCCACTCCTCTCCTGAAGGTGCTGACTCTCACTGGGGTACGGGTCCCCTCCTCTCCTGAAGGTGCTGACTCTCACTGGGGTACGGGTCCACTCCTCTCCTGAAGGTGCTGACTCTCACTGGGGTACAGGTCCCCTCCTCTCCTGAAGGTGCTGACTCTCACTGGAGTACAGGTCTCCTCCTCTCCTGAAGGTGCTGACTCTTCCTGGGTTACGGGACCCTCCTCTCCTGAAGGTGCTGACTCTCACTGGGGTACGGGTCCCCTCCTCTCCTGAAGGTGCTGACTCTCACTGGGGTACGGGTCCCCTGCTCTCCTGAAGGTGCTGACTCTCACTGGTGTACAGGTCTCCTCCTCTCCTGAAGGTGCTGACTCTCACTGGGATACGGGTCCCCTCCTCTCCTGCAGGTGCTGACTCTCACTGGGGTACGGGTCCCCTCCTCTCCTGAAGGTGCTGACTCTCACTGGGGTACGGGTCCCCTCCTCTCCTGAAGGAGCTGACTCTCACTGGGGTACGGGTCCCCTTCTCTCCTGCAGGTGCTGACTCTCACTGGGGTACAGGTCCACTCCTCTCCCGAAGGTGCTGACTCTCACTGGGGTACGGGTCCCCTCCTCTCCTGAAGGTGCTGATTCTCACTGGGGTACGGGTCACCTCCTCTCCTGAAGGATCTGACTCTCACTGGGGTACGGGTCCCCTTCTCTCCTGCAGGTGCTGACTCTCACTGGGTTACAGGTCCACTCCTCTCCTGAAGGTGCTGACTCTCACTGGGATACGGGTCCCCTCCTCTCCTGCAGGTGCTGACTCTCACTGGGGTACGGGTCCCCTCCTCTCCTGAAGGTGCTGACTCTCACTGGGGTACGGGTCCCCTCCTCTCCTGAAGGTGCTGACTCTCACTGGGGTACGGGTCCACTCCTCTCCTGAAGGTGCTGACTCTCACTGGGGTACGGGTCCACTCCTCTCCTGAAGGTGCTGACTCTCACTGCGGTCCAGGTCCCCTCCTCTCCTGAAGGTGCTGACTCTCACTGGGGTACGGGTCCCCTCCTCTCCTGAAGGTGCTGACTCTCACTGGGGTACAGGTCCCCTCCTCTCCTGAAGGTGCTGACTCTCACTGGAGTACAGGTCTCCTCCTCTCCTGAAGGTGCTGACTCTCACTGGAGTGCGGGTCCCCTCCTCTCCTGAAGGTGCTGACTCTCACTGGGGTACGGGTCCACTCCTCTCCTGAAGGTGCTGACTCTCACTGGGGTACGGGTCCCCTCCTCTCCTGAAGGTGCTGACTCTCACTGGGGTACGGGTCCCCTCCTCTCCTGAAGGTGCTGACTCTCACTGGGGTACAGGTCCCCTCCTCTCCTAAAGGTGCTGACTCTCACTGGAGTACAGGTCCCCTCCTCTCCTGAAGGTGCTGACTCTCACTGGGGTACGGGTCCCCTCATCTCCTGAAGGTGCTGACTCTCACTGGGGTACAGGTCTCCTCCTCTCCTGAAGGTGCTGACTCTCACTGGGGTACGGGCCCCCTCCTCTCCTGAAGGCGCTGACTCTCACTGGGGTACGGGTCCCCTCCTCTCCTGAAGGTGCTGACTCTCACTGGGGTATGGGTCCCCTCCTCTCCTGAAGGTGCTGACTCTCACTGGGGTATGGGTCCACTCCTCTCCTGAAGGTGCTGACTCTCACTGGG
Source organism: Somniosus microcephalus (assembly GCF_052327205.1). Lineage (NCBI taxonomy): Eukaryota > Metazoa > Chordata > Chondrichthyes > Squaliformes > Somniosidae > Somniosus > Somniosus microcephalus. Next base: position 9,334,481 of record NC_140998.1, on the reverse strand, counting down.
GTACGGGTCCCCTCCTCTCCTGAAGGTGCTGACTCTCACTCGGGTACGGGTCCCTCCTCTCCTGAAGGTGCTGACTCTCACTGGGGTACGGGTCCCCTCCTCTCCTGAAGGTGCTGACTCTCACTGGGGTACGGGTCCCCTCCTCTCCTGAAGGTGCTGACTCTCACTGGGGTACGGGTCCACTCCTCTCCTGAAGGTGCTGACTCTCACTGGGGTACGGGTCCACTCCTCTCCTGAAGGTGCTGTCTCTCACTGGGGTACGGGTCCCCTCCTCTCCTGAAGGTGCTGACTCTCACTGGGGTACGGGTACCCTCCCCTCCCGAAGGTGCTGACTCTCACTGGGGTACAGGTCCCCTCCTCTCCTGAAGGTGCTGACTCTCACTGGTGTACAGGTCTCCTCCTCTCCTGAAGGTGCTGACTCTCACTGGGGTACGGGTCCCCTCCTCTCCTGAAGGCGCTGACTCTCACTTGGGTACGGGTCCACTCCTCTCCTGAAGGTGCTGACTCTCACTGGGGTACGGGTCCCCTCCTCTCCTGAAGGCGCTGACTCTCACTGGGGTACGGGTCCCCTCCTCTCCTGAAGGTGCTGACTCTCACTGGGGTGCGGGTCCCCTCCTCTCCTGAAGGTGCTGACTCTCACTGGGGTACAGGTCCCCTCCTCTCCTGAAGGTGCTGACTCTCACTGGGATACGGGTCCCCTCCTCTCCTGCAGGTGCTGACTCTCACTGGGGTACGGGTCCCCTCCTCTCCTGAAGGTGCTGACTCTCACTGGGGTACGGGTCCCCTCCTCTCCTGAAGGAGCTGACTCTCACTGGGGTACGGGTCCCCTTCTCTCCTGCAGGTGCTGACTCTCACTGGGGTACAGGTCCACTCGTCTCCCGAAGGTGCTGACTCTCACTGGGGTACAGGTCCCCTCCTCTCCTGAAGGATCTGACTCTCACTGGGGTACGGGTCCCCTCCTCTCCTGAAGGTGCTGACTCTCACTGGGGTACGGGTCCCCTCCTCTCCAGAAGGAGCTGACTCTCACTGGGGTACGGGTCCCCTTCTCTCCTGCAGGTGCTGACTCTCACTGGGGTACAGGTCCCCTCCTCTCCTGAAGGTGCTGACTCTCACTGGGGTACAGGTCCCCTCCTCTCCTGAAGGATCTGACTCTCACTGGGGTACGGGTCCCCTCCTCTCCTGAAGGTGCTGACTCTCACTGGGGTACAGGTCCCCTCCTCTCCTGAAGGTGCTGACTCTCACTGGGGTACGGGTCCCCTCCTCTCCTGAAGGTGCTGACTCTCACTGGGATACGGGTCCCCTCCTCTCCTGAAGGTGCTGACTCTCACTGGGGTACGGGTCACCTCCTCTCCTGAAGGATCTGACTCTCACTGGGGTACGGGTCCCCTTCTCTCCTGCAGGTGCTGACTCTCACTGGGGTACAGGTCCACTCCTCTCCTGAAGGTGCTGACTCTCACTGGGATACGGGTCCCCTCCTCTCCTGAAGGTGCTGACTCTCACTGGGGTACGGGTCCCCTCCTCTCCTGAAGGTGCTGACTCTCACTGGGGTACGGGTCCCCTCCTCTCCTGAAGGTGCTGACTCTCACTGGGGTACGGGTCCACTCCTCTCCTGAAGGTGCTGACTCTCACTGGGGTACGGGTCCCCTCCTCTCCTGCAGGTGCTGACTCTCACTGGGGTACGGGTCCCCTCCTCTCCTGAAGGTGCTGACTCTCACTGGGGTACGGGTCCCCTCCTCTCCTGAAGGAGCTGACTCTCACTGGGGTACGGGTCCCCTTCTCTCCTGCAGGTGCTGACTCTCACTGGGGTACAGGTCCACTCCTCTCCCGAAGGTGCTGACTCTCACTGGGGTACGGGTCCCCTCCTCTCCTGAAGGTGCTGATTCTCACTGGGGTACGGGTCACCTCCTCTCCTGAAGGATCTGACTCTCACTGGGGTACGGGTCCCCTTCTCTCCTGCAGGTGCTGACTCTCACTGGGTTACAGGTCCACTCCTCTCCTGAAGGTGCTGACTCTCACTGGGATACGGGTCCCCTCCTCTCCTGCAGGTGCTGACTCTCACTGGGGTACGGGTCCCCTCCTCTCCTGAAGGTGCTGACTCTCACTGGGGTACGGGTCCCCTCCTCTCCTGAAGGTGCTGACTCTCACTGGGGTACGGGTCCACTCCTCTCCTGAAGGTGCTGACTCTCACTGGGGTACGGGTCCACTCCTCTCCTGAAGGTGCTGACTCTCACTGCGGTCCAGGTCCCCTCCTCTCCTGAAGGTGCTGACTCTCACTGGGGTACGGGTCCCCTCCTCTCCTGAAGGTGCTGACTCTCACTGGGGTACAGGTCCCCTCCTCTCCTGAAGGTGCTGACTCTCACTGGAGTACAGGTCTCCTCCTCTCCTGAAGGTGCTGACTCTCACTGGAGTGCGGGTCCCCTCCTCTCCTGAAGGTGCTGACTCTCACTGGGGTACGGGTCCACTCCTCTCCTGAAGGTGCTGACTCTCACTGGGGTACGGGTCCCCTCCTCTCCTGAAGGTGCTGACTCTCACTGGGGTACGGGTCCCCTCCTCTCCTGAAGGTGCTGACTCTCACTGGGGTACAGGTCCCCTCCTCTCCTAAAGGTGCTGACTCTCACTGGAGTACAGGTCCCCTCCTCTCCTGAAGGTGCTGACTCTCACTGGGGTACGGGTCCCCTCATCTCCTGAAGGTGCTGACTCTCACTGGGGTACAGGTCTCCTCCTCTCCTGAAGGTGCTGACTCTCACTGGGGTACGGGCCCCCTCCTCTCCTGAAGGCGCTGACTCTCACTGGGGTACGGGTCCCCTCCTCTCCTGAAGGTGCTGACTCTCACTGGGGTATGGGTCCCCTCCTCTCCTGAAGGTGCTGACTCTCACTGGGGTATGGGTCCACTCCTCTCCTGAAGGTGCTGACTCTCACTGGGGTACGGGTCCCCTCCTCTCCTGAAGGTGCTGACTCTCACTCGGGTACGGGTCCCTCCTCTCCTGAAGGTGCTGACTCTCACTGGGGTACGGGTCCCCTCCTCTCCTGAAGGTGCTGACTCTCACTGGGGTACGGGTCCCCTCCTCTCCTGAAGGTGCTGACTCTCACTGGGGTACGGGTCCACTCCTCTCCTGAAGGTGCTGACTCTCACTGGGGTACGGGTCCACTCCTCTCCTGAAGGTGCTGTCTCTCACTGGGGTACGGGTCCCCTCCTCTCCTGAAGGTGCTGACTCTCACTGGGGTACGGGTACCCTCCCCTCCCGAAGGTGCTGACTCTCACTGGGGTACAGGTCCCCTCCCCTCCTGAAGGTGCTGACTCTCACTGGTGTACAGGTCTCCTCCTCTCCTGAAGGTGCTGACTCTCACTGGGGTACGGGTCCCCTCCTCTCCTGAAGGCGCTGACTCTCACTTGGGTACGGGTCCACTCCTCTCCTGAAGGTGCTGACTCTCACTGGGGTACGGGTCCCCTCCTCTCCTGAAGGCGCTGACTCTCACTGGGGTACGGGTCCCCTCCTCTCCTGAAGGTGCTGACTCTCACTGGGGTGCGGGTCCCCTCCTCTCCTGAAGGTGCTGACTCTCACTGGGGTACAGGTCCCCTCCTCTCCTGAAGGTGCTGACTCTCACTGGGATACGGGTCCCCTCCTCTCCTGCAGGTGCTGACTCTCACTGGGGTACGGGTCCCCTCCTCTCCTGAAGGTGCTGACTCTCACTGGGGTACGGGTCCCCTCCTCTCCTGAAGGAGCTGACTCTCACTGGGGTACGGGTCCCCTTCTCTCCTGCAGGTGCTGACTCTCACTGGGGTACAGGTCCACTCGTCTCCCGAAGGTGCTGACTCTCACTGGGGTACAGGTCCCCTCCTCTCCTGAAGGATCTGACTCTCACTGGGGTACGGGTCCCCTCCTCTCCTGAAGGTGCTGACTCTCACTGGGGTACGGGTCCCCTCCTCTCCAGAAGGAGCTGACTCTCACTGGGGTACGGGTCCCCTTCTCTCCTGCAGGTGCTGACTCTCACTGGGGTACAGGTCCCCTCCTCTCCTGAAGGTGCTGACTCTCACTGGGGTACAGGTCCCCTCCTCTCCTGAAGGATCTGACTCTCACTGGGGTACGGGTCCCCTCCTCTCCTGAAGGTGCTGACTCTCACTGGGGTACAGGTCCCCTCCTCTCCTGAAGGTGCTGACTCTCACTGGGGTACGGGTCCCCTCCTCTCCTGAAGGTGCTGACTCTCACTGGGATACGGGTCCCCTCCTCTCCTGAAGGTGCTGACTCTCACTGGGGTACGGGTCACCTCCTCTCCTGAAGGATCTGACTCTCACTGGGGTACGGGTCCCCTTCTCTCCTGCAGGTGCTGACTCTCACTGGGGTACAGGTCCACTCCTCTCCTGAAGGTGCTGACTCTCACTGGGATACGGGTCCCCTCCTCTCCTGAAGGTGCTGACTCTCACTGGGGTACGGGTCCCCTCCTCTCCTGAAGGTGCTGACTCTCACTGGGGTACGGGTCCCCTCCTCTCCTGAAGGTGCTGACTCTCACTGGGGTTCGGGTCCCCTCCTCTCCTGAAGGTGCTGACTCTCACTGGGGTACGGGTCCCCTCCTCTCCTGAAGGTGCTGACTCTCACTGGGGTACAGGTCCCCTCCTCTCCTGAAGGTGCTGACTCTCACTGGGGTACGGGTCCCCTCCTCTCCTGAAGGTTCTGACACTCACTGGGGTACGGGTCCCCTCCTCTCCTGAAGGCGCTGACTCTCACTGGGGTACGCGTCCCCTCCTCTCCTGAAGGTGCTGACTCTCACTGGGGTACGGGTCCCCTCCTCTCCTGAAGGTGCTGACTCTCACTGGGGTACGCGTCCCCTGCTCTCCTGAAGGTGCTGACTCTCACTGGTGTACGGGTCCCCTCCTCTCCTGAAGGTGCTGACTCTCACTGGGGTACAGGTCCCCTCCTCTCCTGAAGGTGCTGACTCTCACTGGTGTACGGGTCCCCTCCTCTCCTGAAGGTGCTGACTCTCACTGCGGTACGGGTCCCCTCCTCTCCTGAAGGTGCTGACTCTCACTGGGGTACGGGTCCACTCCTCTCCTGAAGGTGCTGACTCTCACTGGGGTACGGGTCCACTCCTCTCCTGAAGGTGCTGACTCTCACTGGGGTACGGGTCCCCTCCTCTCCTGAAGGTGCTGACTCTCACTGGGGTACGGGTCCACTCCTCTCCTGAAGGTGCTGACTCTCACTGGGGTACAGGTCCCCTCCTCTCCTGAAGGTGCTGACTCTCACTGGAGTACAGGTCTCCTCCTCTCCTGAAGGTGCTGAGTCTCACTGGGGTACGGGCCCCCTCCTCTCCTGAAGGTGCTGACTCTCACTGGGGTACAGGTCCACTCCTCTCCTGAAGGTGCTGACTCTCACTGGGGTACGGGTCCCCTCCTCTCCTGAAGGTGCTGACTCTCACTGGGGTACGGGTCCACTCCTCTCCTGAAGGTGCTGACTCTCACTGGGGTACAGGTCCCCTCCTCTCCTGAAGGTGCTGACTCTCACTGGAGTACAGGTCTCCTCCTCTCCTGAAGGTGTTGACTCTCACTGGGGTACGGGACCCTCCTCTCCTGAAGGTGCTGACTCTCACTGGGGTACGGGTCCCCTCCTCTCCTGAAGGTGCTGACTCTCACTGGGGTACGGGTCCCCTCCTCTCCTGAAGGTGCTGACTCTCACTGGTGTACAGGTCTCCTCCTCTCCTGAAGGTGCTGACTCTCACTGGGGTACGGGTCCCCTCCTCTCCTGAAGGTGCTGACTCTCACTGGGGTACGGGTCCCCTCCTCTCCTGAAGGCGCTGACTCTCACTGGGGTACGGGTCCACTCCTCTCCTGAAGGTGCTGACTCTCACTGGGGTACGGGTCCCCTCCTCTCCAGAAGGTGCTGACTCTCACTTGGGTACGGGTCCCCTCCTCCCCTGAAGGTGCTGACTCTCACTGGGGTACGGGTCCCCTCCTCTCCTGAAGGTGCTGACTCTCACTGGGGTATGGGTCCTCTCCTCTCCTGAAGGTGCTGACTCTCACTGGGGTACGGGTCCCCTCCTCTCCTGAAGGTGCTGACTCTAACTGGGGTACCGGTCCCCTCCTCTCTTGCAGGTGCTGACTCTCACTGGGGTACGGGTCCACTCCTCTCCTGAAGGTGCTGACTCTCACTGGGGTACGGGTCCCTTCCTCTCCTGAAGGTGCTGACTCTCACTGGGGTACGGGTCCCCTCCTCTCCTGAAGGTGCTGACTCTCACTGGGGTACAGGTCCCCTCCTCTCCTGAAGGTGCTGACTCTCACTGGTGTACGGGTCCCCTCCTCTCCTGAAGGTGCTGACTCTCACTGTTGTACAGGACCCCTCTTCTCCTGAAGGTGCTGACTCTCACTGGGATACGGGTACCCTCCTCTCCTGAAGGCGCTGACTCTCGCTGAGGTACGGGTCCCCTCCTCTCCTGAAGGCGCTGACTCTCACTGGGGTACGGGTCCCCTCCTCTCCTGAAGGTGCTGACTCTCACTGGGGTACAGGTCCCCTCCTCTCCTGAAGGTGCTGACTCTCACTGGGGTACGGGTCGCCTCCTCTCCAGAAGGTGCTGACTCTCACTGGGGTACGCCTCCCCTCCTCCCCTGAAGGTGCTGACTCTCACTGGGGTACGTGTCCCCTTCTCTCCTGCAGGTGCTGACTCTCAGTGGGGTACGAGTCCCCTCCTCTCCTGATGTTGCTGACTCTCACTGGAGTACAGGTCCCCTCCTCTCCTGAAGGTGCTGACTCTCACTGGAGTACAGGTCCCCTCCTCTCCTGAAGGTGCTGACTCTCACTGGGGTACGGGTCCCCTCCTCTCCTGAAGATGCTGACTCTCACTGGGGTACGGGTCCCCTCCTCTCCTGAAGGTGCTGACTCTCACTGGGGTATGGGTCCCCTCCTCTCCTGAAGGTGCTGACTCTCACTGGGGTACGTGTCCCCTCCTCTCCTGAAGGTGCTGACTCTCACTGGTGTACAGATCTCCTCCTCTCCTGAAGGTGCTGTCTCTCACTGGGGTACGGGTCCCCTCCTCTCCTGAAGGCGCTGACTCTCACTGGGGTACGGGTCCCCTCCTCTCCTGAAGGTGCTGACTCTCACTGGGGTACAGGTCCCCTCCTCTCCTGAAGGTGCTGACTCTCACTGGTGTACGGGTCCCCTCCTCTCCTGAAGGTTCTGACTCTCACTGGGGTACGGGTCCACTCCTCTCCTGAAGGTGCTGACTCTCACTGGGGTACGGGTCCACTCCTCTCCTGAAGGTGCTGACTCTCACTGGGGTACGGGTCCCCTCCTCTCCTGAAGGTGCTGACTCTCACTGGAGTACAGGTCTCCTCCTCTCCTGAAGGCGCTGACTCTCACTGGGGTACGGGTCCCCTCCTCTCCTGAAGGTGCTGACTCTCACTGGGGTACGGGTCCACTCCTCTCCTGAAGGTGCTGACTCTCACTGGGGTACGGGTCCACTCCTCTCCTGAAGGTGCTGACTCTCACTGGGGTACGGGTCCCTTCCTCTCCTGAAGGTGCTGACTCTCACTGGGGTACGGGTCCCCTCCTCTCCTGAAGGTGCTGACTCTCACTGGGGTACAGGTCCCCTCCTCTCCTGAAGGTGCTGACTCTCACTGGTGTACGGGTCCCCTCCTCTCCTGAAGGTGCTGACTCTCACTGTTGTACAGGACCCCTCTTCTCCTGAAGGTGCTGACTCTCACTGGGATACGGGTACCCTCCTCTCCTGAAGGCGCTGACTCTCGCTGAGGTACGGGTCCCCTCCTCTCCTGAAGGCGCTGACTCTCACTGGGGTACGGGTCCCCTCCTCTCCTGAAGGTGCTGACTCTCACTGGGGTACAGGTCCCCTCCTCTCCTGAAGGTGCTGACTCTCACTGGGGTACGGGTCGCCTCCTCTCCAGAAGGTGCTGACTCTCACTGGGGTACGCCTCCCCTCCTCCCCTGAAGGTGCTGACTCTCACTGGAGTACAGGTCCCCTCCTCTCCTGAAGGTGCTGACTCTCACTGGAGTACAGGTCCCCTCCTCTCCTGAAGGTGCTGACTCTCACTGGGGTACGGGTCCCCTCCTCTCCTGAAGATGCTGACTCTCACTGGGGTACGGGTCCCCTCCTCTCCTGAAGGTGCTGACTCTCACTGGGGTACGGGTCCCCTCCTCTCCTGAAGGTGCTGACTCTCACTGGGGTACGTGTCCCCTCCTCTCCTGAAGGTGCTGACTCTCACTGGTGTACAGATCTCCTCCTCTCCTGAAGGTGCTGTCTCTCACTGGGGTACGGGTCCCCTCCTCTCCTGAAGGCGCTGACTCTCACTGGGGTACGGGTCCCCTCCTCTCCTGAAGGTGCTGACTCTCACTGGGGTACAGGTCCCCTCCTCTCCTGAAGGTGCTGACTCTCACTGTTGTACGGGTCCCCTCCTCTCCTGAAGGTTCTGACTCTCACTGGGGTACGGGTCCACTCCTCTCCTGAAGGTGCTGACTCTCACTGGGGTACGGGTCCACTCCTCTCCTGAAGGTGCTGACTCTCACTGGGGTACGGGTCCCCTCCTCTCCTGAAGGTGCTGACTCTCACTGGAGTACAGGTCTCCTCCTCTCCTGAAGGCGCTGACTCTCACTGGGGTACGGGTCCCCTCCTCTCCTGAAGGTGCTGACTCTCACTGGGGTACGGGTCCACTCCTCTCCTGAAGGTGCTGACTCTCACTGGGGTACGGGTCCACTCCTCTCCTGAAGGTGCTGACTCTCACTGGGGTACGGGTCCCCTCCTCTCCTGAAGGTGCTGACTCTCACTGGGGTACGGGTCCCCTCCTCTCCTGAAGGTGCTGACTCTCACTGGGGTACAGGTCCCCTCCTCTCCTGAAGGTGCTGACTCTCACTGGAGTACAGGTCTCCTCCTCTCCTGAAGGTGCTGACTCTCACTGGGGTACGGGTCCCCTCCTCTCCTGAAGGCGCTGACTCTCACTCGGGTACGGGTCCCCTCCTCTCCTGAAGGTGCTGACTCTCACTGGGGTACGGGTCCACTCCTCTCCTGAAGGTGCTGACTCTCACTGGGGTACGAGTCCACTCCTCTCCTGAAGGTGCTGAATCTCGCTGGGGTACGGGTCACCTCCTCTCCTGAAGGTGCTGACTCTCACTGGGGTACGGGTCCCCTCCTCTCCTGAAGGCGCTGACTCTCACTGGGGTACAGGTCCCCTCCTCTCCTGAAGGTGCTGACTCTCACTGGAGTAGAGGTCTCCTCCTCTCCTGAAGGTGCTGACTCTCACTGGAGTGCGGGTCCCCTCCTCTCCTGAAGGTGCTGACTCTCATTGGGGTATGGGTCCACTCCTCTCCTGAAGGTGCTGACTCTCACTGGGGTACGGGTCCCCTCCTCTCCTGAAGGTGCTGACTCTCACTGGGGTACAGGTCCCCTCCTCTCCTGAAGGTGCTGACTCTCACTGGAGTACAGGTCCCCTCCTCTCCTGAAGGTGCTGACTCTCACTGGGGTACGGGTCCCCTCCTCTCCTGAAGGTGCTGACTCACACTGGGGTACAGGTCTCCTCCTCTCCTGAAGGTGCTGACTCTCACTGGGGTATGGGCCCCCTCCTCTCCTGAAGGCGCTGACTCTCACTGGGGTACGGGTCCCCTCCTCTCCTGAAGGTGCTGACTCTCACTGGGGTACGGGTCCACTCCTCTCCTGAAGGTGCTGACTCTCACTGGGGTACGGGTCAACTCCTCTCCTGAAGGTGCTGACTCTCACTGGGGTACGGGTCCCCTCCTCTCCTGAAGGTGCTGACTCTCACTGGGGTACGGGTCCCCTCCTCTCCTGAAGGTGCTGACTCTCACTGGGGTACAGGTCCCCTCCTCTCCTGAAGGTGCTGACTCTCACTGGTGTACAGGTCTCCTCCTCTCCTGAAGGCGCTGACTCTCACTGGGGTACGGGTCCCCTCCTCTCCTGAAGGTGCTGACTCTCACTGGGGTACGGGTCCCCTCCTCTCCTGAAGTTGCTGACTCTCACTGGGGTACGGGTCCACTCCTCTCCTGAAGGTGCTGACTCTCACTGGGGTACGGGTCCCCTCCTCTCCAGAAGGTGCTGACTCTCACTGGGGTACGGGTCCCCTCCTCTCCTGAAGGTGCTGACTCTCACTCGGGTACGGGTCCCCTCCTCTCCTGAAGGTGCTGACTCTCACTGGGGTACGGGTCCTCTCCTCTCCTGAAGGTGCTGACTCTAACTGGGGTACGGGTCCCCTCCTCTCTTGCAGGTGCTAACTCTCACTGGGGTACGGGTCCACTCCTCTCCTGAAGGTGCTGACTCTCACTGGGGTACTGGTCCCTTCCTCTCCTGAAGGTGCTGACTCTCACTGCGGTACGGGTCCCCTCCTCTCCTGAAGGTGCTGACTCTCACTGGGGTACAGGTCCCCTCCTCTCCTGAAGGTGCTGACTCTCACTGGGGTACGGGTCCCCTCCTCTCCTGAAGGTGCTGACTCTCACTGTTGTACAGGACCCCTCTTCTCCTGAAGGTGCTGACTCTCACTGGGGTACGGGTACCCTCCTCTCCTGAAGGCGCTGACTCTCGCTGAGGTACGGGTCCCCTCCTCTCCTGAAGGCGCTGACTCTCACTGGGGTACGGGTCCCCTCCTCTCCTGAAGGTGCTGCCTCTCACTGGGGTACAGGTCCCCTCCTCTCCTGAAGGTGCTGACTCTCACTGGGGTACGGGTCGCCTCCTCTCCAGAAGGTGCTGACTCTCACTGGGGTACGCCTCCCCTCCTCTCCTGAAGGTGCTGACTCTCACTGGAGTACGAGTCCCCTCCTCTCCTGATGTTGCTGACTCTCACTGGAGTACAGGTCCCCTCCTCTCCTGAAGGTGCTAACTCTCACTGGGGTACGGGTCCCCTCCTCTCCTGAAGGTGCTGCCTCTCACTGGGGTACAGGTCCCCTCCTCTCCTGAAGGTGCTGACTCTCACTGGGGTACGGGTCGCCTCCTCTCCAGAAGGTGCTGACTCTCACTGGGGTACGCCTCCCCTCCTCTCCTGAAGGTGCTGACTCTCACTGGAGTACGAGTCCCCTCCTCTCCTGATGTTGCTGACTCTCACTGGAGTACAGGTCCCCTCCTCTCCTGAAGGTGCTAACTCTCACTGGGGTACGGGTCCCCTCCTCTCCTGAAGGTGCTGACTCTCACTGGGGTACAGGTCCACTCCTCTCCTGAAGGTGCTGCCTCTCACTGGGGTACAGGTCCCCTCCTCTCCTGAAGGTGCTGACTCTCACTGGGGTACGGGTCGCCTCCTCTCCTGAAGGTGCTGACTCTCACTGGAGTACGAGTCCCCTCCTCTCCTGATGTTGCTGACTCTCACTGGAGTACAGGTCCCCTCCTCTCCTGAAGGTGCTGACACTCACTGGGGTACGGGTCCCCTCCTCTCCTGAAGGTGCTGACTCTCACTGGGGTACGGGTCCCCTCCTCTCCTGAAGGTGCTGACTCTCACTGGAGTACGAGTCCCCTCCTCTCCTGATGTTGCTGACTCTCACTGGAGTACAGGTCCCCTCCTCTCCTGAAGGTGCTGACTCTCACTGGGGTACGGATCCTTGGCCCCTCCTATTTCTCATCTACATGTTGCCCCTTGGTGACATCATCCGAAAACACAGCGTCAGTTTCCACATGTACACTGATGACACCCAGCTCTACCTCACCACCACTTCTCTCGACCCCTCCACGGTCTGTAAATTGTCAGACTGCTTGTCGGACATCCAGTACTGGATGAGCAGACATTTTCTCCAATTAAATATTGGGAAGACCGAAGCCATTGTTTTCGGTCCCCGCCACAAACTCCGTTCCCGAGCCACTGACTCCATCCCTCTCCCTGGCATCTGTCTGAGGCTGAACCACACTGTTCGCAACCTTGGTGTCATATTTGACCCTGAAATGAGCTTCCGACCACATATCCGCAGCATAACACAGACCGCCTATTTCCACCTCTGTAACATCGCCCGTCTCCGCCCCGCCTCAGCTCATCCGCTGCTGAAACCCTCATCCATGCCTTTGTTACCTCCAGACTCGACTATTCCAACACACTCCTGGCTGGCCTCCCACGTTCTACCCTACGTAAACTTGAGGTCATCCAAAACTGCTGCCCGTGTCCTAACTCGCCCCGAGTCCCGTTCACCCATCACCCCTGTGCTCGCTGACCTACATTGGCTCCCAGTTAAGCAACGCCTCGATTTCAAAATTCTCATCCTTGTTTTCAAATCCCCCCCCGGCCTCACCCCTTCCTATCTCTGCAATCTCCTCCAGCCCCGCAACCCCCTGAGATCTCTGCGCTCCTCTAATTCTGCCCTCTTGTCCATCCCTGATTATAATCGCTCCACCATTAGTGGCCGTGCCTTCTGCTGCCTGGGCCCTAAGCTCTGGAATTCCCTGCCTAAACCTCTCCGCCTCTCTACCTCTCTTTCCTCCTTTAAGACGCTCCTTAAAACCTACCTCTTTGACCAAGCTTTTGGTCACCTGCCCTAATTTCTCCTTATGTGGTTCGATGTCAAATTTTGTCTGATAACTTCGGAACATAGGAACAGGAGGAGGCCATTCAGCCCCTCGAGCATGTTCCGCGATTCAATGAGATCATGGCTGATCTGTGACCTAACTCCATATATACCCGCCTCTGGCCCATATCCCTTAATACCTTTGGTTAACAAAAAGCTATCAATCTCAGAGTTAAAATTAACAGTTGTCCCAGCACCAACTGCCGATTGTGGAAGAAAGTTATAAACTTCTCCCACCTTCTAGCACGACAACGCTCCTGTGAAGTTGTTTTGGGATATTTTACAAGGCGCTATATAAAATTCAAGTTGTTTTTGTTGGTGGTAACTGTATAATTATTCAATGAGGCTTAGTTTAAACGTACCCCAATTGCACTGTTTCATGGTTGAAGTGCAACAAGATGAAAGAAGGCCTATCAGTCGGCACTAAATATTAGGCACCCAAAAGTGTTCTTCAACCGTGACATGCCTCACCTGAATGAGAGAAACAAAAAAAGCCATCGAAATTTACAAAAGCAAAAAGAACGATCTTGCATTCCTACATCGTCTTTCATGACCTCAGGACGTTCCATAGTGCTTTACAGCTGATGAAGTAATTGGTGAAGTGTAGGCACTGTTGTAATTTAGGGTGCTGGATGACTGGCTGTATAGCTTGGGTGTTGACTCCTGTTCAATGTCCGGTATAGGTCAGGAAACTTCGAGATCGTCTGGCAGCCAAAGAGGCTTCACTGCTGCAGCTGCGAGGCGAACTGGAGAGGTACAAGGAGAACGCTGCCCGACAGGCCTCGCTCATCCAGTCTCTGAAAGACCGCATGAGGGACACCCAGGAATTCCCAGGCACTGTGGCCAGCGTGAAGACCCAGGCAAACTGCAGCATCCGCAGCCTGCAGGGTGAGAACGAGGAGCTGAGAGAGAGGATATCCGAACTCGAGGAACGACTCAGGTAAGACACAGGATGGTCACATTTATTCCCTCCCCTCCTCTCCTGAAGGTGCTGACTCTCACTGGAGTACAGGTCCCCTCCTCTCCTGAAGGTGCTGACCATCACTGGGGTACAGGTCCCCTACTCTCCTGAAGGTGCTGACTCTCACTGGGGTACGGGTCCCCTCCTCTCCTGAAGGTGCTGACTCTCACTGGGGTACGGGTCGCCTCCTCTCCTGAAGGTACTGACTCTCACTGGGGTACGGGTCACCTCCTCTCCTGAAGGTACTGACTCTCACTGGGGTACGGGTCGCCTCCTCTCCTGAAGGTACTGACTCTCACTGGGGTATGGGTCCCCTCCTCTCCTGAAGGTGCTGACTCTCACTGGGGTACAGTCCCCATCTATCCTGTAGGTGCTGACTCTCACTGTTGTACGGGCCCCCTCCTCTCCTGAAGGCGCTGACTCTCACTGGGGTACAGGTCCACTCCTCTCCTAAGGGTGCTGGCTCTCACTGGGGTACGAGTCCCCTCCTATCTTGAAAATGCTGACACTTACTGGGGGTAACGGTGGTCCCCTCCTCTCCTGAATGTGCTGACTCTCACTGGGTTACGGGTCCCCTCCTCTCCTGAAGGCGCTGACTCTCACTGGGGAACAGGTCCCCATCTCTCCTGAAGGTGCTGACTCTCACTGGGGTATGGGTCCCCTCCCCTCCTGAAGGTGCTGACTCTCACTGGGGTACAGGTTCCCTCCTCTCCTGAAGGTGCTGACTCTCACTGGGGTACAGGTCCACTCCTCTCCTGAAGGTGCTGACTCTCACTGAGGTACGGGTCCCCTCCTCTCCTGAAGGTGCTGAGGTTCACTGGGGCACGGGTCCTCTCCTCTCCTGAAGGTGCTGACTCTCACTGGGGTACGGGTCCCCTCCTCTCCTGAAGGTGCCGACTCTCAATGGGGAAGGGAGGGTGTGGGGGAGGGTGCGGGGGAGGGGAGGGTGTGGGGGAGGGTGTGGGGGAGGGTGCGGGGGAAGGGAGGTTGTGGGGGAGGGTGTGGGGGAGTGTGCGGGGGAAGGGAGGGTGTGGGGGAGGGGAGGGTGTGGGGGGAGGGGAGGGTGTGGGGGGAGGGTGCGGGGGAGGGGAGTGCCTGGGGGAGGGGAGGGTGTGGGGGAGGGTGCGGGGGAAGGGAGGGTGTGGGGGAGGGGAGGGTGTGGGGGGAGGGTGCGGGGGAGGGGAGTGCCTGGGGGAGGGGAGGGTGTGGGGGAGGGTGCGGGGGAAGGGAGGGTGTGGGGGAGGGGAGGGTGCGGGTGAAGGGAGGGTGCGGAGGAGGGTGCGGGGGAAGGGAGGGCGCGGGGGAGGGGAGTGCCTGGTGGAGGGTGCGGGGGAGGGGAGGGTGCGGGGGAGTGTGTGGGGGAGGGGAGTGCCTGGTGGAGGGTGCGGGGGAGGGGAGGGTGCGGGGGAGTGTGCAGGGGAGGGGAGTGCCTGGGGGAGGGTGCGGGGGAGGGGAGTGCCTGGGGGAGGGTGCGGAGGAGGGGAGTGCCTGGTGGAGGGTGCGGGGGAGGGGAGTGCTTGGGGGAGGGTGCGGATGAGGGGAGTGCCTGGGGGAGGGTGCGGAGGAGGGGAGTGCCTGGGGGAGGGTGCGGAGGAGGGGAGTGCCTGGGGGAGGGTGCGGGGGAGGGGAGTGCCTGGGGAAGGGTGCGGGGGAGGGGAGTGCCTGGGGGAGGGGAGGGTGCGGGGGAGGGTGCGGGGGAGGGGAGTGCCTGGGGGAGGGTGCGGGGGAGGGGAGTGCCTGGGGGAGGGTGCGGGGGAGGGGAGTGCCTGGGGGAGGGTGCGGGGGAGGGGAGTGCTTGGGGGAGGGTGCGGAGGAGGGGAGTGCCTGGGGGAGGGTGCGGAGGAGGGGAGTGCCTGGGGGAGGGTGCGGGGGAGGGTAGTGCCTGGGGAAGGGTGCGGGGGAGGGGAGTGCCTGGGGGAGGGGAGGGTGCGGGGGAGGGTGCGGGGGAGGGGAGTGCCTGGGGGAGGGTGCGGGGGAGGGGAGTGCCTGGGGGAGGGTGCGGGGGAGGGGAGGGGAGGGTGCGGGGGAGGGGAGTGCCTGGGGGAGGGTGCGGGGGAGGGGAGTGCCTGGGGGAGGGTGCGGGGGAGGGGAGGGGAGGGTGCGGGGGAGGGAGGGTGCGGGGGAGGGGAGTGCCTGGAGGAGGGTGCACGGAGATCCGGCTGAAGCTGGAGCGGGAAGTGAGAGTCTGCGATGGGCAGACAGGAAGGCCGGAGGTTCTGCCACGGGTCGGGGGAGAACTTCTGCTCCTCCTGGTCCACAAGGAGTGCTTGAACTTACTCTCTGAAGCCGACAGCTCCCGCCTCCCATTCGCTGCTGGGTTTCCCGATCCCTGAAGGACCCTCACCTGCCGCTCGTGGGGTTGGTTTAATATTGAGACCAGAGAGTCTGGGAATCGGTGGGATTGAAGCGCGCGATAAGAATTGGAATATTGGTGTCCTAGAAAGAAAGAAAGACTTGCATTTCTATAGCGCCTTTCACAACCTCAGGACGCCCCAAAGCGCTTTACAGCCAATGAAGTACTTTTGAAGTGCAGTCACTGTTGTAATGTAGGAAACGCGGCAGCCAATTTGCGCACAGCAAGCTCCCACAAACAGCAATGTGATATTGACCAAATAATCTGTTTTTGTGATGTTGGTTGAGGGATAAATATTGGCCCAGGACACCGAGGAGAACTCCCCTGCTCTTCTTCGATATAGTGCTGTGGGCCAAAATAGTTAAATATTTTACAGGCAGATCAATAAAAAAAGCAAGGTCGAGATGGGAATAGGGCCATTAAAGGATGGACAGGATAATATCACAGGCAGCGATAGAGAGATGGCAGAAATATTAAATAATTACTTTGCCTCAATATTTACCAGGGAGATAGAACAGGTGGACATGACATCGGATGATGAGATTCGTAATTAAATAACTGCAATTAAAATAAAAAGAGGAGATATATTAAATAAACTAAACTGAAAGAGGAAAAAACCCCTGGTCCAGATGGATTGCATCCACGCATTGTGAAATAATCTAGGGAAGAAATAGCAGAGGCATTACTACACATAATTCGTTAGAAAAAGGTGTAGTGCCAGAGGACTGGCGGATAGCTAATGTAATACCTATATTTAAGAAGGGGGATAGAACATGTCCAGGTAATTATAGACCAGTCAGCTTAACATCGGTGGTAGGAAAAATAATGGAATCCCTACTAAAGGAGAAAATAGAAGAACATCTAGAAACTAAAAATATAATAATGAAGAGTCAGCATGGATTTCAGATGGGAATGTCTTGCTTGACCAACCTCACTGAATTTTTTGAAGAGGTAACAGAGAGAATAGATAAGGGTAATGTAGTAGATGTAATTTATCTAGATTTTCAAAGGCCTTCGATAAGGTACCACGTAATACACTGATGAACAAGGTCAGAGAATGCGGAGTCAGGAGACAAGTAGCAGAATGGATTGCTGGCTGGCTTCAGGACAGAAAGCAGAGAGTGGGAGTAAAGGGCAGCTATTCACAGTGGCAGAAGGTGGGTAGTGGTGTTCCACAAGGATCAGTGCTGGGACCACTGCTGTTCACAATTTATATTAACAATTTAGACTTGGGAATCAAAAACACAATGGGCCAGAAATTCGCGGCCAAAGGCGTGAGTGCGCTCGGGGTACTCACACATCTGGCCGTTGGAAATGCCGGTGTTCAGCATGAACAGCGCATGCGGGGAACGCCGGCATTTCCAGACCTCGAGCGCGTGCGACTGCACAGGCAGCGCTTGCGCAGTGAACTTCGTAGATTTCATTCATGAAATCCGTGAGGGTAAGTCCTCAGAAGTTACACTTGAAAAAAGCAAGTGTAAAGTGGTTCATTGGCTGCGGAGGAAGAAACATTTTATCGTGGAGCTTCTGAAATGCAATATTTTTGTTTGGGAAAGGGAGGGAAGTTATTTTAAGAAATTTTAAGTAAGTTTTAAAGTTAAAATTTTTTTTTTTTTAAAGGGTTTTCAGAGCGGTAGGTAGAAGGAGCAATTGTGGCTGTGTGAATGTAATGTGAGAATGAGTTATGTATGTATGTCCACATATATTCCTTTACGTATATGTATGTATGTTTTATATTCCTTTACTAATGTGTATGAATGTATGTTTTTAATTATGATTTTCCAATAAGTTACTTTCTCTGAAAGTCATAATTAAATAATACATTCATACACATAAGTAAAGGAATATATACATAACACGCAAAGGAATATATACAGACATACATACTTTCAGAAGCTCCACGATAAGAAATATCTTCCTCCGCAGCCTCTGGAGCAACTGCACCCATGCTTTTTTCATGTGTAAGTTGTAAGGACTTGACCTCACTGAAAGCAGTAATGAAAGCGGCGAATTATACTGCGCACGCGCTGCCTGTGCAGTCGCACGCGTTCTGCCTCTGAACCCCTTCGTTCAGAGGACAGGAAATGCCGGTTTTCCACAAAAGCACTGTGCATGCTGAAAACCGGCATTTCATCCGGCCAGATGCGTAAGTACCCCGACCGTACTCGCGCAGTTGGAAGGGAATTACTGGGCCAACATTTTACATGTCAATAAAATGAAAAATTTAACAATTGCACGACTTGCCCCCTCGCATCTGCGACTGAGGGTCCAAGGAGGTGCATTGCGCAAGAGGTCATCATCGTACGTATCCTCACACTGTTCCCTTTGGGGAACTGTATGAAGTGGTGGAAGGATTTATGGCCGTGATTAACGCTCATTCCGTGACCGTAACCATCTTTGAACCAGCCATTAGGGTGGTTAGTCCTATGGCGGGAGGGTTTTACGGGCTCCCACAACCCATCTGAGGGGGGGGGGGCCACCAACACCCACGGATGCAAGTATCCCGCTGGATGTCCACCCAGAATTTAAAGTTGGAGCTCCGACTCCACTTGCCGGGACTGTCTGGAGTGGGGTTCAAAACCCTACTCCTTCTGGCCCAGCGGCGGGGATGCTTACTGCTACGCAAAAGGCCCACTCCGCACAAAAGGTGACACCCATACGTTTCCTGCGCCTTTTCCCTCCCCGTGACTGGAGCCCTATGCTGCCATTTCACGTTGCTAATCGGATTGGGCCTTTGTCATAGCGGTAGGATCCCCGCCGCTGGGCCAGATCAGGGTAGGGTTTCGAACCCCGCTCCAGACAGTCCCGGCAAGTGGAGTCGGAGCTCCGGCTCTAAATTCTGGGTTGACATCCAGTGGGATATTTGCGTCCGTGGGTGTGGGTGGCCCCCCCTCCTTCTATAGCTTGTGGGAGCCCGTAAAACCCTCCCGCCATAGGACTAACCGCCCTAATGGCTGGTTCAAAGATGGTTACGGTCACGGAATGAGCGTTAATCACGGCCATAAATCATTCCACCACTTCATACAGTTCCCCAAAGGGAACAGTGTGAAGACACGTATGACGACGACATTGCTAAATAAATAAATGGAATTAAAAAAATTCTTTTAGGGCTTTTAAAAGTCTTTAAATTGCTTTAATTCTCTTTAAAACTACTTCAGATTACTCAAAATAATGTAAACTTTTTAAAAAGTTTATAAAAGTTACCAAAATCTTCAAAAAACTTCCAAAAACCTATTTAAACTGCTACTTTGCATGTAGAAATGCTTAGCAGCTTGACAGAAACATTGGGGGCGTGTCCAGTGAAACTGAGACCTCAAGGGGCGTGTCTCACTTACACTGCACGCTCCTGGCTTCGCGCTGGCTGCACTCCTGGGCGGCGTGACGTCATACGCTGCCCGGGATTCTTCTTTTTCATTCACCAAGTCCAGGCGTCCCTGGAGCTGATCGTCAGTAGCGCGGGGTAAGTGTAAATACGGGGCTTGCACGCGCTGCAAGCCCCGTTCTGGAATTTCTGGGCCAATTTCTAAGTTTGCAGATGACACCAAATTGGGGGGATAATCAATACTGAGGAGGACTGCAACAAATTACAGGAGGACATTAATAAACTTGCAGAACAGGTATATAATTGGCAAATGAAGTTCAACACAGATAAATGTGAGGTATTACATTTTGGTAGGAAGAATAGGAGATCACTTATCACTTGGAGGGTGCGAGTCTAGGTGGTGTAGAGGAACAAAGGGATCTCGGAGTACAAATACACAAATCACTAAAAGTTGCGACACAGGTTAATAAGGCCATAAAAAAAGCAAACCAGGCACTAGGGTTTATTTCTAGAGGGATAGAATTGAAAAGTGGGGAAGTTTGCTAAACTTGTATCGAACCTTGGTGAAACATAGAAACATAGAAAAATAGGAGCAGGAGTCGGCCATTCGGCCCTTCGAGCCTGCTCCGCCATTCAATATGATCATGGCTGATCCTCTATCTCAATACCATATTCCCGCTCTCTCCCCATACCCCTTGATGCCTTTTGTGTCTAGAAATCTATTTATCTCCTTCTTAAATATATTCTATGGCAGAGAATTCCACAGGTTCACCACCCTCTGTGTGAAGAAATGTCTCCTCATCTCAGTCTTAAATGTCCTACCCCGTATCCTGAGACTGTGACCCCTCGTTCTAGAGCCCCAGCCAGGGGAAACATCCTCCCTGCATCCAGTCTGTCTAGCCCTGTCAGAATTTTATACATTTCAATGGCATCCCCTCTCATTCTTCTAAACCCTAGTGAATACAGGCCTAGTCGACCCAATCTCTCATCATACGACAGTCCTGCCATCCCAGGAATCAGTCTGGTGAACCTTCGCTGCACTCCCTCTATGGCAAGTATATCCTTTCTTAGGTAAGGAGACTAAAACTGCACACAGTACTCGAGGTGTGGTCTCACCAAGGCCTTGTATAACTGTAGTAAGACATCCTTGCTTCTGTACTCAAATCCTCTTGCAATGAAGGCCAACATACCATTTGCCTTCCTAACTGCTTGCTGCACCTGCATGTTTGCTTTCAGTGACTGGTGTACAAGGACACCCAGGTCCCTTTGTACATCAACATTTCCCAATCTATCACCATTTAAATAATACTCTGCCTTTCTGTTTTTCGTACCGAAGTGGATAACTTCACATTTATCTACGTTATACTGCATCTGCCATGTATTTGCCCACTCACTCAACTTGTCTAAATCGCCTTGAAGCCTCTTTGCATCCTCCTCACAATCCCACTTAGTTTTGTGTCGTCAGCAAACTTGGAAGTTTTACATTTGGCTCCCTCATCCAAATCATTGATATATATTGTGAATAGCTGGGGCCCAAGCACTGATCCCTGCGGTACCCCACTAGTCACCGCCTGCCACCCGAAAAAGACCCATTTATTCCTACTCTCTGTTTCCTGTCTGTTAACCAATTTTCAATCCATGCCAATATATTACCCCCAATCCCATGTGCTTTAATTTTGCACACTAACCTCTTATGTGGGACTTTATCAAAGGCCTTCTGAAAATCCAAATACACCACATCCACTGGTTCTCCCTTATCTATTCTACCAGTTGCATCCTCAAAAAGCTCCAGTAGGTTTGTCAAACACGATTTCCCTTTCATAAATCCATGTTGACTTTGTCTAATCCCGCTGATATTTTCTAAGTGTCCTGTTATCACATCCTTTATAATAGACTAGCATTTTCCCTACTACTGATGTTAGGCTAACCGATCTGTAGTTCCCTGTTTTCTCTCTCCCTCCTTTTTTAAATAGTGGGGTTACATTTGCCACCCTCCAATCTGCAGGAACTGTTCCATAATCCATAGAATTTTGGAAGATGACAATCAATACGTCCACTATTTCCATGGTTACCTCTTTTAGTAATCTGGGATGCAGATTATCGGGCCCTGGGGATTTATCAGCTTTCAGTCCCATTAATTTCTCCAACACTATTTTTTTACTAATATTAATTTCCTTTAACTCCTCCTTCTCACTAGACTCTTGGTTCCTTAGCATTTCTGGGAAGTTATTTGTGTCCTCTACCGTGAAGACAGAACCAAAGTATTTGTTTAATTGCTCTGCCATTTCCTTATTCCCCATTATAAATTCTCCCGTTTTTGACTGTAAGGGACCTACATTTGTCTTCACTAATCTTTTTCTTTTTACATACTTGTAGAAGCTTTTACAGTCTGCTTTATGTTCCTTGCAAGTTTACTCTCATATTACTCTATTTCCCCCCTCTTAATCAATCTCTAAACTGCTCCCAGTCCTCAGGCTTGCTACTTTTTGTGGCAACTTTATATGACTCCTCTTTGGATCTAATACTATCCTTAATTTCTTTTGTTAGCCATGGTTGGGCCGCTTTTCCTTTTGTGTTTTTGCGCCAGAAAGGAATGTATAACTGTTGCAATTCATGCATTCGTTCCTTAAATGTTAGCCATTGCCTATCCACCGTCATGCCTTTTAATGAAGCTCCCCAATCTATCATAGCCACACTTGAAGTACTGTGAACAGTTCTCATCGCCATATTATAAAAAGGATGCAGAGAAGATTTACAAGGATGATACCAGAAATGCGAGGGTATACCTATCAGGAAAGGATGAACAGGCTGGGTCTCTTTTCTCTTGAAAACAGAAGGCTGAGGGGTGACCTAATAGAGGTCTTTAAAATTATGAAAGGTTTTGATAGAGTGGATACAGAGAGAATGTTTCCACTTATGGGGAAGAGCATAACTAGAGGCCATCAATATAAGATAGTCACCAAGAAATCCAATCGGGAATTCAGGAGAAACTTCTTTACCCAGAGAGTGGTGAGAATGTGGAACTCGCTCCCACAGGGAGTGGTTGAAGTGAATAGTATCGATGCATTTAAGGGGAGGCTGGACAAGTATATGAGGGAGAGGGGAATAGAGAGTTATGTTAATAGATTTAGATGAGGAAAGACGGGAGGAGGCTCGAGTGGAGCATAAACACCGGCATGGACTGGTTGGGCCGAATGGCCTGTTTCTGTGCCATATATCCGATGTAATCCTATGTAAACTTTTACATCCACCTGAGAGAGCAGACGGGGCCTCGGTTTAACGTCTCATCCGAAAGACGGCACATCTGACAGTGCAGCGCTCCCTCAGTACTGCCCCTCCGACAGTGCAGCTCTCCCTCAGTACTGCCCCTCCAACAGTGCGGCGCTCCCTCAGTACTGCCCCACCGACAGTGCAGCGCTCCCTCAGTACTGCCCCTTTGACAGTGCAGTGCTCTCTCAGTACTGCCCCTTTGACAGTGCAGCGCTCCCTCAGTACTGCCCCTCCGACAGTGCAGCGCTCCCTCAGTACTGCCCCTCCGACAGTGCAGCGCTCCCTCAGTACTGCCCCTCCGACAGTGCAGCGTTCCCTCAGTACTGCCCCTCCGACAGTGCAGCGCTCCCTCAGTACTGCCCCTCCGACAGTGCGGCGCTCCCTCAGTACTGCCCCTCCGACAGTACGGCACTCCCTCAGCACTGCCCCTCCGACAGTGCAGCGCTCCCTCAGTACTGCCCCTCTGACAGTGCAGCGCTCCCTCAGTACTGCCCCTCCGACAGTGCAGCGCTCCCTCAGTACTGCCCCTCCGACAGTGCAGCACTCCCTCAGTACAGCCCCTCCGACAGTGCAGCGCTTCCTCAGCACTGACCCTCTGACAGTGCGGCGCCCCTCTGACAGTGCGGAGCTCCCTCCGTATTGCCCCTCCAACAGTGCAGCGCTCCCTCAGTACTGCCCCTCCGACAGTGCAGCGCTCTCTCAGTACTGCCCCTCTGACAGTGCAGCACTCCCTCAGTACTGTATTGGAGTCTAGATTTTTATGCTCAAGTCTCTGGAGCGTGATGTGATGGTCCTAGGAGGAAGGAACAGATCGACCTGGGCCCCGGTGCCAGCGCATACAGCGGACATTCCCGCTAACGTGACACTGTTGCTGATTATCCGCACAGGCTGCACCTGAAAGAGAGAGAGCAGAGCGAGCAGAGAGCAGCGAGTGCGGAGAGGAGACTGACCACTGGCATCGAGAAACTCGCCCGCGGCCTGAGTGTGGACCCCGCAGGTCAGCGCGACCCGCTCGACTATCTGACCAACAAGGTGAGACCGTGACCTCATTGTGATGTTAAAATTGGCGCAACCTAGGACGGAGCCGCTAACCACAGGAACAGGAGGAGGCCATTCCTCCCCTCGACCCTTTTGCACAGGAACAGGAGGAGGCCATTCCTCCCCTCGAGCCTTTTGCACAGGAACAGGAGGAGGCCATTCCTCCCCTCGAGCCTTTTGCACAGGAACAGGAGGAGGCCATTCAGCCCCTCGAGCCTGTGTACCATCTACAAGATGCACTGCAGCAAGTCGCCAAGGCTTCTTTGGCAGCACCTCCCAAACCCACAAACTCTTCCACCTAGAAGGACAAGGGCAGCAGGCGCATGGGAACACCACCACCTCCAGGTTCTCCTCCAAGTCACACACCATCCTGACTTAGAAATATATCGGCTGTTCCTTCATCATCGCTGGGTCAAAATCCTGGAAGTCCCTCCTTAACAGCACTGTGGGAGTATAAAAAACTTCAGGAAGACAGACAGGTTAGATTGTGTGAAGTGGCTGCCCTTTATTTGCCTTGATAACAAGTCATTGCCCTTCAAAGTCATTCATTGTGTGAAGCACTTTGAACATGTCTTAAAGTCCTAACTACTTCCTAGCCCCACGGTCTCTAGCACTGAGAAGGACAAGAGCAACAATGTCAGGGGAACACCATCACCTCCAAAATCCCCTCTAAGTCACACACCACCCTGACTTGGACATGCATCGGACGTTCCTTAATTATTGTTGGGTCAACGTGCCTAATGACACCTTCACCACACGGACTGCAGCGGTTCAAGAAGGCGGCTCACCACCTCCTTCTCAAGGGGCAACTGGGGGATGGGCAATAAATGCCAGCCTTGCCAGCGACACCCAGATCCCGAGAATGAATTTAATAAATTTCACGCCTGTCCTGTCGAATCCGGCCGCCCTTGAATTCGGCGAGTTGGGATGCCTTGGGCAGGAATATAGAAAGCTCTCTCGACCCAGTCACAAACACAAGCGCAGGACATCATTTCAAAAAACCCGATGTTCATATTACTAAAGCACAAAATGGTTTCTGGTGGCGAGAGAGAGCGGAGGTTTTTTGAAGACGAGTTTGAGCAGTTGGAGGCTTTGATTTGCCCGGCTCGCCAATATCCAGCTGGGCTGCCGGTTACAATATTAAATAGCTCCAGTGAAACAGTAAGAGTTTCAGTGAAGGCAGAGCTTATGGAGAGCCTGTGTGGAATGTGTTGTGAGGAGCGTCTTGTGAGGAACGTGTTGTGAGGAATGTCCTGTGAGGAACGTGTTGTGAGGAACGTGTTGTGAGGAACGTCCTGTGAGGAACGTGTTGTGAGGAACGTGTTGTGAGGAACGTCCTGTGAGGAACGTGTTGTGAGGAACGCGTTGTGAGGAACGTGTTGTGAGGAATGTGTTGTGAGGAACGTCCTGTGAGGAACGTGTTGTGAGGAATGTGTTGTGAGGAATGTGTTGTGAGGAACGCGTTGTGAGGAACGTGTTGTGAGGAATGTGTTGTGAGGAACGTGTTGTGAGGAACGTGTTGTGAGGAACGTCCTGTGAGGAACGTGTTGTGAGGAACGTGTTGTGAGGAATGTGTTGTGAGGAACGCGTTGTGAGGAACGTGTTGTGAGGAATGTGTTGTGAGGAACGTCCTGTGAGGAACGTGTTGTGAGGAATGTGTTGTGAGGAATGTGTTGTGAGGAACGTGTTGTGAGGAACGTGTTGTGAGGAACGTGTTGTGAGGAACGTGTTGTGAGGAACGTGTTGTGAGGAACGTGTTGTGAGGAACGTGTTGTGAGGAACGTGTTGTGAGGAATGTGTTGTGAGGAACGTGTTGTGAGGAACGTGTTGTGTGGAACGTGTTGTGAGGAACGTGTTGTGAGGAACGTGTTGTGAGGAACGTGTTGTGAGGAACATGTTGTGTGGACCGTGTTGTAAGGATCGTGTTGTGAGGAACGTGTTGTGAGGAACGTGTTGTGAGGAACGTGTTGTGAGGACCGTGTTGTAAGGATCGTGTTGTGAGGAACGCGTTGTGAGGAACGTGTTGTGAGGAACGTGTTGTGAGGAACGTGTTGTGAGGACCGTGTTGTAAGGATCGTGTTGTGAGGAACGTGTTGTGTGGACCGTGTTGTAAGGATCGTGTTGTGAGGAACGTGTTGTGAGGACCGTGTTGTAAGGATCGTGTTGTGAGGAACGTGTTGTGTGGACCGTGTTGTAAGGATCGTGTTGTGAGGAACGTGTTGTGAGGAACGTGTTGTGAGGAATGTGTTGTGAGGAACGCGTTGTGAGGAACGTGTTGTGAGGAATGTGTTGTGAGGAACGTGTTGTGAGGAACGTGTTGTGAGGAACGTGTTGTGAGGAATGTGTTGTGAGGAACGTCCTGTGAGGAACGTGTTGTGAGGAATGTGTTGTGAGGAACGTGTTGTGAGGATCGTGTTGTGAGGAACATGTTGTGAGGAACGTGTTGTGAGGAATGTGTTGTGAGGAACGTCCTGTGAGGAACGTGTTGTGAGGAACGTGTTGTGAGGAACGTGTTGTGAGGAACGTGTTGTGAGGAATGTGTTGTGAGGAACGTGTTGTGAGGAATGTGTTGTGAGGAACGCGTTGTGAGGAACGTGTTGTGAGGAATGTGTTGTGAGGAACGTCCTGTGAGGAACGTGTTGTGAGGAATGTGTTGTGAGGAATGTGTTGTGAGGAACGTGTTGTGAGGAACGTGTTGTGAGGAATGTGTTGTGAGGAACGTGTTGTGAGGAACGTGTTGTGAGGAACGTGTTGTGAGGAACGTGTTGTGAGGAACGTGTTGTGTGGAACGTGTTGTGAGGAACGTCCTGTGAGGAACGTGTTGTGAGGAACGTGTTGTGAGGAACGTGTTGTGAGGAACGTGTTGTGAGGAACGTCCTGTGAGGAACGTGTTGTGAGGAATGTGTTGTGAGGAACGTGTTGTGAGGACCGTGTTGTAAGGATCGTGTTGTGAGGAACGTGTTGTGTGGACCGTGTTGTAAGGATCGTGTTGTGAGGAACGTCCTGTGTGGAACGTGTTGTGAGGAATGTGTTGTGAGGAACGTGTTGTGAGGAACGTGTTGTGAGGAACGTGTTGTGAGGAACGTGTTGTGAGGATCGTGTTGTGAGGAACGTGTTGTGAGGAATGTGTTGTGAGGAACGTGTTGTGAGGAACGTGTTGTGTGGACCGTGTTGTGTGGAATGTGTTGTGTGGAACGTGTTGTGAGGAACGTGTTGTGAGGAACGTCCTGTGTGGAACGTGTTGTGAGGAATGTGTTGTGAGGAACGTGTTGTGAGGAACGTGTTGTGAGGAACGTGTTGTGAGGAACGTGTTGTGAGGATCGTGTTGTGAGGAACGTGTTGTGAGGAACATGTTGTGTGGATCGTGTTGTGAGGAACGTGTTGTGTGGATCGTGTTGTGTGGAACGTGTTGTGTGGAACGTGTTGTGAGGATCGTGTTGTGAGGAACGTGTTGTGAGGAACATGTTGTGTGGATCGTGTTGTGTGGAACGTGTTGTGTGGAACGTGTTGTGAGGATCGTGTTGTGAGGAACGTGTTGTGAGGAACGTGTTGTGAGGAACATGTTGTGTGGATCGTGTTGTGTGGAACGTGTTGTGTGGAACGTGTTGTGAGGAACGTGTTGTGAGGAACGTGTTGTGAGGAACGTGTTGTGAGGATCGTGTTGTGAGGAACGTGTTGTGTGGAACGTGTTGTGAGGAACGTGTTGTGAGGAACGTGTTGTGAGGATCGTGTTGTGTGGAACGTGTTGTGTGGAACGTGTTGTGAGGAACGTGTTGTGAGGAACGTGTTGTGTGGAACGTGTTGTGTGGAACGTGTTGTGAGGATCGTGTTGTGAGGAACGTGTTGTGAGGATCGTGTTGTGTGGATCGTGTTGTGTGGAACGTGTTGTGTGGAACGTGTTGTGAGGAACGTGTTGTGAGGAACGTGTTGTGAGGAACATGTTGTGTGGATCGTGTTGTGTGGAACGTGTTGTGTGGAACGTGTTGTGAGGATCGTGTTGTGAGGAACGTGTTGTGAGGAACGTGTTGTGAGGATCGTGTTGTGAGGAACGTGTTGTGTGGACCGTGTTGTGAGGAACGTGTTGTGAGGAACGTGTTGTGAGGATCGTGTTGTGAGGAACGTGTTGTGTGGACCGTGTTGTGAGGATCGTGTTGTGAGGATCGTGTAGTGAGGAACGTGTTGTGTGGATCGTGTAGTGTATGTACCCGTCTACCTTTAAGAGAATAATTGTATGTAACCGTCCACCTTTAAGAGAACTACTTTAGGTGTTGCACTACTTTGTTGGCTTCTGTATACTGTAATACCGACGGCGACCACACCGGTATATAAGTGCTGTGTCAGGAGTTATTGGGCAGATTCGCCCCGACCTTCGAATAGTAAAGTCCTGTTTTAAGTTACTCTTGGAGTCTGTGTATTAATTAACTAAACAACCCACAGACTTTACAGTGGCGACGAGTCCGATCGTACCCTGCGGCAAATACTTCCGAAGCAGTTAACGAGCGTCGAGAAGAGGCAACCGCCCTCGTCGTTCTGCTGGAAAAAAAAAACTCGAGGCTGCAGAACTAGAAAGGAGGAAGAATTTAGAGACAAAGACTTCCATCAGCAACAGGCACTGACTGTCCCTTCTGCCACGGTGAGGAGTGAGCCGATCAGCACGAGAAGCAAGGTGGCCACGGTGACTGTGAGTAAGGGAAAGTAAAAAGAATAACCGGAGGATAAGGGCAGTGCACTCGACCACGGTCGAGGGGGAAAGGAGCCGGACAGAAGTCGGGCCCAGAGGCGCTGAGACTGGGGCAGCGTGGAGCAAGGAAGCTGCGGTACAGACAGGCTGGGGGACGCAACGGCGTCGTGAGACAGCTAGACCGCGACCGGCGAAAAAGGCCGGGCAGCGACCGAAGCCACGAAGCGCTGCGACCGGGAACGTAGGCGCGGGAAGAGATAAACTCAGCCGCAGCCGGGGAGGGAAGCACCGGACTGCGAGAGGGCTGGGAGGCGCGATTGGGAGCCGAGCGAGCGGGAGAGGCAGAGCCGACCAAGGGACACTGAGCGAGAGCCAGTCCAGCGGCTGAAACTGTTCTCCGTCAACGGGGGGTACCAGCGCCGGTTGAGCCGAGCGAGCGGGAGAGAGACAGAGCCCGAGCAAGGGAGACTGAGCGAGAGCCAGTCCAGCAGCTGAAACTGTTCTCCGTCAACGGGGTGTACCCAGCGCCGGTAGAGCCGAGCGAGCGGGAGAGAGACAGAGCCCGAGCAAGGGGAACTGAGCGAGAGCCAGCCCAGCGGCTGAAACTGTTTGCCGTCAACGGGGTGTACCCAGCGCCGGTTGCCCTGCCGAGAAAAGGGAAAGCACTGAAGCCGACGCGCAGGCTGTGAACCTGAAAGCCAGCGGCCGTCGCCCGTGGGGAAAGTGTACCCCTCCCGCCAGGGAAGAAATGCGGGAAGCCGCCATTAGGCGGGGAAGAAGACAGAAGCGGGAAACCGCCATTGAAGTGGGCGGGGAGAGAAGATAAGCACGGGAAACCGCCACCTTGGAAAAAAAAAAAAAATTTAAAGAAATAATTCGTGGTGTTATCAGGAAGAGAGGAAGATGCCTAAGCGTGGTAACATCAACGATTTTAATTCCGCGGTAGAAGACTGGGCCACGTATGTGGAACGCATTGAGATCTATTGTGAGGCCAATAAAATAGAAGAAGATGACAAAGCTATAACCTTGCTAAACTCGATGGGCGCGAAGACATACGAGCTCGTGAAGCATCTACTAGCACCAGCTAAACCGGCGGATCAGACTTTCGATGATATTGTGACTGTTCTGAAGGATCACTTGAACCCCACACCGTTGATGTTGGCGGAACGATTCAAATTCTATGCGAGAACGCAAAGGAAAGACGAAAGCAACGCAGAATACTTGGTCGAACTGCGTAGACTAGCGAAACACTGCCAGTTTGGAGGGAATCTGACAGAGGCGTTGCGAGACAAATTCGTGTGCGGAATGTCAAAGGAAGAAACACAAAAACGACTGCTCGAAGAGAACGATCTTACACTTGAGAAGGCTGTCCTTATTGCTGCATCGAACGAAGCCGCAGCGAAAGGAACGGCGGAAATGCAGCTAAAGGCAGCGGCACTCAGGGTGCAGCAAATTACTTCGGGTACAACGAAATGCTATCGTTGTGGGAAGACAACACACGACCAGAACCAATGCTGGTTTAAAAACCAGGAATGTAGGCAATGTGGCAAGCTCGGTCACATAGCTAAGGTATGCCGGTCAGGAAAGAAGACCAACAATAATGAGTCACCACAAAAGAGGTACAGAAAGGTACATGAGGTGACTAGGAAGAGTCCGGAAGAACAGAATTCGGACTCACACTCCAACTGCAAGGAACTGGATAGTCTGAGAATTCACAATGTGAGTAATGAAGCTGACCGACGAGCTATCTGGATCACACTACAGATTGCAAAAGTCCAAGTGAAAATGGAAGTGGACACCGGATCGGCGTTGACGGCCATGAATAAGCATGATTATAAAAAGTTATTCAAGCATATTCCCCTACGGGATACGGAACTAGTATTGAAGACATACACGGGGCACAAAGTATACCCCATCGGAAAGATAGAAGTCAAGGTGAGATACGAGGACAAAGAGCACCAAAGGATGGATCTGTATGTGTTGCCTGAGGGAGGTCCACCACTTCTGGGACGGGAGTGGATCAGGAAAATAAAGATAGACTGGCATTCACTAAACACCATGACGGTAGATTCCGGAAAGGAAGATGTCAAACCTGAACGGTTGTCCAGAATATTAGACGAAGCTAAAGAGGTATTCCAGCAAGGACTGGGAACACTGCGAGGAATTAAAGCAAAGGTTAAGATTGCAGAACATGCAAGCCCAAAATTTTTCAAAGCCAGATCGGTACCTTACGCGATACGACCTGCTGTGGAGGCAGAACTGGAAGAACTTGAACGATCAGGGGTACTGTCAAAAGTGGACTGGAGTGAGTGGGCCACGCCCATTGTTCCCGTCATGAAGTCTTCACCAAGTAACAAGCCAGGGGGACCGGGGAAGGTCCGCATCTGCGGAGACTTCAAGATCACAGTGAATCCGGTGCTTCACACGGTACAATACCCGCTTCCGCGGATTGAAGATATCTTTGCTTCGTTGGCTGGAGGGAAACACTTCACCAAGATAGACCTGGCACAGGCATACTTACAAATGGAAGTCGAGGAAGAGTCGCGTCAGTACCTCACCATCAACACACACAGAGGCTTGTATCGTTAGAATAGACTGGTTTTTGGGGTAGCTTCGGCTCCAGCAATTTGGCAGAGGGCCATGGAGCAGGTATTACAAGGAATTCCAAGCACACAGTGTTACTTAGACGATATCCTGATTACGGGAGAGGACGAGGAAGAACACCTCACAAATTTGAAACTGGTGCTCACTAGGTTGAAGGAATATGGCCTTCGAGTTAATCACAAGAAATGTGAGTTCTTCCAAAAGCGGATCTCGTACTGCGGTCATGTCATTGACCGAGAGGGGCTGCACAAGTCACCTGACAAGATAGAAGCTGTCGTGAAGGCCCCCGCTCCGGAAAACGTATCACAGTTAAGATCATTCTTGGGGTTGATTAATTATTATCACAAGTTTCTGCCGAATCTATCCACGGTGCTGCTTCCGCTGAATGCTCTGTTGCGGAAAGAAGTACCATGGAAGTGGAGTGAGGAATGTAAAATGGCCTTTCGCAGAAGCAAGGCGTTGATTACCTCTGAAGAAGTGTTGGCTCATTTCAACCCAACGTTACCTCTTCGTCTAGCTTGTGATGCTCCCCCCTATGGAATTGGAGCAGTACTTTCACACAAGTTACCAAATGGCTCGGAAAGGCCAGTGGCATTCGCGTCCCGATCATTGACCTCCGCGGAGCGAAATTATGCTCAAATAGATAGGGAGGCCCTCAGCCTTGTGTGGGGCGTAAAGAAATTCAATCATTACCTGCAGGGCAAGAAGTTCACATTACTGACAGACCACCAGCCGTTGGTGTCCATATTCAACCCTAACAAGGCCGTTTCCACCATGACAGCGCAAAGGTTACAGAGGTGGTCCGTGTTACTTGGGGCACACCAATATGACATCGAATACAAAAGGTCCAAACAGCATGGAAATGCTGATGGGTTATCGCGCTTGCCATTGCCGATAGTAGAAGAAGCGACTACAGTGGACCCGGGAGAGCTGTTCCACTCATCCATAGTGGAATGTCTACCAGTAACAAATTCGATGATCGAAAACGAAACCAGAAATGACCCGACTCTCTCACGAGTCTATGATTTAACGGTGGAGGGATGGCCAGCACAGGGCAAACCAACGCTGCCAGCATTTTCGCAGAGAAAAGAACAGCTGTCAGTGTGTCAAGGAACTCTGATGTGTGGATCTAGAGTGGTGATTCCACCCAAACTTCAACAGAAGGTGTTAAAGGAGCTGCACGAGGGACATCTGGGTGGAGTGAAAATGAAGAACCTAGCAAGAGCGTTCGTGTGGTGGCCAGGCATTGATGGGGACATCGAAGAAATCACTAAGAGCTGTCTAGGATGCCAGAAGGTCCAAAACGCGCCACCACAGGCTCCTCTGCATCCATGGGAGTGGCCCTCATCTCCTTGGCAAAGGGTACACATCGACTTTGCTGGTCCATTTATGGACTCAATGTTTCTAATAGCGGTGGATGCACACTCCAAGTGGCCGGAGGTAATAAAGATGTCCACCACCACCACGGAAAAAACCATCACAGTGTTAAGGACCATGTTTGCTAGGAATGGGCTGCCGGAACAGATCTGTTCTGATAATGGACCGCAATTTGTGTCCGAAGAATTCAAGAAATTCTTAAAGAGCAATGGGGTTAAGCACTACACGTCAGCCCCATACCATCCCGCCTCCAATGGATTGGCTGAAAGGTTTGTCCAGACCTTCAAGAAGGCCATAAAGGCCATGGGTAATGAAGCCATTAACTTACAACATAAGGTGGATAGCTTCTTGTTGGCGTACAGGAATGCAACACATGCGGTCACAAATCAAACTCCCGCCATGATGTTTTTTAATAGACGACTAAGATGCCGGCTGGATTTGCTTAAGCCAAACGTCAGAAGGGACGTAGAGAACCGGCAATTCCAAGGCATGAATGAAAGGCCAACTAGATCTTTTCAAATAGGTCAACAAGTTTTGGCCCGGGACTACCGTACCGAGAAATGGCAGCCTGGAACTATTGGGAAAAGGCTAGGGCCGTTGATGTATACGGTGGACATTGGGGACAGTATAATAAGGTGCCATGTTGACCAGATCATAGGGTCAGCCACAAATGGCCAACCTACTCCACCACCTTACACGGTTAATGTTGAGACAGGGATACCCAGAACACCTACCTCCGATCTGGTAATACTGGAATCAGATGAACCTGACACTGTCCTTCAAGCCGAATCGACCTTGCCAGAAGCACCTGCTACCCCGCCGGGAGTTACGACACCACCGAGGCGTTATCCGGACAGAGTCCGGAAACCTCCAGAGAGACTGAATCTGTGAACTGTCTGGCATAAAGTTGTATATATGTTATAATGTATGTTTAATGGGGAATCAGTATGTTGTAAGCTAAAAAGGGAGGATTGTAGTGTATGTACCCGTCTACCTTTAAGAGAATTATTGTATGTAACCGTCCACCTTTAAGAGAACTACTTTAGGTGTTGCACTACATTGTTGGCTTCTGTATACTGTAATACCAACGGTGACCACACTGGTATATAAGTGCTGTGTCAGGAGTTATTGGGCAGATTCGCCCCAACCTTCAAATAGTAAAGTCCTGTTTTAAGTTACTCTTGGAGTCTGTGTATTAATTAACTAAACAACCCACAGACTTTACAGATCGTGTTGTGTGGAACATGTTGTGTGGAACGTGTTGTGAGGAACGTGTCGTGTGGAACGTGTCGTGAGGAACGTGTTGTGTGGAACGTGTTGTGAGGAACATGTTGTGAGGAACGTCCTGTGTGGACCGTGTTGTGAGGATCGTGTTGTGTGGAACGTGTTGTGAGGAACGTGTTGTGAGGAACGTGTTGTGAGGAATGTGTTGTGAGGAAAGTGTTGTGAGGATCGTGTTGTGTGGAACGTGTTGTGAGGAACGTGTTGTGAGGAACGTGTTGTGTGGAACGTGTTGTGTGGAACGTGTTGTGTGGAACGTGTTGTGAGGAACATGTTGTGAGGAACGTCCTGTGTGGACCGTGTTGTGAGGATCGTGTTGTGTGGAACGTGTTGTGAGGAACGTGTTGTGAGGAACGTGTTGTGAGGAACGTGTTGTGAGGAACGTGTTGTGAGGAACGTGTTGTGAGGAACGTGTTGTGAGGATCGTGTTGTGTGGAACGTGTTGTGAGGAACGTGTTGTGAGGAACGTGTTGTGAGGAACGTGTTGTGAGGAACGTGTTGTGAGGAACGTGTTGTGTGGAACGTGTTGTGAGGAGCGTGTTGTGAGGATCGTGTTGTGTGGAACGTGTTGTGAGGAGCGTGTTGTGAGGAACGTGTTGTGAGGAACGTGTTGTGAGGAACGTGTTGTGAGGAACGTGTTGTGTGGAACGTGTTGTGAGGAGCGTGTTGTGAGGATCGTGTTGTGAGGAACGTGTTGTGAGGAGCGTGTTGTGAGGAACGTGTTTTGTGGAACGTGTTGTGAGGAACGTGTTGTGTGGAACGTGTTGTGAGGAGCGTGTTGTGAGGATCGTGTTGTGAGGAACGTGTTGTGAGGAGCGTGTTGTGAGGAGCGTGTTGTGAGGATCGTGTTGTGAGGAACGTGTTGTGAGGAGCGTGTTGTGAGGAACGTGTTTTGTGGAACGTGTTGTGAGGAGCGTGTTGTGAGGATCGTGTTGTGAGGAACGTGTTGTGAGGAGCGTGTTGTGAGGAACGTGTTTTGTGGAACGTGTTGTGAGGAGCGTGTTGTGAGGAACGTGTTGTGTGGAACGTGTTGTGAGGAACATGTTGTGAGGAACGTCCTGTGTGGACCGTGTTGTGAGGATCGTGTTGTGAGGAACGTGTTGTGAGGAACGTGTTGTGTGGAACGTGTTGTGAGGAACGTGTTGTGTGGAACGTGTTGTGAGGAGCGTGTTGTGAGGATCGTGTTGTGAGGAACGTGTTGTGAGGAGCGTGTTGTGAGGAACGTGTTTTGTGGAACGTGTTGTGTGGAACGTGTTGTGAGGAGCGTGTTGTGAGGAACGTGTTGCATGGAACGTGTTGTGAGGAAAGTGTTGTGAGGAACGTGTTGTGAGGAACGTGTTGTGAGGATCGTGTTGTGTGGATCGTGTTGTGAGGAACGTGTTGTGTTGAACGTGTTGTGAGGAATGTGTTATGTGGAACATGTTGTGTGGAACGTGTTGTGTGGAATGTGTTGTGAGGAACGTGTTGTGAGGAACGTGTTGTGAGGAACGTGTTGTGAGGAACGTGTTGTGAGGATCGTGTTGTGAGGAACGTGTTGTGTGGAACGTGTTGTGTGGATCGTGTTGTGAGGAACGTGTTGTGAGGAACGTGTTGTGAGGATCGTATTGTGTGGAACGTGTTGTGAGGAACGTCCTGTGAGGAACGTGTTGTGAGAAACGTGTTGTGAAGAATGTCCTGTGAGGAACGTGTTGTGAGGAACGTGTTGTGAGGAACGTGTTGTGAGGAACGTCCTGTGAGGAACGTGTTGTGAGAAACGTGTTGTGAAGAATGTCCTGTGAGGAACGTGTTGTGAGGAACGTGTTGTGAGGAACGTGTTGTGAGGAACGTCCTGTGAGGAACGTGTTGTGAGAAACGTGTTGTGAAGAATGTCCTGTGAGGAACGTGTTGTGAGGAACGTGTTGTGAGGAACGTGTTGTGAGGAACGTCCTGTGAGGAACGTGTTGTGAGGAACGTCCTGTGAGGAACGTGTTGTGAGGAACGTGTTGTGAGGAAAGTGTTGTGAGGATCGTGTTGTGAGGAACGTGTTGTGAGGAACGTGTTGTGAGGAACGTGTTGTGTGGAACGTGTTGTGAGGAATGTGTTGTGAGGAACGTGTTGTGAGGAACGTGTTGTGAGGAACGTGTTGTGAGGAATGTGTTGTGAGGAACGTTTTGTGAGGAATGTGTTGTGAGGAATGTGTTGTGAGGAACGTGTTGTGAGGAACGTGTTGTGAGGAATGTGTTGTGAGGAACGTGTTGTGAGGAACGTGTTGTGAGGAACGTGTTGTGAGGAATGTGTTGTGAGGAACGTGTTGTGAGGAATGTGTTGTGAGGAACGTGTTGTGAGGAACGTGTTGTGTGGAACGTGTTGTGAGGAATGTGTTGTGAGGAACGTTTTGTGAGGAATGTGTTGTGAGGAACGTGTAGTGTGGAACGTGTTGTGAGGAACGTGTTGTGAGGAACGTGTTGTGAGGAACGTCCTGTGTGGAACATGTTGTGAGGAACGTGTTGTGAGGAACGTGTTGTGAGGAATGTGTTGTGTGGAACGTGTTGTGAGGAGCGTGTTGTGAGGATCGTGTTGTGAGGAACGTGTTGTGAGGAGCGTGTTGTGAGGAACGTGTTTTGTGGAACGTGTTGTGTGGAACGTGTTGTGAGGAGCGTGTTGTGAGGAACGTGTTGTGAGGAGCGTGTTGTGAGGAACGTGTTTTGTGGAACGTGTTGTGTGGAACGTCCTGTGAGGAACGTGTTGTGAGGATCGTGTTGTGAGGAACGTGTTGTGAGGAACGTGTTGTGTGGAACGTGTTGTGAGGAACGTGTTGTGTGGAACGTGTTGTGAGGAGCGTGTTGTGAGGATCGTGTTGTGAGGAACGTGTTGTGAGGAGCGTGTTGTGAGGAACGTGTTTTGTGGAACGTGTTGTGTGGAACGTGTTGTGAGGAGCGTGTTGTGAGGAACGTGTTGCATGGAACGTGTTGTGAGGAAAGTGTTGTGAGGAACGTGTTGTGAGGAACGTGTTGTGAGGATCGTGTTGTGTGGATCGTGTTGTGAGGAACGTGTTGTGTTGAACGTGTTGTGAGGAACGTGTTGTGAGGAACGTGTTGTGAGGAACGTGTTGTGAGGAACGTGTTGTGAGGATCGTGTTGTGAGGAACGTGTTGTGAGGAACGTGTTGTGAGGAACGTGTTGTGAGGAACGTGTTGTGAGGATCGTGTTGTGAGGAACGTGTTGTGTGGAACGTGTTGTGTGGATCGTGTTGTGAGGAACGTGTTGTGAGGAACGTGTTGTGAGGATCGTATTGTGTGGAACGTGTTGTGTGGAACGTGTTGTGAGGAACGTGTTGTGAGGAACGTGTTGTGAGGAACGTCCTGTGTGGAACGTGTTGTGAGAAACGTGTTGTGAAGAATGTCCTGTGAGGAACGTGTTGTGAGGAACGTGTTGTGAGGAACGTGTTGTGTGGAACGTGTTGTGAGGAACGTGTTGTGTGGAACATGTTGTGTGGAACGTGTTGTGAGGAACGTGTTGTGAGGAACGTGTTGTGAGGAACGTCCTGTGAGGAACGTGTTGTGAGGAACGTCCTGTGAGGAACGTGTTGTGAGGAACGTGTTGTGAGGAAAGTGTTGTGAGGATCGTGTTGTGAGGAACGTGTTGTGAGGAACGTGTTGTGAGGAACGTGTTGTGAGGAACGTGTTGTGTGGAACGTGTTGTGAGGAACGTGTTGTGTGGATCGTTTTGTGTGGAACGTGTTGTGAGGAACGTGTTGTGAGGAACGTGTTGTGAGGAACGTGTTGTGAGGAAAGTGTTGTGAGGATCTTGTTGTGAGGAACGTGTTGTGAGGAACGTGTTGTGAGGAACGTCCTGTGAGGAACGTGTTGTGAGGAACGTCCTGTGAGGAACGTGTTGTGAGGAACGTGTTGTGAGGAAAGTGTTGTGAGGATCGTGTTGTGAGGAACGTGTTGTGAGGAACGTGTTGTGAGGAACGTGTTGTGTGGAACGTGTTGTGAGGAATGTGTTGTGAGGAACGTGTTGTGAGGAACGTGTTGTGAGGAACGTGTTGTGAGGAATGTGTTGTGAGGAACGTTTTGTGAGGAATGTGTTGTGAGGAATGTGTTGTGAGGAACGTGTTGTGAGGAACGTGTTGTGAGGAATGTGTTGTGAGGAACGTGTTGTGAGGAACGTGTTGTGAGGAACGTGTTGTGAGGAATGTGTTGTGAGGAACGTGTTGTGAGGAATGTGTTGTGAGGAACGTGTTGTGAGGAACGTGTTGTGTGGAACGTGTTGTGAGGAATGTGTTGTGAGGAACGTTTTGTGAGGAATGTGTTGTGAGGAACGTGTAGTGTGGAACGTGTTGTGAGGAACGTGTTGTGAGGAACGTGTTGTGAGGAACGTCCTGTGTGGAACATGTTGTGAGGAACGTGTTGTGAGGAACGTGTTGTGAGGAATGTGTTGTGTGGAACGTGTTGTGAGGAGCGTGTTGTGAGGATCGTGTTGTGAGGAACGTGTTGTGAGGAGCGTGTTGTGAGGAACGTGTTTTGTGGAACGTGTTGTGTGGAACGTGTTGTGAGGAGCGTGTTGTGAGGAACGTGTTGTGAGGAGCGTGTTGTGAGGAACGTGTTTTGTGGAACGTGTTGTGTGGAACGTCCTGTGAGGAACGTGTTGTGAGGATCGTGTTGTGAGGAACGTGTTGTGAGGAACGTGTTGTGTGGAACGTGTTGTGAGGAACGTGTTGTGTGGAACGTGTTGTGAGGAGCGTGTTGTGAGGATCGTGTTGTGAGGAACGTGTTGTGAGGAGCGTGTTGTGAGGAACGTGTTTTGTGGAACGTGTTGTGTGGAACGTGTTGTGAGGAGCGTGTTGTGAGGAACGTGTTGCATGGAACGTGTTGTGAGGAAAGTGTTGTGAGGAACGTGTTGTGAGGAACGTGTTGTGAGGATCGTGTTGTGTGGATCGTGTTGTGAGGAACGTGTTGTGTTGAACGTGTTGTGAGGAACGTGTTGTGAGGAACGTGTTGTGAGGAACGTGTTGTGAGGATCGTGTTGTGAGGAACGTGTTGTGAGGAACGTGTTGTGAGGAACGTGTTGTGAGGAACGTGTTGTGAGGATCGTGTTGTGAGGAACGTGTTGTGTGGAACGTGTTGTGTGGATCGTGTTGTGAGGAACGTGTTGTGAGGAACGTGTTGTGAGGATCGTATTGTGTGGAACGTGTTGTGTGGAACGTGTTGTGAGGAACGTGTTGTGAGGAACGTGTTGTGAGGAACGTCCTGTGTGGAACGTGTTGTGAGAAACGTGTTGTGAAGAATGTCCTGTGAGGAACGTGTTGTGAGGAACGTGTTGTGAGGAACGTGTTGTGTGGAACGTGTTGTGAGGAACGTGTTGTGTGGAACATGTTGTGTGGAACGTGTTGTGAGGAACGTGTTGTGAGGAACGTGTTGTGAGGAACGTCCTGTGAGGAACGTGTTGTGAGGAACGTCCTGTGAGGAACGTGTTGTGAGGAACGTGTTGTGAGGAAAGTGTTGTGAGGATCGTGTTGTGAGGAACGTGTTGTGAGGAACGTGTTGTGAGGAACGTGTTGTGAGGAACGTGTTGTGTGGAACGTGTTGTGAGGAACGTGTTGTGTGGATCGTTTTGTGTGGAACGTGTTGTGAGGAACGTGTTGTGAGGAACGTGTTGTGAGGAACGTATTGTGAGGAAAGTGTTGTGAGGATCTTGTTGTGAGGAACGTGTTGTGAGGAACGTGTTGTGAGGAACGTGTTGTGAGGAACGTGTTGTGTGGAACGTGTTGTGAGGAATGTGTTGTGAGGAACGTGTTGTGAGGAACGTGTTGTGAGGAATGTGTTGTGAGGAACGTTTTGTGAGGAATGTGTTGTGAGGAATGTGTTGTGAGGAACGTGTTGTGAGAAACGTGTTGTGAGGAATGTGTTGTGTGGAACGTGTTGTGAGGAACGTGTTGTGAGGAACGTGTTGTGAGGAAAGTGTTGTGAGGAACGTGTTGTGAGGAGCGTGTTGTGAGGAACGTGTTTTGTGGAACGTGTTGTGAGGAGCGTGTTGTGAGGATCGTGTTGTGAGGAACGTGTTGTGAGGAGCGTGTTGTGAGGAACGTGTTTTGTGGAACGTGTTGTGAGGAGCGTGTTGTGAGGAACGTGTTGTGTGGAACGTGTTGTGAGGAACATGTTGTGAGGAACGTCCTGTGTGGACCGTGTTGTGAGGATCGTGTTGTGAGGAACGTGTTGTGAGGAACGTGTTGTGTGGAACGTGTTGTGAGGAACGTGTTGTGTGGAACGTGTTGTGAGGAGCGTGTTGTGAGGATCGTGTTGTGAGGAACGTGTTGTGAGGAGCGTGTTGTGAGGAACGTGTTTTGTGGAACGTGTTGTGTGGAACGTGTTGTGAGGAGCGTGTTGTGAGGAACGTGTTGCATGGAACGTGTTGTGAGGAAAGTGTTGTGAGGAACGTGTTGTGAGGAACGTGTTGTGAGGATCGTGTTGTGTGGATCGTGTTGTGAGGAACGTGTTGTGTTGAACGTGTTGTGAGGAATGTGTTATGTGGAACATGTTGTGTGGAACGTGTTGTGTGGAATGTGTTGTGAGGAACGTGTTGTGAGGAACGTGTTGTGAGGAACGTGTTGTGAGGAACGTGTTGTGAGGATCGTGTTGTGAGGAACGTGTTGTGTGGAACGTGTTGTGTGGATCGTGTTGTGAGGAACGTGTTGTGAGGAACGTGTTGTGAGGATCGTATTGTGTGGAACGTGTTGTGAGGAACGTCCTGTGAGGAACGTGTAGTGAGAAACGTGTTGTGAAGAATGTCCTGTGAGGAACGTGTTGTGAGGAACGTGTTGTGAGGAGCGTGTTGTGAGGAACGTGTTGTGAGGAACGTCCTGTGAGGAACGTGTTGTGAGAAACGTGTTGTGAAGAATGTCCTGTGAGGAACGTGTTGTGAGGAACGTGTTGTGAGGAACGTGTTGTGAGGAACGTCCTGTGAGGAACGTGTTGTGAGAAACGTGTTGTGAAGAATGTCCTGTGAGGAACGTGTTGTGAGGAACGTGTTGTGAGGAACGTGTTGTGAGGAACGTCCTGTGAGGAACGTGTTGTGAGGAACGTCCTGTGAGGAACGTGTTGTGAGGAACGTGTTGTGAGGAAAGTGTTGTGAGGATCGTGTTGTGAGGAACGTGTTGTGAGGAACGTGTTGTGAGGAACGTGTTGTGAGGAATGTGTTGTGAGGAACGTGTTGTGAGGAACGTGTTGTGAGGAACGTGTTGTGAGGAATGTGTTGTGAGGAACGTTTTGTGAGGAATGTGTTGTGAGGAATGTGTTGTGAGGAACGTGTTGTGAGGAACGTGTTGTGAGGAATGTGTTGTGAGGAACGTGTTGTGAGGAACGTGTTGTGAGGAACGTGTTGTGAGGAATGTGTTGTGAGGAACGTGTTGTGAGGAATGTGTTGTGAGGAACGTGTTGTGAGGAACGTGTTGTGTGGAACGTGTTGTGAGGAATGTGTTGTGAGGAACGTTTTGTGAGGAATGTGTTGTGAGGAACGTGTAGTGTGGAACGTGTTGTGAGGAACGTGTTGTGAGGAACGTGTTGTGAGGAACGTCCTGTGTGGAACATGTTGTGAGGAACGTGTTGTGAGGAACGTGTTGTGAGGAATGTGTTGTGTGGAACGTGTTGTGAGGAGCGTGTTGTGAGGATCGTGTTGTGAGGAACGTGTTGTGAGGAGCGTGTTGTGAGGAACGTGTTTTGTGGAACGTGTTGTGTGGAACGTGTTGTGAGGAGCGTGTTGTGAGGAACGTGTTGTGAGGAGCGTGTTGTGAGGAACGTGTTTTGTGGAACGTGTTGTGTGGAACGTCCTGTGAGGAACGTGTTGTGAGGATCGTGTTGTGAGGAACGTGTTGTGAGGAACGTGTTGTGTGGAACGTGTTGTGAGGAACGTGTTGTGTGGAACGTGTTGTGAGGAGCGTGTTGTGAGGATCGTGTTGTGAGGAACGTGTTGTGAGGAGCGTGTTGTGAGGAACGTGTTTTGTGGAACGTGTTGTGTGGAACGTGTTGTGAGGAGCGTGTTGTGAGGAACGTGTTGCATGGAACGTGTTGTGAGGAAAGTGTTGTGAGGAACGTGTTGTGAGGAACGTGTTGTGAGGATCGTGTTGTGTGGATCGTGTTGTGAGGAACGTGTTGTGAGGAACGTGTTGTGAGGAACGTGTTGTGAGGAACGTGTTGTGAGGAACGTGTTGTGAGGAACGTGTTGTGAGGAACGTGTTGTGAGGATCGTGTTGTGAGGAACGTGTTGTGTGGAACGTGTTGTGTGGATCGTGTTGTGAGGAACGTGTTGTGAGGAACGTGTTGTGAGGATCGTATTGTGTGGAACGTGTTGTGTGGAACGTGTTGTGAGGAACGTGTTGTGAGGAACGTGTTGTGAGGAACGTCCTGTGTGGAACGTGTTGTGAGAAACGTGTTGTGAAGAATGTCCTGTGAGGAACGTGTTGTGAGGAACGTGTTGTGAGGAACGTGTTGTGTGGAACGTGTTGTGAGGAACGTGTTGTGTGGAACATGTTGTGTGGAACGTGTTGTGAGGAACGTGTTGTGAGGAACGTGTTGTGAGGAACGTCCTGTGAGGAACGTGTTGTGAGGAACGTCCTGTGAGGAACGTGTTGTGAGGAACGTGTTGTGAGGAAAGTGTTGTGAGGATCGTGTTGTGAGGAACGTGTTGTGAGGAACGTGTTGTGAGGAACGTGTTGTGAGGAACGTGTTGTGTGGAACGTGTTGTGAGGAACGTGTTGTGTGGATCGTTTTGTGTGGAACGTGTTGTGAGGAACGTGTTGTGAGGAACGTGTTGTGAGGAACGTGTTGTGAGGAAAGTGTTGTGAGGATCTTGTTGTGAGGAACGTGTTGTGAGGAACGTGTTGTGAGGAACGTGTTGTGAGGAACGTGTTGTGTGGAACGTGTTGTGAGGAATGTGTTGTGAGGAACGTGTTGTGAGGAACGTGTTGTGAGGAATGTGTTGTGAGGAACGTTTTGTGAGGAATGTGTTGTGAGGAATGTGTTGTGAGGAACGTGTTGTGAGGAACGTGTTGTGAGGAATGTGTTGTGAGGAACGTGTTGTGAGGAACGTGTTGTGAGGAATGTGTTGTGAGGAACGTGTTGTGAGGAA
The DNA here is from genome assembly GCF_052327205.1 of Somniosus microcephalus. NCBI lineage: Eukaryota > Metazoa > Chordata > Chondrichthyes > Squaliformes > Somniosidae > Somniosus > Somniosus microcephalus. The sequence continues at coordinate 9,292,008 of NC_140998.1, read as the reverse complement.
CGTGTTGTGTGGAACGTGTTGTGAGGAATGTGTTGTGAGGAACGTTTTGTGAGGAATGTGTTGTGAGGAACGTGTAGTGTGGAACGTGTTGTGAGGAACGTGTTGTGAGGAACGTGTTGTGAGGAACGTCCTGTGTGGAACATGTTGTGAGGAACGTGTTGTGAGGAACGTGTTGTGAGGAATGTGTTGTGAGGAACGTCCTGTGAGGAACGTGTTGTGAGGAACGTGTTGTGTGGAACGTGTTGTGAGGAACGTGTTGTGAGGAATGTGTTGTGAGGAACGTGTTGTGAGGAACGTGTTGTGAGGAACGTGTTCTGAGGAACGTGTTGTGAGGAACGCGTTGTGTGGAACGTGTTGTGAGGAACGTCCTGTGAGGATCGTGTTGTGAGGAACGTGTTGTGAGGAACGTCCTGTGAGGAACGTGTTGTGAGGAACGTCCTGTGAGGAACGTGTTGTGAGGAACGTGTTGTGAGGAACGTGTTGTGAGGAACGTGTTGTGAGGAACGTGTTGTGAGGAACGTCCTGTGAGGAACGTGTTGTGAGGAACGTCCTGTGTGGAACGTGTTGTGAGGAACGTGTTGTGAGGAACGTGTTGTGAGGAACGTGTTGTGAGGAACGCGTTGTGAGGAACGTGTTGTGAGGAACGTCCTGTGAGGATCGTGTTGTGAGGATCGTGTTGTGAGGAACGTGTTGTGAGGAACGTGTTGTGAGGAACGTGTTGTGAGGAACGTGTTGTGAGGAACGTCCTGTGAGGAACGTGTTGTGAGGAACGTGTTGTGAGGAACGTGTTGTGAGGAACGTCCTGTGAGGAACGTGTTGTGAGGAACGTGTTGTGAGGAACGTCCTGTGAGGAATGTGTTGTGAGGAACGTGTTGTGAGGAACGTGTTGTGAGGAACGTCCTGTGAGGAACGTGTTGTGAGGAACGTGTTGTCTTTGATAATCAAGGTTCTGATTCAGTTGAAAGGGAGAAAGCAGCAAAGATGCACAATCTTTCAAAGTGTTTCGAATCGGATTCTGAATGATGTATTGGAGCGGTGCTGTCACACAAATTCCTTGACGGTTCAGAGAGGCCAATAGCCTTTGCGTCACGCTCGTTAACCTCAGCCGAGCGTAACTAGGCCCAGATTGACAGGGAAGCCCTCGGCCTGGTGTGGGAGGTGAAGAAGTTCAATCACTATCTGCACGGGCAGAAATTCACCCTATTGACTGATCATCAGCCCCTGGTCTCCATTTTTAACCCAAAGAAGGGCGTTCCGGTGATGACGGCGCAACGGCTGCAAAGATGGTCACTTTTTCTAGGGGCACATCAGTACGACATAGAGTACAAGGGTACAAAACAGCATGGAAACGCTGATGGGCTGTCGCGCCTACCGTTGCCTATGGTAGAGGAAGCACCTGCAGTAGACCCTGTTGAGATATTCCATGTGACCATAGTCGAATGTCTGCCTGTTACAAACTCAAGTATAGAGAAGGAAACCCGAAATGACCCGACACTCTCTCGGGTCTATGATTTGACGGTGAAGGGATGGCCAGCACATGGCGACTCACTGTTGCCAGCATTCTTGCCAAGGAGAGAACAGCTGTCAGTGTGCCGGGGGACCTTGATGTGTGGATCCCGAGTGGTAATTCCACCCAAGTTGAGAGATAGAGTGCTCAATGAGCTTCATGAGGGTCATCTGGGAGGGGTAAAAATGAAAAGCCTAGCCAGGGCGTTTGTGTGGTGGCCGGGAATCGACAAAGAAATCGAGGATATAACCAAGAGATGCACAGGATACCAGAAGGTCCAAAACGCTCCACCACAGGCCCCGCTATACCCATGGGAGTGGCCCTCATCTCCATGGCAATGGGTACACATTGATTTTGCTGGTCCATTTATGGACTCAATGTTTCTAATCGCCATGGTTGCCCATTCGAAATGGCCAGAGGTCATCAAAATGTCCTCCACCACCACGAAGAAAACTATTGCAGTCCTACGGACCATCTTCGCCAGGAATGGCTTGCCAGAACAGATTTGCTCTGACAATGGGCCACAGTTTGTGTCCGAGGATTTCCAGAGGTTTCTGAGGAATAATGGGGTGAAACATTACACATCTGCCCCATATCATCCAGCCACAAATGGATTGACTGAGAGGTTTGTTCAGACCTTTAAAAAGGCAATAAAGGCGATGTATAACGATGACATACCACTACAACACAAGGTAGATAATTTCTTGTTTGCTTACCGGAATGCGACACATGCAGTCACCAACCAAGCTCCAGCCATAATGTTCTTCAACCGAAGGCTGAGATGTCGCCTGGATTTGCTCAAACCAAACATAAGACGAGATGTTGAGGATAAGCAATTCCAGCACATCAATGAGAAGCCAACCAGGAGCTTCAAGATAGGGCAACCAGTCTTGGCCCGCGACTACCGAACAGAAAAATGGCAGCCAGGAACGATATGCACACAGCAGGGACCACTAATGTACATAGTGGACGTTGGAGAGAGCATCGTGAGACGCCATGCTGACCAGATTCTAGAGTCACAGGAACAAGCCAAACCCATACCACGAGCAGGTGCACCTGGTAATCAACCCGAAGTACAGATTGCGTCTACCTCAGAAGTAGTGGTATTGGAAGCTGACGAACCAACCAATGACAATGAGCCAGACTCGACTCTGCCGCAAGAACAGGATACTCGAGAAAGGCGCTATCCAGTCAGGATCAGGAAGCCTCCTCAAAGACTGAATGTATAAATAATTATTTCAGTTGATGTATATAGTACAGAGAAAATTGTAATTGTAATTGGTTATTATTTAGTTGTTAAATGAGTGTTATGTACTATTTATCTAAAAGGGGAGGAATTGTTGTGTATGTACCTTTAAGAGAACTGATTTTATACTGCAGTACCGGCAGTGACCACACCTGTATAAAAAGCCATAGCAGGCTGCTGTACTTCAGTCTTGGCTTCATAAATAGAGGTATTGAACACAAAAGTAGAGAAGTTATGCTGAAACTTTAGAAAGCGCTGGTTAGGCCACAACTGGAGTATTGCGTCCAGTTCTGGTCACCACACTTTAGGAAGGATGTGAAGGCCCTTGAGAGGGTGCAGAGGAGATTTACCAGAATGGTTCCGGGGATGGGGGATCTTAGCTACAAGGACAGGTTGGAGAAGCTGGATTTGTTTTCATTAGAGCAAAGGAGGTTGAGGGGTGATTTGATCGAGGTGTACAAGATTATGATGGGTTAGAATCGGCTAGATGGGGAAAGGCTGTTCCCACTAGTTGATGGTACAAGGACTAGGGGACACAGATTTAAGGTTTTGGGCAAGAGATACAGGGGGGAAGTGAGGGAAAACTTTTTTACGCAGTGAGTGGTGAGGACCTGGAACTCGCTGCCGACAGAAGTGGTGGAAGCGGAGACACTCAATGTTTTCAAGGGGAGACTGGATAGGCACTTGAGGGAAATAAACTTGCAGGGCTCCGGGGATAGAGCGGGGGAATGGGACTGACTGGATTGCTCTACAGAGAGCCGGCATGGACCCGCTGGGCCGAATGGCCGCCTCCTGTGCCGTTATGACTCATGGGGCGAGAAATTCGGTATCGGCCCGTTTGGGGCGCAATTCTCGGCCGGGAGCAAAGTTTAGCGCCTGGCACTAATTATCGCCTCCGACTGCAAACTTGGCTTCTACCGCCCCCGGAGGTGATTGGAGCGCTAAATCAGGCGCTACACACCTCTCTTAAGGTGCAAAGGCTGAGGCGCGAGGCGCTACCTCAGAGCGCTGGCGAAGCTCAGGTGATGTCAGTCAGCAATGGAACACAGACACACTGGCGCCAGCGAGTTCTTAAAGGGGAGCGTCGATCTTGCTCTCCATCCACACCCTGCTCATTGCAGCCCTGAATCTCGGCCTGGAGAGACCTGTACATCAAATCTGCTGGAAAGAACAATGGAGAGGCCCAGGGAAAGAGCTCAGAGTGCAGCCCCCACAGACTCTTCTAAATCGATGCAAGGAAGGTCAAATCAAAATGAACCTGCAGAGTGCTGCTCAGTACCCAAAACTCCTTCACACAGCATTGAATCTCTCCAGAAGTCTCTCTCTCTCTCTCTCAGAATGCGTGGTGCAAAAATGTCACCAACAAAAAAAGGCAGGAAGTGGTCGCCTTTAAATAGCGCTCCCCCAGTCCCTTCCCGATTGCAAAACGCTCCCCTCAACCTGTCGTTGCTAGCGGCAGGTGGAAAGGCAGGGGGCGCCACTCAATATCCGGTCCGGGGCGCTAATGGGGGGGCGGAAAGCAGCCGAATTTTTCCCCCCATGAGTCTATGACTAATTTGCAGAGTGTTATGTGGAAAGAGCGGGGGAGTGGGACTGATTGGAGAGCTCTTCCAAACAGCCGGCACAGACCCGATGGGCCGAATGGCCTCCTTCTCTGCAGTAAGATTCGACGATTCTGTAACTAATGTGATTCCAGCATTTTATTCCAATTGTTTCAGCATTAGCATTCAAACATTCCAAGGAATTCTGTGCGTTCCCTCTGTGGTGCACCCTATGTAAACACCCTTGATCTTTGTAAATGAAATTTAAATCCCCAGTCGTGTATACATGTATACGTGGGATTAGGATTTGGTTTAATCTCACAATTAAGATTTTTGCTTTCTTTTTAATTATAAATGGCTTGTAGATTGGCACTGTAGCTAGAAATAGTGGAACGGTTAAAGTTGCTCATTCCCAGGATGCTTAGAGTTTAATTCTCCGCCCCAGAGGGCTGTGGATGCTCAGTCGAATATATTCAAGGCCGAGATCGATAGATTTTTGGACTCTCAGGGAATCAAGGGATATGGCGATCCGGCGGGAAAGTGGAGTTGAGCTCGATGATCAGCCATGATCTGATTGAATGGTGGAGCAGGCTCGAGGGGCCGAATGGTCTACTCCTGCTCCTAATTCTTATGTTCTTATGCTCTTAATGTGTCAGAGGTACAATTTAAGTGACTGTGCTGTTTAGCTTCTGCTGAAAGTGCAGGATGTGGGTTGCAGGATGTGCGATTCATGCCTGTTGACGTCTTTGTGTGGCCACATTGTGAAACGAGATAGCCATACAGTCCTGTGATAGGCAGTGGGACAACAGGCCAGAATGGTAAACAAGTTGGCATCTGGTGTTTTGTCGGAACTATCTCATTTCTGGGGGCTCCTGTTCACAATAACACTTGTCATGGCACAATGAATCAGTGTGCGTGACTAGAGGCCTATAAAGATCTTGAGCTTTCCTTCACAATTTGTGGAAAGAGTCAGGATCAATGAAGGTTACATCTCTACTCAGGGTAACACGGGGTAATTGTGTTTATTTTGTGTGTCAAAGACTTGGTCAAGCACAATAAAAGGATTATGTTGCGACGACATTTAATTTGTCAGATCCGCATTGTCTTACACTTGTTTCTATAACCCAGTTTAAGTGGGACTACATACATCATGAGCTGTGGTGTCTCAGGTCCCAGCTGGTTTCGATGCTTTGCCAATGGCACTTTCCAAATGCTGACCACCAATGTCCTGTTTCTGTGCCGTACATTCTATGCTTTTAATGAATGCTGTGGATGTTTTTTGGATCCAGGCATCCGAGCTGTTCCAGGAGCACCTCATGCGGGAGACAAAGATAGTGACGCTGGAGGAATCATTGGCCAATCAGGAGCTGGAGTTCAGGGCCAGTCGCCAAACGCTAATGAAGCTGGTCTCTGAGGCGGGGAAAGCACAGCAGACGGCAGCCTCATTCAACGAGGCCATGAACGCGGTCAGAAAGGTAAAAGGCTGAGGCTTTTTAAATTTTCTACATAGAATTCATCAATCTTCACAGCCCCAGGACATCGCTGCAGGAGTTCCTCAGGGCAGTGTCCTAGGTCCAACCATCTTCAGCTGCTTCATCAATGACCTTCACTCCATCATAAGGTCAGAAGTGGGGATGTTCGCTGATGCCTGCACAGTGTTCAGCGCCATTCACAACTCCTCAGATAATGAAGCAGTCCATGCCCGCATGCAACAAGACCTGGACGACGTTCAGGCTTGGGCTGATAAGTGACAGGTAACATTCGCGCCACACAAGTGCCAGGCAATGACTATCTCCAACAAGGGAGAGTCTAACCACCGCCCCTTGACATTCAACAGCCTTACCATCGCTGAATCCCCCACCATCAACATCCTGGGGGGTCACCATTGACCAGAAACTTAACTGGACCAGCCACATAAATACTGTGGCAACAAGAGCAAGTCAGAGGCTGGGTATTCTGCGGCGAGTGTCTCACCTTCTGACTCCCCAAAGCCTTTCCACCATCTACAAGGCACAAGTAAGGAGTGTGATGGAATATTCTCCACTTGCCTGGGTGAGTGCAGCTCCAACAACACTTAAGAAGCTTGACACCATCCAGGACAAAGCAGCCCGCTTGATTGGCACCACATCCACCACCTTAAACATTCACTCCCTCCCCCACCGGCGTACCGTGGCTGCAGTGTGTACCATCTACAAGATGCACTGCAGCAACTCGCCAAGGCTTCTTTGGCAGCACCTCCCAAACCCGCGACCTTTTCCACCTAGAAGGACAAGGGCAGCAGGCGCATGGGAACACCGCCACCTGCAAGATCCCCTCCAAGTCGCACACCATCCTGACTTAGAAGTATATCGCCGTGTCAGCTGTGGTTCAGTGGGTAACACTCTCTCACCTCTAGATCAGAAGGTTGTGGGTTCAAGTCCCACTCCAGGGACTTGAGCACATAAAGCTAGGCTGACACTCTATACAGTGCTGAGGGAGCGCTGCACTGTCGGAGGTGCCGTCTTTCGGATGATACATTAAACCGAGGCCCCATCTGCTCTCTCAGGTGGACGTAAAAAATCCCACGGCCACTATTTCGAAGAAGAGCAGGGGAGTTCTCCCCGGTGTCCTGGCCAATATTTATCCCTCAACCAACATAACAAAAAAAAACAGATTATCTGGTCATTATCACACTACTGTTTGTGGGACCTTGCTGTGCACAAATTGGCTGCTGCGTTTCCCACATTACAACAGTGACTACACTTCAAAAGTACTTCATTGACTGTAAAGCGCTTTGAAACGTCCGGTGGTCGTGACTGCTGCGGTTCAAGAAGACGGCTCACCACCACCTTCTTGAGGGGAATTAGGGATGGGCAATAAATGCCGGCCTTGCCAGTGACGCCCACATCCCATGAACGAATGTTTTTAAAAATGACATTGAGTCTACAGCACAGAAACAAGCCATTTGGCCCAACATTCAGTCGATTGGAAAAGGTGATTGCAGGGTAAAGGAGCAATGGAGCAATGGAGGTCATTCAGGGAAGAGATAGTTCAAACTAGGCATATTCCTTTGAAGGGAAAAGTTAGAGCATCCAAAGCTAATGTGCCCTAGATGACAAAAGAAATAAAAGTTAAAATAAAACAGAAAAAGGAGGCTTATGACAAAGGTCAGGAGCAAGATTCAATGAATAATCAGGGTGATTATGGAAAGTTCAGGAAGAAATTGAAAAAGTTAATACAGGAGAAAAAGAGAGGCTCCGAGAAAGGCAATAAATTGAACTCTAAAACTTTTTATAAACATATAAAGCGTAAGCGGTTTGCTCGGGGGAAAAGTTGGGCCTATTAAAGACCCAAAGGGAAATCTTCATGTCGAGGCAGAGGACGTGGCTAAAGTATTAAATGAGTACTTTGCATCTGTCTTCACAAAGGAAGCGGATGAGGTGAATGTTACACTAGGAGGAGAGGGAAGTTATGGACAGGATAGTAATAGACAGAGAAGACGTACGAAAAAGATTAGCGTCACTGAAAGTTGGTAAGCCGCCTGGTCTAGATGGAATGTATCCTGGGTTGCTGAAAGAAGCAGAGGTAGAAATAGCAGAGGCATTGGTCACAATCTTTCAATCCTCACTGGATACAGGAGTAGTGACGGAGGACAGGAGGGCTGCTAATGTTATTATCACTATTCAAGAAAGGGAGAGGGATAAACCAGGAAACTACAGGCCAGTCAGCCTAAGATCGATGGTGGGGAAGTTATTGAAAGCATTATCAGAGACAAAATAATCTTTCATTTGGAAAGGCATGGGTTAATCAAGGAGAGCCAACATAGATTTGTTAAAGGTGAATCTTGCCCGACGAACTTGATTGAATTCTTTGACGAGCTAACTTGACTAAGGTAATGCGGTAGATGTTGAACATATGGGCTGGATTTTGTCAATGGGGACGTGATGGAGGCGGGACTCCCACTTTTTGGGTTGTAGCCCCGCCTCCAACGATTTGTGGCCAACCCACGCGATTTTCCCTTGACTGACCTTGTTGAGCCCGCCCAGTGGGCTCAGCAGGCCAATTAAGGGACACCCGGTTACAGATGACGTCAGGGATTGACATTTCATCTGTCAAGAAAGCAGAATGCTGCAACTTTTGACAGCTCGCGGCCATTCTGCTTTCTGTGCCGGTGAGATGAGGAAGTCCCGAGACCTGAAGGAAGGAAGCCTGCAGGAGAAAGTAAAGGTAAGTAAAACTTATTTAAACATTTTAAACACACCAAACACACTTACCTCTGCACTCATGCACCCATCACTCACCTGAACACTGGACATCTCGAACCCTCCAAGCCCTTCAGCCCGACGGTCCGCCTCGCTAACTTGGTGTGGTTTGCAGCTGTCAGGCAGCCCACACTTCAGGGCTAAAAATAGGGATTAGGCCAAAAACTACCTGTTAACAGGCAGTTAATTGGCACTAATCCCCTTCCCACCTCGGGGAGGCGGCTCCCAGCACAGGTCGGGTACCCACCTTCTGGGAAATGGGCATGGAGGCGGGTTGGGGGCGAGAAGGGTTCGTGCCCCCCGATTCTGCAATTTTCCCCCCACTCTCGCCTCCAAATCCACCTCCATGGGGTTGGAAATTCGAGCTCATGGACTTTCGGAAGGCATTCGACAAAGTGCCACACAGGAGGCTTATTAAGAAGGTGGAAGCCCATGGAATTAAGGGGAGAGTGGTGGGATGGATACGGAATTGGCTCAGTGACAGGAAGCAGAGGGTGGTGGAGGGTGGATGTTTTTCAGACTGGCAGGTGGTTTGCAGTGGTGGTCCCCAAGGGTCAGTTTTGGGTCCATTATGCTTTGCAATTTTTATAAACGACCTAGACTCGGGTGTAGGGAGCAGCATTATAAAGTCTGCAGATGACACGAAACTTGGCAACGTAGTAGATCATGATGCGGTTAGTTATAGGCTTCAGGCTGACATAGAAACATGGCAGATGGAGTTCAATGCAGAGAACTGTGAAGTGATGCACTTTGGGAGGACTAATATGGAAAGTCAGTACTGTGGCGGATCGCCACCTAAACGGGCGCAATCCACTTTTCCGTCCGTGGACAATAAATCGGGCACCTTGCCTTTAAGAAGCATGCTGCCTTTAAGGCATGACAAAGGAGCGGGCGTCGCCCTCAGTGTGTACACAAAAGCGCGGGCGTCGCCCTCATTCGGTTTTCGGGTTTAGCAGAGAGAAGAGCTGGGGCAGCCATCTCTCAAGAGAATGTAATAAAAAGCCATGTGTTCCTCAGATCGGTTCGGCCTCCATTCGTGTTCCGCGGCAGCCTCAACAGTACACTGTAAATGGCAGGATTTTGAAAAGTGGATGAGCAGAGAGACCTTGGTGTCCATATACGCAAATCCTTAAAGGTGGCAGGGCAAGTTGATAAGGTGGTTAAAAAAGCATATGGGTTATTGGGTTTATAAATAGAGGAATAGAATATAAAAGCAATGAGATCATGTTAGAACTTTATAAATCACTTGTTAGGCCTCAGCTGGGGTATTGTGGACAATTCTGGGCACCAGACTTCAGGAAAGATGTAAAGGCCTTAGAAAGGGTGCAGAGGAGGTTTACCAGGATGTTACCAGGGATGAGGGACTTCAGTTATGAGGAGAGGTTGGAAAAGTCAGGACCGTTCTCCTTGGAGCAGAGAAGGTGAACTAACAGAGGTTTTCCAGATGATGAGGTTTTGATCGAGTAGATCGAGAAAAACGATTCCCTCTGGTGAGTGGGTCAATAACCAGAGGTCACAGATTTAAAATCATTGGTAAAGGATCTAGAGGGGAGATGAGGAGAAATGTTTTCACTCAGAGTGGGGATCGGGAACGCTCGACCTGAACAGGTGGTGGAAGCTGATTCCAGCAGTAATTTTTTTTAAACGGTACTGGAGGTTGAGGCACTGACAGGGTTCCCGACAGAAAGCGGGGGTGGGGGACTGAGCACCACTGCTCTTTCAAAGAGCCAGCCCAAGCACGGCAGGCCGAATGGCCTCCTTCTGTGCTGGAAGCTTCTATGAAACTAACTCGGCAGGGGGATGGGATACAGAGTGGAGCTATAGTAGGGGGTGATGTACAGCCAAATACGGAGGAAAAAACAAGTCAGCAGGGAAGGCAGAGCAAAGATGTGAAGGCAAAAGGGAATATGGCAGGGCTGGAAGGCATTTATTTTAATGCACGGAGTCTTGCAAATAAGGTGGATGAACTGAAGTTGTTGTTGAACACATGGGAGTACGATATTGTTGCTATCACGGAGACATGGTTGAGGGAGGGTCAGGACTGGCAGCTGAATATTCCGGGGTATAGAATCTTCAGGCGAGACAGAGGGGGGTGTAAAAGGGGAGGGGGTGTTGCAATATTAATTAAGGAGTCAATTACTGCTGTAAGGAGGGATGATATATTAGCGGGTTCCTCTAATGAGGCCATATGGGTAGAACTTAAAAACAAAAAGGGGGCAAGCACTTTGCTGGGAGTGTACTATAGGCCCCCAAATAGTCAGGGGGAGATAGAGGAACAGATATGTAGGCAAATCTCAGAAAAGTGTGAAAATAATAGGGTAATAATAGTGGGGGATTTCAACTTCCCCAATATAAATTGGGATAGTCAGAGTGTGAAAGGCTTAGAGGGTGCAGAATTCTTAAAGTGCATCCAGGAGAGCTTTTTGAGCCAACATGTAGAAAGTCCTACAAGAGAGGGGGCGGTACTGGACCTAATTCTAGGGAATGTAGCCGGGCAGGTGGTGGAAGTGTCTGTAGGAGAGCATTTTGGCGATAGTGACCATAATTCGGTGAGATTTAAGGTGGTCATGGAAAAAGACAAAGACGGCCCGGAAATAAGGGTTCTAAATTGGGGGAAGGCCGATTTTAATAAGATAAGGCAGGATCTGGCCAAAGTGGACTGGGAGCAGCTACTTATAGGAAAATCCACATCAAAACAGTGGGAGGCTTTCAGAAGGGAAATAGAGAGAGTACAACACCAACATGTTCCTGTAAAGGTCAAGGGTGGGACCAACAAGCAAAGGGAACCTTGGATGACAAGGGATATACAAAAATGCATTAGGAAAAAAAGGGGGGCTTTTGGCAGTTACAAAAGACAAAAGATGGAGGAAGCCCTAGAGGAGTATAAAAGGTGCAGGGGCATACTTAAAAAGGAAATTAGGAGGGCGAGGAGGGGCCATGAAATAACACTGGCGAGCAAAATAAAGGAAAATCCTAAGATGTTTTATAAGTATATTAAGGGCAAGAGGATAACCAGGGAAAGGGTAGGGCCCATTAGGGACCAAAGTGGCAAGCTGTGTGTAGAGCCAGATGAAGTAGGTGGGGTTTTAAATGAATTTTTTGCCTCTGTGTTCACTATGGAGAAAGACGATGTAGACATAGAAGTCGGGCAAGGGGACTGTGACATACTTGAACATATTAGCATCGAGAGGGAGGAGGTACTAGCGGTTTTAGCAGGCCAAAAAGTGGATAAATCCCCAGGCCCGGACGAGATGTATCCCAGGCTGTTGTGTGAGGCAAAGGAGGAGATTGCAGGGGCTCTGACACAAATTTTCAGAACCTCTCTGGCCACAGGGGATGTACCAGAGGACTGTAGAACAGCTAACGTAGTACCATTATTCAAGAAGGGTAGCAGGGATAAACCAGGGAATTACAGGCCAATGAGCCTAACATCTGTGGTAGGCAAATTATTGGAAAAAATTCTGAGGGACAAAATTAGTCTCCACTTGGAGAGGCAAGGATTAATCGGGGATAGTCAGCATGGCTTTGTCAAGGGTAAATCATGTCTGACCAATCTGATTGAATTTTTCGAGGGGGTGACTAGGGAGGTGGATGAGGGAAATGCTGTGGATGTGGTTTACATGGACTTCAGTAAAGCTTTTGACAAAGTCCCGGATAGGAGACTGGTCAAGAAGGTAAGAGCCCATGGGATCCAGGGTGCCTTGGCGCGTTGGATCCTAAACTGGCTGAGTGGCAGGAGGCAGAGGGTGATGGTCGAAGGTTGCTTTTGTGACTGGAAGCCTGTGTCCAGTGGGGTACCTCAGGGATCGGTGCTGGGTCCCTTGCTGTTTGTGATCTACATTAATGATTTGGATGAGAATGTAAAGGGTATGATCAGTAAGTTCGCGGATGACACGAAAATTGGTGGGGTGGTAAATTGCGAGGAGGAAAGCCTTAGGCTACAGGACGATATTAACGGGTTGGTCAGATGGGCGGAAAAGTGGCAAATGGAATTTAACCCGGAAAAGTGCGAGGTGATGCATTTTGGACGGACAAATAAGGCAAGGGAATACACAATGAGTGGTAGGACCCTAGGAAGTACAGAGGGTCAGAGGGACCTTGGTGTACATGTACATAGATCCCTGAAGGCAGCGGAACAGGTAGATAAGGTGGTTAAAAAGGCATATGGGATACTTGCCTTCATTAGCCGAGGCATAGAATATAAGAGCAGGGAGGTTATGATGGAGCTGTACAAAACGCTGGTGAGGCCACAGCTGGAGTACTGTGTGCAGTTCTGGTCGCCTCACTATAGGAAGGATGTGATTGCTTTGGAGAGGGTGCAGAGAAGATTCACCAGGATGTTACCGGGGATGGAGCACCTCAGCTATGAAGAAAGACTAAACAGGCTGGGGTTGTTTTCCTTGGAGCAAAGGAGGCTGAGGGGGGACCTGATTGAGGTGTACAAAATGATGAGGGGCATAGATAGGGTAGATAAAGAGGAACTTTTCCCCTTAGTAGGGGGGTCAATAACAAGGGGGCATAGATTCAGGGTAAGGGGCAGGAGATTTAGAGGGGATTTGAGGAGGAACTTTTTCACCCAGAGGGTGGTTGGAAGCTGGAACTCACTGCCTGAAAGGATGGTAGAGGCAGGAACCCTCACAACATTCAAGAAGCATTTGGATGGGCACTTGAAATGCCATTGCATACAAGGCTATGGACCAAATGCTGGAAAATGGGATTAGACTGGACAGGGATTGATGGACGGCGCAGACACGATGGGCCGAAGGGCCTCTTTCTGCGCTGTAAAACTCCAAGACTCTATGACTCTATGAATCTTCTAACTGGCCTGTGCCGGTGTTTCTGCTCCACACGAGCCTCTTCCCACCCTACCTCATCTCAAAATATCAGCATATCTTTCTATTCCTTTCTCCCTCATGTGCTTATCTCATTCCCCTTAAATGCATCTATACTATTCACCTCAACCACTCCCTGTGGTAGCAAGTTCCACATTCTCACCACTCTCTGGGTAAAGAAGTTTCTCCTGAATTCCCTATTGGATTTATTAGTGGCTATCTTATATTCATGGCCTCCAGTTTTCATCTCCCCCACAAGTGGAAGCATCTTCTCTACGTCTACCCTATCGAACCCCTTCATAATCTTAAAGACCTGTATTATGTCGATTCTCAGTCTTCTCTTTTCTAGAGAAAAGAGCCCCTGCCTGATCAATCTTTCCTGATAGTTATAACCTCTCAGTTCTGGTATCATCCTTTATGCACCTTCTCCAATGCCTCTATATCATTTTTATAATATAAAGACCAGAACTGTGCATTCTAAGGTTTTATATAAGTTTAACATAACATATCTGCTTTTCAATTTATCCCTCTAGAAATGAACCCCAGATTGCTTTTTTATGGCCTTATTAACCTGCGTTTATTCATTCTTGGCATTTATTGCCTATCCTTCGTTATCCTGAGTAGCAGTTTTGATACAACTGAGTGGCTTGCTGGGTCACTTCAGAGGGCAGTTAGGAATCAGCCAGGTTGGTGCGGGACTGGAGTCAAGTATAGGCTCAGACCGGGTAAGGACGGCAGGTTTCCTTCCCTAAAGGACATTAGTGAACCAGTTTGCTTTTTGCGACAATCCAACAGCTTCATGGTCACTTTTGAATAAATAAAATGACACCTGATTTTTATTTCCAGATTTATTAAACTGAATTCAAATTCTCAAACTGCCCACAGTGGGATTTGAACTCACGTTTCCTGGATTATTAGTCCAGGCACCTGGCTTTCCAATGCAGGAACATAATCGCTACACTGCCGTACGTCTCCTATGTGTTAAAGTCTTTACTGAATTCGGTAGAGTTTTCACGTGTTCTTGTACTGTGTCAGATTACACAACAATGACTCATCCTTTACATCTTGTTGTGTTGTTTACTCCCGAGATGTTGGCGCCGTTGGCAAGGCCAGCATTTATTGCCCATCCCCCAGTTGCCCCTTGAGAAGGAGGTGGTGGGCCGCCTTCTTGAACCGCTGCAGTTCGTGTGGTGAAGGTGTCATTAGGCACATTGACCCAACAATAATTAAAGAACGGCCGATACATGTCCAAGTCAGGGTGGTGTGTGATTTAGAGGGGATCTCGGAGGTGATGGTGTTCCCCTGACATTGTTGCTCTTGTCCTTCTCAGTGCTAGAGACTGTGGGGCTAGGAAGTAATCTTGGACCTTTACTGTCCTCCTCATTATTTGCCAAACATTTACCTCATTGCTGTTTGTGGGAGCTTGCTGTGCACAATTGGTCTGCCGTGTCTCCTACATTACAACAGTGACTGCACTTCAAAAGTACTTCATTGGCTGTAAAGTGCTTTGGGACGTCCAAAGGTCATGAAAGGCGCTGTAGAAATGACACCTGGACTCCAAGGGCTAAGTTACGAGGGGAGATTACACAAACTAGAGTTGTATTCCCTGGAATTTAGAAGGTTAAGGGGTGATTGGATTGAAGTTTTCAAGAAATTAAGGGGAACAGATAGGGTGGATAGTGTTAGATCCGTGGTTCAGTGGATAAATAATTACACGGATGCTGTACATAAACAAATAACAGGTCTTTACTGGAGGAGGGTCATCTCTAGACTGGGGTACAGAGGCATGCGCACAGCTTATATACCGGTATGGTCACTGCCGGTACTACAGTATACAGGAGCTGTAAAAAGTAGTTCTGACTTAAAGCACATACACTACAATTCCTCCCTTTTTAGATTAATAATACCCCCTTAATATTCAAATAACAATGACATTTTACATGTACATTCAATAACAAAAGTCCATTTATAGATTCAGTCTTTGGGGCGGCTTCCTGATCCTTTCGGGATAGCGCCTTTCCAGAGGTTCTTGTTCTTGGTGCAGAGGCGATTCTGACCCCCTTTCATCGGGTATTTCATCGGGTTCCACTGCTACTGGGTCTGAAGTAGATACTACCGGTATGTCGGGTTCATCCCCAGGTACTCGAGACATGGGGTTGACGCATTCCTGTGATGCTAAGATCTGATCGACGTGGCATCTCACAATGTTCTCCCCGCCATCCACTGTATACATTAATGGCCCCTGCCTTGTACATATCGTTCCGGGTTGCCACTTCTCTGTTCGATAGTCCCGGGCCAAGGCTGGTTGCCCTACATTGAAGCTCCTTGTCAGCTTCTCGTTGATGTGCTGGAATTGTTTGTCCTCACCATTTCTTCGCACATTCGGTCTGAGCAAGTCCAGACGAGATCTCAACCTTCGGTTAAAGAACATCATGGCCGGGGTCTGGTTGGTAACTGCATGTGTCGCGTTTCGGTAGGCTAATAAGAAATTGTCCATCTTATGCTGTAGTGGAATTTCCTCGTCGCACATGGCCTTTATCGCCTTCTTAAAGGTTTGTACGAACCTCTCAGCCAATCCATTGGTGGCTGGATGATACGGGGCGGATGTGTAATGCCTTACCCCATTCCTTTTCATGAATTTTTGGAACTCGTCGGACACAAACTGTGGTCCATTATCAGAGCAGATCTGCTCTGGCAACCCGTTTCTGGCAAATATGGTCCGTAGGACTGCAATCGTTTTCTCTGTAGTGGTTGAAGACATCTTTATCACCTCAGGCCACTTTGAATGAGCATCCATCCACTGCTATTAAGAACATTGAGTCCATGAATGGACCAGCGAAATCAATGTGCACCCATTGCCATGGAGAGGAGGGCCATTCCCATGGGTGTAGAGGGGCATGTGGTGGTGCATTTTGGACCTTCTGGCATCCTAAGCAGCTCTTAGTTAGGTCTTCGATTTGTTGATCGATTCCCGGCCACCACACATAAGCCCTAGCAAGGCTTTTCATTTTCACTCCCCACAGATGACGTTCATGTAGCTCATTTAGCACTCTCTCCCTTAACTTGGGTGGAATCACCACTCTGGATCCACACATCACTGTCCCCTGGCATACTGACAGCTGTTCTCTTCTGGATGAGAATGCTGGCAACAGTGAGTCACCATGTGTTGGCCATCCCCTCACCGTCAATTCATATACCCGTGACAGCGTCGGATCATTGCGGGTCTCCTTCTCTATATCCGCGTTTGTTACTGGCAATCGTTCAATTATCGCCGAATAAAATATCTCGATAGGGTCCACTGCTGGTGCTTCCTCCACAGTAGGCAGTGGCAGGCGCGATAGCCCATCAGCGTTCCCATGCTGTCTCGTGCCTTTATATTCTATTTCATATTGATTCGCCCCTAGAAACAGGGACCATCTTTGTAACCGCTGTGCAGTCATTACTGGCACGCCCTTCTTAGGATTAAAGATGGAGACAAGTGGTTGGTGGTCAGTCAGCAAGGTAAACTTCTGTCCATGCAGATAGTGGTTGAATTTTTTTACTCCCCATACTAGACTGAGGGCCTCCCTGTCAATCTGGGCGTAGTTGCGCTCGGCTGAGGTTAGTGACCGAGATGCAAAGGCTACTGGCCTCTCCAACCCGTCTGGGAATTTGTGCGACAGCACCGCTCCAATGCCATAGGGTGATGCATCACATGCCAAACGAATTGGCAGTGCTGGGTTGAAATGGGCCAACACCTCTTTTGATGTGATCAATTCTTTACACTTCTGGAAAGCTCGTCTACGTTCGTCATCCCACTTCCATGGTACCCCTGTTTGCAGTAGGGTGTTCAGCGGGTGTAATACCGTAGGCAAATTTGGTAAGAACTTGTGGTAATAGTTTACCAGCCCGAGGAATGACCTCAGTTGTGACACATTTTCCGGTGCTGGAGCCTTGACTACTGCTTCTATCTTGTCAGGGGACTTATGTAACCCCTCTTCATCGATGACGTGGCCGCAATACGAGATCTTTTTCTGGAAAAACTCGCACTTGTGGCGATTAGCTCGTAGCCCATATTCCTTTAGTCTGGCGAGCACCTTCTCCAAGTTAGCGAGGTGATCACCGTCATTTTCGCCCGTGACCAAGATGTCGTCCAAATAACACTGGCTCCCTGGAATCCCTTGCAGGACCTGATCCATCACCCTTTGCCAGATAGCCAGAGCCGAGGCTACTCCAAACACCAGCCGGTTGTATTGATAGAGACCTTTATGGGTGTTGATCGTAAGGTAATGTTTTGAAGCTTCTTCTACCTCCATTTGCAAGTACGCCTGGGCTAGATCAATTTTGGTGAAGCGTTTACCACCAGATAACGAGGCGAAAATATCCTCAATTCGTGGAAGCGGATATTGCACCGTGTGAAGGACTGGGTTCACTGTCACCTTAAAATCCCCACAGATGCGGACCTTCTTTGGTTCCCCAGGCGTATTACTCAACGACCTCTTCATTACAGGAACGATGGGTGTAGCCCACTCGCTCCAGTCCACTTTGGACAGTACTCCTGAACGTTCCAACCCTTCCAGCTCTGCTTCAACCGCTGGTCTGATCGCATAAGGCACTGGTCTGGCCTTCAGAAACTTTGGGCTTGCATTATCCTCTATTTTAATTGTTGCTGTTATTCCTTTTAGTGTTCCTAGTCCCTCCTGGAACACTTCTTTTGCGTCAGTTAGCATTTTTGACAGTCGTCCAGGTGTGACGTCGTCATCCTTTTTGGCCTCCACCTTCAGTGCCTGTATGGAATGCCAATCTAAATGTATCTTCCAGATCCATTCACGTCCTAGCAGTGGTGGTCCTCCATTTGGCAATATATATATATCCATTTTAGGTATTTCCTGACCTTTATATGTCACTTTCACCCTTATTTTTCCTTTGGGGTAGACTATTTGCCCCGTATACGTCTTCAAGACAATCTCTGTAGCTTTCAAGGGTATGTGTGAAAATAGCCGCTTGTAGTCTCTTTGATTTATGACTGTTAGAGCTGACCCTGTGTCCAATTCCATTTCCACTTGGACTCCGTCTATCTTGAGTGTAACCCAGATAGTCTGGTGATCCTCCATTTCGGTTACATTATGTAGTTTCAGACAACCCAGCTCCTTGCTTCCGGAGTCTGTGTCACTTTTCTGTTCATCTGAACCACTGTCCATCACCTGGTGTACCTTTTTGTACTTCTCCTGTGGAGATTTCTTACTGTTGGTTTTCTTCCCAGACCTGCAGACTCTTGCTATGTGTCCTGCTTTCCCACACTGTCTGCACACTTGGTCCTTGGACCAACAATCTTTCTGGTCATGTGTTGTTCTGCCGCAGCGATAGCACTTCCCTGTTCCATAGGTTATTTCGTTGGTGCCATATTCTTGCGGTCTCCGTTGTATCTCTGCAGCGCCCCTTGCGGCTGCTTCGTGTGATACTGCCATACTGAAAGCTTTGTCCAGCGTCAGGTCCTTTTCTGATAGAAGCCGTTTCTGGGTTCCTTCACTTTGTAGCCCACACACAAACTTGTCCCTTAACGTGTCTGCTAGCCCCGCTCCAAACTGGCAGTATTTCGATAGCTTGCGCAGTTCCGTTAGGTACTCAGCATTGCTTTTGTCTTTGTGTTGGTTCCTTTTATGGAACTTAAATCGTTCTGCTATCAGCAGCGGTGTGAGGTTTAAGTGGTCCTGTAGGATTTCTATTATGCTTTCAAAGTTCTTGTTTACCAGCTTCTCTGGGGTTATTAGATTTCGCAGTAACCCATAAGTTTTTGCACCCATGGAATTTAACAGAACCAGTGCTTTATTAGCATCTGGCACTTCATTCACCCTGCAGTACACCTCAATACGTTCCACATATGTTGCCCAATCTTCGACTTCATTGTCGAACGTAGAGATACTGCCACTCTTCGGCATCCTTGGTTGTGCGTTAACTATCACCAATGGCGCCTCCCGCACTTCCCCTTCTTCTCCGCTGGCACAAAATGGCATCTCCCGCACTTTCCTTCCTTCCCGCGCTCGCCCGTCCTCTCCGCTGCGGCTTCGCAAAATGGCGTCTCCCGCGCTCTTCCTTCTTCTCCGCGGCTCAATGGCGTCTCCCGCGCTCTCCCTGCTTCTCCGCGGCTCAATGGCGTCTCCCCTTGCTTCGCCCCGTGGACCCTGATCAGCCCGTGATCCCTGGCTGTGCTCTGCGCGTTCTTCTCTTGATATTTGTCGATGCCGCTCCATCTAGAACCCGGCTGTTTCTTACCCTCTCTCCGGTTTGCAGTATTTTTCCCCGACGCCGCTCGGTGATCAACCCCCAGCTGCGCCCTGCTCTCTTCACCCTTTTTCTTACCCCGTCGACGCTGCCCGGCTCTCTCTCTCTGCCGTCGGTCGGCTCCAGCCGCCGCTGCTCGGGAAGGATCTGCTCTGGACCTGTCGTCGGTCTCTTACTGCTCGTTGTGGCTGGGGAACTAAGCCCGGCTCTCCACAGCCTCCCCAGTGAAGTTGGATCTCTGCCTGACTGCTGGGCGGTTGCTCGCGGTCGACGCCCGTGTTCCTGGACTCAACAATTTTTTTTGTTTTTTTTTGTTTAATGTTGCAGGTAGATTCGCATCAACACTTGTCGCCACTGTTAGATCCGTGGTTCAGTGGATAAATAATTACACGGATGCTGTACATAAACAAATAACAGGTCTTTACTGGAGGAGGGTCATCTCTAGACTGGGGTACAGAGGCATGCGCACAGCTTATATACCGGTGTGGTTATTGCCGGTACTACAGTATACAGGAGCTGTAAAAAGTAGTTCTGACTTAAAGCACATACACTACAGATAGAGAGAAACTATTTCCGTTGGTTGGGGAGTCTCGGACTAGGGGCATAGTCTAAAAATTAGAGCCAGACCTTTCAGGCGTGAAATTAGGAAACACTTCTACACAAAAAGGGTGGGAGAAGTTTGAACTCTCTTCCGCAAACGGCAATTGATGCTGGATCAATTGTTAATTTTAACTCTGAGATTGATAGCTTTCTGTTAACCAAATGTATTAAGGGATATGGGCCAAAGGCGGGTATATGGAGTTAGGTCGCAGATCAGCCATGATCTCATTGAATGGCGGAACAGGCTCGAGTGGCTGAATGGCCTCCTCCTGTTCCTATGTTCCTAAGTGGAAGACCTTTCTTTCAAACCTACTTTTGTGTCATCAGCAAATTTTGACATTATATTCCCTGTGCACAAATTCAAGTCATCCACATTTCTTTTTATTCATTCTTGGGATGTGGGCATCGCTGGCAAGGCCAGCATTTATTGTCCATCCCTAATTGCCCTCGAGAAGGTGGTGGTGAGCCGACTTCTTGAACCGCTGCAGTCCGTGTGGTGAAGGTGCTCCCACAGTGCTGGTAGGGAGGGAGTTCCAGGATTTTGACCCAGCGACGATGAAGGAACGGCCGATATATTTCCAAGTCAGGATGGTGTGGGACTTGGAGGGGAACTTGGAAGTGGTGGTGTTCCCATGTGCCTGCTGCCCTCGTCCTTCTATATTTCAGGAACAAAGGTGGATCCTGCTCTGACGCTTTCGGTATTCCACTTCCAACCCCTTCGAGCTACACCCATCTCCCCTAACTCTGTTTACTGTTTTTCAAGCAACTTTCTCTCCATCTATACAAATTTCCTCTTTTAACATAAATCCAGGCTGACACTCCAGTACAGTACTGAGGGAGTGCTGCACTGTCGGAGGTGCCATCTTTCAGATGAGATGTTAAACCGAGGCCCCATCTGCCCCCTCAAGTGGATGTAAAAGATCCCACGGCACTATTTCGAAGAAGAGCAGGGGAGCTCTAGGGTCTTAAAAGAAGTGGCTAGTGAGATAGTTGATGCGTTGGTTGTAATTTTCCAAAATTCCCTAGATTTGGGGAAGGTTCCATTAGATTGGAAAATAGCGAATGTAACGCCTTCATTCAAAAAGAGAGGGAGACAGAAAGCAGGAAACTACAGGCCAGTTAGCTTAACATCTGTCATAGGGAAGATGTTAGAAGCTATTATTAAAGACATTATAGCAGGGCATTTAGAAAAGTTCAAAGTAATCAGGCAGAGTCAACATGGTTTTGTGAAAGGGAAATCATGCTTAACCAATTTATTGGAGTTCTTTGAGGAAGTAACATGTGCTGTGGATAAAGGGGAACTGGTGGATGTACTGTACTTAGATTTCCAGAAGGCATTTGAGAAGGTGCCACATCAAGGTTATTGCGGAAAATAAAAGCTCATGGTGTAGGGGGTAACATATTGGCATGGATAGAAAATTGGCTAGCTAACAGGAAACAGAGAGTAGGTATAAATGGGTCATTTTCTGATTGGCAAGATTTAACGAGTGGTGTGCCACAGGGATCAGTGCTGGGGCCTCAACTTGTTACAATTTATATAAATGACTTGGATGAAGGGACCTGAAGGTATGGTTGGTAAATTTGCTGATGACACAAAGATAGGTAGGAAGTAAATTATGAAAAGGACATAAGGAGGCTACAAAGGGATATAGATAAGTTCAGTGTGTGGGCAAAGATCTAGCAAATGGAGTATAATGTGGGAAAATGTGAAGTTGTCCATTTTGGCAGGAAGAATATAAAAGAAGCATATTATCTAAATGGTGAGAGATTGCAGAGCTCTGAGATGCAGAGGGATCTGGGTGTCCTAGTGCATGAATCGCAAAAGGTTACTGTGCAAGTACAGCAAGTAATTAGGAAAGCTAATAGAATGTTATCGTTTATTGCGAGGGGAATTGAATACAAAAGTAGGGAGGTTATGCTTCAGTTATACAGGGCATTGGTGAGACCACATCTGGAGTACTGTGTACAGTATTGGTCTCCTTATTTAAGGAAGGATGTAAATGCGTTGGAAGCAGTTCAGAGAAGGTTTACTAGACTAATACCTGGAATGGGCGGGTTGTCTTATGAGGAAAGGTTGGACAGGCTAGGCTTGTATCCGCTGGAGTTTAGAAGAGTAAGAGGTGACTTGATTGAAACATATAAGATCCTGAGGGGTCTGGACAGGGTGGATGTGGAGAGGATGTTTCCTCTTGTGGGAGAATCTAGAACTAGGGGTCACTGTTTAAAAATAAGGGGTCACCCATTTAAGACAGAGATGAGGAGAAATTTTTTCTCACAGAGGGTCCTGAGTCTTTGGAACTCTCTTCCTCAGAGGGCGGTGGAAGCAGAGTCTTTGAATATTTTTAAGGCGGAGGTAGATAGATTCTTGGTAAGCAAGGGGGTGAAAAATTATTGGGGGTAGACGGGAGTATAGAGTAATCAGATCAGCCATGATCTTATTGAATGGTGGAGCAGGCTCGAAGTGCCGAGTGGGCTACTCCTGCTCCTAATTCGTATGTTCCTATGTTCTCCCCGGTGTCCAGGGGACAATACTTATCACTCAATCAACATAACAACTGTGTGCAAATTGGCTGCCGCGTTTCCCACATTACAACAGTGACTACACTCCAAAAGTACATCATTAGCTGTAAAGCGCTTTGAGACGTCCGCTGGTCATGAAAGGCGCGGTAGAAAGTCCTTCTTTCTTTCTTTCTTATACCATAGCCCTGCATATTTCTAAAAGGCCTCTTGTGAGACGCCTTATTGAACACCTTCTGAAAGTCCATACACACGGCATCTACTGCATTACCTTTATCTGATTTGCCACTTCTTCAGAAAACTCTATTAATCTGTCAAACACATCTTGCCTTTAACAAATCAGTGCTGGCTTCCTTAGATTAACTTATCCTTGGCCTCGTCCTTTCTTTCTCATCTACATGCTGCCCTCCCCCAGCCACATCCTGCGACTTCATCCACAGGTGCCATGTTTTTAGGCTTTTCTAATCATCTGACCCTATTTTATGGGGTCACATATCTTACAGCACTCTCCTGGGCATACCTTTGAGAGTATTCTGGCCTTGCGATCTAGGCTGACACTCCAGTGCAGTACTGCGGGAGTGCTGCACTATCGGTGGTGCCGTCTTTCGGATGAAACTACATAGGATTACATAGGATATACGGCACAGAAACAGGCCATTCGGCCCAACCAGTCCATGCCGGCGTGAGCGAGTTCCACATTCTCACCACTCTCTGGGTAAAGAAGTTTCTTCTGATTTCCCTATTGGATTACTTGGTGACTATCTTATATTGATGGCCTCTAGTTATGCTCTTCTCCACAATGTGCAGGTTAGGATAATTGGCTATGATAAATTGACCCTTAGTGTTAGGGGGATTAAATACGTGGGGTTACGGGGATCGGGTGGGATATGTGTCGGTGCAGGCTCGATGGGCCGAAATGGCCTCTATCTGCACTGTGGGGTTTCTGTGATTTCTGTGATTCTGTGAAGTGGAAACACTCTCTGTATCCACTCTATCAAAATGTTTCATAATTTTAAAGACCTCTATTAGGTCACCCCTCAGCCTTTTTTCAAGAGAAAGGAGACCCAGCCTGTTCATCCTTTTCTAATAGGTATACCCTCGTATTTCTGGTATCATCCTTGTAAATCTTCTCTGCACCCTCTCCAGTGCCTCTATATCCTTTTTATAATATGGCGACCAGAACTGTACGCAGTGCTCCAAGTGTGGTCTAACCAAGGTTCGATACAGGTTTAGCATAACTTCCCTACTTTTCAATTCTATCCCTCCAGAAATAAACCCTTGGTTTGCATTTTTTTTATGGCCTTGCTAACCTGTGTCACAACTTTTAGTGATTTGTGTATTTGTACTCCGAGATCCCTTTGTTCCTCCACCCCACCGAGACCCGCACCCTCCAAGTGATAAGTGACCTCCCTATTCTTCCCACCAAAATGTAATACCTCACATTTATCTGTGTTGAACTTCATTTGCCAATTATTTGCCCATTCTGCAAGTTTATTCATTTCCCCTGTAATTTGTTGCAGTCCTCCTCAGTATTGACTATCCCCCCAATTCTCTCCTAATCTCTTTGTATTCTCTCTTATCTTATTCACTCCCCTGCTGTCTATGTACTTAATGTATGCCTCTTTCCTTACCCTCAATTGTTCCCTTATGGCTTTATTCATCCATGGAGTCTCATTAGTGTTTAGTTTGTTCTTTCCTTTTAGCGGAATATATTTTTCCTGCACTCTATTGAAAACCGTTTTAAATGTTTCCCATTGCTGTTCTACATCGTTGTTTGCCAATATTGTTGCCCATTTTTTCCCCCAAGTTCTATTCTCAGCCTTTCAAAATCAGCTTTTCTCCAATCTATTAACCTGGTTTTGTCATACTTATGTCCTTCTCAATTATCATCTTAAAGTGTACTATATTATGGTCACTATTGCCTATATGTTTCCCGACCTTTACTTTTCTTATCTGCTCTGGTTCATTCCCCATTACTAGATCTAATATCGAATCCTGCCTTGTTGGGCTTTTTACATATTAGGTTAGAAAGGAGTCCTGTACACATTGTAGGAACTCCATTCCCTTATCCCCTTTACCTACCTCTTCTGTCCAAGTAATGTCGGGGTAGTTGAAATCCCCCATGATTATTATCCTATGTTTTTTACTTATTTCCCTAATTTGTCTGGATATTTCTTCCTCCACCTCCCTTCCACTATTAGGTGGTCTGTAGACTACGCCTATTAGTGTGATTGATCCTTTATTATCTTTTATCTCTATCCATATGGATTTAATTTTTGTCTTGCTGATAGCTGCGTCACTTTTTTATACTGCCATTATGTTATCCCTAATAAGTCTGTCTGTGTGGAGTTTGCACATTCTCCCCGTGTTTGCGTGGGTTTCCTCCGGGTGCTCCGGTTTCCTCCCACAGTCCAAAGATGTGCGGGTTAGGTTGATTGGCTATGATAAATTGACCCTTAGTGTTAGGGGGATTAAATACGGGGATAGGGTGGGATATGTGTTGGTGCAGGCTCGATGGGCCGAAATGGCCTCTATCTGCACTGTGGGGTTTCTGTGTGATTTCTGTGTGAAGTACAGCTACTCCACTTCCCCTTTTCCCTCCCTATCTTTTCTAAATATGTTATACCCTGCAATGTTTAATTCCCACTTCTGATTTTTCTGTAGCCATGTCTCAGTAATCCCTACTATGTCTGGTTCCTCACAACGTATGATTGCCTCCAGCTCCCCTGTTTTCTTACGGGCACTGTGTGCATTGCTGTACAGACAGTTTAACTCATTTTTAATAGGATTTCCTCTCACTTTATATTTAACCATCTTTTAAGACTTCTGTTCCATAACTCTATTTATTCCCTTACTTTATTCTTTCCTGTGCTCTCTTCTCCTGTTTTATTTATATTTGGGCTGGTTACGATTCCTGTAGATCCCTCCCCCCATCTTACCAGTTTAAAGCCTTTGTCATTTCACTATTTACCCTTTCCGTGAGATGTTAAACCAAAGTCTGCTCTCTCAGGTGGATGTAAAAGATCCCAGGGCTCCATTTCGAAGAGGAGCAGGGGAGTTCTCCCCGGTGTCCTGGGGCAATATTTATCCCTCAACCAACATCACTAAAACAGATGATCTGGTCATTATCACATTGCTGTTTGTGAGAGCTTGCTGTGCGCAAATTGGCTGCCTCGTTTCCCACATTACAACAGTGACTGCACTTCAAAAAGTACTTCATTGGCTGTAAAGCGCTTTGGGACGTGCTGAGGTTGTGAAAGGCGCTATAGAAATGCAAGTCTTTCTTTTCTTTTTTTTTATAACACACCTGGGATAAGAAATAACAAACCTTGCCTGCTCACTATTTTTAGCTACTGGACTTAGATCTTCGACAACTTTTCATGTCTTTTGATGATTGCATCTTTGGAGCAAAACCATAAAGCAAATTTATTTCATAAAAGACAAATAAGTAAAATAGTTATCTATTTACAGTAGAAATCCTTCCAAACACCATCAGGTTAAAAAGCATCACAACAGAAATAAACAAAGCTTTTGTAAGTAACTTTTGAGCACCCTTTCTTTTCTTAAATTTCTTATCACTTTGGCGTGCAGATAAAGAAGAGGAGAGGGACACTTGTCTCTTAGATGTTCAACCCTCTGCCACCATCTTAAACATTCACTCCCTCCACCACCAGCACACCATGGCAGCAGCACCTTCTAAACCCGTGACCTCTACCACCTAGAAGGACAAGGGCAGCAGGCGCATGGGAACACCGCCACCTCCAAGTTCCCCTCCAAGTCACACACCATCCTGACTTGGAAGTATATCGCTGTTCCTTCATCGTTGCTGGGTCAAAATCCTGGAACTCCCCCCCTAGCAGCACTGTGGGAGCACCTCCACCACACGGACTGCAGCGATTCAGGAAGGCGGCTCACCGCCACCTTCTCAAGGGCAATTAGGGATGGGCAATAAATGCTGGCCTTGCCAGAGACGCCCACATCCCAGGAACGAATTTTAAAAAACTGACTGATTACTTCTCTCAGAGATTGCCAAACTGACTTTCCAATTCAAACAGAACAGAGCGTCCCTACTACATCCTAGAAAGGAGTTATTGGGGCTTCCTACTTTTTGAATAGTTGTCCAATCAAATTTCATACAGTAATAGAAATTCAGAGCAAAGTAGGAGGCCATTCGGCCCATCGTGCCTGTGCCGGCTCGCTGAAAGAGCTCTCCAATTAGTCCCACTCCCTTTTACCGTTTTATTTCTCAAGCACTTGCCCATGTTCTTTTCAAAAGCTATGGTGGATTCTGCTGCCACCACTGTGCTTGGTCGGGCATAGCATTAAAGAAATAGTTGAGCAGAGTGGCCTGTTTCTGTGCTGTATATTCGATGTAAATTCTCCGAACCTCTCCCTTTGTTCTTATGGTGACGATCTTACCTGTATAAATAAAGAAAGACTTGCACTTATATGGCGCCTTTCACGACCTCAGGACGTACCTGCGGTTGACGTGGTGTACATGGACTGCCAAAAGGCAGGCATTTGATAAAGTGCCACATAATAGGCTTGCCAGCAAAGTTGAAGCCCATGGAATAAAAGGGACAGTGGCAGCATGGATAGGGAATTTGCAGCTGACACAAAACTCGGTAGTTTAGTGAACAGTGAGGAGGAGAGTGATAGACTTCAAGGAGACATAGACAGGCTGGTGAAATGGGTGGACACGTGGCAGATGGAATTTAACGCAGAAAAGTGCGAAGTGATAGATTTTGGTAGGCAGAAGAGGCAATTTAAACCAAAGGGGGTGCATGAACATAGAGACCGGGGGGTATGTGTGCACAAATCGATGAAGGTGGCAGGGCAGGTTGAGAAAGTGGTTAAAAATGTATACGGGATCCTGGGCTTCATAAATAGAGGCATAGAGCTGGATTTTGCCAATGGGAAGCTTTTGGAGGCGGGACTCCCACTTTTCGGGTTTTAGTCCCGCCTCCATCAACTTCTGGCCAACCCACACTATTTTCTCTTGATTGACCTTGTTAAGCCCGCCCAGTGGGCTTAGCCGGCCAATTAAGGGGAAGCCGGTTACAGAGAACGTCAATGATATGAATCTTGTCATTCACGTGGAAATGGCTGATGAAATAATACTGGGCAGCCTGCTGGTGGCGCTGTCCAGGGAGAGTATAAATACTCGGGCACGGGCCCAGCTTGCTCAGGACATTCTTTAACAGGGACTAGTGAAGGACACAACTAGACCTCCATGTTGTAAAACAGTTGATTAAAGCTTTGTTTAACGCTTAGACCAAGTGCCTAGTAGTTTTCTTACGTCAGTCAGCGTGTGATGTTTCATTTGTCAAAAATTTTTGACAGATGAATTGTCATCGTTTGACAGCTCTGTGAATCTGTCAAACACTAACATTCTCTGTAGTTTGATGAGTTCTTGAATTCAAGACTCATCAAAGCTCTTTATTTAGCAGAAATTAGATGGTTGCTGCATTGGAGAATGCAGCGGCCATCTGTCAACTCTACCGCGGAGGTGCGAGACTCTCTGCATACCCAACTCTTGAAGCCTGCAGGAAGAAACAATGGTAAGTAAACTTTTTCTAACACTTTGCACTTACCTCAGATACTCACCTCTCCACACTTGCACCCATCACTCACCTTCACAGCACACTTTTGCACTCCTCCGACCCCCGCAGACCCACTACTCACCTCGGTGACCCTGGCGGGGTTCGGACCCTTCAGGAAGCCTGCACTTGTGTGGGTAAAATGGGGATAATCCTCTTATCTACCTGTTAACTACCTGTTAACAGGCAGATAAATGGCACTAATCCCCTTCCCGCCTCCAAGAAGACGGGACCCGGCGCGGGTCGGCTACCCGCCTCCTGGCAAGATGGCATGGAGGTGGGTTGGGCACCCGCCCCCAGTTTCTACCATTTTTCTGGCAGTCCCGCCTCCATACTCGCTTCCCCAGGGCTGGCAAGATCGTGCCCATAGAGTACAAAAGCAAGGAAGTTATGATGAACCTTTACAAAACACTGGTTCAGCCTCAACTGGAGCATTGTGTCCAATTCTGGGCACCGCACTTTAGGAAGGATGTGAAGGCCTTAGAGAGGGTGTAGAAAAGATTTACGAGAATGGTTCCAGGGATGAGGGACTTCAGTTACGTGGATAGACTGGAGAAGCTGGGGTTGTTCTCCTTAGCGCAGAGAAGATTGAGAGGAGATTTGATCGAGGTGTTCAAAATCACGAGGGGTCTAGACAGAGTAGATAGAGAGAAACTGTTCCCATTGGCGGAAGGGTCGAGAACCAGAGGACACAGATTCAAGGTGATTGGCAGAAGAACCAAAGGCGACATGAGGAAAAACTTTTTGACGCAGCGAGTGGTTAGGATCTGGAATGCACTGCCTGAAAGGGTGGTGGAGGCAGATTCAATCACTGCTTTCAAAAGGGAATTGGATAAGTACCTGAAGGAAAAAAATTTGCAGGGCTACGGGGAAAGGGCGGGGGAGTGAGACTAGCTGAAGTGCTCTTGCAGAGAGCCGACACGGGCTCGACGGGCCGAATGGCCTCCTTCTGCGCTGTAACCATTCTATGATTCTTTTTTAATGACCTTCTCAAACCCCATCTCTCTGACCAAATATTCTGCCGCTCATTCTAATCAGCTCCGACACGGATCAGCATCCACTCCCTTCGCACATTTCTTTATGTGAGTCATTTTTTTCCTTCTCCTTGATTTACTTAGTCTTTTCCCCCAACACCGTTTCCGATTTGTTTTGAAAATATACACAGAAGCAGTGAGACACAACAAGATACCGGGAGGACAATACTTGGTACACAAGGGAGGGTAGGTGCGTTATTTTGAACCTTGAAGTTAACCTCTACTAGTACATTGTCCCTTTTCCAAGCTTTCCCAAAATGGGATGCAGTTGATGTTCAGGAAAAAAACGAGCATTTATATAAACCACTTACATTTATGTAACAACTTTTATGATTGCAGGACATCCCATGAAATATTTCTGAAAGGCAGTCACTGTTGTAATATTAGCTAAACGTGGCAGCCAGTTTGCGCACAGCAAGGTCCCTCAAACAGCAATTAGATAAATGACCAGATAATCTGTTTTAGTGATGTTGGTCAGGACACCAGGAGAACCCCCCACTGCTTTTCTTCAAATATTGCCCCGGAAAATGTTACATTCCCCTAAACAAGTGGCCTCATTTTGAATCCTCATCCAAAAGACGGCACCTCCGACAGTGTGGCTCTCCCTCAGTACTGCCCCTCCGACAGTGCATCGCTCCCTCAGTACTGCCCCTCCGACAGTGTGGTGCTCCCTCAGTACTGCCCCTCCGACAGTGTGTTGCTCCCTCAGTACTGCCCCTCCGACAGTGCAGTGATCTGTCAGTACTGCCCCTCTGACACTGCAGCGCTCCCTCAGTACTGCCCCTCCGACAGTGCAGTGCTCCCTCAATACTGTCCCTCCGACAGTGCGGCTCTCCCTCAGTACTGCCCCTACGACGGTGCAACATTCCCTCAGTGCTGCCCCTCAGACAGTGCAGCACTCCCTCAGTACTGCCCCTCCGACAGTGCAGCGGTACCTCAGTACTGCCCCTCCGACACGGCAACATTCCCTCAGTACTGCCCCTCCGACAGTGCAGCACTCCCTCATGACTGCCCCTCCGACAGTGCGGTACTCCCTCAGTACTGCCCCTCCAACAGTGCAGCACTCCCTCAGTACTGCCCCTCCGACAGTGCGGTGCTCCCTCAGTACTGCACTGGGAGTGTCAGCCTGGGCTAGGTGCTGAAGTCTCTGAAGTGGGACTTGAACCCATGACCATCTGACTCAGCGGTGAGTGTGCTGTCCATTGGGCCACGGCTGACGCTTGTCCTTTGTTCTCTTGGCCCAGGAGAGGGACGAAGCTTTGCTTCTGAAGAAGAGCGTGGAGCAGGAGAACGAGCTTCTCCGTCAAAGGCTGACCGACAGCCAGCGGGCTTTGGGCAGCGCTTGCCAGGCCCAGGCCCTCAGCGAGAAACGAGTGAGCAATCTGGACGACAGTCTGCGCACCAGCACCTACCAAACCAGAGCTGCCAATGCGCTGCACCAGAGCTTCATCGACCAGCTGGCCACGTTGCTGAGCAACGGGTTTATCAGCCTGCCCGCCACAGAGGAAGCGATCAAAAGCAAAGTGAAGGAAATATGCGGAAGCGACCGGAGCCGAATAGCCGTGAGTACCAAGAGGTCAATGTAAATGGCTCCTGGGGGAATAGGGTGGCAATCCTGTGGGATAAACAGAATGTTAGAACGTTACAGCAGAGGGGGAGGCCGTTCGGCCCATCGTGCCTGTCCCGGCTCTTTGAAAGAGCGATCCAATTAGTCCCACTCCCCCTGCTCTTTCCCCAGAGCCCTGCAAATGTTTCCCCTTCAAGTATTTATCCAATTCCCTTTTGAAAGTTACTGTTGAATCTGCTCCCACCGCCCTTTCAGGCAGCGCATTCCAGATCACAACAACTCGCCGCGGAAAAAATGTTTCCTCATCTCGCCTCTGGTTCGTTTGCTAATTACCTTAAATCTGTGTCCTCTGGTTACCGACCCTCCTGCCACTGGAAACAGTTTCTCCTTATTTACTCTTATTAAAACCCTTCATGATTTTGAACACCTCTATTAAATCTCTCCTCAACCTTCTCTGCTCCGAGGAGAACAAACATCGAAACATAGAAGATAGGAGCAGGAGTAGGCCATTCGGCCCCTCGAGCCTGCTCCGCCATTCAATGAGATCATGGCTGATCATCCAAATTCAGTACCCTGTCCCTGCCTTCTCCCCATATCCCTTGATCCCTTTAGCCTTAAGAAATATCCAACTCCTTCTTGAATATATTTAATGAATTGGCCTCTACTGCCTTCTGTGGGAGAGAATTCCACAGGTTCACCACTCTCTGGGTGAAGAAATTCCTCCTCATCTCTGTCCTAAATGGCTTACCCCTTATCCTTAGACTGTGACCCCTGGTTCTGGACTCCCCGACCATCGGGAACATCCTTCCTGCATCTAGTCTGTCCAGTCCTGTCAGAAACGTATAAGTTTCAATGAGATCCCCTCTCATTCTTCTAAACTCCAGTGAGTATAAGCCCAATCATCCGAATCTCTCTTCATGCGTCATTCCTGCCATCCCAGGTATCAGTCTGGAGAATCTTCGCTGAACTCCTTCCATGGCAAGAACATCCTTCCTCAGATAAGGTGACCAAAACTGCACACAACAAGCCCAGCTTCTCCAGTCTCTCCACATCACTGAAGTCCCGCAGCCCTAGATTGTTCTGGAGTCTCCAGAAATTGAAGATTAGTCTCCTGGACACTGCTGCCAGCAAAAACTCCCAGAGAAAAATCATTAGGGCATTAAAAATTTTTTTTTTAAATTTCTTTGATTATAATTATTGATTAGTTTTGAAGATATTGGTAGATTGGGGCGGGGGTGGGTGGGTAATGAATCTGTTTTACTGGGCGGGGCAGTTGGCGGCGGAGATGAAACCAGAGTTCGAAAACCCTACAGATACACAGTGTGGAAAAGTATCGGCCTCAAAATCCGGCCTCCCGAATCTCCAGTGTGGCCGGCAGGAAGCGCGCGATCGTTACAAGGCAAGGGTGCGCCGCCCGCCATATTGGTATAGGCCACAATATCGGCGGGCAGTGACCTGGCCTGAAACAGGTTTTAGACCCTTTTCATCTGCAAATAAGGAGCCCAATGCCTGTATCAGGCCCCCACTGCAAGATTGGTTCGCCCTGAGGTAGAAGCTATCAGCTGCACTCAGGAAAACCAGGCCTACACGCGGCCTAACAGGCGGTCCTTAAAGGCCGCAACCAACAGGCTGAGCGTTTAAAATATACTTCGCTGAATGTGGAGCGGGAAGGAGCCCCTCCCTCCCGATCGCCAGCTCTTGGGAGTTTCAGTTCTAAGGAAGGATTAAGGAAGATGGGTTTGTTTTCTTTGATAAAGGGAAAACTTCAAGGTGACATGATTGAAGTGTTCAAGATTTTGAAGAGGATTGACAAATTTGATCCAAACAAATTGTTCACTTTGGTAATGGGTTCAAATTAGGAATGAATCTCCATTTAATCTCCTCCCACAGCCCATGTACACTCTCCCCTATCACAGACTCTACCCACCCATTTAATCTCCTCCCACAGCCCATGTACACTCTCCCCTATCACAGACTCTACCCACCCATTTAATCTCCTCCCACAGCCCATGTACACTGTCCCCTATCACGGACTCTACCCACCCATTCAATCTCCTCCCACAGCCCATGTACACTTTCCCCTATCATGGACTCTACCCACCCATTTAATCTCCTCCCACAGCCCATGTACACTGTCCCCTATCACGGACTCTACCCACCCATTTAATCTCCTCCCACAGCCCATGTACACTGTCCCCTATCACAGACTCTACCCACCCATTTAATCTCCTCCCACAGCCTGTGTACACTCTCCCCTATCACAGACTCTACCCACCCATTCAATCTCCTCCCACAGCCCATGTACACTCTCCCCTATCACAGGCTCTACCCACCCATTTAATCTCCTCCCACAGCCCATGTACACACTCCCCTATCACTGACTCTACCCACCCATTTAATCTCCTCCCACAGCCCATGTACACTCTCCCCTATCACTGCCTCTACCCACCCATTTAATCTCCTCCCACAGCCCATGTACACTCTCCCCTATCACGGAATCTACCCACCCATTCAATCTCCTCCCACAGCCCATGTACACTCTCCCCTATCACGGAATCTACCCACCCATTCAATCTCCTCCCACAGCCCATGTACACTCTCCCCGATCATGGACTCTACCCACCCATTTAATCTCCTCCCACAGCCCATGTACACTCTCCCCTGTCACAGACTCTACCCATCCATTTAATCTTATCCCACAGCCCATGTACACTCTCCCCTATCACAGACTCTATCCACCCATTTAATCTCCTCCCACAGCCCATGTACACTCTCCCCTATCACAGACTCTACCCACCCATTCAATCTCCTCCCACAGCCCATGTACACTCTCCCCTATCACAGACTCTACCCACCCATTTAATCTCCTCCCACAGCCCATGTACACTCTCCCCTATCACAGACTCAACCCACCCATTCAATCTCCTCCCACAGCCCATGTACACTCTCCCCTATCACAGACTCTACCCACCCATTTAATCTCCTCCCACAGCCCATGTACACTCTCCCCTATCACAGACTCTACCCACCCGTTTAATCTCCTCCCACAGCCCATGTACACTGTCCCCTATCACAGACCCTACCCACCCATTCAATCTCCTCCCACAGCCCATGTACACTCTCCCCTATCATGGACTCTACCCACCCATTTAATCTCCTCCCACAGCCCATGTACACTCTCCCCTATCACAGACTCTACCCGCCCATTCAATCTCCTCCCACAGCCCATGTACACTCTCCCCTATCATGGACTCTACCCACCCATTCAATCTCCTCCCACAGCCCATGTACACTCTCCCCTATCATGGACTCTACCCACCCATTTAATCTCCTCCCACAGCCCATGTACACTCTCCCCTATCACAGACTCTACACACCCATTTAATCTCCTCCCACAGCCCATGTACACACTCCCCTATCACTGACTCTACCCACACATTTAATCTCCTCCCACAGCCCATGTACACTCTCCCCTATCACAGACTCTATCCACCCATTCAATCTCCTCCCACAGCCCATGTACACTCTCCTCTATCACAGACTCTACCCACCCATTTAATCTCCTCCCACAGCCCATGTACACTCTCCCCTATCACAGACTCTACCCACCCATTCAATCTCCTCCCACAGCCCATGTACACTCTCCCCTATCACAGACTCTATCCACCCATTTAATCTCCTCCCACAGCCCATGTACACTCTCCCCTATCACAGACTCTACCCACCCATTCAATCTCCTCCCACAGCCCATGTACACTCTCCCCTATCACAGACTCTACCCACCCATTTAATCTCCTCCCACAGCCCATGTACACTCTCCCCTATCACAGACTCTACCCACCCATTCAATCTCCTCCCACAGCCCATGTACACTCTCCCCTATCACAGACTCTACCCACCCATTTAATCTCCTCCCACAGCCCATGTACACTCTCCCCTATCACGGACTCTACCCACCCATTTAATCTCCTCCCACAGCCCATGTACACTCTCCCCTATCATGGACTCTACCCACCCATTTAATCTCCTCCCACAGCCCATGTACACTCTCCCCTGTCACAGACTCTACCCACCCATTCAATCTCCTCCCACAGCCCATGTACACTCTCCCCTATCATGGACTCTACCCACCCATTTAATCTCCTCCCACAGCCCATGTACACTCTCCCCTATCACAGACTCTACCCACCCATTTAATCTCCTCCCACAGCCCATGTACACTCTCCCCTATCACAGACTCTACCCACCCATTTAATCTCCTCCCACAGTCCATGTACACTGTCCCCTATCACAGACTCTACCCACCCATTCAATCTCCTCCCACAGCCCATGTACACTCTCCCCTATCATGGACTCTACCTACCCATTTAATCTCCTCCCACAGCCCATGTACACTCTCCCCTGTCACAGACTCTACCCACCCATTTAATCTCCTCCCACAGCCCATGTACACTCTCCCCTATCACGGACTCTACCCACCCATTCAATCTCCTCCCACAGCCCATGTACACTGTCCCCTATCACAGACTCTACCCACCCATTCAATCTCCTCCCACAGCCCATGTACACTCTCCCCTATCATGGACTCTGCCCACCCATTTAATCTCCTCCCACAGCCCATGTACACTCTCCCCTGTCACAGACTCTACCCACCCATTTAATCTCCTCCCACAGCCCATGTACACTCTCCCCTGTCACAGACTCTACCCACCCATTCAATCTCCTCCCACAGCCCATGTACACTCTCCCCTATTACGGACTCTACCCACCCAGTCAATCTCCTCCCACAGCCCATGTACACTCTCCCCTATCACAGACTCTATCCACCCATTTAATCTCCTCCCACAGCCCATGTACACTCTCCCCTATCACAGACTCTACCCACCCATTTAATCTCCTCCCACAGCCCATGTACACTCTCCCCTATCACGGACTCTACCCACCCATTCAATCTCCTCCCACAGCCCATGTACACTCTCCCCTATCATGGACTCTACCCACCCATTTAATCTCCTCCCACAGCCCATGTACACTCTCCCCTGTCACAGACTCTACCCATCCATTTAATCTCCTCCCACAGCCCATGTACACTCTCCCCTATCACAGGCTCTATCCACCCATTTAATCTCCTCCCACAGCCCATGTACACTCTCCCCTATCACAGACTCTACCCACCCATTCAATCTCCTCCCACAGCCCGTGTACACTCTCCCCTATCACAGACTCTACCCACCCATTTAATCTCCTCCCACAGCCCATGTACACTCTCCCCTATCACAGACTCTACCTACCCATTCAATCTCCTCCCACAGCCCATGTACACTCTCCCCTATCACAGACTCTACCCACCCATTCAATCTCCTCCCACAGCCCATGTACACTCTCCCATATCACAGACTCTACCCACCCATTCAATCTCCTCCCACAGCCCGTGTACACTCTCCCCTATCACAGACTCTACCCACCCATTTAATCTCCTCCCACAGCCCATGTACACTCTCCCCTATCACAGACTCTACCTACCCATTCAATCTCCTCCCACAGCCCATGTACACTCTCCCCTATCACAGACTCTACCCACCCATTCAATCTCCTCCCACAGCCCATGTACACTCTCCCCTATTACGGACTCTACCCACCCAGTCAATCTCCTCCCACAGCCCATGGACACTCTAACCTAGCACAGACTCTACCCACCCATTTAATCTCCTCCCACAGCCCATGTACACTCTCCCCTATCACAGACTCTATCCACCCATTTAATCTCCTCCCACAGCCCATGTACACTCTCCCCTATCACAGACTCTACCCACCCATTTAATCTCCTCCCACAGCCCATGTACACTCTCCCCTATCACAGACTCTATCCACCCATTTAATCTCCTCCCACAGCCCATGTACACTCTCCCCTATCACAGACTCTACCCACCCATTCAATCTCCTCCCACAGCCCATGTACACTCTCCCCTATCACAGGCTCTACACACCCATTTAATCTCCTCCCACAGCCCATGTACACTCTCCCCTATCACAGGCTCTACCCACCCATTCAATCTCCTCCCACAGCCCATGTACACTCTCCCCTATCACAGACTCTACCCACCCATTCAATCTCCTCCCACAGCCCATGTACACTCTCCCCTATCACGGACTCTACCCACCCATTTAATCTCCTCCCACAGCCCATGTACACTGTCCCCTATCACAGACTCTACCCACCCATTTAATCTCCTCCCACAGCCCATGTACACTCTCCCCTATCACGGACTCTACCCACCCATTTAATCTCCTCCCACAGCCCATGTACACTGTCCCCTATCACAGACTCTACCCACCCATTTAATCTCCTCCCACAGCCCATGTACACTCTCCCCTATCATGGACTCTACCCACCCATTTAATCTCCTCCCACAGCCCATGTACACTGTCCCCTATCACAGACTCTACCCACCCATTTAATCTCCTCCCACAGCCCATGTACACTCTCCCCTATCACAGACTCTACCCACCCATTTAATCTCCTCCCACAGCCCATGTACACTCTCCCCTATCATGGACTCTACCCACCCATTTAATCTCCTCCCACAGCCCATGTACACTCTCCCCTATCACAGACTCTACCCACCCATTCAATCTCCTCCCACAGCCCATGTACACTCTCCCCTATCATGGACTCTACCCACCCATTTAATCTCCTCCCACAGCCCATGTACACTCTCCCCTATCACAGACTCTACCCACCCATTTAATCTCCTCCCACAGCCCATGTACACTCTCCCCTATCACAGACTCTACCCACCCATTTAATCTCCTCCCACAGTCCATGTACACTGTCCCCTATCACAGACTCTACCCACCCATTCAATCTCCTCCCACAGCCCATGTACACTCTCCCCTATCATGGACTCTACCCACCCATTTAATCTCCTCCCACAGCCCATGTACACTCTCCCCTGTCACAGACTCTACCCACCCATTTAATCTCCTCCCACAGCCCATGTACACTCTCCCCTATCACGGACTCTACCCACCCATTCAATCTCCTCCCACAGCCCATGTACACTGTCCCCTATCACAGACTCTACCCACCCATTCAATCTCCTCCCACAGCCCATGTACACTCTCCCCTATCATGGACTCTGCCCACCCATTTAATCTCCTCCCACAGCCCATGTACACTCTCCCCTGTCACAGACTCTACCCACCCATTTAATCTCCTCCCACAGCCCATGTACACTCTCCCCTGTCACAGACTCTACCCACCCATTCAATCTCCTCCCACAGCCCATGTACACTCTCCCCTATTACGGACTCTACCCACCCAGTCAATCTCCTCCCACAGCCCATGTATACTCTCCCCTATCACAGACTCTATCCACCCATTTAATCTCCTCCCACAGCCCATGTACACTCTCCCCTATCACGGACTCTACCCACCCATTTAATCTCCTCCCACAGCCCATGTACACTGTCCCCTATCACGGACTCTACCCACCCATTCAATCTCCTCCCACAGCCCATGTACACTCTCCCCTATCATGGACTCTACCCACCCATTTAATCTCCTCCCACAGCCCATGTACACTCTCCCCTGTCACAGACTCTACCCATCCATTTAATCTCCTCCCACAGCCCATGTACACTCTCCCCTATCACAGGCTCTATCCACCCATTTAATCTCCTCCCACAGCCCATGTACACTCTCCCCTATCATGGACTCTACCCACCCATTCAATCTCCTCCCACAGCCCGTGTACACTCTCCCCTATCACAGACTCTACCCACCCATTTAATCTCCTCCCACAGCCCATGTACACTCTCCCCTATCACAGACTCTACCTACCCATTCAATCTCCTCCCACAGCCCATGTACACTCTCCCCTATCACAGACTCTACCCACCCATTCAATCTCCTCCCACAGCCCATGTACACTCTCCCCTATCACAGACTCTACCCACCCATTCAATCTCCTCCCACAGCCCGTGTACACTCTCCCCTATCACAGACTATACCCACCCATTTAATCTCCTCCCACAGCCCATGTACACTCTCCCCTATCACAGACTCTACCTACCCATTCAATCTCCTCCCACAGCCCATGTACACTCTCCCCTATCACAGACTCTACCCACCCATTCAATCTCCTCCCACAGCCCATGTACACTCTCCCCTATTACGGACTAAACCCACCCAGTCAATCTCCTCCCACAGCCCATGGACACTCTAACCTAGCACAGACTCTACCCACCCATTTAATCTCCTCCCACAGCCCATGTACACTCTCCCCTATCACAGACTCTATCCACCCATTTAATCTCCTCCCACAGCCCATGTACACTCTCCCCTATCACAGACTCTACCCACCCATTTAATCTCCTCCCACAGCCCATGTACACTCTCCCCTATCACAGACTCTATCCACCCATTTAATCTCCTCCCACAGCCCATGTACACTCTCCCCTATCACAGACTCTACCCACCCATTCAATCTCCTCCCACAGCCCATGTACACTCTCCCCTATCACAGGCTCTACACACCCATTTAATCTCCTCCCACAGCCCATGTACACTCTCCCCTATCACAGGCTCTACCCACCCATTCAATCTCCTCCCACAGCCCATGTACACTCTCCCCTATCACAGACTCTACCCACCCATTCAATCTCCTCCCACAGCCCATGTACACTCTCCCCTATCACGGACTCTACCCACCCATTTAATTTCCTCCCACAGCCCATGTACACTGTCCCCTATCACAGACTCTACCCACCCATTTAATCTCCTCCCACAGCCCATGTACACTCTCCCCTATCACGGACTCTATCCACCCATTTAATCTCCTCCCACAGCCCATGTACACTCTCCCCTATCACAGACTCTACCCACCCATTTAATCTCCTCCCACAGCCCATGTACACTCTCCCCTATCATGGACTCTACCCACCCATTTAATCTCCTCCCACAGCCCATGTACACTCTCCCCTATCACGGACTCTACCCACCCATTCAATCTCCTCCCACAGCCCATGTACACTCTCCCCTATCATGGACTCTACCCACCCATTTAATCTCCTCCCACAGCCCATGTACACTCTCCCCTATCACAGACTCTACCCACCCATTTAATCTCCTCCCACAGCCCATGTACACTCTCCCCTATCACAGACTCTACCCACCCATTCAATCTCCTCCCACAGCCCATGGACACTCTCCCCTATCACAGACTCTACCCACCCATTTAATCTCCTCCCACAGCCCATGTACACTCTCCCCTATCACAGACTCTACCTACCCATTCAATCTCCTCCCACAGCCCATGTACACTCTCCCCTATCACAGACTCTACCCACCCATTTAATCTCCTCCCACAGCCCATGTACACTCTCCTCTATCATGGACTCTACCCACCCATTTAATCTCCTACCACAGCCCATGGACACTCTACCCTATTACGGACTCTACCCACCCATTCAATCCCCTCCCACAGCCCATGGACACTCTAACCTAGCACAGACTCCCCCCCACCCATGGAATACTCCCCAATCCCCAAAGGGAATTGAACCAATCTCCAAATGGTCCTCCATTGTCACATCTCCACCCTCCAACACTGGTCTGCTGCCCTCAACAGACAGCAACCGCCGTGCCCCATGAACTATTGGGTCATGTCAGTCTGTGCCAATCCAGAAAAAACCCTCCAGGGTGAACTTGTAGCTGCAGAAGCATTCAGTGGGCCGAGTCCTACCCGTAGGGACCACCCCGCAGATAGCTGGCGCAAGAGGGCACTGTCGGCTGCTTCACAAACGCGAGGGGACGCAATGGAAGGGTCGCCAACATGATAACCTTCCTGAATAAAAGCACGGGATTACTGGTAATGTACAGTCGGGCGATCAGCCTACGCTGGGTGGGCTCCAGTGAAGTGTTAACCAAATCCTTTCTCTATCAGCTCTTAATGGGCCAGCATCTTCCCTTCTTAGTCTTTTCTACCTCGAGACTATGGGATGTCCTCCAAACGCAGGGAGTGTGCCAGCCAGAGTCTTCAAATGCCACTTCACATGTTAAATTATATCAACGCTGGTGCAGCCTTTGGGTCCCAGCTTTAGACTGGTTGGAAACTCTTAAAACAAAAATGGTTGTGTTTATCTCCCGGGTTAATGACTGCGAGATGCAGATTGATCCGTAACCAAGGAAACAGCTCAGCGACAAAACTGCAACAAACCTTTCCGACAAATGCAGCAAATTTATTATCGAGTGATTCACAATCTCCTCCTGAGTCTAACATCATCAATAAAATAACAATGTGGCATTAAAAATCAAATTAATACTTTCATGAATTAGTGAGTTACAGACTGGAAACTAATCGAGGGGTTCGGGGGTTTATATATAGAATAACAGATACCCGGGATTGAGTTACAGGCTGGAATCTAATCGAGGGGTTTGGGGGGTTTATATATAGAATAACAGATACCCGGGAGTGAGTTACAGGCTGGAATCTAATCAAGGGGTTCGGGGGGTTTATATATAGAATAACAGATACCCGGGAGTGAGTTACAGGCTGGAATCTAATCGAGGGGTTCGGGGGGTTTATATATAGAATAACAGATAGCCGGGAGTGAGTTACAGGCTAGAATCTAATCGAGGGGTTCGGGGGGTTTATATACAGAATAACAGATACCCGGGAGTGAGTTACAGGCTGGAATCTAATCGAGGGGTTCGGGGGGTTTATATACAGAATAACAGATACCCGGGAGTGAGTTACAGGCTGGAATCTAATCGAGGGGTTCGGGGGGTTTATATATAGAATAACAGATACCCGGGAGTGAGTTACAGGCTGGAATCTAATCGAGGGGTTTGTGGTGATTTATTCCCGCACTGTGTCCTGATTGCTCATCACACCTGGCCTACTCTGGTCTCCGGTCTCCGAATGCCCCAAATTTAAAATTCTTCTTTCATGCGCTTAAACCCCTCCAGGGCCTCGCCCCTCCCTATCTCCGTAACCTCTTCAAACCCCACAACCCCCCGAGATCTCTGCACTCCTCCAATTCTGGCCTCTTGCGCATCCCCGATTTTAATCGCTCCACCATTGGTTGCCATGCCTTCCGGCCCAAAGCTCTGGAATTCCCTCCCTAACCCTTTCTGCCTCTCTTTCCTCCTTTAAGAAGCTCCTTCAAACCTACCTCTTTGACCAAGCTTGTGGTCACCTGTCCACATATCTCCTTCTTCCTGTTTCCTCAACCGAGGATTCCCCTCTACCGTGGCTGACATGGCCCTCGACCGTGTCCGTTCCATTTCCTGCACTTCTGCTCTCACCCCTTCCCCTCCCTCCCAGAACCATAACAGAGCTCCCCTTGTTCTCACCTTTCACCCCACCAGCCGCCACATTCAACAGGTCATCCTCTGCCATTTCCGCCACCTCCAGCATGATCCCACCACCAAAAACATCTTCCCCTCCCCTTCCCTTTCAGTATTCCGAAGGGACCGCTCCCTCCGCGACACCCTAGCCCACTCCTCTATCACCCACAACACTCCCTCCCCTTCCCATGGCACCTTTCCATGCAAACGCAGGGGATCCAACACCTGCCCTTTTACCTCCTCCCTTTCCACCATCCAGGGCCCCAAACACTCCTTCCAGGTGAAGCAGCGATTTACTTGTACTTCTTGCGATTTAGTATACAGTATTCGCTGCTCACGATGCGGTCTCCTCTACATTGGGGAGACCAAACGCAGATTGGGCGACCGCTTTGTGGAACACCTCCGTTCAGTCCGTAAGGGGGATGTTGCGTTCGTGTATAATAAGACACAGACTGCGGAGAACGGTACAACAGGTGTTTACTCAACGTGGCTCACACTGCAACTGATCTGTACAGATTACTACTCAGTGTTATATACAGGTGTGGTCACTGCCGGTACTGCAGTATACATGAGCTGTAAAACATAGTTCCCCCCCTTAAAGGTATATACATTACAATTCCTCCCCTTTTAGATTAACAGTACCATAACACTCATTTAACAATTAAATATCAAACTAATTACAATTAACACTTTTAACATGCAACATTAGCTGAAAACAGTCTATTTATATATTCAGTCTTTGGGGAGGCTTCCTGATCCTTTCTGGATAGCGCCTTTCCCGAGTGTCTTGCTCTTGGTGCGGAGGCGATTCTGGCACCCTGTCGTCGGTTGGTTCATCAGCTTCCGATGCTACTGTTTCTGGGGTAGATGCGACCTGTACGTCGGGTTC
Organism: Somniosus microcephalus; assembly: GCF_052327205.1. NCBI lineage: Eukaryota > Metazoa > Chordata > Chondrichthyes > Squaliformes > Somniosidae > Somniosus > Somniosus microcephalus. The sequence continues at coordinate 9,248,823 of NC_140998.1, read as the reverse complement.
ATCACCAGGTACGTATGGGTGAGGCATGGGGTTGACTTGTTCCCGTGACTCTAGGATCTGGTCAGCATGGCGTCTCACGATGCTCTCCCCAACGTCCACTGTGTACATTAGTGGCCCCTGCCGTGTGCATATCGTTCCTGGCTGCCATTTTTCTGTTCGGTAGTCGCAGGCCAAGATTGGTTGCCCTACATTGAAGCTCCTTGTTGGCTTCTCATGGATGTGCTGGAATTGCTTACTCTCAACATCTCTTCGTATGTTTGGTCTGAGCAAATCCAGGCGAGATCTTAACCTTCGGTTAAAGAACATCATGGCTGGGGCCTGGTTGGTGACTGCATGTGTCGCATTCTGGTAGGCGAACAGGATATTGTCCACCTTGTGCTGCAGCGGAATGTTGTCATTGTACATAGCCTTTATTGCCTTCTTAAAGGTTTGTACGAACCTCTCAGCCAATCCATTTGTGGCTGGATGATACGGGATGGATGTGTAATGCCTTACCCCATTCTTTTTCAAGAACCTCCGGAACTCTTCGGACACAAACTGTGGTCCGTTGTCGGAGCAAATCTATTCTGGCAAGCCATTCCTGGCAAAAATGGTCCGTAGGACTGCAATAGTTTTCTCCGTGGTGGTGGAGGACATTTTGATGACCTCAGGCCATTTCGAGTGCGCATCCACGGCTATTAAAAACATTGAGTCCATGAATGGACCAGCAAAATCAATATGCACCCATTGCCATGGAGATGAGGGCCACTCCCATGGGTGTAGAGGGGCCTGTGGTGGTGCAGTTTGGACTTTCTGGCATCCTGAGCAGCTCTTGATCAGGTCCTCGATTTGTTTATCGATTCCCGGCCACCACACATAAGCCCTGGCTAGGCTTTTCATTTTTACCCCTCCCAGATGACCCTCATGAAGCTCATTGAGCACTCTATCCCTTAACTTGGGTGGAATTACCACTCGGGATCCACACATCAAGGTCCCCCGGCACACTGACAGCAGTTCTCTCCTTGTCGAGAATGCTGGCAACAGTGAGTCGCCATGTGCTGGCCATCCCTTCACCGTCAAATCATATACCCGAGACAGTGTCGGGTCATTTCGGGTTTCCTTTTCGATACAAGCGTTAGTTACCGGTAGGTATTCAACTATAGTTGAATGGAATGTTTCGACAGGATCCACTGCTGGTGCTTCCTCCGCAGTAGGCAGTGGCAGGCGTGATAGCCCATCAGCATTTCCATGCTGTTTCGTGCCCTTATATTCAATCTAATAGTGGTGCGCCCCTAGAAAAAGTGACCATCTTTGTAGTCGTTGCGCAGTCATCACCGGAACGCCCTTCTTCGGATTAAAAATGGAGACAAGAGGCTGGTGATCAGTCAGCAAGGTGAATTTCTGCCCGTGCAGATAGTGATTGAACTTTTTCACTCCCCACACTAGGCTGAGGGCCTCCCTGTCAATCTGGGCGTAGTTACGCTTGGCTTAGGTTAGTGATCGTGACGCGAAGGCTATTGGCCTCTCTGAGCCGTCCGAGAATTTGTGCGACACCACCGCTCCAATGCCGTAGGGTGACGCATCACATGTCAACCGAATTGGTAATGCTGGGTTGTAATGGGCCAATACCTCTTTCGATGAGATTAGTGTTTTGCTCTTCTGGAAAGCTCGTCTACATTCGTCACTCCACTTCCATGGCACCCCAGTTTGCAGTAGGGTGTTCAGTGGGCGTAGTATTGTAGACAAATTTGGCAAGAACTTATGGTAGTAGTTTACCAGCCCGAGGAACGACCTCAGTTGTGACACATTTTCCGGTGCTGGAGCCTTGACTACTGCCTCAATCTTCTCTGGGGACTTATGTAACCCCTCTTTATCGATAACATGGCCACAATACGAGATCTGTTTTCTAAAAAACTCGCATTTGGGGCGGTTAGCTCGGAGCCCATATTCCTGCAATCTAGTGAGCACCTGCTCCAGGTTGGCAAGGTGATCATTGTCATTTTCGCCCGTGACCAGGATGTCGTCCAAATAACACTGGGTCCCTGGGATCCCTTGCAGGACTTGTTCCATTGCCCTCTGCCAAATAGCCGGAGCTGATGCTACCCCGAATACCAGCCGGTTGTATTGGTAGAGACCTTTATGGGTGTTGATTGTGAGGTATTTTTTTGATGCTTCTTCTACCTCCATTTGCAGATACGCCTGGGCCAGATCAATCTTAATGAAGCGTTTCCCTCCAGATAGCGAGGCGAAAATATCTTCAATCCGCGGAAGTGGATATTGTACGGTGTGAAGGACCGGGTTCACTGTTACCTTAAAGTCCCCACAGATGCGAACCTTCCTTGGATCCCCAGGCGTGCTGCTCAACGACTTTTTCATCACAGGGATGATGGGTGTAGCCGACTCGCTCCAGTCTACCTTGGACAGTACACCTGAACGTTCCAGACTCCCCAGCTCTGCATCAACGGCTGGGCGGATCGCATAAGGTACCGGTCTGGCCTTAAAAAATGTTGGGCTTGCGTTTTCTTCAATTTTAATCGTCGCTGTCATGCCTTTTAGTGTTCCGAGTCCTTGCTGGAACACTTCTTTCGCGTCAGTTAGGATCTTTGACAGTCACCCAGGTGTGACGTCGTCATCCTTTTTGTCAGCCACAGTCAGTGCCTGTATGGAATGCCAATTCAGTTGTATTTTCCGGATCCATTCACGTCCCAGTAATGGTGGTCCTCCATCTTGCAATACATACAGGTCTAGTTTTGGTGTTTCCTTACCGTTATATATAACGGTCACCCTTATTTTTCCTTTGGGGTAGACTTTTTGCCCTGTGTATGTCTTCAAAATAATTTTTGTGTCTCTCAAGGGTATGTGTGAGAATATCCGCTCGTAGTCCCATCGGTTTATGACTGTTAGGGCTGATCCTGTGTCCAATTCCATCTTTACCTGGACTCCTGCCAACTTGAGAGTGACCCAAATGGTTCGGTGATCCTCCGTTGTGATCACATTATGTAGTTTCAGACAACTCAGTTCCCTGCTTTCAGAGTTGTTATCACTCTTTTGTTCATCTGAACTATTCTCCGTCATCTTATGTACCTTCTTGTACTTTTCTTTTGGAGATTTCTTATTGCTGGTTTTCTTTCCCGACCTGCAGACTCGTGCTATGTGTCCTACTTTTCCACACTGTCTGCACATTTTGTCTTTGAACCAGCAATCATTGTGGTCGTGTGTTGTTCTGCTGCAGCGATAGCACTTCTCTGTATCTGTATGACATTTCGTTTGTGCCATATTCTTGCGGTCTCTGTTGTATCTCTGCAGCGCCCCGTGCTGCTGCTTCATATGATACCGCAATGCTGAAAGCCTTTTCCAGTGTAAGGTCCTTTTCAGATAAAAGCCGTTTCTGGGTTCCTTCACTTTGAAGCCCACACACAAACTTGTCCCTTAAGGTATCTGCCAGTCCCGCTCCAAACTGGCAGTGTTTCGATAGTTTGCGCAGTTCTGTTAAATAATCAGCATTGCTTTCATCCTTATGCTGGTTCCGTTTGTGAAACTTGAATCTTTCTGCTATCAGCAGCGGTGTGGGGTTTAAATGTTCCTTTAGTATCGTTACTATGTCTTCAAAACTCTTTTCCACTGGCTTCGTTGGGGTTACTAGATTTCGTAATAAACCATACGTCTTTGCACCCATTAAATTTAACAATACCGACGCTTTCTTGTCATCTGACACCTCATTTGCCTTGCAGTACACCTCTATTCGTTCGACATATGTAGTCCAATCTTTGACTTCATTGTCAAATGCGGTGATACTGCCACTCTTCGGCATTTTGGGTGTGGTTTAAAATGGTGTCTCCTGCGCTTTCTTCCTCCCCCGCTGCTGCCAACGCCGCTCCCGGTGGTTCTCGTGGCAATGGCGGCGCCCTGTAGGTTTCGCGCGCTTCTCCTGCGCTGCTGCCAATGCCGCTCTCGGCGGTCCTCGTGGCAATGGCGGCGCCTCGCGGGTTTCTGCGTGTCTCTCTCTCGCTCTCTCCGACGCTGCTCGGCCCCTGAACACCGGCTGCGCCCTGTGCGCTCTGCCCTCTCTCTCTCTCCCCCATCGACGCTGCTTGGCCCTTTGCTGTGCCTCTCGGTCGGGCTCTAGCCCGCCGCTGTCCGGGAAGGGTCTGCGCACTACCTGTTGCCAGCCCATTTCGCTGGACCACCTCGACTGGAAAGCCAAGCCTGGCTCTCGACAGCCTCCCCCGCAATTCTCGAGTCTCTGCTGGATGACTGGGCGGTTGCCCGTGGTCGACGCCCGAGTCTCTGGCCTTGACCTCCAATCCACTGATCTCCAGGAACGAATCCCCGGGAGATGATGCAGAGTTGCAGGTAGGTTCGAACCTGCCTCGTCGCCAATGTTGCGTCCGTGTATAATAAGACACAGACTGCGGAGAACGGTACAACAGGTGTTTACTCAACGTGGCTCACACTGCAACTGATCTGTACAGATTACTACTTAGTGTTATATACAGGTGTGGTCACTGCCGGTACTGCAGTATACATGAGCTGTAAAACATCGTTCCCCCCTTAAAGGTATACACATTACAGGGGACCCCGAGCTTCCGGTCGCCTGTCACTTTAATTCTCCGCTCCACTCCCACTCTGACCTCTCCGTCCTTGGCCTCTTACACTGTTCCAACGAAGCTCAACGTAAGCTCGAGGAACAGCACCTCATCTTTCGATTAGTCACTTTACAGCCTTCTGGACTCAACGTTGAGTGCAACAATTTCAGATCATAACCTCTGCCCCTAATTTTTCAGACTGCAGCTGTTGCTGATTCTGTTTTTTCCCATTTACACCTCCTCTAGGCCCGTCTTTTGTTTCATTCCTTGTCCCATTACCATCTCCTTTTGCCTCGCACCATCATCCCTTTTGTCTTTTAATCTCTCCTGCCTCCCACCCTATCACAGACCTTCCCTTTTGTTCTTTCCTCCCCTCCTCCCTTTCCCTGCCCCGGCACTTACTTAAAACCTGTCACATCTCTAACTTTTCCCAGTTCTGACGAAAGGTCATCGGCCTGAAACGTTAACTCTGATTCTCTCTCCACAGACGCTGCCTGACCTGCTGAGTATTTCCAGCATTTTCTGTTTTTTTTCTAGTATTCCCTTTGTGGGTCTCGGTGCCAAATTGTGTCTGATTTCCGCTCCTGTGAAGCGCCCTGGGACGTTTTACTACGTTAAAGGCGCTGTATAAATGCAGGTTGTTGTTGTTGTTTTATGATAGAAAGTGAGCGAGCTCGAGGAGCGGGTCACTGAGTTAAACCAAGAGCTGGAGCATCGGAACGAACTCTACCAGGAGACGCTGGGCCTTGCTCGGAGGGCGGAGGAAAGGCTAAAGGATCGGGGAGAGGCCGTTAGGCACCTCGAAGGGCAGCTAGCTGCCGAGGACCTACTGAAAGGTGGCCGCCTGTTCGAAAGGCGGAAGGTAGGTTTGTGAGAGGCTTTTCTGATTAAAGTCTGTTCAGTTCCGGGCCCCGCTCCTCAGGAAGGATCTATTGGCCTTGGAGGGGGAACAGCGCAGATTCACCAGAGAGATACCGGGGCTAAAAGGGTTAAATTATGAGAACAGGTTACACAGACCAGGCTTGTATACCCTCGACTTTAGAAGATTAAGGGATGATCTAATTGAGGTGTTTAAGATGATTAAAGGAGTTGATGGGGTCGATAGGGCGAAACTATTTCCTCTGGTGGGGGGGGGGGAGTCCAGAACAAGGGGGCAGAACCTTTAAATTGGAGCCAGGCTGTTCAGGGGTGATGTCAGGAAGCACTTCTTCACACAAAGGGGGGTGGAAATCTGGAACTCTCCCCCCCAAAAAGCTGTTGATGCTGGGGGTCAATTGAAAATTTCAAATCTGAGCTTGGTGGATTTTTGTTGGGTCAGAGTATTCAGGAGGGTAGATGGAGTTAAGGTACAGATCAGCCGCAATCCAATTGAATGGTGGCACAGGCTCGAGGGGCTCAATGGCCCCCTCCTGTTCATTTGTTCTTAAATCGCAATTGTTACCAGCAATTTAATCTGAGAGGAATCTTCTCCCTGACCTGCCCAACATTAACTGAACAAAATCTAACTTGACTCAGCCTGCCCGTTTCCTCTCCAGGTGTGACATGTCCATGGCCTCATCAATAGGTGAACCTAACGTTCCATGTAAGAGTTGACCACCTTTGTAAATCACTGGTTGGGCCTCAGCTGGAGTATTGAGTCCAATTCTGGGCACCACACTTTAGGAAGGATGTCAAGGGCTTGGAGAGGGTGCGGAGGAGGTTTACGAGAATAGTCCCAGGGATGAGGGACTTCAGTTATGTGGGGAGGTTGGAGAAACTGGGGTTGTTCTCCTTAGAGCAGAGAAGGTTAAGGGGAGATTTAATAGAGGTGTTTAAAATCACGAGGGGTTTTGATCGAGTAAATAAAGAGAAACTGTTTCCAGCGGCAGGAGGGTCGGTAACCAGAGGACACAGATTGAAGGTCATTGGCAAAAGAACCAGAGGCGAGATGAGGAAACTTTTTTTACGCAGTGAGTTGTTGTGATCTGGAATGCGCTGCCTGAAAGGGCGGTGGAATCAGAATCAATAGTAACTTTCAAACAGCAATTGGATCAATAGTTGAAGGGAAAACATGTGCAGGGCTATGAGGAAAGAGCAGGGGGAGTGGGACTAATTGGATGGCTCTTTCAAGGAGCCGGCAGAGGCAGGATGAGCCTCCTTCTGTGCTGTATCATTCTATGATTCTATAATTCTATGATCTATCTATATCTATCTTTGTTTGGGGAGGGATGTTGTCGGGGAGAAGTTTGGCAGAATTGTCTTGAAGTGGCTAAGTGGATCGGGTAAAATCCATGCTAGTGTAAGTCTGAGAATTTCTTCCATCAGACGCACATCATGTAACGCCAACTTATACAGTCTGCGGAAGGAAGGAAGGGCGAGCGAGTTCGGTGTCTCTTACTCCTTCTTGGCTTTTCCCGAGGACAATTCAATCAACTGAGTAATGAGCTTCAAGCCCTGTGGAAGTAGCTCTTAAAATGGTGCAGCCCATTTTTCAGTGAGCTGTGGGGCCCTCAGCTGAAGCCGAGCTTGGCACTGCACTGATGTGTCAGCCGTGGCTCAGTGGGCTGCACTCTCGCCTCTGAGTCAGAAGGTCGTGGGTTCAAGTTCCACTCCAGAGATTTGAGCACAAAATCCAGGCTGACACTCCCAGTGCAGTACTGAGGGAGCACTGCACTGTTGGAGGGGCAGTACTGAGGGAGCACTGCACTGTTGGAGGGGCAGTACTGAGGGAGTGCTGCACTGTCGGAGGGGCAGTACTGAGGGAGTGCTGCACTGTCGGATGGGCAGTACTGAGGGAGCGCTGCACTGTCGGAGGGGCAGTACCGAGGGAGTGCTGCACTGTCGGATGGGCAGTACTGAGGGAGCGCTGCACTGTCGGAGAGGTAGTACTGAGGGAGAGCTGCATTGTCGGAGGTGCCGTCTTTCGGATGAAACGTTAAACCGAGGCCCTGTCTGCTCTCTCAGATGGCACTATTCCAAAGCAGAGCAGGGGAGTTCTCCCCAGTGTCCTGGTCAATATTTATCTCTCAATCAACATCACTAAAACAGATTATCTGGTCATTATTGTAATGATATCAGCAAATAGAGATGGTATTTGCCTGTTCGATTATGATGCCTTAATAGCATGTTTGCAGGTATTGATTACTTATGCCTGACCAGCAGAGGTCATGTGAGAGACAAAGAGTTTGGGTTTGGTTTCAGTTTCATTTAAAATGCATCACTAGCATAATGGTGTCTCCTGAATGCTGTATAAAGAGTTGAACAGACTTTAGATTAAAACTCATTCTCTTTCATAAATGTCTCATCATTGAACCCACAAAGAAATCAATACATGGTGTCAGAAGTGGCTGAAAGAGATGAAGAGAAAAAATCTGAAGTTAAATCAGCTCTCCACAAATTAGCAAGCCAAAAGAGAACATCGTTGCTTACCATTGGAGAATAGCAAACGAAGTGAAAAAATGGAAGGATTACACCCACCGGCGACGCTTCAGTTAACAGGTAATGTGGCTGAAAATTGGAGGAGATTCAAACAACGTGTGGGGTTGTATTTAGCGGCAATCGGAGCTGACGAGAAAAGTAATGAAAGGAAATCGTCACTGTTCTTACATGTCGTGGGTGATGAAGCGCTGGAGGTGTATAATAACTTCACATTCGCTGCTAATGGAGACAAAATGAAGCTAGATAAAATAATGGAACAGTTTGAGGCCTACTGCATACCTAAACGTAACGTGACGTTTGAGAGGCACAGATTTTTCACATGTGTACAGAAAACGGGTGAGACTATTGATCAGTATGTGACTGAACTGAGAAACAGAAGCAAATCGTGTGAATTTGGGGGACTGGCAGACTCGCTGATAAAAGACAGACTGGTGTGTGGCATTCCGGATAATGGTCTAAGGGAAAGACTGCTAAGAGAGCAAGATCTAGACCTGGGAAAAGCCATAGCACTGTGTAGGGCTACAGAGACTGTGAAGTTGCAGGCAAAGGAGCTGTTCAGTGACAATAGCTGCAACGTGGATGCAGTGAGAATGAACGGACACAAACCGTTTAACAAAAAGAGCGCCAATGTGAAAAAAGAGGCGTGGCCAGCGAACGAAAATGAAAGGGACAATCGAAAGTCATGTAGTCGATGCGGTACACAGCATCCACCAAAAAAGTGTCCAGCATATGGTAAAAAATGCAATAGTTGCAACAAGAACAACCATTATGCCCGTTGCTGTAAGAACCAAATGCAACAAAGCAAGGTCCATACAGTAGATGAAAGCGAGATAGAGGAGTTCTATGTAAATGTTGTGTCTGAAAACAAAAAAGAAGAAAGAGACTGGATGTTGACACTAAAAGTGAATGACATACACATTCCATTTAAATTGGATACTGGAGCACAAGTTAATGTGATATCAGAGACTGATTTTAAGAAAATTAGACCCAGACCAAAGATACATGGAATAAAAGTGAAAGTGACAGGATACACAGGTACTGATATACCAGTGAAAGGAAGATGCATTGTCAAAGTAACACACAAGGACAGAGAGCACACGCTAGCATTAATCGTGGTGCCAAAGGATGTGCAAGCCATACTAGGTTTAAAAGCCTGTGAGAGACTGAACCTGGTAAAGAGAGTCCTCATTGTGGAAAGCGAAGGAGAGACAGTCTATGATGAACTGAATGTTGCGTACACACCGGGTAAGCTGATGTATACAGCAGACACATTGTCCAGAGCTGTTGACCCAGGAGAGCCCGCAAACACAGTGAAAAGACTGAAGTACAAGGCAAAAGACAGTGGAACTGACTTCTACCAAAGCATGCTTGTATACCGCACAACGCCGCTCGAGTGTGGTAAGTCACCAGCCCAACTCCTGATGGGACGTCGGCTAAGGTCAAACCTACCCATCCCGGAGAACCTCCTGAAAACAAAAGAGGGGGAGAAAGTGAGGAAGTTCAAAGAACAACAGAAAGAAAAGCAAAAGTACTACTATGACAGAGGAACACAAAACCTACCTGAACTCCACACTGGTGACCAAGTAAGGTTCAAAGACAAAACAAACACATGGACTCAGAAGGGAACTGTCCTGAGTGAAGTTCAACCAAGATCATACACCATTCAGACAGATGAGGGTGCTGTTCTGAGAAGAAATCGTCGAGATCTTCTCATGGGACCAGCCACAGCAGGTCAGAAGACTGATACTGTTGAACAACCTGATCACACAGCTGAGAAACCATCATCTGAGGCAACAACTCAGATTCAAGGACAATCAATCAGAAAATCCTCAAGACACGTGAAGCCTCCTGAGAGAGTCATTGAGTAAATTTAAGGACTATTGTTATAGAAGGAAGTAATGTTACCTTATTCTTTCTTCAAGTTCTAGTGTATTGACATATTTCATGTGAACACACAAAGCAAGGTTAAAAAACCTTGATCATGATAATGATAATGTAAGTTCATTAAGTGTTACAGTTAAAATGCAGATTAATACAAAGAAAACATGTTGTTAGTTAAAAGTAAAATACTTTTGTTTTAAGGAAAGGAGATGTAATGATATCAGCAAATAGAGATGGTATTTGCCTGTTCGATTATGATGCCTTAATAGCATGTTTGCAGGTATTGATTACTTATGCCTGACCAGCAGAGGTCATGTGAGAGACAAAGAGTTTGGGTTTGGTTTCAGTTTCATTTAAGATGCACCACTAGCATAATGGTGTCTCCTGAATGCTGTATAAAGAGTTGAACAGACTTTAGATTAAAACTCATTCTCTTTCATAAATGTCTCATCATTGAACCCACAAAGAAATCAATACAATTATCATGTGGTAAACCACTGTTATACCTGCCTGTGTGGGTGTTTGTATTCCACTGTGTACATGTCTGTACATGCCTCGGCTGACTCCGCCCACGAGTCCAGGTATAAAGGTAACTGCTCCACAGTCCCTCTGTATTCTGGACTGGTCGACCACTCGAGGCACACCTTCATTCTCTTGTTAATAAAAGCCTGTTAGTTACTCGCTTAACCTCAGTCTTTTGAGTAATTGATAGCGCATCAATTTTATTAACAAGATTTTTTATAATGGAGAAGACCCTCACACCAGCATGCCTGGACTTAGACCATCGGGAGGCGGACGCAGCCACCAAGTTTGCTCACTGGCTTAGGTGCTTTGAAAGATTCCTGATCGCCTCCGCTGCAACGGTCAAATCGGATGAGGACAAACTGGATGTCCTGACCTCCAAAGTGAACCACCGAGCGTACTCGGTCATCCAGGACGCGACCTCGTACACGGCTGCTCTCAAGCTCCTCAAGGACCAGTACACGCGCCCAGTGAACGAGGTGTACGCCAGGCACCTCCTGGGGAGTCGTAAACAACAACCTGGGGAATCGACCGAGGAATACCTTCAGGCACTGTCTGTGCTTGGCCGGGCCTGTGGTTGTAAGGATGTAAAGGCCGCCGTGTACACAGAGGAACTTATCCGGGACGCTTTTGTAGCGGGCCACAGGTCCAATTACACCCGACAGCGACTGTTGGAGCAGAGTGACCTCGACCTCAACAAGGCCTCTGAACTCGCACTATCATTGGACGCAGCCTACCGGGGCATGGATGCCTACTCCTCTGCACCGTGGACGCCGCGGGGAACGACAGCCTGGGACACGGTAAGACCGTCTCATAGCGCCGTGCCACCCCAGCCACATCCCAGCAATGGCCCAACTACCGCAGCAGTGTCCCAAGGCCAGAAATGCTACTTCTGTGGCCAGGCCAAACACCCCAGAGCGCGCTGCCCGGCGAAAAATGCGATCTGCTCGGGCTGCGGGAAGAAGGGACACTACGCCAGCATCTGCAGGGCCAAAGCCACCCCGAACCCCAGCAGCGCCGCGTGTGGGCCGTGCGGGCCGCCATCTTGGGCCTCCCCAGCCATGTGCGAACCACCGGAACAGCAGCCATTTTGGACGCCTCCAGCCACATGGGGATCATGGACGCCGCCATCTTGGATGCCAGCCGGGACGCAGCAGGCCCCCAACACCGCCTCATCTGATACCCACAGCGACACACCGACCCCTACGCTGGCCTCCGTTACGCTGGACCAAGCGAGACCGCACCAACTGGCCCGGTCCACAATGGACATTAAGGTAAATGGTCACGAAACAACCTGCCTTTTTGACTCTGGGAGCACGGAGAGCTTCATCCACCCCGACACGGTGCGGCGTTGCTCTCTCCCAGTCCTGCCTGCGCACCAGCGGATTTCTATGGCCTCCGAGTCCCAGTCGGCGGACATTGGCGGCTACTGTGTGGTGACACTCTTAGTAGACGGGACTGTGTACGATAATTTTAAACTTCTGGCCCTGCCCCACCTCTGCGCTGCCGTTCTACTGGGGTTAGATTTTCAGTGCCACCTTAAAAGTGTTACGATGGCGTACGGTGGACCCCTCCCCCCATTCACAGTCCGCAGCCAGCAGCTTCCAAACTGCCCGCCGCGCACTAGGTGCAACCTCTCCACACTCAGAATCACCCCCCCCCCCTACTGTTTGCTAACCTCACCCCCGACTGTAAGCCCATCGCCACAAAGAGCAGGCGATACAGTGCCGGGGTCAGGGTTTTCATTAAAACCGAAGTGGAGCGGCTCCTGAAGGAGAGGATTATTGAGGGCAGTACCAGCCCCTGGCGAGCCCAGGTTGTGGTCGTTAAGACCGGCGAGAAGCAGCACCTGGTCATCGACTACAGCCAGACAATAAATCGCTACACCCTGCTGGACGCTTACCCACTCCCCCGCATAGCTGATATGGTCAACCAGATAGCGCAGTACCGCGTCTTCTCGACCATTGGCCTGAAATCAGCGTACCACCAGCTCCCTATCCGCCCTGAGGACCGCCAGTATACTGCCTTTGAGGCAAACGGCCGCCTCTATCACTTCCTTAGGGTTCCCTTTGGTGTCACCAACGGGGTCTCCGTCTTCCAAAGGGAGATGGACCGGATGGTCGATCAAAATGCGTTGCAGGCCACTTTCCCATATCTGGACAATGTGACCATCTGCGGCCATGACTTGCAGGACCATGACGCAAACCTCGAAAAATTCCTCTGCACCGCCGAACTCCCGAACCTGGCGTATAACAAGGAGAAGTGCATATTCCGCACCACCCGCCTCGCCATCCTTGGCTGTGTTGTGGAACACGGAGTCATCGGTCCCGACCCCGACCGGATGTGTCCCCTTATGGAACTCCCACTGCCCCACTGCCTCAAGGCCCTGAAGAGGTGCCTAGGGTTTTTCTCCTATTACGCTCAGTGGGTCCCCTACTATGCGGACAAGGCCCGTCCGCTGATCAAGTCCACCTCTTTTCCCTTGATGGCAGAGGCCCGCTTAGCCTTCCACCGTATCAAGGAAGACATTGCCAAAGCCACCATGCACGCAGTGGACGAATCCATCCCCTTCCAGGTGGAAAGCGACGCGTCCGACTTTGCCCTGGCCGCTACCCTTAATCAGGTGGGGAGACCCGTGGCCTTCTTTTCACGAACCCTCCAGGGCCCGGAGACCAGACACTCCGCTGTTGAGAAGGAGGCCCAGGCTATTGTGGAGGCTGTGCGTCATTGGAGGCACTACCTGGCCGGAAAACGATTTACCCTGCTCACTGACCAGCGTTCAGTTGCTTTTATGTTTAACAACAAGCAGAGGGGCAAAATCAAAAACGACAAGATCTTGAGGTGGAGAATCGAACTTTCCACCTACAATTACGAGATCTTGTACCGGCCCGGGAAGCTCAATGAACCCCCGGATGCTCTATCGCGTGGCACCTGCGCCAGCGCGCAGATCGATAGACTGCGGGCCCTCCACAATGACCTCTGCCACCCGGGGGTCACCAGGTTCTTCCACTTCATCAAGGCCCGCAACCTGCCTTACTCCATTGAGGAGGTCAGGACCATGACCAGGAACTGCCAAGTCTGCGCTGAGTGCAAACCGCACTTTTATAGACCAGACAGGGCTCACCTGATAAAAGCCACTCGCCCCTTCGAGCGCCTGAGCGTTGATTTTAAAGGGCCTCTCCCCTTCTCCGACTGCAATGTGTACTTCCTCAACATTATTGATGAGTACTCCCGTTTCCCGTTCGCCATCCCCTGCCCGGACATGACCAGTGCCACGGTCATTAAATGTCTGAACGACCTCTTCACCCTGTTCGGTTTCCCCAGCTATATCCATAGCGACCGGGGCTCATCGTTTATGAGCGACGAACTCCGCCAGTACCTGCTCGCTAGGGGCATTGCCACAAGCAGGACCACCAGTTACAACCCCCGGGGGAACGGACAGGTGGAAAGAGAGAATGCGACAGTTTGGAAGGCCGCCCTGCTAGCCTTAAAGTCTAGGGGCCTTCCGACCTCCCGCTGGCAGGGTGTGCTCCCCGATGCGCTCCACTCTATTCGGTCACTGCTCTGCATGGTCACTAACGCCACCCCTCATGAGAAAATGTTTGTCTTCCCAAGGAAGTCCACATCGGGGACATCGCTACCGCCATGGCTGACGTCCCCAGGGCCGGTCCTACTGAGAAGACACGTGAGGACCCATAAAACGGACCCCCTGGTCGAGAGGGTCGACCTCCTCCACGCCAACCCCCAGTATGCTTACATTGCGTACCCGGACGGGCGGGAGGACACAGTCTCCATGCGAGACCTCGCACCCTCGGGGGCCCCAGTAACCCACTACCCACTACCAACCCCCCCCACGATCCAATATCCAACCCCAGCAGACGGCACGCCTGGGCCCCGCGACCCGCTTGACACCCACGAGGACTACACACCAGTGCCCCAGCCTACGCGGGACTCGACGCCGGAAGCTTCACTACCCCTGCCGTCGCCACGTCGATCACAGCGGCAGACAAGACCTCCGGAGAGACTCCAATACACAAACTTTTAATACACTTCACCCCGCCGGACTCATTTTTAAACAAGGGGTGAATGTGGTAAACCACTGTTATACCTGCCTGTGTGGGTGTTTGTATTCCACTGTGTACATGTCTGTACATGCCTCGGCTGACTCCTCCCACGAGTCCAGGTATAAAGGTGACTGCTCCACAGTCCCTCTGTATTCTGGACTGGTCGACCACTCGAGGCACACCTTCATTCTCTTGTTAATAAAAGCCTGTTAGTTACTCGCTTAACCTCAGTCTTTTGAGTAATTGATAGCGCATCATATCACATTGCTGTTTGTGGGAGCTTGCTGTGTGCAAATTGGCTGCCGCATTTCCTACATTACAACAGTGACTACACTTCAAAAAGTACTTCATTGGCTGTAAAGTGCTTTGGGACATCCTGAGGTCGTGAAAGGCGCTATAGAAATGCAAGTCTTTTTTGCCCCAAAGAGTGATAGATTCTTATAGGGCAGGAGGCCATTCTGTGCCAGCTCTTTGAAAGAGCTCTCAAATAAGTCCCACTCCCCCGGCTCTTTCCCCATAGCCCGCAAACTTTTCCTTTTCAAGTATTTATCCAATTCCCTTTTGAAAGTTACCAATGAATCTGCTTCCACCGCCCTTTCAGGCAGCGCATCCCAGATCACAACAACTCGCTGCGTAAAAAGATTTCTCCCCATCTCACCTCTGGTTCTTTTGCCAATTACCGTAAATCTGTGTCCTCTGGTTATCGACACTCCTGCCATAGTTTCTCCTTATTTAAAACCCCTCATAATTTTGAACATCTCTATTAAATCTCCCCTTAATCTTCAAGGAAGAATGAACTTTCATTTCTATAACACGGCAGCCAATTTGCGCACAGCAAGCTCCCACAGACAGTAATGTGAAAATGACCAGATAATCTGTTTTTATGATGTTGGTTGAGGGATAAATATTGGCCCCAGGACACTGGGGAGAACTCCCCCTGCTCTTTCTCAAAATAGTGGCCGTGGGATGTTTTACATCCACCTGTGAGAGCAGACCGAAAGGCGGCACCTCCGACAGTGCAGCGCTCTCTCAGCACTGCACTGCAAATGTCAGCCTTTTGGATTTTGTGCTCAAGCCTCTGGAGTGGGACTGGAACCCACAACCTTTTGACTCAGAGGCGAGAGTGCTGCCCCCTGAACCACGGCAAAAGTGAAGAGAAAGTCACACCAGGCTGCTTAGGTGTGGCTCAAAGTGATCAGTTGAAAAATATCATTTGTTGCCCCTTTAAGAGACACTTTGCTAAAAGTGGGGTTAATGGTGACACTACGGGGGAGACATTCGGTATCGCTCCATTTGGGGCGCAATTATCGGCCGGGCACAAAGTTTAGCGCCTGGCGCTAATTATCGCCTCCGACTGCAAACTTGGCTTCTACCGCCCCCGGAGGTGATTGGAGCGCTAAATCAGGTGCTACACACCTCTCTTAAGGCGCTAACGCCGAGGAGCGAGGCGCTACCTCAGAGCGCTGGCGAAGCTCATGTGATGTCAGTCAGCAATGGAACACAGACACACTGGCGCCGGCCAGTTCTTAAAGGGGAGGGTCGATCTTGCTCTCCATCCACACCCTGCTCATTGCAGCCTTGAATCTCGGCCTGGAGAGACCTGTACATCAAATCTGCTGGAAAGAACAATGGAGAGGCCCAGGGAAAGAGCTCAGAGTGCAGCCCCCACAGTCTCTTCTAAATCGATACAAGGGCAAATCAAAATGAACCCGCAAAGTGCTGCTCAGTACCCAAAACTCCTTCACACAGCGTTGAATCTCTCCAGAAGTCTCTCTCTCTCTCAGAATGCGTGGTGCAAAAATGTCGCCGACAAAAAAAGGCAGGAAGCGGCCACCTTTAAATAGTTCTCCCCCAGTCTCTTCCAGACTGCAAAATGCTCCCCTCAACCTGTCATTGCTAGCTGCAGGCGGAAAGACAGTGGGC
This sequence comes from Somniosus microcephalus, assembly GCF_052327205.1. NCBI lineage: Eukaryota > Metazoa > Chordata > Chondrichthyes > Squaliformes > Somniosidae > Somniosus > Somniosus microcephalus. The sequence continues at coordinate 9,232,451 of NC_140998.1, read as the reverse complement.
GCCACTCAATATACGGTCCGGGGCGCTACCGGGGCGTTGCACTCTCGACTGACGTCACGATCTGCGGGCGCAGGAGATTGTGGCGGCAGTGTTTAGAGCCGCCGCAAAATGTCTGGTCAATTTCGCGAGCGGTGCAAACATCGCCGTGCCCGGGTGCTAGTTGCTTTGCACCCCATTAGTGCCCTCTTATGGCGCTAATGGGAGGCGCAAAGAAACCAAATTTTTCCCCTGATATCTTTAAAAGGAGTTGTGAAGGAGAGAAGCTTCTTTATGTAATGGACTTGGGTGGAGAGACTGGCTCCTTAAGCGGATTGTGGATAGTGCGAGGGTCGAGTTCCTCTTTGAAAGCCGAGACTCTCTTCTCAACGGGGATCTGGGGGGGACAGCACCCTTCCTCTGAGGTGCTTTCTGAAATGATATTCTTCTCTGTTAATAAATACTTGAAGGGGGTAAATTTTCAGGGCTATGGGGAAAGAGCCGGGGGGAGCGGGGCTAATTGGAGAGCTCGTTCAAAGAGCCGGCACAGGCACGATGGGCCAAATGGCCTCCTCCTGTGCTGTGCCATTGTGTGAATGCTGGGTGAGTTCAGGAACCATCATTGTGGTGCAGACAGTGAATTTGATCCTAACGCAAACATAGGTAATTAGCTAATTGCTATCACGACACGAGCATTAAAGTGTTGGCTCCCGGGCTCAGGCTCGGCTGACTGTCTGTGTGCAATAAGCTGTATTTTTCTTTATTTAATTCCGGGAATATCAAATTGAAATCCTGCCTTTAAAAATAAGATAATCCACTTGCTCAACCTTTTTACCTGTTAATTGCTTTGAGTCAAAAAGCCCATTGAATGTAAGAGTTATGTAACTGAGCTGGCTTATGTGAAGGGCATCGGGATAAAGGGGGGATGGAGAATGCACTTCAGGGTGTCTGTGGGCAGATTCTAGGGGATCTACACAAGCTTCCAGGTAGTCTGAATTCTACACTTTGCTGTATTTGTAAAAGGATGAGAAAGAACTTACAGTTATACAGGGCCTTGGTGAGGCCACACCTGGAGTACTGTGTACAGTTTTGGTCTCCTTACCTAAGAAAGGATATACTTGCCATAGAGGGAGTGCAGCGAAGGTTCACCAGACTGGTCCCTGGGATGGCAGGACTGTCGTATGAGGAGAGATTGGGTCGACTAGGCCTGTATTCACTAGAGTTTAGAAGAATGAGAGGGGATCTCACTGAAATGTATAAAATTCTGACAGGGCGAGACAGACTGGATACAGGGAGGATGTTTCCCCTGGCTGGGGGGGTCTAGAACGAGGGGTCAGTCTCAGGATATGGGGTAGGACATTTAGGACTGAGATGAGGAGAAATTTCTTCACTCAGAGGGTGGTGAACCTGTGGAATTCTCTAACACAGAAGGCTGTGGAGGCCAAGTCACTGAATATATTTAAGAAGGAGATAGATAGATTTCTAGACACAAAAGGCATCAAGGGGTATGGGGAGAGAGCGGGAATATGGTATTGAGATAAAGGATCAGCCATGATCATACTGAATGGCGGAGCAGGCTCGAAGGGCTGAATGGCCGACTCCTGCTCCTATGTTTCGATGTTTCTAACCTGCATTTATATAGAAAGCTGCCTGACCGGCTGAGGATTGCCAGCATTTTCTGTTTTTATTTCAGATTTTCAGCATCCGCAGTGATTTGCTTTTGTATAGCGCCTTTCAGACTCCTAGGACATCTCAAAGCACTTCTCGGGCATCCCCCCGCACGGACACAGTGACATTTGCAACACAGTCACTGATATGTTGGCAAAACACAGCATTAACCCCGCCAACAGCAATCCGAGAATGACCAGTGACGTAAGAAAACTACTAGGCACTTGGTCTAAGCATTAAACAAGGCTTTAATCAACTGTTTTTCAACATGGAGATCTAGTTGTGTCCTTCACTAGTTCCTGTTAAAGAATGTCCTGAGCAAGCTGGGCCCGTGCCCGAGTATTTATACTCTCCCTGGACAGCGCCACCCGTAGGCCACCCAGTATCATTTCATAAGTCATTTCCACATGAATGGCAAGATTCATGTCAGCCAGTGAATTTGTTTTTAGACACATTGGTTGAGGGATGAGAGGGATAAGCTGTGGAGGCTTAGTCGTTGAATATATTCAAGACAGAGGTCAATAAATCTTTGGGAACGAATGGAATTAAGGGATATGGGGATAGTGCGGGAAAGTGGAGATGAGGTAGAAGATGTTATTGAATGGCAGAGCAGGCTCGAGGGGCCGAATGGCCGACTCCTGCTTCTATTTCTTATGTTCTAATGTATTGACCCAGGACACCGGGGAGAACGCCCCTGCTTTTCTTAGAAATAGGTGATGTGCCTCAATGAATCCGAGACTCAATGTTAACGGAACAAAGCAAAGCTTTAATTAACTCAGAAAGTAATACACATTGGAGAAGTGTCTCTCATCCAGAGATCTGCTGTACTGTCTGTGAGACACGCTGGGGCTTGCTTAAGTAGGGGCCAGGTATGGGCGGAGCCCTACACACAATACAATCTAGGTAAGGAAATGAAACTGAAACTAAACTAAACACAGAGAATACAGTGCCTGATGAATGGCATATTTCATCACAATAGGGCGATAGCATCTTTTGCATCTACCTGAGAGGGCAGACGGGGCCTCAGTTTAATGTCTCAGCCAAAAGACAGCACATCCGACAGTGCAGCACTCCCTTAGTACTCCACTATAGTGCCAGCCTAGATGATGTGCTCAAGTCTCTGGAGTGGGGTTTGAATCCAAAATAATGAGACAGTGTAGAGGGAGCTTTACTCTGTATCTAACCCGTGCTGTACCTGCCCTGAGTGTGTTTGATGGGACAGTGCAGAGGGAGCTTTATTCTGTATCTAACCCGTGCTGTACCTGCCCTGGGAGTGTTTGATGGGACAGTGTAGAGGGAGCTTTGCTCTGTATCTAACCCGTGCTGTACCTGCCCTGGGAGTGTTTGATGGGACAGTGTACAGGGAGCTTTACTCTGTATCTAACCCGTGCTGTACCTGCCCTGGGAGTGTTTGATGGGACAGTGTAGAGGGAGCTTTACTCTGTATCTAACCCGTGCTGTACCTGCCCTGGGAGTGTTTGATGGGACAGTGTAGAGGGAGCTTTACTCTGTATCTAACCCGTGCTGCACCTGCCCTGGGAGTGTTTGATGGGACAGTGTAGAGGGATATTTACTCTGTATCCAAACCGTATTGTACCTGCCCTGAGAGTGATTGATGGGACAGTGTAGAGGGAGCTTTACTCTGTATCTAACCCGTGCTGTACCTGCCCTGAGAGTGTTTGATGGGACAGTGTAGAGGGAGGTTTACTCTGTATCTAACCCGTGCTGTACCTGCCCTGAGAGTGTTTGATGGGACAGTGTAGAGGGAGCTTTACTCTGTATCTAACCCGTGCTGTACCTGCCCTGAGAGTGATTGATGGGACAGTGTAGAGGGAGCTTTACTCTGTATCTAACGCCGTGCTGTACCTGCCCTGAGAGTGATTGATGGGACAGTGGAGAGGGAGCTTTACTCTGTATCTAACCCGTGCTGTACCTGCCCTGAGAGTGTTTGATGGGACAGTGTAGAGGGAGCTTTACTGTGTATCTAACCCGTGCTGTACCTGCCCTGGGAGTGTTTGATGGTACAGTGTAGAGGGAGCTTTACTCTGTATCTGACCCGTGCTGTACCTGCCCTGGGAGTGTTTGATGGGACAGTGTAGAGGGAGCTTTACTCTGTATCTAACCCGTGCTGTACCTGCCCTGGGCGTGTTTGATGGGACTGTGTAGAGGGAGCTTTATTCTGTATCTGACCCGTGCTGTACCTGCCCTGAGAGTGTTTGATGGGACAGTGTAGAGGGAGCATTACTCTGTATCTAACCTGTGCTGTACCTGCCCTGAGAGTGATTGATGGGACAGTGTAGAGGGAGCTTTACTCTGTATCTAATGCCGTGCTGTACCTGCCCTGAGAGGGATTGATGGGACAGTGGAGAGGGAGCTTTACCCTGTACCTAATCCGTGCTGTACCAGCCATGAGAGTGATTGATGGGACAGAGTAAGGGAGCTTTACTCTGTATCTAACCCGTGCTGTACCTGCCCTGAGAGTGTTTGTTGGGACAGTGTAGAGGTAGCTTTACTCTGTATCTAACCAGTGCTGTACCTGCCCTGGGAGTGTTTGATGGGACAGTGTAGAGGGAGCTTTACTCTGTATCTAACCCGTGCTGTACCTGCCCTGAGAGTGTTTGATTGGACAGTGTAGAGGGAGCTTTACTCTGTATCTAACCCGTGCTGTACCTGCCCTGGGTGTGTTTGATGGGACAGTGTAGAGGGAGCTTTACTCTGTATCTAACCCGAGCTGTACCTGCCCTGGGAGTGTTTGATGGGACAGTGTAGAGGGAGCTTTACTCTGTATCTAACCCGTGCTGTACCTGCCCTGGGAGTGTTCGATGGGACAGTGTAGAGGGAGACTTACTCTGTATTGAACCCGTGCTGCACCTGCCCTGGGTGTGTTTGATGGGACAGTGCAGAGGGAGCTTTACTCTGTATCTAACCCGTGTTGTACCTGCCCTGGGAGTGTTTGATGGGACAGTGCAGAGGGAGCTTTACTCTGTATCTAACCCGTGCTGTACCTGCCCTGGGTGTGTTTGATGGGACAGTGTAGAGGGAGATTTACTCTGTATCTAACCCGTGCTGTACCTGCCCTGAGTGTTTGATGGGACAGTGCAGAGGGCGTTTTACTGTGTATCTAACCCATGCTGTACCTGCCCTGAGAGTGTTTGATGAGACAGTGCAGAGAGAGCTTTACTCTGTATCTAACCCGTGCTGTACCTTCCCTGGGAGTGTTCGATGGGACAGTGTAGAGGGAGACTTACTCTGTATCTAACACGTGCTGTACCTGCCCTGGGTGTGTTTGATGGGACAGTGTAGCGGGAGCTTTACTCTGTATCTAACCCGTGCTGTACCTGCCCTGGGAGTGTTTGATGGGACAGTGTAGAGGGAGATTTACTCTGTATCTAACCCGTGCTGTACCTGCCCTGAGAGTGTTTGATGGGACAGTGTCGAGGGAGCTTTACTCTGTGTCTAACCCGTGCTGTACCTGCCATGAGAGTGATTGATGGGACAGTGTAAGGGAGCTTTACTCTGTATCTAACCCGTGCTGTACCTGCCCTGAGAGTGTTTGATGGGACAGTGTAGAGGGAGCTTTACTCTGTATCTAACCTGTGCTGTACCTGCCCTGAGAGTGTTTGATGGGACAGTGTAGAGGGAGCTTTACTCTGTATCTAACCCATGCTGTACCTGCCCTGAGAGTGATTGATGGGACAGTGTAAGGGAGCTTTACTCTGTATCTAACCCGTGCTGTACCTGCCCTGAGAGTGTTTGATGGGACAGTGCAGAGGGAGCTTTACTCTGTATCTAACCCGTGCTGTACCTGCCCTGAGAGTGATTGATGGGACAGTGTAGAGGGAGCTTTACTCTGTATCTAACGCCGTGCTGTACCTGCCCTGAGAGTGATTGATGGGACAGTGTAGAGGGAGCTTTACTCTGTATCTAACCCGTGCTGTACCTGCCCTGAGAGTGTTTGATGGGACTGTGTAGAGGGAGCTTTACTGTGTATCTAACCCGTGCTGTACCTGCCCTGGGAGTGTTTGCTGGGACAGTGTAGAGGGAGCTTTACTCTGTATCTAACCCGTGCTGTGCCTGCCCTGGGAGTGTTTGATGGGACAGTGTAGAGTGAGCTTTATTCTGTATCTAACCCGTGCTGTACCTGCCCTGGGAGTGTTTGATGGGACAGTGTAGAGGGAGCTTTACTCTGTATCTAACCCGTGCTGCACCTGCCCTGGGAGTGTTTGATGGGACAGTGTAGAGGGATATTTACTCTGTATCCAAACCGTATTGTACCTGCCCTGAGAGTGATTGATGGGACAGTGTAGAGGGAGCTTTACTCTGAATCTAACCCGTGCTGTACCTGCTCAGGGAGTGTTTGATGGGACAGTGTAGAGGGAGCTTTACTCTGTATCTAACCCGTGCTGTACCTGCCCTGGGAGTGTTTGATGGGACAGTGTAGAGGGAGCTTTACTCTGTATCTAACCCGTGCTGTACCTGCCCTGGGATTGTTTGATGGGACAGTGTCGAGGGAGCTTTACCCTGTATCTAACCCGTGCTGCACCTGCCCTGGGAGTGTTTGATGGGACAGTGTAGAGGGAGCATTACTCTGTATCTAACCCGTGCTGTACCTGCCCTGGGATTGTTTGATGGGACAGTGTAGAGGGAGCTTTACTCTGTTTCTAACCCGTGCTGCACCTGCCCTGGGAGTGTTTGATGGGACAGTGTAGAGGGATATTTACTCTGTATCCAAACCGTATTGTACCTGCCCTGAGAGTGATTGATGGGACAGTGTAGAGGGTGCTTTACTCTGTATCTAACCCGTGCTGTACCTGCCCTGAGAGTGTTTGATTGGACAGTGTAGAGGGAGGTTTACTCTGTATCTAACCCGTGCTGTACCTGCCCTGAGAGTGTTTGATGGGACAGTGTAGAGGGAGCTTTACTCTGTATCTAACCCGTGCTGTACCTGCCTGAGAGTGATTGATGGGACAGTGTAGAGGGAGCTTTACTCTGTATCTAACGCCGTGCTGTACCTGCCCTGAGAGTGATTGATGGGACAGTGGAGAGGGAGCTTGACTCTGTATCTAACCCGTGCTGTACCTGCCCTGAGAGTGTTTGATGGGACAGTGTCGAGGGAGCTTTACTGTGTATCTAACCCGTGCTGTACCTGCCCTGGGAGTGTTTGATGGTACAGTGTAGAGGGAGCTTTACTCTGTATCTGACCCGTGCTGTACCTGCCCTGGGAGTGTTTGATGGGACAGTGTAGAGGGAGCTTTACTCTGTATCTAACCCGTACTGTACCTGCCCTGGGCGTGTTTGATGGGACTGTGTAGAGGGAGCTTTATTCTGTATCTGACCCGTGCTGTACCTGCCCTGAGAGTGTTTGATGGGACAGTGTAGAGGGAGCTTTACTCTGTATCTAACCCGTGCTGTACCGGCCCTGAGAGTGATTGATGGGACAGTGTAGAGGTAGCTTTACTCTGTATCTAATGCCGTGCTGTACCTGCCCTGAGAGTGATTGATGGGACAGTGGAGAGGGAGCTTTACTCTGTATCTAACCCGTGCTGTACCTACCCTGAGAGTGTTTGATGGGACAGTGTAGAGGGAGCTTTACTGTGTATCTAACCTGTGCTGTACCTGCCCTGAGAGTGATTGATGGGACAGTGTAGAGGGAGGTTTACTCTGTATCTAACCAATGCTTTATCTGCCCTGAGAGTGTTTGATGGGATAGTTTAGAGGGAGCTTTACTCTATATCTAACCCGTGCTGTACCAGCCATGACAGTGATTGATGGGACAGTGTAGCTGCAGCTTTACTCTGTATCTAACCCGTGCTGTACCTGCCCTGGGAGTGTTTGATGGGACAGTGTAGAGGGAGATTTACTCTGTCTCTAACCCGTGCTGTACCTGCCCTGAGAGTGCTTGATGGGACAGTGTAGAGGGAGCTTTACTCTGTGTCTAACCCGTGCTGTACCTGCCATGAGAGTGATTGATGGGACAGTGTAAGGGAGCTTTACTCTGTATCTAACCTGTGCTGTACCTGCCCTGAGAGTGTTTGATGGGACAGAGCAGAGGGAGCTTTACCCTGTACCTAATCCGTGCTGTACCTGCCCTGAGAGTGATTGATGGGACAGTGTATAGGGAGCTTTACTCTGTATCTAACCAGTGCTTTATCTGCCCTGAGAGTGTTTGATGGGACAGTTTAGAGGGAGCTTTACTCTTTTTCTAACCCGTGCTGTACCAGCCATGAGAGTGATTGATGGGACAGTGTAAGGGAGCTTTACTCTGTATCTAACCCGTGCTGTACCTACCCTGAGAGTGTTTGATGGGACAGTGTAGAGGCAGCTTTACTCTGTATCTAACCCGTGCTGTACCTGCCCTGAGAGTGATTGATGGGACAGTGTAGAGGGAGCTTTACTGTGTATCTAACCCGTGCTGTACCTGCCCTGGGAGTGTTTGATGGGACAGTGTAGAGGGAGCTTTACTCTGTATCTAACCCGTGCTGTACCTGCCCCGGGAGTGTTTGATGGGACAGTGTAGAGGGAGCTTTACTCTGTATCTAACCCATGCTGTACCTGCCCTGAGAGTGTTTGATGGGACAGTGTAGAGTGAGCTTTACTCTGTATCTAACCCGTGCTGTACCTGCCCTGGGAGTGTTTGATGGGACAGTGTAGAGGGAGCTTTACTCTGTATCTAACGCGTGCTGCACCTGCCCTGGGAGTGTTTGATGGGACAGTGTAGAGGGATATTTACTCTGTATCCAAACCGTATTGTACCTGCCCTGAAAGTGATTGATGGGACAGTGTAGAGGGAGCTTTACTCTGTATCTAACCCGTGCTGTACCTGCCCTGAGAGTGTTTGATGGGACAGTGTAGAGGGAGGTTTACTCTGTATCTAACCCGTGCTGTACCTGCACTGAGAGTGTTTGATGGGACAGTGTAGAGGGAACTTTACTCTGTATCTAACCCGTGCCGTACCTGCCCTGAGAGTGATTGATGGGACAGTGTAGAGGGAGCTTTACTCTGTATCTAACGCCGTGCTGTACCTGCCCTGAGAGTGATTGATGGGACAGTGGAGAGGGAGCTTTGCTCTGTATCTAACCCGTGCTGTACCTGCCCTGAGAGTGTTTGATGGGACAGTGTAGAGGGAGCTTTACTGTGTATCTAACCCATGCTGTACCTGCCTTGGGAGTGTTTGATGGTACAGTGTAGAGGGAGCTTTACTCTGTATCTGACCCGTGCTGTACCTGCACTGGGAGTGTTTGATGTGACAGTGTAGAGGGAGCTTTACTCTGTATCTAACCCGTGCTGTACCTGCCCTGGGCGTGTTTGATGGGACTGTGTCGAGGGAGCTTTATTCTGTATCTGACCCGTGCTGTACCTGCCCTGAGAGTGTTTGATGGGACAGTGTAGAGGGAGCTTTACCCTGTATCTAACCCGTGCTGTACCTGCCCTGAGAGTGATTGATGGGACAGTGCAGAGGGAGCTTTACTCTGTATCTAATGCCGTGCTGTACCTGCCCTGAGAGTGATTGATGGGACAGTGGAGAGGGAGCTTTACTCTGTATCTAACCCGTGCTGTACCTGCCATGAGAGTGATTGATGGGACAGTGTAAGGGAGCTTTACTCTGTATCTAACCTGTGCTGTACCTGCCCTGAGAGTGTTTGATGGGACAGTGTAGAGGGAGCTTTACTCTGTATCTAACCCGTGCTGTACCTGCCCTGAGAGTGATTGATGGGACAGTGTAGAGGGAGATTTACTCTGTATCTAACGCCGTGCTGTACCTGCCCTGAGAGTGATTGATGGGACAGTGGAGAGGGAGCTTTACTCTGTATCTAACCCGTGCTGTACCTGCCCTGAGAGTGTTTGATGGGACAGTGTAGAGGGAGATTTACTGTGTATCTAACCCGTGCTGTACCTGCCCTGGGAGTGTTTGATGGGACAGTGTAGAGGGAGCTTTACTCTGTATCTTACCCGTGCTGTACCTGCCCTGGGAGTGTTTGATGGGACAGTGTAGAGGGAGATTTACTCTGTATCTAACCCGTGATGTACCTGCCCTGGGAGTGTTTGATGGGACCGTGTAGAGGGAGCTTTACTCTGTATCTAACCCGTGCTGTACCTGCCCTGGGATTGTTTGATGGGACAGTGTAGAGGGAGCTTTACTCTGTATCGAACCCGTGCTGCACCTGCCCTGGGAGTGTTTGATGGGACAGTGTAGAGGGAGCTTTACTCTGTATCCAACCCGTGCTGTACCTGCCCTGAGAGTGATTGATGGGTCAGTGTAGAGGAAGCTTTACTCTGTATCTAACGCCGTGCTGTACCTGCCCTGAGAGTGATTGATGGGACAGTGGAGAGGGAGCTTTACTCTGTATCTAACCCGTGCTGTACCTGCCCTGAGAGTGTTTGATGGGACAGTGTAGAGGGAGCTTTACTGTGTATCTAACCCGTGCTGTACCTGCCCTGGGAGTGTTTGATGGTACAGTGTAGAGGGAGCTTTACTCTGTACCTGACCCGTGCTGTACCTGCCTTGGGAGTGTTTGATGGGACAGTGTAGAGGGAGCTTCACTCTGTATCTAACCCGTGCTGTACCTGCCCTGGGCGTGTTTGATGGGACTGTGTAGAGGGAGCTTTATTCTGTATCTGACCCGTGCTGTACCTGCCCTGAGAGTGTTTGATGGGACAGTGTAGAGGGAGCTTTTCTCTGTATCTAACCCGTGCTGTACCTGCCCTGAGAGTGATTGATGGGACAGTGTAGAGGGAGCTTTACTCTGTATCTAATGCCGTGCTGTACCTGCCCTGAGAGTGATTGATGGGACAGTGGAGAGGGAGCTTTACTCTGTATCTAACCCGTGCTGTACCTACCCTGAGAGTGTTTGATGGGACAGTGTAGAGGGAGCTTTACTGTGTCTCTAACCCGTGCTGTACCTGCCCTGAGAGTGATTGATGGGACAGTGTAGAGGGAGGTTTACTCTGTATCTAACCCGTGCTGTACCTGCCCTGAGAGTGATTGATGGGACAGTGTAGAGGGAGCTTTACTCTGTATCTAACCAATGCTTATTCTGCCCTGAGAGTGTTTGATGGGACAGTTTAGAGGGAGCTTTACTCTATATGTAACCCGTGCTGTACCAGCCATGAGAGTGATTGATGGGACGGTGTAAGGGAGCTTTACTCTGTATGTAACCCGTGCTGTACCTGCCCTGAGAGGGTTTGTTGGGACAGTGTAGAGGGAGCTTTACTCTGCATCTAACCCGTGCTGTACCTGCCCTGAGAGTGATTGATGGGACAGTGTAGAGGGAGCTTTACTCTGCATCTAACGCCGTGCTGTACCTGCCCTGAGAGTGATTGATGGGACAGTGGAGAGGGAGCTTTACTCTGTATCTAACCCGTGCTGTACCTACCCTGAGAGTGTTTGATGGGACAGTGTAGAGGGAGCTTTACTGTGTATCTAACCTGTGCTGTACCTGCCCTGAGAGTGATTGATGGGACAGTGTAGAGGGAGGTTTACTCTGTATCTAACCAATGCTTTATCTGCCCTGAGAGTGTTTGATGGGATAGTTTAGAGGGAGCTTTACTCTATATCTAACCCGTGCTGTACCAGCCATGACAGTGATTGATGGGACAGTGTAGCTGCAGCTTTACTCTGTATCTAACCCGTGCTGTACCTGCCCTGGGAGTGTTTGATGGGACAGTGTAGAGGGAGATTTACTCTGTCTCTAACCCGTGCTGTACCTGCCCTGAGAGTGCTTGATGGGACAGTGTAGAGGGAGCTTTACTCTGTGTCTAACCCGTGCTGTACCTGCCATGAGAGTGATTGATGGGACAGTGTAAGGGAGCTTTACTCTGTATCTAACCTGTGCTGTACCTGCCCTGAGAGTGTTTGATGGGACAGAGTAGAGGGAGCTTTACCCTGTACCTAATCCGTGCTGTACCTGCCCTGAGAGTGATTGATGGGACAGTGTATAGGGAGCTTTACTCTGTATCTAACCAGTGCTTTATCTGCCCTGAGAGTGTTTGATGGGACAGTTTAGAGGGAGCTTTACTCTTTTTCTAACCCGTGCTGTACCAGCCATGAGAGTGATTGATGGGACAGTGTAAGGGAGCTTTACTCTGTATCTAACCCGTGCTGTACCTACCCTGAGAGTGTTTGATGGGACAGTGTAGAGGCAGCTTTACTCTGTATCTAACCCGTGCTGTACCTGCCCTGAGAGTGATTGATGGGACAGTGTAGAGGGAGCTTTACTGTGTATCTAACCCGTGCTGTACCTGCCCTGGGAGTGTTTGATGGGACAGTGTAGAGGGAGCTTTACTCTGTATCTAACCCATGCTGTACCTGCCCTGGGAGTGTTTGATGGGACAGTGTAGAGTGAGCTTTACTCTGTATCTAACCCGTGCTGTACCTGCCCTGGGAGTGTTTGATGGGACAGTGTAGAGGGAGCTTTACTCTGTATCTAACGCGTGCTGCACCTGCCCTGGGAGTGTTTGATGGGACAGTGTAGAGGGATATTTACTCTGTATCCAAACCGTATTGTACCTGCCCTGAAAGTGATTGATGGGACAGTGTAGAGGGAGCTTTACTCTGTATCTAACCCGTGCTGTACCTGCCCTGAGAGTGTTTGATGGGACAGTGTAGAGGGAGGTTTACTCTGTATCTAACCCGTGCTGTACCTGCACTGAGAGTGTTTGATGGGACAGTGTAGAGGGAACTTTACTCTGTATCTAACCCGTGCCGTACCTGCCCTGAGAGTGATTGATGGGACAGTGTAGAGGGAGCTTTACTCTGTATCTAACGCCGTGCTGTACCTGCCCTGTGAGTGATTGATGGGACAGTGGAGAGGGAGCTTTGCTCTGTATCTAACCCATGCTGTACCTGCCTTGGGAGTGTTTGATGGTACAGTGCAGAGGTAGCTTTACTCTGTATCTGACCCGTGCTGTACCTGCACTGGGAGTGGTTGATGTGACAGTGTAGAGGGAGCTTTACTCTGTATCTAACCCGTGCTGTACCTGCCCTGGGCGTGTTTGATGGGACTGTGTAGAGGGAGCTTTATTCTGTATCTGACCCGTGCTGTACCTGCCCTGAGAGTGTTTGATGGGACAGTGTAGAGGGAGCTTTACCCTGTATCTAACCCGTGCTGTACCTGCCCTGAGAGTGATTGATGGGACAGTGCAGAGGGAGCTTTACTCTGTATCTAATGCCGTGCTGTACCTGCCCTGAGAGTGATTGATGGGACAGTGGAGAGGGAGCTTTACTCTGTATCTAACCCGTGCTGTACCTACCATGAGAGTGATTGATGGGACAGTGTAAGGGAGCTTTACTCTGTATCTAACCTGTGCTGTACCTGCCCTGAGAGTGTTTGATGGGACAGTGTAGAGGGAGCTTTACCCTGTACCTAATCCGTGCTGTACCTGCCCTGAGAGCGATTGATGGGACAGTGTAGAGGGAGCTTTACTCTGTATCTAACCAGTGCTTTATCTGCCCTGAGAGTGTTTGATGGGACAGGTTAGAGGGAGCTTTACTCTATATCTAACCCGTGCTGTACCAGCCATGAGAGTGATTGATGGGACAGTGTAAGGGAGCTTTACTCTGTATCTAACCCGTGCTGTACCTGCCCTGTGAGTGTTTGATGGGACAGTGCAGAGGGAGCTTTACTCTGTATCTAACCCGTGCTGTACCTGCCCTGAGAGTGATTGATGGGACAGTGTAGAGGGAGCTTTACTCTGTATCTAACGCCGTGCTGTACCTGCCCTGAGAGTGATTGATGGGACAGTGGAGAGGGAGCTTTACTCTGTATCTAACCCGTGCTGTACCTGCCCTGAGAGTGTTTGATGGGACAGTGTAGAGGGAGCTTTACTGTGTATCTAACCCGTGCTGTACCTGCCCTGGGAGTGTTTGATGGGACAGTGTAGAGGGAGCTTTACTCTGTATCTTACCCGTGCTGTACCTGCCCTGGGAGTGTTTGATGGGACAGTGTAGAGGGAGATTTACTCTGTATCTAACCCGTGATGTACCTGCCCTGGGAGTGTTTGATGGGACCGTGTAGAGGGAGCTTTACTCTGTATCTAACCCGTGCTGTACCTGCCCTGGGATTGTTTGATGGGACAGTGTAGATGGAGCTTTACTCTGTATCGAACCCGTGCTGCACCTGCCCTGGGAGTGTTTGATGGGACAGTGTAGAGGGAGCTTTACTCTGTATCCAACCCGTGCTGTACCTGCCCTGAGAGTGATTGATGGGACAGTGTAGAGGAAGCTTTACTCTGTATCTAACGCCGTGCTGTACCTGCCCTGAGAGTGATTGATGGGACAGTGGAGAGGGAGCTTTACTCTGTATCTAACCCGTGCTGTACCTGCCCTGAGAGTGTTTGATGGGACAGTGTAGAGGGAGCTTTACTGTGTATCTAACCCGTGCTGTACCTGCCCTGGGAGTGTTTGATGGTACAGTGTAGAGGGAGCTTTACTCTGTACCTGACCCGTGCTGTACCTGCCTTGGGAGTGTTTGATGGGACAGTGTAGAGGGAGCTTCACTCTGTATCTAACCCGTGCTGTACCTGCCCTGGGCGTGTTTGATGGGACTGTGTAGAGGGAGCTTTATTCTGTATCTGACCCGTGCTGTACCTGCCCTGAGAGTGTTTGATGGGACAGTGTAGAGGGAGCTTTTCTCTGTATCTAACCCGTGCTGTACCTGCCCTGAGAGTGATTGATGGGACAGTGTAGAGGGAGCTTTACTCTGTATCTAATGCCGTGCTGTACCTGCCCTGAGAGTGATTGATGGGACAGTGGAGAGGGAGCTTTACTCTGTATCTAACCCGTGCTGTACCTACCCTGAGAGTGTTTGATGGGACAGTGTAGAGGGAGCTTTACTGTGTCTCTAACCCGTGCTGTACCTGCCCTGAGAGTGATTGATGGGACAGTGTAGAGGGAGGTTTACTCTGTATCTAACCCGTGCTGTACCTGCCCTGAGAGTGATTGATGGGACAGTGTAGAGGGAGCTTTACTCTGTATCTAACCAATGCTTATTCTGCCCTGAGAGTGTTTGATGGGACAGTTTAGAGGGAGCTTTACTCTATATGTAACCCGTGCTGTACCAGCCATGAGAGTGATTGATGGGACGGTGTAAGGGAGCTTTACTCTGTATGTAACCCGTGCTGTACCTGCCCTGAGAGGGTTTGTTGGGACAGTGTAGAGGGAGCTTTACTCTGCATCTAACCCGTGCTGTACCTGCCCTGAGAGTGATTGATGGGACAGTGTAGAGGGAGCTTTACTCTGCATCTAACGCCGTGCTGTACCTGCCCTGAGAGTGATTGATGGGACAGTGGAGAGGGAGCTTTACTCTGTATCTAACCCGTGCTGTACCTACCCTGAGAGTGTTTGATGGGACAGTGTAGAGGGAGCTTTACTGTGTATCTAACCTGTGCTGTACCTGCCCTGAGAGTGATTGATGGGACAGTGTAGCTGCAGCTTTACTCTGTATCTAACCCGTGCTGTACCTGCCCTGGGAGTGTTTGATGGGACAGTGTAGAGGGAGATTTACTCTGTCTCTAACCCGTGCTGTACCTGCCCTGAGAGTGCTTGATGGGACAGTGTAGAGGGAGCTTTACTCTGTGTCTAACCCGTGCTGTACCTGCCATGAGAGTGATTGATGGGACAGTGTAAGGGAGCTTTACTCTGTATCTAACCTGTGCTGTACCTGCCCTGAGAGTGTTTGATGGGACAGAGTAGAGGGAGCTTTACCCTGTACCTAATCCGTGCTGTACCTGCCCTGAGAGTGATTGATGGGACAGTGTATAGGGAGCTTTACTCTGTATCTAACCAGTGCTTTATCTGCCCTGAGAGTGTTTGATGGGACAGTTTAGAGGGAGCTTTACTCTTTTTCTAACCCGTGCTGTACCAGCCATGAGAGTGATTGATGGGACAGTGTAAGGGAGCTTTACTCTGTATCTAACCCGTGCTGTACCTACCCTGAGAGTGTTTGATGGGACAGTGTAGAGGCAGCTTTACTCTGTATCTAACCCGTGCTGTACCTGCCCTGAGAGTGATTGATGGGACAGTGTAGAGGGAGCTTTACTGTGTATCTAACCCGTGCTGTACCTGCCCTGGGAGTGTTTGATGGGACAGTGTAGAGGGAGCTTTACTCTGTATCTAACCCATGCTGTACCTGCCCTGGGAGTGTTTGATGGGACAGTGTAGAGTGAGCTTTACTCTGTATCTAACCCGTGCTGTACCTGCCCTGGGAGTGTTTGATGGGACAGTGTAGAGGGAGCTTTACTCTGTATCTAACGCGTGCTGCACCTGCCCTGGGAGTGTTTGATGGGACAGTGTAGAGGGATATTTACTCTGTATCCAAACCGTATTGTACCTGCCCTGAAAGTGATTGATGGGACAGTGTAGAGGGAGCTTTACTCTGTATCTAACCCGTGCTGTACCTGCCCTGAGAGTGTTTGATGGGACAGTGTAGAGGGAGGTTTACTCTGTATCTAACCCGTGCTGTACCTGCACTGAGAGTGTTTGATGGGACAGTGTAGAGGGAACTTTACTCTGTATCTAACCCGTGCCGTACCTGCCCTGAGAGTGATTGATGGGACAGTGTAGAGGGAGCTTTACTCTGTATCTAACGCCGTGCTGTACCTGCCCTGAGAGTGATTGATGGGACAGTGGAGAGGGAGCTTTGCTCTGTATCTAACCCGTGCTGTACCTGCCCTGAGAGTGTTTGATGGGACAGTGTAGAGGGAGCTTTACTGTGTATCTA
This sequence comes from Somniosus microcephalus, assembly GCF_052327205.1. Classification (NCBI taxonomy): domain Eukaryota; kingdom Metazoa; phylum Chordata; class Chondrichthyes; order Squaliformes; family Somniosidae; genus Somniosus; species Somniosus microcephalus. The sequence continues at coordinate 9,216,090 of NC_140998.1, read as the reverse complement.
ACCCATGCTGTACCTGCCTTGGGAGTGTTTGATGGTACAGTGTAGAGGGAGCTTTACTCTGTATCTGACCCGTGCTGTACCTGCACTGGGAGTGTTTGATGTGACAGTGTAGAGGGAGCTTTACTCTGTATCTAACCCGTGCTGTACCTGCCCTGGGCGTGTTTGATGGGACTGTGTAGAGGGAGCTTTATTCTGTATCTGACCCGTGCTGTACCTGCCCTGAGAGTGTTTGATGGGACAGTGTAGAGGGAGCTTTACCCTGTATCTAACCCGTGCTGTACCTGCCCTGAGAGTAATTGATGGGACAGTGCAGAGGGAGCTTTACTCTGTATCTAATGCCGTGCTGTACCTGCCCTGAGAGTGATTGATGGGACAGTGGAGAGGGAGCTTTACTCTGTATCTAACCCGTGCTGTACCTACCATGAGAGTGATTGATGGGACAGTGTAAGGGAGCTTTACTCTGTATCTAACCTGTGCTGTACCTGCCCTGAGAGTGTTTGATGGGACAGTGTAGAGGGAGCTTTACCCTGTACCTAATCCGTGCTGTACCTGCCCTGAGAGCGATTGATGGGACAGTGTAGAGGGAGCTTTACTCTGTATCTAACCAGTGCTTTATCTGCCCTGAGAGTGTTTGATGGGACAGGTTAGAGGGAGCTTTACTCTATATCTAACCCGTGCTGTACCAGCCATGAGAGTGATTGATGGGACGGTGTAAGGGAGCTTTACTCTGTATGTAACCCGTGCTGTACCTGCCCTGAGAGGGTTTGTTGGGACAGTGTAGAGGGAGCTTTACTCTGCATCTAACCCGTGCTGTACCTGCCCTGAGAGTGATTGATGGGACAGTGTAGAGGGAGCTTTACTCTGCATCTAACGCCGTGCTGTACCTGCCCTGAGAGTGATTGATGGGACAGTGGAGAGGGAGCTTTACTCTGTATCTAACCCGTGCTGTACCTACCCTGAGAGTGTTTGATGGGACAGTGTAGAGGGAGCTTTACTGTGTATCTAACCTGTGCTGTACCTGCCCTGAGAGTGATTGATGGGACAGTGTAGCTGCAGCTTTACTCTGTATCTAACCCGTGCTGTACCTGCCCTGGGAGTGTTTGATGGGACAGTGTAGAGGGAGATTTACTCTGTCTCTAACCCGTGCTGTACCTGCCCTGAGAGTGCTTGATGGGACAGTGTAGAGGGAGCTTTACTCTGTGTCTAACCCGTGCTGTACCTGCCATGAGAGTGATTGATGGGACAGTGTAAGGGAGCTTTACTCTGTATCTAACCTGTGCTGTACCTGCCCTGAGAGTGTTTGATGGGACAGAGTAGAGGGAGCTTTACCCTGTACCTAATCCGTGCTGTACCTGCCCTGAGAGTGATTGATGGGACAGTGTATAGGGAGCTTTACTCTGTATCTAACCAGTGCTTTATCTGCCCTGAGAGTGTTTGATGGGACAGTTTAGAGGGAGCTTTACTCTTTTTCTAACCCGTGCTGTACCAGCCATGAGAGTGATTGATGGGACAGTGTAAGGGAGCTTTACTCTGTATCTAACCCGTGCTGTACCTACCCTGAGAGTGTTTGATGGGACAGTGTAGAGGCAGCTTTACTCTGTATCTAACCCGTGCTGTACCTGCCCTGAGAGTGATTGATGGGACAGTGTAGAGGGAGCTTTACTGTGTATCTAACCCGTGCTGTACCTGCCCTGGGAGTGTTTGATGGGACAGTGTAGAGGGAGCTTTACTCTGTATCTAACCCATGCTGTACCTGCCCTGGGAGTGTTTGATGGGACAGTGTAGAGTGAGCTTTACTCTGTATCTAACCCGTGCTGTACCTGCCCTGGGAGTGTTTGATGGGACAGTGTAGAGGGAGCTTTACTCTGTATCTAACGCGTGCTGCACCTGCCCTGGGAGTGTTTGATGGGACAGTGTAGAGGGATATTTACTCTGTATCCAAACCGTATTGTACCTGCCCTGAAAGTGATTGATGGGACAGTGTAGAGGGAGCTTTACTCTGTATCTAACCCGTGCTGTACCTGCCCTGAGAGTGTTTGATGGGACAGTGTAGAGGGAGGTTTACTCTGTATCTAACCCGTGCTGTACCTGCACTGAGAGTGTTTGATGGGACAGTGTAGAGGGAACTTTACTCTGTATCTAACCCGTGCCGTACCTGCCCTGAGAGTGATTGATGGGACAGTGTAGAGGGAGCTTTACTCTGTATCTAACGCCGTGCTGTACCTGCCCTGAGAGTGATTGATGGGACAGTGGAGAGGGAGCTTTGCTCTGTATCTAACCCGTGCTGTACCTGCCCTGAGAGTGTTTGATGGGACAGTGTAGAGGGAGCTTTACTGTGTATCTAACCCATGCTGTACCTGCCTTGGGAGTGTTTGATGGTACAGTGTAGAGGGAGCTTTACTCTGTATCTGACCCGTGCTGTACCTGCACTGGGAGTGTTTGATGTGACAGTGTAGAGGGAGCTTTACTCTGTATCTAACCCGTGCTGTACCTGCCCTGGGCGTGTTTGATGGGACTGTGTAGAGGGAGCTTTATTCTGTATCTGACCCGTGCTGTACCTGCCCTGAGAGTGTTTGATGGGACAGTGTAGAGGGAGCTTTACCCTGTATCTAACCCGTGCTGTACCTGCCCTGAGAGTAATTGATGGGACAGTGCAGAGGGAGCTTTACTCTGTATCTAATGCCGTGCTGTACCTGCCCTGAGAGTGATTGATGGGACAGTGGAGAGGGAGCTTTACTCTGTATCTAACCCGTGCTGTACCTACCATGAGAGTGATTGATGGGACAGTGTAAGGGAGCTTTACTCTGTATCTAACCTGTGCTGTACCTGCCCTGAGAGTGTTTGATGGGACAGTGTAGAGGGAGCTTTACCCTGTACCTAATCCGTGCTGTACCTGCCCTGAGAGCGATTGATGGGACAGTGTAGAGGGAGCTTTACTCTGTATCTAACCAGTGCTTTATCTGCCCTGAGAGTGTTTGATGGGACAGGTTAGAGGGAGCTTTACTCTATATCTAACCCGTGCTGTACCAGCCATGAGAGTGATTGATGGGACAGTGTAAGGGAGCTTTACTCTGTATCTAACCCGTGCTGTACCTGCCCTGTGAGTGTTTGATGGGACAGTGCAGAGGGAGCTTTACTCTGTATCTAACCCGTGCTGTACCTGCCCTGAGAGTGATTGATGGGACAGTGTAGAGGGAGCTTTACTCTGTATCTAACGCCGTGAGGTACCTGCCCTGAGAGTGATTGATGGGACAGTGGAGAGGGAGCTTTACTCTGTATCTAACCCGTGCTGTACCTGCCCTGAGAGTGTTTGATGGGACAGTGTAGAGGGAGCTTTACTGTGTATCTAACCCGTGCTGTACCTGCCCTGGGAGTGTTTGATGGGACAGTGTAGAGGGAGCTTTACTCTGTATCTTACCCGTGCTGTACCTGCCCTGGGAGTGTTTGATGGGACAGTGTAGAGGGAGATTTACCCTGTATCTAACCCGTGATGTACCTGCCCTGGGAGTGTTTGATGGGACCGTGTAGAGGGAGCTTTACTCTGTATCTAACCCGTGCTGTACCTGCCCTGGGATTGTTTGATGGGACAGTGTAGAGGGAGCTTTACTCTGTATCGAACCCGTGCTGCACCTGCCCTGGGAGTGTTTGATGGGACAGTGTAGAGGGAGCTTTACTCTGTATCCAACCCGTGCTGTACCTGCCCTGAGAGTGATTGATGGGACAGTGTAGAGGAAGCTTTACTCTGTATCTAACGCCGTGCTGTACCTGCCCTGAGAGTGATTGATGGGACAGTGGAGAGGGAGCTTTACTCTGTATCTAACCCGTGCTGTACCTGCCCTGAGAGTGTTTGATGGGACAGTGTAGAGGGAGCTTTACTGTGTATCTAACCCGTGCTGTACCTGCCCTGGGAGTGTTTGATGGTACAGTGTAGAGGGAGCTTTACTCTGTACCTGACCCGTGCTGTACCTGCCTTGGGAGTGTTTGATGGGACAGTGTAGAGGGAGCTTCACTCTGTATCTAACCCGTGCTGTACCTGCCCTGGGCGTGTTTGATGGGACTGTGTAGAGGGAGCTTTATTCTGTATCTGACCCGTGCTGTACCTGCCCTGAGAGTGTTTGATGGGACAGTGTAGAGGGAGCTTTTCTCTGTATCTAACCCGTGCTGTACCTGCCCTGAGAGTGATTGATGGGACAGTGTCGAGGGAGCTTTACTCTGTATCTAATGCCGTGCTGTACCTGCCCTGAGAGTGATTGATGGGACAGTGGAGAGGGAGCTTTACTCTGTATCTAACCCGTGCTGTACCTACCCTGAGAGTGTTTGATGGGACAGTGTAGAGGGAGCTTTACTGTGTCTCTAACCCGTGCTGTACCTGCCCTGAGAGTGATTGATGGGACAGTGTAGAGGGAGGTTTACTCTGTATCTAACCCGTGCTGTACCTGCCCTGAGAGTGATTGATGGGACAGTGTAGAGGGAGCTTTACTCTGTATCTAACCAATGCTTATTCTGCCCTGAGAGTGTTTGATGGGACAGTTTAGAGGGAGCTTTACTCTATATGTAACCCGTGCTGTACCAGCCATGAGAGTGATTGATGGGACGGTGTAAGGGAGCTTTACTCTGTATGTAACCCGTGCTGTACCTGCCCTGAGAGTGTTTGTTGGGACAGTGTAGAGGGAGCTTTACTCTGCATCTAACCCGTGCTGTACCTGCCCTGAGAGTGATTGATAGGACAGTGTAGAGGGAGCTTTACTCTGTATCTAACGCCGTGCTGTACCTGCCCTGAGAGTGTTTGATGGGACAGTGTAGAGGGAGCTTTACTCTGTATCTAACCCGTGCTGTACCTGCCCTGGGAATGTTTGATGGGACAGTGTAGAGGGAGCTTTACTCTGTATCTAACCCGTGCTGTACCTGCCTGAGAGTGATTGATGGGAGAGTGTCGAGGGAGCTTTACTCTGTATCTAATGCCGTGCTGTACCTGCCCTGAGAGTGATTGATGGGACAGTGGAGAGGGAGCTTTACTCTGTATCTAACCCGTGCTGTACCTACCCTGAGAGTGTTTGATGGGACAGTGTAGAGGGAGCTTTACTGTGTCTCTTACCCGTGCTGTACCTGCCCTGAGAGTGATTGATGGGACAGTGTAGAGGGAGGTTTACTCTGTATCTAACCCGTGCTGTACCTGCCCTGAGAGTGATTGATGGGACAGTGTAGAGGGAGCTTTACTCTGTATCTAACCAATGCTTATTCTGCCCTGAGAGTGTTTGATGGGACAGTTTAGAGGGAGCTTTACTCTATATGTAACCCGTGCTGTACCAGCCATGAGAGTGATTGATGGGACGGTGTAAGGGAGCTTTACTCTGTATGTAACCCGTGCTGTACCTGCCCTGAGAGTGTTTGTTGGGACAGTGTAGAGGGAGATTTACTCTGTATCTAACCCGTGATGTACCTGCCCTGGGAGTGTTGGATGGGACCGTGTAGAGGGAGCTTTACTCTGTATCTAACCCGTGCTGTACCTGCCCTGGGATTGTTTGATGGGACAGTGTAGAGGGAGCTTTACTCTGTATCGAACCCGTGCTGCACCTGCCCTGGGAGTGTTTGATGGGACAGTGTAGAGGGAGCTTTACTCTGTATCCAACCCGTGCTGTACCTGCCCTGAGAGTGATTGATGGGTCAGTGTAGAGGAAGCTTTACTCTGTATCTAACGCCGTGCTGTACCTGCCCTGAGAGTGATTGATGGGACAGTGGAGAGGGAGCTTTACTCTGTATCTAACCCGTGCTGTACCTGCCCTGAGAGTGTTTGATGGGACAGTGTAGAGGGAGCTTTACTGTGTATCTAACCCGTGCTGTACCTGCCCTGGGAGTGTTTGATGGTACAGTGTAGAGGGAGCTTTACTCTGTACCTGACCCGTGCTGTACCTGCCTTGGGAGTGTTTGATGGGACAGTGTAGAGGGAGCTTCACTCTGTATCTAACCCGTGCTGTACCTGCCCTGGGCGTGTTTGATGGGACTGTGTAGAGGGAGCTTTATTCTGTATCTGACCCGTGCTGTACCTGCCCTGAGAGTGTTTGATGGGACAGTGTAGAGGGAGCTTTTCTCTGTATCTAACCCGTGCTGTACCTGCCCTGAGAGTGATTGATGGGACAGTGTAGAGGGAGCTTTACTCTGTATCTAATGCCGTGCTGTACCTGCCCTGAGAGTGATTGATGGGACAGTGGAGAGGGAGCTTTACTCTGTATCTAACCCGTGCTGTACCTACCCTGAGAGTGTTTGATGGGACAGTGTAGAGGGAGCTTTACTGTGTCTCTATCCCGTGCTGTACCTGCCCTGAGAGTGATTGATGGGACAGTGTAGAGGGAGGTTTACTCTGTATCTAACCCGTGCTGTACCTGCCCTGAGAGTGATTGATGGGACAGTGTAGAGGGAGCTTTACTCTGTATCTAACCAATGCTTATTCTGCCCTGAGAGTGTTTGATGGGACAGTTTAGAGGGAGCTTTACTCTACATGTAACCCGTGCTGTACCAGCCATGAGAGTGATTGATGGGACGGTGTAAGGGAGCTTTACTCTGTATGTAACCCGTGCTGTACCTGCCCTGAGAGTGTTTGTTGGGACAGTGTAGAGGGAGCTTTACTCTGCATCTAACCCGTGCTGTACCTGCCCTGAGAGTGATTGATGGGACAGTGCAGAGGGAGCTTTACTCTGCATCTAACGCCGTGCTGTACCTGCCCTGAGAGTGATTGATGGGACAGTGGAGAGGGAGCTTTACTCTGTATCTAACCCGTGCTGTACCTACCCTGAGAGTGTTTGATGGGACAGTGTAGAGGGAGCTTTACTGTGTATCTAACCTGTGCTGTACCTGCCCTGAGAGTGATTGATGGGACAGTGTAGAGGGAGGTTTACTCTGTATCTAACCAATGCTTTATCTGCCCTGAGAGTGTTTGATGGGATAGTTTAGAGGGAGCTTTACTCTATATCTAACCCGTGCTGTACCAGCCATGACAGTGATTGATGGGACAGTGTAGCTGCAGCTTTACTCTGTATCTAACCCGTGCTGTACCTGCCCTGGGAGTGTTTGATGGGACAGTGTAGAGGGAGATTTACTCTGTCTCTAACCCGTGCTGTACCTGCCCTGAGAGTGCTTGATGGGACAGTGTAGAGGGAGCTTTACTCTGTGTCTAACCCGTGCTGTACCTGCCATGAGAGTGATTGATGGGACAGTGTAAGGGAGCTTTACTCTGTATCTAACCTGTGCTGTACCTGCCCTGAGAGTGTTTGATGGGACAGAGTAGAGGGAGCTTTACCCTGTACCTAATCCGTGCTGTACCTGCCCTGAGAGTGATTGATGGGACAGTGTATAGGGAGCTTTACTCTGTATCTAACCAGTGCTTTATCTGCCCTGAGAGTGTTTGATGGGACAGTTTAGAGGGAGCTTTACTCTTTTTCTAACCCGTGCTGTACCAGCCATGAGAGTGATTGATGGGACAGTGTAAGGGAGCTTTACTCTGTATCTAACCCGTGCTGTACCTACCCTGAGAGTGTTTGATGGGACAGTGTAGAGGCAGCTTTACTCTGTATCTAACCCGTGCTGTACCTGCCCTGAGAGTGATTGATGGGACAGTGTAGAGGGAGCTTTACTGTGTATCTAACCCGTGCTGTACCTGCCCTGGGAGTGTTTGATGGGACAGTGTAGAGGGAGCTTTACTCTGTATCTAACCCATGCTGTACCTGCCCTGGGAGTGTTTGATGGGACAGTGTAGAGTGAGCTTTACTCTGTATCTAACCCGTGCTGTACCTGCCCTGGGAGTGTTTGATGGGACAGTGTAGAGGGAGCTTTACTCTGTATCTAACGCGTGCTGCACCTGCCCTGGGAGTGTTTGATGGGACAGTGTAGAGGGATATTTACTCTGTATCCAAACCGTATTGTACCTGCCCTGAAAGTGATTGATGGGACAGTGTAGAGGGAGCTTTACTCTGTATCTAACCCGTGCTGTACCTGCCCTGAGAGTGTTTGATGGGACAGTGTAGAGGGAGGTTTACTCTGTATCTAACCCGTGCTGTACCTGCACTGAGAGTGTTTGATGGGACAGTGTAGAGGGAACTTTACTCTGTATCTAACCCGTGCCGTACCTGCCCTGAGAGTGATTGATGGGACAGTGTAGAGGGAGCTTTACTCTGTATCTAACGCCGTGCTGTACCTGCCCTGAGAGTGATTGATGGGACAGTGGAGAGGGAGCTTTGCTCTGTATCTAACCCGTGCTGTACCTGCCCTGAGAGTGTTTGATGGGACAGTGTAGAGGGAGCTTTACTGTGTATCTAACCCATGCTGTACATGCCTTGGGAGTGTTTGATGGTACAGTGTAGAGGGAGCTTTACTCTGTATCTGACCCGTGCTGTACCTGCACTGGGAGTGTTTGATGTGACAGTGTAGAGGGAGCTTTACTCTGTATCTAACCCGTGCTGTACCTGCCCTGGGCGTGTTTGATGGGACTGTGTAGAGGGAGCTTTATTCTGTATCTGACCCGTGCTGTACCTGCCCTGAGAGTATTTGATGGGACAGTGTAGAGGGAGCTTTACCCTGTATCTAACCCGTGCTGTACCTGCCCTGAGAGTGATTGATGGGACAGTGCAGAGGGAGCTTTACTCTGTATCTAATGCCGTGCTGTACCTGCCCTGAGAGTGATTGATGGGACAGTGGAGAGGGAGCTTTACTCTGTATCTAACCCGTGCTGTACCTACCATGAGAGTGATTGATGGGACAGTGTAAGGGAGCTTTACTCTGTATCTAACCTGTGCTGTACCTGCCCTGAGAGTGTTTGATGGGACAGTGTAGAGGGAGCTTTACCCTGTACCTAATCCGTGCTGTACCTGCCCTGAGAGCGATTGATGGGACAGTGTAGAGGGAGCTTTACTCTGTATCTAACCAGTGCTTTATCTGCCCTGAGAGTGTTTGATGGGACAGGTTAGAGGGAGCTTTACTCTATATCTAACCCGTGCTGTACCAGCCATGAGAGTGATTGATGGGACAGTGTAAGGGAGCTTTACTCTGTATCTAACCCGTGCTGTACCTGCCCTGTGAGTGTTTGATGGGACAGTGCAGAGGGAGCTTTACTCTGTATCTAACCCGTGCTGTACCTGCCCTGAGAGTGATTGATGGGACAGTGTAGAGGGAGCTTTACTCTGTATCTAACGCCGTGCTGTACCTGCCCTGAGAGTGATTGATGGGACAGTGGAGAGGGAGCTTTACTCTGTATCTAACCCGTGCTGTACCTGCCCTGAGAGTGTTTGATGGGACAGTGTAGAGGGAGCTTTACTGTGTATCTAACCCGTGCTGTACCTGCCCTGGGAGTGTTTGATGGGACAGTGTAGAGGGAGCTTTACTCTGTATCTTACCCGTGCTGTACCTGCCCTGGGAGTGTTTGATGGGACAGTGTAGAGGGAGATTTACTCTGTATCTAACCCGTGATGTACCTGCCCTGGGAGTGTTTGATGGGACCGTGTAGAGGGAGCTTTACTCTGTATCTAACCCGTGCTGTACCTGCCCTGGGATTGTTTGATGGGACAGTGTAGAGGGAGCTTTACTCTGTATCGAACCCGTGCTGCACCTGCCCTGGGAGTGTTTGATGGGACAGTGTAGAGGGAGCTTTACTCTATATGTAACCCGTGCTGTACCAGCCATGAGAGTGATTGATGGGACGGTGTAAGGGAGCTTTACTCTGTATGTAACCCGTGCTGTACCTGCCCTGAGAGTGTTTGTTGGGACAGTGTAGAGGGAGCTTTACTCTGCATCTAACCCGTGCTGCACCTGCCCTGAGAGTGATTGATGGGACAGTGTAGAGGGAGCTTTACTCTGTATCTAACGCCGTGCTGTACCTGCCCTGAGAGTGTTTGATGGGATAGTGTAGAGGGAGCTTTACTCTGTATCTAACCCGTGCTGCACCTTCCCTGGGAGTGTTCGATGGGACAGTGTAGAGGGAGACTTACTCTGTATCTAACACGTGCTGCACCTGCCCTGGGTGTGTTTGATGGGACAGTGTAGCGGGAGCTTTACTCTGTATCTAACCCGTGCTATACCTGCCCTGGGAGTGTTTGATGGGACAGTGTAGAGGGAGATTTACTCTGTATCTAACCCGTGCTGTACCTGCCCTGAGAGTGTTTGATGGGACAGTGTAGAGGGAGCTTTACTCTGTGTCTAACCCGTGCTGTACCTGCCCTGAGAGTGTTTGATGGGACAGTGTAGAGGGAGCTTTACTCTGTGTCTAACCCGTGCTGTACCTGCCATGAGAGTGATTGATGGGACAGTGTAAGGGAGCTTTACTCTGTATCTAACCTGTGCTGTACCTGCCCTGAGAGTGTTTGATGGGACAGTGTAGAGGGAGCTTTACCCTGTACCTAATCCGTGCTGTACCTGCCCTGAGAGTGATTGATGGGACAGTGTATAGGGAGCTTTACTCTGTATCTAACCAGTGCTTTATCTGCCCTGAGAGTGTTTGATGGGACAGTTTAGAGGGAGCTTTACTCTATATCTAACCCGTGCTGTACCAGCCATGAGAATGATTGATGGGACAGTGTAAGGGAGCTTTACTCTGTATCTAACCCGTGCTGTACCTGCCCTGAGAGTGTTTGATGGGACAGTGCAGAGGTAGCTTTACTCTGTATCTAACCCGTGCTGTACCTGCCCTGAGAGTGATTGATGGGACAGTGTAGAGGGAGCTTTACTCTGTATCTAACGCCGTGCTGTACCTGCCCTGAGAGTGATTGATGGGACAGTGTAGAGGGAGGTTTACTCTGTATCTAACCAATGCTTTATCTGCCCTGAGAGTGTTTGATGGGATAGTTTAGAGGGAGCTTTACTCTATATCTAACCCTAGCTGTACCAGCCATGACAGTGATTGATGGGACAGTGTAGCTGCAGCTTTACTCTGTATCTAACCCGTGCTGTACCTGCCCTGGGAGTGTTTGATGGGACAGTGTAGAGGGAGATTTACTCTGTCTCTAACCCGTGCTGTACCTGCCCTGAGAGTGCTTGATGGGACAGTGTAGAGGGAGCTTTACTCTGTGTCTAACCCGTGCTGTACCTGCCATGAGAGTGATTGATGGGACAGTGTAAGGGAGCTTTACTCTGTATCTAACCTGTGCTGTACCTGCCCTGAGAGTGATTGATGGGACAGTGTATAGGGAGCTTTACTCTGTATCTAACCAGTGCTTTATCTGCCCTGAGAGTGTTTGATGGGACAGTTTAGAGGGAGCTTTACTCTTTTTCTAACCCGTGCTGTACCAGCCATGAGAGTGATTGATGGGACAGTGTAAGGGAGCTTTACTCTGTATCTAACCCGTGCTGTACCTACCCTGAGAGTGTTTGATGGGACAGTGTAGAGGCAGCTTTACTCTGTATCTAACCCGTGCTGTACCTGCCCTGAGAGTGATTGATGGGACAGTGTAGAGGGAGCTTTACTGTGTATCTAACCCGTGCTGTACCTGCCCTGGGAGTGTTTGATGGGACAGTGTAGAGGGAGCTTTACTCTGTATCTAACCCATGCTGTACCTGCCCTGGGAGTGTTTGATGGGACAGTGTAGAGTGAGCTTTACTCTGTATCTAACCCGTGCTGTACCTGCCCTGGGAGTGTTTGATGGGACAGTGTAGAGGGAGCTTTACTCTGTATCTAACGCGTGCTGCACCTGCCCTGGGAGTGTTTGATGGGACAGTGTAGAGGGATATTTACTCTGTATCCAAACCGTATTGTACCTGCCCTGAAAGTGATTGATGGGACAGTGTAGAGGGAGCTTTACTCTGTATCTAACCCGTGCTGTACCTGCCCTGAGAGTGTTTGATGGGACAGTGTAGAGGGAGGTTTACTCTGTATCTAACCCGTGCTGTACCTGCACTGAGAGTGTTTGATGGGACAGTGTAGAGGGAACTTTACTCTGTATCTAACCCGTGCCGTACCTGCCCTGAGAGTGATTGATGGGACAGTGTAGAGGGAGCTTTACTCTGTATCTAACGCCGTGCTGTACCTGCCCTGAGAGTGATTGATGGGACAGTGGAGAGGGAGCTTTGCTCTGTATCTAACCCGTGCTGTACCTGCCCTGAGAGTGTTTGATGGGACAGTGTAGAGGGAGCTTTACTGTGTATCTAACCCATGCTGTACCTGCCTTGGGAGTGTTTGATGGTACAGTGTAGAGGGAGCTTTACTCTGTATCTGACCCGTGCTGTACCTGCACTGGGAGTGTTTGATGTGACAGTGTAGAGGGAGCTTTACTCTGTATCTAACCCGTGCTGTACCTGCCCTGGGCGTGTTTGATGGGACTGTGTAGAGGGAGCTTTATTCTGTATCTGACCCGTGCTGTACCTGCCCTGAGAGTGTTTGATGGGACAGTGTAGAGGGAGCTTTACCCTGTATCTAACCCGTGCTGTACCTGCCCTGAGAGTGATTGATGGGACAGTGCAGAGGGAGCTTTACTCTGTATCTAATGCTGTGCTGTACCTGCCCTGAGAGTGATTGATGGGACAGTGGAGAGGGAGCTTTACTCTGTATCTAACCCGTGCTGTACCTACCATGAGAGTGATTGATGGGACAGTGTAAGGGAGCTTTACTCTGTATCTAACCTGTGCTGTACCTGCCCTGAGAGTGTTTGATGGGACAGTGTAGAGGGAGCTTTACCCTGTACCTAATCCGTGCTGTACCTGCCCTGAGAGCGATTGATGGGACAGTGTAGAGGGAGCTTTACTCTGTATCTAACCAGTGCTTTATCTGCCCTGAGAGTGTTTGATGGGACAGGTTAGAGGGAGCTTTACTCTATATCTAACCCGTGCTGTACCAGCCATGAGAGTGATTGATGGGACAGTGTAAGGGAGCTTTACTCTGTATCTAACCCGTGCTGTACCTGCCCTGTGAGTGTTTGATGGGACAGTGCAGAGGGAGCTTTACTCTGTATCTAACCCGTGCTGTACCTGCCCTGAGAGTGATTGATGGGACAGTGTAGAGGGAGCTTTACTCTGTATCTAACGCCGTGCTGTACCTGCCCTGAGAGTGATTGATGGGACAGTGGAGAGGGAGCTTTACTCTGTATCTAACCCGTGCTGTACCTGCCCTGAGAGTGTTTGATGGGACAGTGTAGAGGGAGCTTTACTGTGTATCTAACCCGTGCTGTACCTGCCCTGGGAGTGTTTGATGGGACAGTGTAGAGGGAGCTTTACTCTGTATCTTACCCGTGCTGTACCTGCCCTGGGAGTGTTTGATGGGACAGTGTAGAGGGAGATTTACTCTGTATCTAACCCGTGATGTACCTGCCCTGGGAGTGTTTGATGGGACCGTGTAGAGGGAGCTTTACTCTGTATCTAACCCGTGCTGTACCTGCCCTGGGATTGTTTGATGGGACAGTGTAGAGGGAGCTTTACTCTGTATCGAACCCGTGCTGCACCTGCCCTGGGAGTGTTTGATGGGACAGTGTAGAGGGAGCTTTACTCTGTATCCAACCCGTGCTGTACCTGCCCTGAGAGTGATTGATGGGACAGTGTAGAGGAAGCTTTACTCTGTATCTAACGCCGTGCTGTACCTGCCCTGAGAGTGATTGATGGGACAGTGGAGAGGGAGCTTTACTCTGTATCTAACCCGTGCTGTACCTGCCCTGAGAGTGTTTGATGGGACAGTGTAGAGGGAGCTTTACTGTGTATCTAACCCGTGCTGTACCTGCCCTGGGAGTGTTTGATGGTACAGTGTAGAGGGAGCTTTACTCTGTACCTGACCCGTGCTGTACCTGCCTTGGGAGTGTTTGATGGGACAGTGTAGAGGGAGCTTCACTCTGTATCTAACCCGTGCTGTACCTGCCCTGGGCGTGTTTGATGGGACTGTGTAGAGGGAGCTTTATTCTGTATCTGACCCGTGCTGTACCTGCCCTGAGAGTGTTTGATGGGACAGTGTAGAGAGAGCTTTTCTCTGTATCTAACCCGTGCTGTACCTGCCCTGAGAGTGATTGATGGGACAGTGTCGAGGGAGCTTTACTCTGTATCTAATGCCGTGCTGTACCTGCCCTGAGAGTGATTGATGGGACAGTGGAGAGGGAGCTTTACTCTGTATCTAACCCGTGCTGTACCTACCCTGAGAGTGTTTGATGGGACAGTGTAGAGGGAGCTTTACTGTGTCTCTAACCTGTGCTGTACCTGCCCTGAGAGTGATTGATGGGACAGTGTAGAGGGATGTTTACTCTGTATCTAACCCGTGCTGTACCTGCCCTGAGAGTGATTGATGGGACAGTGTAGAGGGAGCTTTACTCTGTATCTAACCAATGCTTATTCTGCCCTGAGAGTGTTTGATGGGACAGTTTAGAGGGAGCTTTACTCTATATGTAACCCGTGCTGTACCAGCCATGAGAGTGATTGATGGGACGGTGTAAGGGAGCTTTACTCTGTATGTAACCCGTGCTGTACCTGCCCTGAGAGTGTTTGTTGGGACAGTGTAGAGGGAGCTTTACTCTGCATCTAACCCGTGCTGTACCTGCCCTGAGAGTGATTGATAGGACAGTGTAGAGGGAGCTTTACTCTGTATCTAACGCCGTGCTGTACCTGCCCTGAGAGTGTTTGATGGGACAGTGTAGAGGGAGCTTTACTCTGTATCTAACCCGTGCTGTACCTGCCCTGGGAATGTTTGATGGGACAGTGTAGAGGGAGCTTTACTCTGTATCTAACCCGTGCTGTACCTGCCTGAGAGTGATTGATGGGACAGTGTCGAGGGAGCTTTACTCTGTATCTAATGCCGTGCTGTACCTGCCCTGAGAGTGATTGATGGGACAGTGGAGAGGGAGCTTTACTCTGTATCTAACCCGTGCTGTACCTACCCTGAGAGTGTTTGATGGGACAGTGTAGAGGGAGCTTTACTGTGTCTCTAACCCGTGCTGTACCTGCCCTGAGAGTGATTGATGGGACAGTGTAGAGGGAGGTTTACTCTGTATCTAACCCGTGCTGTACCTGCCCTGAGAGTGATTGATGGGACAGTGTAGAGGGAGCTTTACTCTGTATCTAACCAATGCTTATTCTGCCCTGAGAGTGTTTGATGGGACAGTTTAGAGGGAGCTTTACTCTATATGTAACCCGTGCTGTACCAGCCATGAGAGTGATTGATGAGACGGTGTAAGGGAGCTTTACTCTGTATGTAATCCGTGCTGTACCTGCCCTGAGAGTGTTTGTTGGGACAGTGTAGAGGGAGATTTACTCTGTATCTAACCCGTGATGTACCTGCCCTGGGAGTGTTTGATGGGACAGTGTAGAGGGAGCTTTACTCTGTATCTAACCCGTGCTGTACCTGCCCTGGGATTGTTTGATGGGACAGTGTAGAGGGAGCTTTACTCTGTATCGAACCCGTGCTGCACCTGCCCTGGGAGTGTTTGATGGGACAGTGTAGAGGGAGCTTTACTCTGTATCCAACCCGTGCTGTACCTGCCCTGAGAGTGATTGATGGGTCAGTGTAGAGGAAGCTTTACTCTGTATCTAACGCCGTGCTGTACCTGCCCTGAGAGTGATTGATGGGACAGTGGAGAGGGAGCTTTACTCTGTATCTAACCCGTGCTGTACCTGCCCTGAGAGTGTTTGATGGGACAGTGTAGAGGGAGCTTTACTGTGTATCTAACCCGTGCTGTACCTGCCCTGGGAGTGTTTGATGGTACAGTGTAGAGGGAGCTTTACTCTGTACCTGACCCGTGCTGTACCTGCCTTGGGAGTGTTTGATGGGACAGTGTAGAGGGAGCTTCACTCTGTATCTAACCCGTGCTGTACCTGCCCTGGGCGTGTTTGATGGGACTGTGTAGAGGGAGCTTTATTCTGTATCTGACCCGTGCTGTACCTGCCCTGAGAGTGTTTGATGGGACAGTGTAGAGGGAGCTTTTCTCTGTATCTAACCCGTGCTGTACCTGCCCTGAGAGTGATTGATGGGACAGTGTAGAGGGAGCTTTACTCTGTATCTAATGCCGTGCTGTACCTGCCCTGAGAGTGATTGATGGGACAGTGGAGAGGGAGCTTTACTCTGTATCTAACCCGTGCTGTACCTACCCTGAGAGTGTTTGATGGGACAGTGTAGAGGGAGCTTTACTGTGTCTCTATCCCGTGCTGTACCTGCCCTGAGAGTGATTGATGGGACAGTGTAGAGGGAGGTTTACTCTGTATCTAACCCGTGCTGTACCTGCCCTGAGAGTGATTGATGGGACAGTGTAGAGGGAGCTTTACTCTGTATCTAACCAATGCTTATTCTGCCCTGAGAGTGTTTGATGGGACAGTTTAGAGGGAGCTTTACTCTACATGTAACCCGTGCTGTACCAGCCATGAGAGTGATTGATGGGACGGTGTAAGGGAGCTTTACTCTGTATGTAACCCGTGCTGTACCTGCCCTGAGAGTGATTGATGGGACAGTGTAGAGGGAGCTTTACTCTGCATCTAACGCCGTGCTGTACCTGCCCTGAGAGTGATTGATGGGACAGTGGAGAGGGAGCTTTACTCTGTATCTAACCCGTGCTGTACCTACCCTGAGAGTGTTTGATGGGACAGTGTAGAGGGAGCTTTACTGTGTATCTAACCTGTGCTGTACCTGCCCTGAGAGTGATTGATGGGACAGTGTAGAGGGAGGTTTACTCTGTATCTAACCAATGCTTTATCTGCCCTGAGAGT
This sequence comes from Somniosus microcephalus, assembly GCF_052327205.1. NCBI lineage: Eukaryota > Metazoa > Chordata > Chondrichthyes > Squaliformes > Somniosidae > Somniosus > Somniosus microcephalus. The sequence continues at coordinate 9,199,446 of NC_140998.1, read as the reverse complement.
GTTTGATGGGATAGTTTAGAGGGAGCTTTACTCTATATCTAACCCGTGCTGTACCAGCCATGACAGTGATTGATGGGACAGTGTAGCTGCAGCTTTACTCTGTATCTAACCCGTGCTGTACCTGCCCTGGGAGTGTTTGATGGGACAGTGTAGAGGGAGATTTACTCTGTCTCTAACCCGTGCTGTACCTGCCCTGAGAGTGCTTGATGGGACAGTGTAGAGGGAGCTTTACTCTGTGTCTAACCCGTGCTGTACCTGCCATGAGAGTGATTGATGGGACAGTGTAAGGGAGCTTTACTCTGTATCTAACCTGTGCTGTACCTGCCCTGAGAGTGTTTGATGGGACAGAGTAGAGGGAGCTTTACCCTGTACCTAATCCGTGCTGTACCTGCCCTGAGAGTGATTGATGGGACAGTGTATAGGGAGCTTTACTCTGTATCTAACCAGTGCTTTATCTGCCCTGAGAGTGTTTGATGGGACAGTTTAGAGGGAGCTTTACTCTTTTTCTAACCCGTGCTGTACCAGCCATGAGAGTGATTGATGGGACAGTGTAAGGGAGCTTTACTCTGTATCTAACCCGTGCTGTACCTACCCTGAGAGTGTTTGATGGGACAGTGTAGAGGCAGCTTTACTCTGTATCTAACCCGTGCTGTACCTGCCCTGAGAGTGATTGATGGGACAGTGTAGAGGGAGCTTTACTGTGTATCTAACCCGTGCTGTACCTGCCCTGGGAGTGTTTGATGGGACAGTGTAGAGGGAGCTTTACTCTGTATCTAACCCATGCTGTACCTGCCCTGGGAGTGTTTGATGGGACAGTGTAGAGTGAGCTTTACTCTGTATCTAACCCGTGCTGTACCTGCCCTGGGAGTGTTTGATGGGACAGTGTAGAGGGAGCTTTACTCTGTATCTAACGCGTGCTGCACCTGCCCTGGGAGTGTTTGATGGGACAGTGTAGAGGGATATTTACTCTGTATCCAAACCGTATTGTACCTGCCCTGAAAGTGATTGATGGGACAGTGTAGAGGGAGCTTTACTCTGTATCTAACCCGTGCTGTACCTGCCCTGAGAGTGTTTGATGGGACAGTGTAGAGGGAGGTTTACTCTGTATCTAACCCGTGCTGTACCTGCACTGAGAGTGTTTGATGGGACAGTGTAGAGGGAACTTTACTCTGTATCTAACCCGTGCCGTACCTGCCCTGAGAGTGATTGATGGGACAGTGTAGAGGGAGCTTTACTCTGTATCTAACGCCGTGCTGTACCTGCCCTGAGAGTGATTGATGGGACAGTGGAGAGGGAGCTTTGCTCTGTATCTAACCCGTGCTGTACCTGCCCTGAGAGTGTTTGATGGGACAGTGTAGAGGGAGCTTTACTGTGTATCTAACCCATGCTGTACCTGCCTTGGGAGTGTTTGATGGTACAGTGTAGAGGGAGCTTTACTCTGTATCTGACCCGTGCTGTACCTGCACTGGGAGTGTTTGATGTGACAGTGTAGAGGGAGCTTTACTCTGTATCTAACCCGTTCTGTACCTGCCCTGGGCGTGTTTGATGGGACTGTGTAGAGGGAGCTTTATTCTGTATCTGACCCGTGCTGTACCTGCCCTGAGAGTGTTTGATGGGACAGTGTAGAGGGAGCTTTACCCTGTATCTAACCCGTGCTGTACCTGCCCTGAGAGTGATTGATGGGACAGTGCAGAGGGAGCTTTACTCTGTATCTAATGCCGTGCTGTACCTGCCCTGAGAGTGATTGATGGGACAGTGGAGAGGGAGCTTTACTCTGTATCTAACCCGTGCTGTACCTACCATGAGAGTGATTGATGGGACAGTGTAAGGGAGCTTTACTCTGTATCTAACCTGTGCTGTACCTGCCCTGAGAGTGTTTGATGGGACAGTGTAGAGGGAGCTTTACCCTGTACCTAATCCGTGCTGTACCTGCCCTGAGAGCGATTGATGGGACAGTGTAGAGGGAGCTTTACTCTGTATCTAACCAGTGCTTTATCTGCCCTGAGAGTGTTTGATGGGACAGGTTGGACAGGTTAGAGGGAGCTTTACTCTATATCTAACCCGTGCTGTACCAGCCATGAGAGTGATTGATGGACAGTGTAAGGGAGCTTTACTCTGTATCTAACCCGTGCTGTACCTGCCCTGTGAGTGTTTGATGGGACAGTGCAGAGGGAGCTTTACTCTGTATCTAACCCGTGCTGTACCTGCCCTGAGAGTGATTGATGGACAGTGTAGAGGGAGCTTTACTCTGTATCTAGCGCCGTGCTGTACCTGCCCTGAGAGTGATTGATGGGACAGTGGAGAGGGAGCTTTACTCTGTATCTAACCCGTGCTGTACCTGCCCTGAGAGTGTTTGATGGACAGTGTAGAGGAGCTTTACTGTGTATCTAACCCGTGCTGTACCTGCCCTGGGAGTGTTTGATGGGACAGTGTAGAGGAGCTTTACTCTGTATCTTACCCGTGCTGTACCTGCCCTGGGAGTGTTTGATGGACAGTGTGGAGGAGATTTACTCTGTATCTAACCCGTGATGTACCTGCCCTGGAGTGTTTGATGGGACCGTGTCGAGGAGCTTTACTCTGTATCTAACCCGTGCTGTACCTGCCCTGGGATTGTTTGATGGGACAGTGTAGAGGGAGCTTTACTCTGTATCGAACCCGTGCTGCACCTGCCCTGGGAGTGTTTGATGGGACAGTGTAGAGGGAGCTTTACTCTGTATCCAACCCGTGCTGTATCTGCCCTGAGAGTGATTGATGGGACAGTGTAGAGGAAGCTTTACTCTGTATCTAACGCCGTGCTGTACCTGCCCTGAGAGTGATTGATGGGACAGTGGAGAGGGAGCTTTACTCTGTATCTAACCCGTGCTGTACCTGCCCTGAGAGTGTTTGATGGGACAGTGTAGAGGGAGCTTTACTGTGTATCTAACCCGTGCTGTACCTGCCCTGGGAGTGTTTGATGGTACAGTGTAGAGGGAGCTTTACTCTGTACCTGACCCGTGCTGTACCTGCCTTGGGAGTGTTTGATGGGACAGTGTAGAGGGAGCTTCACTCTGTATCTAACCCGTGCTGTACCTGCCCTGGGCGTGTTTGATGGGACTGTGTAGAGGGAGCTTTATTCTGTATCTGACCCGTGCTGTACCTGCCCTGAGAGTGTTTGATGGGACAGTGTAGAGGGAGCTTTTCTCTGTATCTAACCCGTGCTGTACCTGCCCTGAGAGTGATTGATGGGACAGTGTAGAGGGAGCTTTACTCTGTATCTAATGCCGTGCTGTACCTGCCCTGAGAGTGATTGATGGGACAGTGGAGAGGAAGCTTTACTCTGTATCTAACCCGTGCTGTACCTACCCTGAGAGTGTTTGATGGGACAGTGTAGAGGGAGCTTTACTGTGTCTCTAACCCGTGCTGTACCTGCCCTGAGAGTGATTGATGGGACAGTGTAGAGGGAGGTTTACTCTGTATCTAACCCGTGCTGTACCTGCCCTGAGAGTGATTGATGGGACAGTGTAGACGGAGCTTTACTCTGTATCTAACCAATGCTTATTCTGCCCTGAGAGTGTTTGATGGGACAGTTTAGAGGGAGCTTTACTCTATATGTAACCCGTGCTGTACCAGCCATGAGAGTGATTGATGGGACGGTGTAAGGGAGCTTTACTCTGTATGTAACCCGTGCTGTACCTGCCCTGAGAGTGTTTGTTGGGACAGTGTAGAGGGAGCTTTACTCTGCATCTAACCCGTGCTGTACCTGCCCTGAGAGTGATTGATGGGACAGTGTAGAGGGAGCTTTACTCTGTATCTAACGCCGTGCTGTACCTGCCCTGAGAGTGTTTGATGGGACAGTGTAGAGGGAGCTTTACTCTGTATCTAACCCGTGCTGTACCTGCCCTGGGAATGTTTGATGGGACAGTGTAGAGGGAGCTTTACTCTGTATCTAACCCGTGCTGTACCTGCCTGAGAGTGATTGATGGGACAGTGTCGAGGGAGCTTTACTCTGTATCTAATGCCGTGCTGTACCTGCCCTGAGAGTGATTGATGGGACAGTGGAGAGGGAGCTTTACTCTGTATCTAACCTGTGCTGTACCTACCCTGAGAGTGTTTGATGGGACAGTGTAGAGGGAGCTTTACTGTGTCTCTAACCCGTGCTGTACCTGCCCTGAGAGTGATTGATGGGACAGTGTAGAGGGAGGTTTACTCTGTATCTAACCCGTGCTGTACCTGCCCTGAGAGTGATTGATGGGACAGTGTAGAGGGAGCTTTACTCTGTATCTAACTAATGCTTATTCTGCCCTGAGAGTGTTTGATGGGACAGTTTAGAGGGAGCTTTACTCTATATGTAACCCGTGCTGTACCAGCCATGAGAGTGATTGATGGGACGGTGTAAGGGAGCTTTACTCTGTATGTAACCCGTGCTGTACCTGCCCTGAGAGTGTTTGTTGGGACAGTGTAGAGGGAGCTTTACTCTGCATCTAACCCGTGCTGCACCTGCCCTGAGAGTGATTGATGGGACAGTGTAGAGGGAGCTTTACTCTGTATCTAACGCCGTGCTGTACCTGCCCTGAGAGTGTTTGATGGGACAGTGTAGAGGGAGCTTTACTCTGTATCTAACCCGTGCTGTACCTGCCCTGGGAATGTTTGATGGGACAGTCTAGAGGGAGCTTTACTCTGTATCTAACCCGTGCTGTACCTGCCCTGAGAGTGTTTGATGGGACAGTGTAGAGGGAGCTTTACTCTGTATCTAACCCGTGCTGTACCTGCCCTGGGAGTGTTTGATGGGACAGTGTAGAGGGAGCTTTACTCTGTATCTAACCCGTGCTGTAGCTGCCCTGGGAGTGTTTGATGGGACAGTGTAGAGGGAGCTTTACTCTGTATCTAACCCGTGCTGTACCTGCCCTGGGAGTGTTTGATGGGACAGTGTAGAGGGAGCTTTACTCTGTATCTAACCCGTGCTGTACCTGCCCTCGGATTGTTTGCTGGGACAGTGTAGAGGGAGCTTTACTCTGTATCTAACCCGTGCTGCACCTGCCCTGGGAGTGTTTGATGGGACAGTGTAGAGGGATATTTACTCTGTATCTAACCCGTGTTGTGCCTGCCCTGGGAGTGTTTGATGGGACAGTGTAGAGGAAGCCTTACTCTGTATCTAACCAGTGCTGTACCTGCCCTGGGAGTGTTTGATGGGACAGTGTAGAGGGAGCTTTACTCTGTATCTAACCCGTGCTGTACCTGCCCTGAGAGTGTTTGATTGGACAGTGTAGAGGGAGCTTTACTCTGTATCTAACCCGTGCTGTACCTGCCCTCGGTGTGTTTGATGGGACAGTGCAGAGGGAGATTTACTCTGTATCTAACCCGAGCTGTACCTGCCCTGGGAGTGTTTGATGGGACAGTGTAGAGGGAGCTTTACTCTGTATCTAACCCGTGCTGTACCTGCCCTGGGAGTGTTCGATGGGACAGTGTAGAGGGAGACTTACTCTGTATCGAACCCGTGCTGTACCTGCCCTGGGTGTGTCTGATGGGACAGTGCAGAGGGAGCTTTACTCTGTATCTAACCCGTGTTGTACCTGCCCTGGGAGTGTTTGATGGGACAGTGTAGAGGGAGCTTGACACTGTATCTAACCCGTGCTGTACCTGCCCTGGGTGTGTTTGATGGGACAGTGTAGAGGATGCTTTACTCTGTGTCTAACCCGTGCTGTACCTGCCCTGAGTGTTTGATGGGACAGTGCAGAGGGCGTTTTACTGTGTATCTAACCCATGCTGTACCTGCCCTGAGAGTGTTTGATGAGACAGTGTAGAGAGAGCTTTACTCTGTATCTAACCCGTGCTGCACCTTCCCTGGGAGTGTTCGATGGGACAGTGTAGAGGGAGACTTACTCTGTGTCTAACCCGTGCTGTACCTGCCCTGAGAGTGTTTGATGGGACAGTGTAGAGGGAGCTTTACTCTGTGTCTAACCCGTGCTGTACCTGCCATGAGAGTGATTGATGGGACAGTGTAAGGGAGCTTTACTCTGTATCTAACCTGTGCTGTACCTGCCCTGAGAGTGTTTGATGGGACAGTGTAGAGGGAGCTTTACCCTGTACCTAATCCGTGCTGTACCTGCCCTGAGAGTGATTGATGGGACAGTGTATAGGGAGCTTTACTCTGTATCTAACCAGTGCTTTATCTGCCCTGAGAGTGTTTGATGGGACAGTTTAGAGGGAGCTTTACTCTATATCTAACCCGTGCTGTACCAGCCATGAGAATGATTGATGGGACAGTGTAAGGGAGCTTTACTCTGTATCTAACCCGTGCTGTACCTGCCCTGAGAGTGTTTGATGGGACAGTGCAGAGGTAGCTTTACTCTGTATCTAACCCGTGCTGTACCTGCCCTGAGAGTGATTGATGGGACAGTGTAGAGGGAGCTTTACTCTGTATCTAACGCCGTGCTGTACCTGCCCTGAGAGTGATTGATGGGACAGTGGAGAGGGAGCTTTACTCTGTATCTAACCCGTGCTGTACCTGCCCTGAGAGTGTTTGATGGGACAGTGTAGAGGGAGCTTTACTGTGTATCTAACCCGTGCTGTACCTGCCCTGGGAGTGTTTGATGGGACAGTGTAGAGGGAGCTTTACTCTGTATCTTACCCGTGCTGTACCTGCCCTGGGAGTGTTTGATGGGACAGTGTAGAGGGAGATTTACTCTGTATCTAACCCGTGATGTACCTGCCCTGGGAGTGTTTGATGGGACCGTGTAGAGGGAGCTTTACTCTGTATCTAACCCGTGCTGTACCTGCCCTGGGATTGTTTGATGGGACAGTGTAGAGGGAGCTTTACTCTGTATCGAACCCGTGCTGCACCTGCCCTGGGAGTGTTTGATGGGACAGTGTAGAGGGAGCTTTACTCTGTATCCAACCCGTGCTGTACCTGCCCTGAGAGTGATTGATGGGACAGTGTAGAGGAAGCTTTACTCTGTATCTAACGCCGTGCTGTACCTGCCCTGAGAGTGATTGATGGGACAGTGGAGAGGGAGCTTTACTCTGTATCTAACCCGTGCTGTACCTGCCCTGAGAGTGTTTGATGGGACAGTGTAGAGGGAGCTTTACTGTGTATCTAACCCGTGCTGTACCTGCCCTGGGAGTGTTTGATGGTACAGTGTAGAGGGAGCTTTACTCTGTACCTGACCCGTGCTGTACCTGCCTTGGGAGTGTTTGATGGGACAGTGTAGAGGGAGCTTCACTCTGTATCTAACCCGTGCTGTACCTGCCCTGGGCGTGTTTGATGGGACTGTGTAGAGGGAGCTTTATTCTGTATCTGACCCGTGCTGTACCTGCCCTGAGAGTGTTTGATGGGACAGTGTAGAGAGAGCTTTTCTCTGTATCTAACCCGTGCTGTACCTGCCCTGAGAGTGATTGATGGGACAGTGTCGAGGGAGCTTTACTCTGTATCTAATGCCGTGCTGTACCTGCCCTGAGAGTGATTGATGGGACAGTGGAGAGGGAGCTTTACTCTGTATCTAACCCGTGCTGTACCTACCCTGAGAGTGTTTGATGGGACAGTGTAGAGGGAGCTTTACTGTGTCTCTAACCTGTGCTGTACCTGCCCTGAGAGTGATTGATGGGACAGTGTAGAGGGATGTTTACTCTGTATCTAACCCGTGCTGTACCTGCCCTGAGAGTGATTGATGGGACAGTGTAGAGGGAGCTTTACTCTGTATCTAACCAATGCTTATTCTGCCCTGAGAGTGTTTGATGGGACAGTTTAGAGGGAGCTTTACTCTATATGTAACCCGTGCTGTACCAGCCATGAGAGTGATTGATGGGACGGTGTAAGGGAGCTTTACTCTGTATGTAACCCGTGCTGTACCTGCCCTGAGAGTGTTTGTTGGGACAGTGTAGAGGGAGCTTTACTCTGCATCTAACCCGTGCTGTACCTGCCCTGAGAGTGATTGATAGGACAGTGTAGAGGGAGCTTTACTCTGTATCTAACGCCGTGCTGTACCTGCCCTGAGAGTGTTTGATGGGACAGTGTAGAGGGAGCTTTACTCTGTATCTAACCCGTGCTGTACCTGCCCTGGGAATGTTTGATGGGACAGTGTAGAGGGAGCTTTACTCTGTATCTAACCCGTGCTGTACCTGCCTGAGAGTGATTGATGGGACAGTGTCGAGGGAGCTTTACTCTGTATCTAATGCCGTGCTGTACCTGCCCTGAGAGTGATTGATGGGACAGTGGAGAGGGAGCTTTACTCTGTATCTAACCCGTGCTGTACCTACCCTGAGAGTGTTTGATGGGACAGTGTAGAGGGAGCTTTACTGTGTCTCTAACCCGTGCTGTACCTGCCCTGAGAGTGATTGATGGGACAGTGTAGAGGGAGGTTTACTCTGTATCTAACCCGTGCTGTACCTGCCCTGAGAGTGATTGATGGGACAGTGTAGAGGGAGCTTTACTCTGTATCTAACCAATGCTTATTCTGCCCTGAGAGTGTTTGATGGGACAGTTTAGAGGGAGCTTTACTCTATATGTAACCCGTGCTGTACCAGCCATGAGAGTGATTGATGAGACGGTGTAAGGGAGCTTTACTCTGTATGTAATCCGTGCTGTACCTGCCCTGAGAGTGTTTGTTGGGACAGTGTAGAGGGAGCTTTACTCTGTATCGAACCCGTGCTGCACCTGCCCTGGGAGTGTTTGATGGGACAGTGTAGAGGGAGCTTTACTCTGTATCCAACCCGTGCTGTACCTGCCCTGAGAGTGATTGATGGGTCAGTGTAGAGGAAGCTTTACTCTGTATCTAACGCCGTGCTGTACCTGCCCTGAGAGTGATTGATGGGACAGTGGAGAGGGAGCTTTACTCTGTATCTAACCCGTGCTGTACCTGCCCTGAGAGTGTTTGATGGGACAGTGTAGAGGGAGCTTTACTGTGTATCTAACCCGTGCTGTACCTGCCCTGGGAGTGTTTGATGGTACAGTGTAGAGGGAGCTTTACTCTGTACCTGACCCGTGCTGTACCTGCCTTGGGAGTGTTTGATGGGACAGTGTAGAGGGAGCTTCACTCTGTATCTAACCCGTGCTGTACCTGCCCTGGGCGTGTTTGATGGGACTGTGTAGAGGGAGCTTTATTCTGTATCTGACCCGTGCTGTACCTGCCCTGAGAGTGTTTGATGGGACAGTGTAGAGGGAGCTTTTCTCTGTATCTAACCCGTGCTGTACCTGCCCTGAGAGTGATTGATGGGACAGTGTAGAGGGAGCTTTACTCTGTATCTAATGCCGTGCTGTACCTGCCCTGAGAGTGATTGATGGGACAGTGGAGAGGGAGCTTTACTCTGTATCTAACCCGTGCTGTACCTACCCTGAGAGTGTTTGATGGGACAGTGTAGAGGGAGCTTTACTGTGTCTCTATCCCGTGCTGTACCTGCCCTGAGAGTGATTGATGGGACAGTGTAGAGGGAGGTTTACTCTGTATCTAACCCGTGCTGTACCTGCCCTGAGAGTGATTGATGGGACAGTGTAGAGGGAGCTTTACTCTGTATCTAACCAATGCTTATTCTGCCCTGAGAGTGTTTGATGGGACAGTTTAGAGGGAGCTTTACTCTACATGTAACCCGTGCTGTACCAGCCATGAGAGTGATTGATGGGACGGTGTAAGGGAGCTTTACTCTGTATGTAACCCGTGCTGTACCTGCCCTGAGAGTGATTGATGGGACAGTGTAGAGGGAGCTTTACTCTGCATCTAACGCCGTGCTGTACCTGCCCTGAGAGTGATTGATGGGACAGTGGAGAGGGAGCTTTACTCTGTATCTAACCCGTGCTGTACCTACCCTGAGAGTGTTTGATGGGACAGTGTAGAGGGAGCTTTACTGTGTATCTAACCTGTGCTGTACCTGCCCTGAGAGTGATTGATGGGACAGTGTAGAGGGAGGTTTACTCTGTATCTAACCAATGCTTTATCTGCCCTGAGAGTGTTTGATGGGATAGTTTAGAGGGAGCTTTACTCTATATCTAACCCGTGCTGTACCAGCCATGACAGTGATTGATGGGACAGTGTAGCTGCAGCTTTACTCTGTATCTAACCCGTGCTGTACCTGCCCTGGGAGTGTTTGATGGGACAGTGTAGAGGGAGATTTACTCTGTCTCTAACCCGTGCTGTACCTGCCCTGAGAGTGCTTGATGGGACAGTGTAGAGGGAGCTTTACTCTGTGTCTAACCCGTGCTGTACCTGCCATGAGAGTGATTGATGGGACAGTGTAAGGGAGCTTTACTCTGTATCTAACCTGTGCTGTACCTGCCCTGAGAGTGTTTGATGGGACAGAGTAGAGGGAGCTTTACCCTGTACCTAATCCGTGCTGTACCTGCCCTGAGAGTGATTGATGGGACAGTGTATAGGGAGCTTTACTCTGTATCTAACCAGTGCTTTATCTGCCCTGAGAGTGTTTGATGGGACAGTTTAGAGGGAGCTTTACTCTTTTTCTAACCCGTGCTGTACCAGCCATGAGAGTGATTGATGGGACAGTGTAAGGGAGCTTTACTCTGTATCTAACCCGTGCTGTACCTACCCTGAGAGTGTTTGATGGGACAGTGTAGAGGCAGCTTTACTCTGTATCTAACCCGTGCTGTACCTGCCCTGAGAGTGATTGATGGGACAGTGTAGAGGGAGCTTTACTGTGTATCTAACCCGTGCTGTACCTGCCCTGGGAGTGTTTGATGGGACAGTGTAGAGGGATCTTTACTCTGTATCTAACCCATGCTGTACCTGCCCTGGGAGTGTTTGATGGGACAGTGTAGAGTGAGCTTTACTCTGTATCTAACCCGTGCTGTACCTGCCCTGGGAGTGTTTGATGGGACAGTGTAGAGGGAGCTTTACTCTGTATCTAACGCGTGCTGCACCTGCCCTGGGAGTGTTTGATGGGACAGTGTAGAGGGATATTTACTCTGTATCCAAACCGTATTGTACCTGCCCTGAAAGTGATTGATGGGACAGTGTAGAGGGAGCTTTACTCTGTATCTAACCCGTGCTGTACCTGCCCTGAGAGTGTTTGATGGGACAGTGTAGAGGGAGGTTTACTCTGTATCTAACCCGTGCTGTACCTGCACTGAGAGTGTTTGATGGGACAGTGTAGAGGGAACTTTACTCTGTATCTAACCCGTGCCGTACCTGCCCTGAGAGTGATTGATGGGACAGTGTAGAGGGAGCTTTACTCTGTATCTAACGCCGTGCTGTACCTGCCCTGAGAGTGATTGATGGGACAGTGGAGAGGGAGCTTTGCTCTGTATCTAACCCGTGCTGTACCTGCCCTGAGAGTGTTTGATGGGACAGTGTAGAGG